>NW_024386792.1:12404185-13004185 GCF_900408965.1 Simochromis diagramma
ACTGCGATGGTGGGAGATGGGCTTTCCTCAGCTTCTGCATGAAGTAGAGATGCTGCTGGGCCTTCTTGGTTATGGAGCTGGTGTTGAGGGAGCAGGAGAGGTTCTCCGCCAGGTGAACCATTCACAAGATTTTCAGAAAACTTGACCTTTGAACTTGAGGTCAAGGTCACTGATATTCAAACTGACCCCAGAACTTTAGTAGATGCACCAATGGCATCAATTCAAAATCCTGCCCCTCGTTCTCGACCAAGCTGAGTATACAATTATGAAACAATCATTTTCCATTTTTATTTCACTATCTGTAACTAAGACAAATAAACAGTATTTGGGACACAAGTTGCTATTAAGTGGTTAGTTAGACTCCACATCTGATAACAGTATAACACACTGCTTATTTATGTAAAATTTCATCATAAAATGTGTTCAAAACAGAAGCTACACTGGCTTTAAAGTTTTTGTTAACTCTGACTACCGTCTGCTCTTACCTGTTCTTTTGCTCTCTGCTGTCTTCATCCTCCATCCAACTCTACAGCCATTTTTAGGGATGACATGATGAAACTGAAGGGTGTCTGGGCACCGAAAAAGAAAAAGAGAGAGATTGGATTAGCTGCAGCTGGCGTGCCATTCTCTCACTTCAGGATGAAGAGCTGGTCTTCTTACTTTTCTCTTGTAAAACAGCATGTAGGCTGAGTGCTGCTGTTCCTCACAAGCTGCAGATCCAGTTGTGTGCAGCACCTGTGCGTCATTAAGGTGAGCCAAGGATCTGATGTAGAGTGTGGACTCTCCTCCAGGATGGACAGTTACAGATGCCGCAGCTGTTTCCGATGTATGGAAACCTGACAACAAACAAAGTTTACAGTATCAGGCAAAATAATTCATTTTGTCCAGGTTAGAAGTGAGCTTTGGTCCTTGTGCACCACGTGTACTCACCTGAAGCCGTCTGTAGTCTGAATTTTATTTTCCATTATTTATCCACCGCCCAAATGTTTCACTACGCTACTGCAAAAGGGTAAAAACACAAACACACAATTAGACACTGAGCACTGGATGTGCATGTATGCTAGTGATGTGACGTTCTGTATCGAGGCTTCGAAGCTTGTGTCGAGTAATGGAGGGGGCGTTTCCACGATGCGCGTATCGAGGCTTGCTTCATTTATGGGAGGAGCTGAAAATGATGACGTCCGAAGCCTCGCTGCCCGGCTGTACCACGTGACTAGTTCATGAAGTGGTTCGAACTTTGCCGCGAGATATGACAGCGATACAAACCCCTCAGACTTCAATCAAAATGTGGGTGTTTGATGGAGAGCTGCGGTTAGTGAGAGTTTGGAGACAGTTGGGAGGCAGTTTGGAGGTTTATGAGAGTGAGGAGAGAAACTCAGGAGAGAATGGAGCCAGCTAAGAAGAGGAGGATGTCCTCCCCTGTGTGGGAACATTTTCATTTTATTCCTCCCAACAAGGTATTTCTACAGAAGATGTATTTTCATATACTGATGGTGCCAATACAATTTATGTTAAGCTGTATTTACTTTTGTAAAAGTGAAGTGTTTTGCAGTGCCAGGGAGCTGGGTATAACAACAACACCTCATCCCTGCTTAGGCACTACCGCGCTTTGCATGAGATAATGGGAACACCGATTGTGGAGCACCAGGTGAGCCATCAAATGCCATGGTAATAATAGCATCGCTAAGTTACTAATGATATAACAATATTATACAATGCAATAGTTACTGTGTGATATTTATATTTGTGCTTTGTTTTTATTGTCTTTCCTCAGGGAACAATCTCAATAGATGAAAACCTGGTTGCATGGTGATTGAGGACTTCCAGCCCTTTGCATTGTGGAGGACAAAGGATTTTAAGATTTGTTAAATCATTAAATCCTAGCTATGTTCTCCCCAGTAAAAAAGGTCCCAACTCCTCCTCCTAGCCCCCCCGCTCCAGCAGGTCGCAGAGAATGGGGGTGATCTTTATTGTTCAAAGGGGAGAGTGTACAGTATGTTCTGGATTAAACTCATTTGTCATTGCTGTCAATAAAAACCTGCATTATGTGGTGTTTGCACTTTCATAGAGTGAAATTTGTTTTGATTTAGGGTTTTGTGAGCATATTTCCTAGGCACTGTTTCCCCACTTTTTCAGGTTACTGGGCTATTTTCAACAGTGTCTTCTTCATATCACCTGCACTGAGAGGAATGTTTGCTTTGAGAGGAGACTTTGTCAGGAGTTGTACCTTGATAGAGTGGTGAGATTTTCAGTACGAGTCCCAGATGGGTTTAAGGTGAGGGTGGAATTACATCAGTGATTGACTCTGAGCTTCTTCTTGTTTGCAATAGTAGTGGGTAGGTTTACTGATGGGGTCAGGCAGGAGTCTCCATGAACTGATGTTTGCAAGCGACATTGTGAGAGCAGGGAGCAGGTGGATGTGTGCTCTGGAGAGAAGATGTATAAAAGTCAGTAGAAGGAAGACAGAATACTTGTGAATGAGTGGGAGAAAGGTGTAACAACAGAGCTGCAGAAGTATAAGTAGTGAAGGTAGCTGTGTTATGTATCTGGTGCGTGCCATTCAAAACAACGGGCAATGCAGAGAGGTGAAGAAAATAATGCAGGCAGGTTGGAGTGTGTGAAGACCAGTGTGAAGGGTGATTTGTGACAGAGGGATAGCATGAGGAGTGAATGTGAGACCTGCTATGGTTTGGTTTTACCGACACAAATTTGGCAAACAGTGTAATTTGTGAATATACATTTTAATGGCAGTCCCAGAGTGAAAAAAGAATATGACCAATAAAAGCCACGATCTATTTGAACTCTTAGATTATTCATTCATTCATCAGTTAGTTTTGTTTTATTTATTTAGTCTCCTGCAGAGTAAAAGCAAGTGACATGGCTACTGACAGTCTCACTTTTAACCACAAGAGAGCAGCACTTGACAGTTTTTCTATTGTAAAACACTTCCGGTAGGATCAGCAGGACCGGCACCACAAATACAGGAAGCCTGGATCAGCTCTGTGGTTAAACGGTTGCAATCTCTGATCCTATGGGTCTTACCCAGAAGGAAATGCACAATTCAGATGGAGCTGATGTGGGTGGGGGGACTCGCCCAGCTCTAAATACGTTGAAGTCGGCACGTCCTCCCTGCTTCCCCTGATGAGATAAGCAAAACCTGAGTAGCCTTGCAGGTCAAATCCTAACAGTCCCACCTGTTATGACAGCTCCCCTCTAGATTGGTGCACTTCTTAATAACATGGTCAATTTTAGGGGCCTGCAGTATTTAAAGGGCTGGAGTAACCTGTAAAAGCTATTTGCACTAATAAGGATAAATACTCAGATTTTTACCTGCACTGCTTAACAAAAGTTTAAAAAGTGAATATCCACCATTTGGACCTATTACAGGATATTTTATTAAAGCAGTTTGGCAGGGGAAAAAAGCTAAATGAAATGCAAATAAAACTAAATAATAATCAGTTAAATCACTTCAACTATGCTTATCCAATCAACCTACTCTGAGCTAATGCTGATTTTGTTTTGATCGTTTGAAGGAGAAAGGCACATCCAGGCCTAGAGATGCACTTATTTCTGTGTTCTGTGTTGACTGGGAATTCAAATGTTCTTGATTCTATAATCCAACATGACAAAAAATGAGTAGAGAAAAAGCCAAAAAAACCATACAAAACCAATTTGCAGGTTCACTGGTTGGGTTGCAGTTGATCCCTCTGGCATCTCCGCTGGAATTTACGACTGTGGACACCTTAGGTCAAATCTGCAGTACTGCAGGGTCACATTCAAACCTGTTTCATCTGCCCAAATCTGCCTGCAATGCTGTAGCAATTAGCACTGACATGGCATCTCAGATTTGAACAAGTCTAGGGGCAGCTCTGTTTGGAAAAAAAGAAAAACAACACTGCGGGGGGGTTTCCATTCAGTCGAGGTTTAGTAGTCACCGAGGGCATTGACTGATTGCAGGGGAGAGTGTAGCCGAGTGGTAAATTAATAATAATATTTTCCATTTCAGTTAACCAAATATCCATTTAAGGTTCAAAAAGGGGTCTTAAAATGTTGTTTCTTTGTTTCCATGTATGGTAAGACAAGAATGTTGTTGGATAATTTAATGTTATTGCTTGTGCTATTTCTTGGGTTATCTGCATGTTGTGTGCACTTGAAGCTGTTAATTTTATAGGTTTGTGTAGTTGCATATTGTGGTCACTGGGGGGTGGGGGGCAGTGCTTAAGGGCTGCAGTTTTCCAAAAACACTTAACAAGAAATGCATCTTGGGACTTCCTGTTTACCTTTCTTTTTGTTGTGGATGTGGAACGGGAATGTTGTGAAGGAGTTAAATTGTTGGTAAGGAATTGTTAAATATGCACATAACTCATTGAAACATACTGTTATAATTGTAGTGCAGTGGCACAACGTCAGTATTTTAACAAGATGATGTATTTCTTAAATGTATGATGCAAAGGACCTGTATGTGCAGCGTGGAGCGGCCATTTTCTCCATGCAAGGGATAAGCTGCGAGATCGTCTGTGTGCTCCAGTATTGCAAGTGAGCTGAGATTTCTGTGGAATGTAAGTATTTATAAAAATGTATGTAACACTTCCAAATTTTTTAAAGGAGCCTTGTGTGATTTAGTTCTTTGTATTTTGTTCTGCACAGACAGGGGCCACTGCCGTATTTTTGTGTTTTGTATTTCATTTCATTTATTTTATTCCTCGTATTGTATTGGCGCATCTTTGTTTAATCAGTTATTCTGTTACTTTGCCACGTTACCTCTCGTGCTGTCGATGTTCAGTACAAGTCCATATGGCCGCTGTTTGACAAAAGTAAAGGTCAAAGGACATTTTTTTACACTGATACTGTAAACTTTTGTGTGTCAGGTTTCCATACATCGGAAACAGCTGCTGCATCTGTAATTCTGTCCATCTTGAGGAGAGTCCACACTCTACATCAGATCCTTGGCTCACCTATAATGACGCACAGGTGCTGCACACAACTGGATCTGCAGCTTGTGAGGAACAGCAGCACTCAGCCTACATGCTGTTTTACAAGAGAAAAGTAAGAAGACACAGCTTCTCATCCTGAAGTGAGAGAATGGCACGCCAGCTGCAGCCTAATCCAATCTCTCTTCTTTTCTTTTTTCGGTGCCCAGACACCCTTCAGTTTCATCATGTCATCCCTAAAAATAGCTGTAGAGTTGGATGGAGGATGAAGACAGCAGAGAGCAAAAGAAACGGGTAAGAGCAGACAGAGTTAACAAAAACTTTTAAAGCCAGTGTAGCTTCTGTTTTGAACACATTTATTGATGACAATTTTACATAAATAAGCAGTGTGTTATACTGTTATCAGATGTGGAGTCTCACTAACCACTTTAATAGCAACTTGTGTCCCAAATACTGTTTATTTGTCTTAGTTACAGATAGTGAAATAAAAATGGGAAATGATTGTTTCATAATTGTATACTCAGCTTGGTCAAAACAATAATTCGAGAACGAGGGGCAGGATTTTGAATTGATGCCATTGGTGCATCTACTAAAGTTCTGGGGTCAGTTTGAATATCAGTGACCTTGACCTCAAGTTCAAAGGTCAAGTTTTCTGAAAATGTTGTGAATGCTACAACTCTGTGACGAGAAGTAAGTCTCCTAGGTCTTTAAAGTTGTATATAGGTGCATCTACTAGGAAGCTGAAGGGTTGCACTGCGGGCCATCTGTAGAGGTGTAGAGTCAACAACCTGTCTCTGAACGTGGACAAAACAAAAGAGATTGTTTGACTTCAGGAGAGCACAGTGGGATCACTGCCCACTTAACATGAATGGATCCTCTGTGGAGGTCGTCAAGAGCACCAGATTTCTTGGTGTCCACCTGGTGGAGAACCACTCCTGCTCCCTCAACACCAGCTCCATAACCAAGAAGGCCCAGCAGCATCTCTACTTCATGCAGAAGCTGAGGAAAGCCCATCTCCCACCATCCATTCTCACCACCTTTTACAGTGGGACTAACGAGAGCATCCCAAGTAGCTGCATCACTGTCTGGTATGGTAACTGCAGCGTATTGGATCGCAGTACCCTACAACGGATTGTGAGAGCAGCTGAGAAGATCATTGGAGCCCCTCTCCCCTACAGACACCAAGTTACTTTTGCACAATACTCAGCATTTTGCACATTTCCATTGTCTTGTGTCTGTTTCGTCCTGTTCTGTCTAGTTTTGCACTGTTTTGTCTTGTTTATTTTTGCAATTTATGCACACTGCACTTTATGTAGTCCTGGGTTTGTCTGTATATGTCATATATAGCACCAGGGTCTCGGAGGAACGCTGTCTCATTTCACTCTGTACAGTACCTCTGCACGTGGTTAAAATGACAATAAAAGCCACTTGACTTGACCTGTTTTTGTAGCAGTTGCTTGGAGACGAGTACCATACAGTTCAAATGAGCATACATTCCAAAATATGCAAACTAGCCCCATACATCATAATGATGATGTTTGCTGTTCAGGGTATGAACATTCTATGCTGAAAGTTTATAAATATACAACCTTTGACTGCTTGTTTTCAGTTGAACTTTTGCAAAGCTGTGGAGATTTTCGCTGCGATCACATCAAGTCCAAAGATGTTTAAACTTCTTTTTCACAGAAAGGTAAGTTTGAAGAGACTCGCAGCACATTTCTCTGAATATTTTCTTATGGTAAACAAGCATTTTTGAAACTTTTAAGGGAGCTTCTTGGATGATTTCTGTAAAAACTGAATTTTGAATCCAAATGAAGGATTTTGTATTTTCATACCATATACTTTGTTTTATGCCATTACTGATGTTGGTTTTCTTGTTTCTAAACAGAAACCACACAAACAAAACGTGGCAGAGAAGGAAATTCCTTCTACGTCTCATCAGAGGTAAAGAAATGCGCCAGTCTTTAATGCTGCTGGAGATATTTATAGCAGTGGTTTAGTTGGAGCTCTTTTATTTCCCTTTTATTGGTGTTTTGTATTTACATCTTTTTTACTACTTCTAGTCTTGTCTATAATTTATATTGATTCAGAGATTAGCGTTTGAAAATGTAGAGTGTAAATGTACAAAATACATGATTTTGTTCCATTACAGTTATTAATTTTTATTTGCAATCTCCAGCATGTACTCCTTGTTAAAAATTTGCACTTTGAAAAATAACATTTACACTTTTGTCCTGATCAGCATCCCGGATGCTTCTGTTGCTGAAAATGGTCAAAAGAAGAGAAACTGGAGACACCTCTGCTGTTCCTCGGTTTGCTTTTACACAAACATATGAAATGCACATTCTCTTTAAATTGCACTTGTTAATTTAAAGTGACTTTACTTTTTTAATAAACGTATGTTTGTTCGTCCTCTGCAGCAAACTGAGAGCGATGCAGAGGCAGAAAGCAACACTGTGAAGACACAAAAAAAGTGTCGCTGGTTTCTTTTTAAATTCTGGAAGGTATGTTTTATGGAAAGAGTCACTGTCATCAAGCATTTACTCATCACAGTTAAATGAGAAGAATTAAGAGCAATTTAGCACACAGTTATGTCCTCAAATTAAGTTCAAAGATGTTTAAACGGTTTTTTTTCACAGAAAGGTAAGTTCGAAGAGACTTGCAGGATGTTTCTCTAAATATTTTTTATGGTGAATAAGCATTTTTGAAGCTTCATGGATGATTTCTGTAAAAACTGAATTTTGATCAGAACCAAATGAAGGATTTTGTATCTCATAGGACAAACTTTAAAACTCAATTTAAGGCATGAATAAATTGTTTTTATTTTATTTAAAGATATTCCTATATATCTGCTTCATGAGCTGACAGCTCACTAAAGTGATAAATAATATGAAATAATACCAAATTTTCTAACTGGACACTTTTCATGGAGAGACCCACTTGGTATGTTTGTTTTATGCCATTACTGATGTTGGTTTTCTTGTTTCTAAACAGAAATTACACAAACAAAACGTGGCAGAGAAGGAAATTCCTTCTACGTCTCATCAGAGGTAAAGAAATGCGCCAGTCTTTAATGCTGCTGGAGATATTTATAGCAGTGGTTTAGTTGGAGCTCTTTTATTTCCCTTTTATTGGCATTTTTCTTCCACCTTGTGTATTTACATCTTTTTTACTACTTCTAGTCTTGTCTATTATTTATATGGATGCAGAGATTAGCGTTTGAAAATGTAGAGTGTAAATGTATAAAATACATGATTTTGTTCATGTTGGTATTCCATTACAGTTATTCACTTTTATTAGCAATCTGTATTAGCAAAATGTACTCCTTCTTATAAATTTCCACAACATTTACACTTTTCTCCTGATCAGCATCCCGGATGCTTCTGTTGCTGCCACACCAGCTGACCCTGAAAATGGTCAAAAGAAGAGAAAATGGAGACAGTTCTTCTGCTGTTCCTCGGTTTGCTTTTACACAAAACATATGAAATGCACATTCTCTTTAAAATGTACTTTTTAATAAACTTATGTTTGTTCGTCCTCTGCAGCAAACTGACAGCGATGCAGAGGCAGAGAGCAACACTGTGAAGACACAAAAAAGGTCTCGCTGCTCTCTTTTTAAATCCGGGAAGGTATGTTTTATGGAAAGAGTCACTGTCATCAAGCATTTACTCATCACAGTTAAATGAGAGCAATTAAAATCAATGAGGCACACAGCTATGTCCTATATATATATATCAGGTAAGAAGCACCACGGAAAAGATCCCAGCAGACCTGAGTTGGGACACTTGGATTATGGAGCTTCTGGACCAAGAGAGTGGATGGGAGCATGTGTTTAACAGGTAAGAGAAAGACGTCCTCCAAAATGTTTCAACTTCAAAGCTCATGCATACATGCACATACACTGCTCAGCATCCTGACATCTTTCCTAATTTTGTGTTTGTGTTTTTACCTTTTTGGAGCAGTGTAGCATGCGGTGGAAAAATAATAGAAAGTCAAACTGGGACTATAGACTGCTTCGGGTGAGTACACGTGGTGCACAAAGACCAAAGCTCACTTTGTCAAAGTGGAGAAAATGAATTCTTTTACACTGATACTGTAAACGTTGTGCGTGTGTGTCAGGTTTCCAAATATCGGAAACACCTGCTACATGAACTCCTGCCTGCAGAGCCTCCTCAACATTGAGGAGTTCATAAGAGACATCAGGCGTCAGGAGGTTTTGTGGCGCACAGATCCAGAAGCTCAGCTCTTAAGGTGCGCTACGTCAACCTTCTACTTTCTTCAAAAACCTGAAGAACAAAGAGATCTAACAGCAGAAATGTCTGTTTACCCTTTCCTTT
The DNA here is from genome assembly GCF_900408965.1 of Simochromis diagramma. Lineage (NCBI taxonomy): Eukaryota > Metazoa > Chordata > Actinopteri > Cichliformes > Cichlidae > Simochromis > Simochromis diagramma. Next base: position 12,413,454 of record NW_024386792.1, read on the forward strand.
CTACAGAAGGCTCATCGATGTCAGGGACTGTCATGAGTCAACAGATTATGGCCTTAAAGATCACCACCTAAGAGCTTTTAAGAAGGCATTCAGCAGTCAAGCTCCTGAATACACCGGCAGTGCACAGAAAGTGCGTCAGCTATTTGGACATTTCGTTTTTTTGCTTTACCTTCTGATTTTGATGTACTGTTTTAAATCTCTCTGCTTTTCTTTCAGGACGCTCATGAATTCCTAACATTGTTCCTCAATGAGGTCAAAAGGCTCGCACCTCACCTGGAGAGGAACGCAGCTCTCCTGGGCCAAAGTTATACCTGCCCAGTAGAAGAGCATCACATTTTTAAAATGGAAAACATGAGGACATGCAAGAGGTAAGCCTGTCTTTCAGAAACGCAGAGCTGGTTGCAATATTTTCATATACCTCTTTTCCACCTACCTGATCTTTACTTTAACTACGTTACTCCTGAAATGTGTAGCTGTGGTCACCAATCATCACAGCAAGAGGACTTCACCAGCTTGTCTCTTGACCTTGTTCCAGAGGGGTCTATTATAAACATGTTAGAGACATACTTGAAGGTAAGATCACAAATTCCAATAGAGTTGTAGTGTCAGCAATCTTAACACACCTTTTTTGTTAGTGTTTGTGTGTATGTGTGTGTGCATATGTTGAGATTTCTTTCTACCATAAAGCCTGTTTTCTCTGTGCTGTTGTTCAGGAACAAGAAATAGAATTTCGCTGTGATTGTGGAGGGACGACCTCAGAACTGAAGTCGTCTTTTGATACACTGCCAAGGTGAGTAAGGTCACATCAGAAGTGATCGACTGACCATGTTTCCAAACTGTGGCGCATCAAATATCAGAGTTTTTCGAGACAATACTTGAGCAGTCGTTTTCTCCCATCTTCTGTTTGTGTTTGACACTCATTCTCTTTCTTCTATTTTCTACCTTGTTTGTGTTTTTTTTTCTTTTCTGCCAGAGTTCTGATCTTGCATCTGAAGAGGTTTGGCTTTACACAAACCTACAACATTCAGAAGGTGGATGACCCCGTCAGGCTGCAGAGGGACTTGGTGGTGCCATCCAATCAGGTAAAAACAGACTGCAGAACGTCTCAGGCTACGTCCACACTAGCTCTGATAGATTTGAAAACTCCGTGTCCACACTAGCGTTTTCAGTCATTTTCAAATAGTTGTGCGTCTGCATTGAAACGGCCGAAAACGCTTACGTTCCAGTCCTGCGCATGCGCAAAAGTGAGTGAGAATTACAGAATTGGAAGAAAAGCTATCCGGAGCATGTACAAACTGATATTAATCTTTTTTAGGGCTGTCAAAGTTGAGAGCAATCACAACAACTGCTGTATAATGCACTCGGCTATCTTTGTTTAATTGCTCACATGACTGCATCACATGACTAAAATGCGTCATCGTTTTAGAAAGTCTGCGTTTTCGAGTGTCCACACTGCGACGAGACAACTCCGTTTTGAAATGTATGCGTTTTCGAGAGCGTTTTCAAGATGCTGTGTTTTTCCTTGAGGAAAACGCCATCTCAGTGTGGACGGGAGGTCAAAGCGGAGAGAAAACGATGTGTTTTCAAACGAAAACGCATTAGTGTGGACGTAGCCTCAGCAAATCAGCTTAATTATGGCACTGATGTGAGACTTTGTGAAACTAACACTCTTTGGATTTGTTCCTTCTCAGGGTGGTGGCTGTTATAGTCTTGTCAGCATCATCAATCATTATGGAGGCACAGAGTCAGGTAAAACAACAGACTTGTTACAAACAGAAAATGAAAACTTGCTACTTTTCAGTGAAGGACTCACACACAAAAGCTTTTGATGTTCTAAGAAGCACTAAGTCAAAATCACTGTTTGCTTGAATCAGTTGACTTCCAGAAGTTGGATTCATTTGTCTTAATGTGATTTCAGGACACTACATCTGTAGTTCTGTCCATCCTGAGGAGAGTCAGCACTCTACATCAGATCGCTGGCTCACCTATAATGACGCACAGGTGCTCCACACAACCGGATCGGCAGCTTGTGAGGAACAGCAGCACTCGGCCTACATGCTGTTTTACAAGAGAAACGTAAGAAGACACAGCATCTCATCCTGAAGTGAGAGAATTTTTAAATGTCCTGTTACCTTGTTAACCAGTTTTGTCTTCATTCTCAGTTCTGAAACAGGAAATGGAAGGAAGGTCATCATCATGCTGAGAAGAAACAACACTCGTCCCAGCCCACCATCGCACACTGGAGGACAAGTACTGGTAAGTATTGCCCTCAGGAGGAAGGGTCCTCCCAGAGAGCCTGGTCCTCCCAAGATTTCTTCCTCCAGGAGGGAGTTTTTTCTTGCCACCGTCGCCCCACATTCACTGGTCTCATCAGCAGGGACATTTTTAACATCCTAAGACCTGAACTCTTTCATGGCATGCATTTTTAATTTCTCTGTGCCATTTGGGTTGATTGGGACCTGATGAATGTGAAAACAAAGACATCAGATTCGGACTATCTTTTTTTTGTTTCTCAAAAAAATGAGATCCACATATGAGGACATTCATTTTAAATTTCGATTGGACAGGGGCAGTGTAATGTCCTCCCTCATAAGTGGATATCAGGTTTTTGAAGAGCAAAATTTTGTATTTTGGTCTCATAAATGTTATGTCCACATATGTGGACACCAGGTCCTAGGAGGTTAAAACAAAATCTACTAGTAGTGCACCACTACTAGAGATCGTCCTTTTCTAGACCAGTGTTTGGCTTGCTCTCTGGAACAACAAATTAGTGCTGTCAGCGTTAACGTCATTTTAACTAATGACGTTTACGCTGACAGCACTAATTTGTTGTTATTATTAGTAATATTATTATTAATTTATTTGTAAAATAAATTAAATTAAAAAAAAACAAAGAAATTATTTAATTCTTTATGTTATTTTGTTTTATTAAAATCAAAATAACAACAAAACAAAAATAACTAATAAAAAAAATATTAAAAGTATTCAGCAGTGTTTTGTGAAATTTGTAATGAGCCTTAGTTAAGTTGATGTCACAGAAGTTTCTGAATCATTTAGATTGTTCAACAAACTGATTCACTCAGGTAAAGATGGTAAGCTGGAGCAATGGTACGCTTGGAGTTCAGTTTAAGTTTTCAGACAAACATTCACTCGATCAGTTGCAGCTTCTGCTTTTAAATAAATGACATTTATCCTTGGATCATTGACAACCCTGTAGGGTGAAAATCTTTAATTGTACCTTTTATAACATTTTAACAAGTTACTGTCTCCTGCTGCATGTTTCCTGTTTTGGCTGAACTTCATCAGCTCAAAAAACTCACCGTGCTGTGGTGTACTAAATGACCTCATGTACAGGACACACCGAAGGCCGGTTTGCAACGTTTAAGCAACAAAGTCAAGATCAGTTAACAACAACCGGACCCAGTGTTGTATATTTGTTTCCCAAAAGATTGAAATAGTGGAGAGAAATCAGGTTCTGAAACCATCCAGAAGACAAAGTCTCCAACTGGTTTGTGGAAGTCCAGTTTCTCCAAATTAATCAGCGGGTGAAATGTCTCTTCATGGATGGCTTTGATTCTGTTGTTGTTCACGAACAAAACCCTCAAAGCAGCATATGAAAGAAAGTCATCTTTCATTGTTGTCTCCAGCGTGTTAAAAGAGAGATCGAGCTCAGTGATGAGTTTTGAAGCGGCTGCAGGGACTTCTCGAAGGTTTTGGCTCAAACAGTCGCAGGATGTTGTTCACAGTGGTGACACTGTTGACTGGTGATTGACAAGCACTGAGATACTAACATGACAAACACAAGAAACATCATGACTTATTCTCCTGAGTGCCTGCAAAACACAAACACAAAATCAAACTCAAAGCTTTTCTCTCAGGTGCTGGTGTGGCACAATCTAATGATAAGAAAGGTCATGCTAACAGCTTTTGGAGCACAGCTGCACAAAATAACAGCTTTTGGAGCACAAAATGCATTACAGGTAAACCCAGTACCCAAACATGTTAACAAGGATAAAGAAAAAATCTGAAACAAAAGCAGGTAGTGTGGTGATTTATGTTGTGAGGATGCTTTCACTCCCGTCAAAGTCGCCCAGTGTTGAGAACCCAAATGAGCCCAAAAACCTCAAGTGGTTTTAAGAAAGCCACTTGAGGTCATTAAGAAAGCCCAGCAGAGGATGTACTTGCTGAAGCAGCTGAAGAAATTCAACCTGCCAACACGGACGATGATGCAATTCTACACTGCAATCATCGAGTCCATCCTCACCTCCTCCATCACCGTGTGGTACGCTGGAGCCACTATCAGGAACAAACAGAGACTGCAGCGTGTTGTGCGCTCTGCTGAGAAGGTGATTGGCTGCAGACTCCCATCTCTGCAGGACCTGTACACCTCCAGGACACTGAGGCGTGCAGCTCGGATCTCAGCTGACCCTTCTCACCCTGGACACAGTCTGTTTGACCTGCTCCCCTCAGGCAGGAGGCTCCGGTCCATTCGCACCAGAACCTCTCGCCATAAGAACAGTTTCTTCCCCTCTGCTGTTGAACACATGAACAATAACCGTATGACTGTTCCCACCACTAACACATGACCCTACGCTGTGTTCACTGCATCATTCCATGTTTGGCACTGATCACCACCTGCACTCATGTATATATCATGTATATATCTATCTATCTACTTAGCACTTTTAATTCTTATTCTCATTTTTATTTTCATGTCTATTTAAGCTTAATTTATAACAGTATTTATAACAGTATGTTTGCACTGAAGCACCGCAGCAATTTCCTAATGTTGTAAACCCGCTCAACATTTGGCAATAAAACCCTTTCTGATTCTGATTCTGATTCTGATAAATAAGCAGTGTGTTATACTGTTATCAGATGTGGAGTCTCACTAACCACTTTAATAGCAACTTGTGTCCCAAATACTGTTTATTTGTCTTAGTTACAGATAGTGAAATAAAAATGGGAAATGATTGTTTCATAATTGTATACTCAGCTTGGTCAAAACAATAATTCGAGAACGAGGGGCAGGATTTTGAATTGATGCCATTGGTGCATCTACTAAAGTTCTGGGGTCAGTTTGAATATCAGTGACTTTGACCTTGAGTTCAAGTTTTCTGAAAATGTTGTGAATGCTACAACTCTGTGACGAGAAGTAAGTCTCCTAGGTCTTTAAAGTTGTATATAGGTGCATCTACTAGGAAGCTGAAGGGTTGCACTGCGGGCCATCTGTAGAGGTGTAGAGTCAACAACCTGTCTCTGAACATGGACAAAACAAAAGAGATTGTTTGACTTCAGGAGAGCACAGTGGGATCACTGCCCACTTAACATGAATGGATCCTCTGTGGAGGTCGTCAAGAGCACCAGATTTCTTGGTGTCCACCTGGCGGAGAACCTCTCCTGCTCCCTCAACACCAGCTCCATAACCAAGAAGGCCCAGCAGCATCTCTACTTCATGCAGAAGCTGAGGAAAGCCCATCTCCCACCATCCATTCTCACCACCTTTTACAGTGGGACTAACGAGAGCATCCCAAGTAGCTGCATCACTGTCTGGTATGGTAACTGCAGCGTATTGGATCGCAGTACCCTACAACGGATTGTGAGAGCAGCTGAGAAGATCATTGGAGCCCCTCTCCCCTACAGACACCAAGTTACTTTTGCACAATACTCAGCATTTTGCACATTTCCATTGTCTTGTGTCTGTTTCGTCCTGTTCTGTCTAGTTTTGCACTGTTTTGTCTTGTTTATTTTTGCAATTTATGCACACTGCACTTTATGTAGTCCTGGGTTTGTCTGTATATGTCATATATAGCACCAGGGTCTCGGAGGAACGCTGTCTCATTTCACTCTGTACAGCACCTCTGCACGTGGTTAAAATGACAATAAAAGCCACTTGACTTGACCTGTTTTTGTAGCAGTTGCTTGGAGACGAGCACCATACAGTTCAAATGAGCATACATTCCAAAATATGCAAACTAGCCCCATACATCATAATGATGATGTTTGCTGTTCAGGGTATGAACATTCTATGCTGAAAGTTTATAAATATACAACCTTTGACTGCTTGTTTTCAGTTGAACTTTTGCAAAGCTGTGGAGATTTTCGCTGCGATCACATCAAGTCCAAAGATGTTTAAACTTCTTTTTCACAGAAAGGTAAGTTTGAAGAGACTCGCAGCACATTTCTCTGAATATTTTCTTATGGTAAACAAGCATTTTTGAAACTTTTAAGGGAGCTTCTTGGATGATTTCTGTAAAAACTGAATTTTGAATCCAAATGAAGGATTTTGTATTTTCATACCATATACTTTGTTTTATGCCATTACTGATGTTGGTTTTCTTGTTTCTAAACAGAAACCACACAAACAAAACGTGGCAGAGAAGGAAATTCCTTCTACGTCTCATCAGAGGTAAAGAAATGCGCCAGTCTTTAATGCTGCTGGAGATATTTATAGCAGTGGTTTAGTTGGAGCTCTTTTATTTCCCTTTTATTGGTGTTTTGTATTTACATCTTTTTTACTACTTCTAGTCTTGTCTATAATTTATATTGATTCAGAGATTAGCGTTTGAAAATGTAGAGTGTAAATGTACAAAATACATGATTTTGTTCCATTACAGTTATTAATTTTTATTTGCAATCTCCAGCATGTACTCCTTGTTAAAAATTTGCACTTTGAAAAATAACATTTACACTTTTGTCCTGATCAGCATCCCGGATGCTTCTGTTGCTGAAAATGGTCAAAAGAAGAGAAACTGGAGACACCTCTGCTGTTCCTCGGTTTGCTTTTACACAAACATATGAAATGCACATTCTCTTTAAATTGCACTTGTTAATTTAAAGTGACTTTACTTTTTTAATAAACGTATGTTTGTTCGTCCTCTGCAGCAAACTGAGAGCGATGCAGAGGCAGAAAGCAACACTGTGAAGACACAAAAAAAGTGTCGCTGGTTTCTTTTTAAATTCTGGAAGGTATGTTTTATGGAAAGAGTCACTGTCATCAAGCATTTACTCATCACAGTTAAATGAGAAGAATTAAGAGCAATTTAGCACACAGCTATGTCCTCAAATTAAGTTCAAAGATGTTTAAACGGTTTCTTTTTTTCACAGAAAGGTAAGTTCGAAGAGACTTGCAGGATGTTTCTCTAAATATTTTTTATGGTGAATAAGCATTTTTGAAGCTTCATGGATGATTTCTGTAAAAACTGAATTTTGATCAGAACCAAATGAAGGATTTTGTATCTCATAGGACAAACTTTAAAACTCAATTTAAGGCATGAATAAATTGTTTTTATTTTATTTAAAGATATTCCTATATATCTGCTTCATGAGCTGACAGCTCACTAAAGTGATAAATAATATGAAATAATACCAAATTTTCTAACTGGACACTTTTCATGGAGAGACCCACTTGGTATGTTTGTTTTATGCCATTACTGATGTTGGTTTTCTTGTTTCTAAACAGAAATTACACAAACAAAACGTGGCAGAGAAGGAAATTCCTTCTACGTCTCATCAGAGGTAAAGAAATGCGCCAGTCTTTAATGCTGCTGGAGATATTTATAGCAGTGGTTTAGTTGGAGCTCTTTTATTTCCCTTTTATTGGCATTTTTCTTCCACCTTGTGTATTTACATCTTTTTTACTACTTCTAGTCTTGTCTATTATTTATATGGATGCAGAGATTAGCGTTTGAAAATGTAGAGTGTAAATGTATAAAATACATGATTTTGTTCATGTTGGTATTCCATTACAGTTATTCACTTTATTAGCAATCTGTATTAGCAAAATGTACTCCTTCTTATAAATTTCCACAACATTTACACTTTTCTCCTGATCAGCATCCCGGATGCTTCTGTTGCTGCCACACCAGCTGACCCTGAAAATGGTCAAAAGAAGAGAAAATGGAGACAGTTCTTCTGCTGTTCCTCGGTTTGCTTTTACACAAAACATATGAAATGCACATTCTCTTTAAAATGTACTTTTTAATAAACTTATGTTTGTTCGTCCTCTGCAGCAAACTGACAGCGATGCAGAGGCAGAGAGCAACACTGTGAAGACACAAAAAAGGTCTCGCTGCTCTCTTTTTAAATCCGGGAAGGTATGTTTTATGGAAAGAGTCACTGTCATCAAGCATTTACTCATCACAGTTAAATGAGAGCAATTAAAATCAATGAGGCACACAGCTATGTCCTATATATATATATCAGGTAAGAAGCACCACGGAAAAGATCCCAGCAGACCTGAGTTGGGACACTTGGATTATGGAGCTTCTGGACCAAGAGAGTGGATGGGAGCATGTGTTTAACAGGTAAGAGAAAGACGTCCTCCAAAATGTTTCAACTTCAAAGCTCATGCATACATGCACATACACTGCTCAGCATCCTGACATCTTTCCTAATTTTGTGTTTGTGTTTTTACCTTTTTGGAGCAGTGTAGCATGCGGTGGAAAAATAATAGAAAGTCAAACTGGGACTATAGACTGCTTCGGGTGAGTACACGTGGTGCACAAAGACCAAAGCTCACTTTGTCAAAGTGGAGAAAATGAATTCTTTTACACTGATACTGTAAACGTTGTGCGTGTGTGTCAGGTTTCCAAATATCGGAAACACCTGCTACATGAACTCCTGCCTGCAGAGCCTCCTCAACATTGAGGAGTTCATAAGAGACATCAGGCGTCAGGAGGTTTTGTGGCGCACAGATCCAGAAGCTCAGCTCTTAAGGTGCGCTACGTCAACCTTCTACTTTCTTCAAAAACCTGAAGAACAAAGAGATCTAACAGCAGAAATGTCTGTTTACCCTTTCCTTTCTACAGAAGGCTCATTGATGTCAGGGACTGTCATGAGTCAACAGATTATGGCCTTAAAGATCACCACCTAAGAGCTTTTAAGAAGGCATTCAGCAGTCAAGCTCCTGAATACACCGGCAGTGCACAGAAAGTGCGTCAGCTATTTGGACATTTCGTTTTTTGCTTTACCTTCTGATTTTGATGTACTGTTTTAAATCTCTCTGCTTTTCTTTCAGGACGCTCATGAATTCCTAACATTGTTCCTCAATGAGGTCAAAAGGCTCGCACCTCACCTGGAGAGGAACGCAGCTCTCCTGGGCCAAAGTTATACCTGCCCAGTAGAAGAGCATCACATTTTTAAAATGGAAAACATGAGGACATGCAAGAGGTAAGCCTGTCTTTCAGAAACGCAGAGCTGGTTGCAATATTTTCATATACCTCTTTTCCACCTACCTGATCTTTACTTTAACTACGTTACTCCTGAAATGTGTAGCTGTGGTCACCAATCATCACAGCAAGAGGACTTCACCAGCTTGTCTCTTGACCTTGTTCCAGAGGGGTCTATTATAAACATGTTAGAGACATACTTGAAGGTAAGATCACAAATTCCAATAGAGTTGTAGTGTCAGCAATCTTAACACACCTTTTTTGTTAGTGTTTGTGTGTATGTGTGTGTGCATATGTTGAGATTTCTTTCTACCATAAAGCCTGTTTTCTCTGTGCTGTTGTTCAGGAACAAGAAATAGAGTTTCGCTGTGATTGTGGAGGGACGACCTCAGAACTGAAGTCGTCTTTTGATACACTGCCAAGGTGAGTAAGGTCACATCAGAAGTGATCGACTGACCATGTTTCCAAACTGTGGCGCATCAAATATCAGAGTTTTTCGAGACAATACTTGAGCAGTCGTTTTCTCCCATCTTCTGTTTGTGTTTGACACTCATTCTTCTTATTTTCTACCTTGTTTGTGTTTTTTTTTCTTTTCTGCCAGAGTTCTGATCTTGCATCTCAAGAGGTTTGGCTTTACACAAACCTACAACATTCAGAAGGTGGATGACCCCGTCAGGCTGCAGAGGGACTTGGTGGTGCCATCCAATCAGGTAAAAACAGACTGCAGAACGTCTCAGGCTACGTCCACACTAGCTCTGATAGATTTGAAAACTCCGTGTCCACACTAGCGTTTTCAGTCATTTTCAAATAGTTGTGCGTCTGCATTGAAACGGCCGAAAACGCTTACGTTCCAGTCCTGCGCATGCGCAAAAGTGAGTGAGAATTACAGAATTGGAAGAAAAGCTATCCGGAGCATGTACAAACTGATATTAATCTTTTTTAGGGCTGTCAAAGTTGAGAGCAATCACAACAACTGCTGTATAATGCACTCGGCTATCTTTGTTTAATTGCTCACATGACTGCATCACATGACTAAAATGCGTCATCGTTTTAGAAAGTCTGCGTTTTCGAGTGTCCACACTGCGACGAGACAACTCCGTTTTGAAATGTATGCGTTTTCAAGAGCGTTTTCAAGATGCTGTGTTTTTCCTTGAGGAAAACGCCATCTCAGTGTGGACGGGAGGTCAAAGTGGAGAGAAAACGATGTGTTTTCAAACGAAAACGCATTAGTGTGGACGTGGCCTCAGCAAATCAGCTTAATTATGGCTCTGATGTGAGACTTTGTGAAACTAACACTCTTTGGATTTGTTCCTTCTCAGGGTGGTGGCTGTTATAGCCTTGTCAGCATCATCAATCATTATGGAGGCACAGAGTCAGGTAAAACAACAGACTTGTTACAAACAGAAAATGAAAACTTGCTACTTTTCAGTGAAGGACTCACACACAAAAGCTTTTGATGTTCTAAGAAGCACTAAGTCAAAATCACTGTTTGCTTGAATCAGTTGACTTCCAGAAGTTGGATTCATTTGTCTTAATGTGATTTCAGGACACTACATCTGTAGTTCTGTCCATCCTGAGGAGAGTCAGCACTCTACATCAGATCGCTGGCTCACCTATAATGACGCACAGGTGCTCCACACAACAGGATCGGCAGCTTGTGAGGAACAGCAGCACTCGGCCTACATGCTGTTTTACAAGAGAAACGTAAGAAGACACAGCATCTCATCCTGAAGTGAGAGAATTTTTAAATGTCCTGTTACCTTGTTAACCAGTTTTGTCTTCATTCTCAGTTCTGAAACAGGAAATGGAAGGAAGGTCATCATCATGCTGAGAAGAAACAACACTCGTCCCAGCCCACCATCGCACACTGGAGGACAAGTACTGGTAAGTATTGCCCTCAGGAGGAAGGGTCCTCCCAGAGAGCCTGGTCCTCCCAAGATTTCTTCCTCCAGGAGGGAGTTTTTTCTTGCCACCGTCGCCCCACATTCACTGGTCTCATCAGCAGGGACATTTTTAACATCCTAAGACCTGAACTCTTTCATGGCATGCATTTTTAATTTCTCTGTGCCATTTGGGTTGATTGGGACCTGATGAATGTGAAAACAAAGACATCAGATTCGGACTATCTTTTTTTTGTTTCTCAAAAAAATGAGATCCACATATGAGGACATTCATTTTAAATTTCGATTGGACAGGGGCAGTGTAATGTCCTCCCTCATAAGTGGATATCAGGTTTTTGAAGAGCAAAATTTTGTATTTTGGTCTCATAAATGTTATGTCCACATATGTGGACACCAGGTCCTAGGAGGTTAAAACAAAATCTACTAGTAGTGCACCACTACTAGAGATCGTCCTTTTCTAGACCAGTGTTTGGCTTGCTCTCTGGAACAACAAATTAGTGCTGTCAGCGTTAACGTCATTTTAACTAATGACGTTTACGCTGACAGCACTAATTTGTTGTTATTATTAGTAATATTATTATTAATTTATTTGTAAAATAAATTAAATTAAAAAAAAAACAAAGAAATTATTTAATTCTTTATGTTATTTTGTTTTATTAAAATCAAAATACAACAAAACAAAATAACTAATAAAAAAAATATTAAAAGTATTCAGGCAGTGTTTTTGTGAAATTTGTAATGAGCCTTAGTTAAGTTGATGTCACAGAAGTTTTCTGAATCATTTAGATTGTTCAACAAACTGATTCACTCAGGTAAAGATGGTAAGCTGGAGCAATGGTACGCTTGGAGTTCAGTTTAAGTTTTCAGACAAACATTCACTCGATCAGTTGCAGCTTCTGCTTTTAAATAAATGACATTTATCCTTGGATCATTGACAACCCTGTAGGGTGAAATTATCTTTAATTGTACCTTTTATAACATTTTAAACAAGTTACTGTCTCCTGCTGCATGTTTCCTGTTTTGGCTGAACTTCATCAGCTCAAAAAACTCACCGTGCTGTGGTGTACTAAAATGACCTCATGTACAGGACACACCGAAGGCCGGTTTGCAACGTTTAAGCAACAAAGTCAAGATCAGTTAACAACCGAAGGACCCAGTGTTGTATATTTGTTTCCCAAAAGATTGAAATAGTGGAGAGAAATCAGGTTCTGAAACCATCCAGAAGACAAAGTCTCCAACTGGTTTGTGGAAGTCCAGTTTCTCCAAATTAATCAGCGGGTGAAATGTCTCTTCATGGATGGCTTTGATTCTGTTGTTGTTCACGAACAAAGCCCTCAAAGCAGCATATGAAAGAAAGTCATCTTTCATTGTTGTCTCCAGCGTGTTAAAAGAGAGATCGAGCTCAGTGATGAGTTTTGAAGCGGCTGCAGGGACTTCTCGAAGGTTTTGGCTCAAACAGTCGCAGGATGTTGTTCACAGTGGTGACACTGTTGACTGGTGATTGACAAGCACTGAGATACTAACATGACAAACACAAGAAACATCATGACTTATTCTCCTGAGTGCCTGCAAAACACAAACACAAAATCAAACTCAAAGCTTTTCTCTCAGGTGCTGGTGTGGCACAATCTAATGATAAGAAAGGTCATGCTAACAGCTTTTGGAGCACAGCTGCACAAAATAACAGCTTTTGGAGCACAAAATGCATTACAGGTAAACCCAGTACCCAAACATGTTAACAAGGATAAAGAAAAAATCTGAAACAAAAGCAGGTAGTGTGGTGATTTATGTTGTGAGGATGCTTTCACTCCCGTCAAAGTCGCCCAGTGTTGAGAACCCAAATGAGCCCAAAAACCTCAAGTGGCTGCAACCAACAGCGAACGTCAAGAAGTGGATACTTGCATGTTGAGCCAGAAACATGCAGAAAACCCAAAAGAGGCAAGACAGCACATCTTGGTGCCACTTAGGCAGTATGAACACCTGGAAAGAGGAGCCCACAGTTCAGACCCAAGGTCACTGGTAAGGACACCAGCCAGCCAGTTATAAGTCTAGTTTTAATTTTCATTTTAGTTAGTGTTATGGCCTGTCTAAGGGTGGCCAGACCATAATATAAGGGTGATCCACCCCTGTCTGACCCCAAGCAGCACATCACACAACCAGTACAATTTTGATGGTGATTTTTTTTCACAGTGATTGAATTCTAACAAAGGAAAGGAGCGAACTACAGCTTCGGGGTGGACCCCAAAACAACAAACAAAAGGGACCGTATCTAAAGGTTGTACAAAACTTATTTATGAAAAGAATAAAACCAAATGACAATGTATTATCTCCCTAACTAACAAAAACATGAGAAAAGGGTAATCGAATAGAGTGAACCATAGACTGTATAAAAGATAGGACCATTGCAACTTTACTGCAGCACTTCACCCTTTCACATAGTCCCAGCTCTTCTCTGTCATGTTTTATGGTGCTGCAAATGTCTTCAGTTGGTGAAAGGTCTGGGCTGCTGGTGTCTTGTTGTGCTTGCTATGCATCCCTGACTCGTTTCTTCTTTCTGCATCAAGTAAGGAATGTAGTGAAAGTTCCCAAGAGGTTAAAAACACCACTGAAAAAATGCCATCAGACCTGAGTTGGGACACTTGGATTATGGAGCTTCTGGACCAAGAGAGTGGATGGGAGCATGTGTTTAACAAGTAAGAGTATAACGTCCCCCAAAATGTCCCTAACTAACAAAAACATGAGAAAAGGGTAATCAAATAAAAAGGCAGTCCACCCTTACATGCTCCTGTATAAAGAAACAGGTAACACAAAGCCTGCTGGTTGAGGTCCATGGCGGTGTCATCTTATATGTTGTCTCCAGGTCATTAGCCAATCTGTATGGTCCGTCCCATGGATGCACCAATCAAGGAAAGGCACCTGCACACTCAGATTTACATATGAGACAACATTACAACAACAGTCGTAACATTAACTAAAAATGTTTTTTACCATCTCGTTTTAACTTCTGGTTTAGCTTCAGCTAACTAAAACTAAATGGACCTTGGAAATAATCACATCTTAATAGAGTGAACCATAGACTGTATAAAAGATAGCACCATTGCAACTTTACTGCAGCACTTCACCCTTTCACATAGTCCCAGCTCTTCTCTGTCATGTTTTATGGTGCTGCAAATGTCTTCACTTGGTGAAAGGTCTGGACTGCTGGCAGGCCAGTTCAGCACCCAAAATCTTACAATGCTTAGCAAGAAGGCGAAATAAGCCTTGTGAAAATGAAAAAGCTGTGTGTAAGACTGATTCAGTTCTGACCAATACTGTAGGTCATTATCACAGGTGTCTGATGCAGTTATATCACATAATGAGTAAATCATATTGACAAATACAGGGGCGAAAGGCATAAACATCTACAGTTAATGTGTCAGAGTAATGGAGGTGTTTCCCCAATGGCTGCTCACACTCTGTGCTTAAAAAGCAGCACAGAGTATGTGCAAAACTGCACCCTTTCTCCAATACAAACAACCAAGTCCAGAGTGTGAGAGCTCCAAACAGGAAGACATATATTTTGAATTAGTGGTGAAAAGTGAGGGAGAAAGTGGAAAAGTGATGCTGTGTTTCCTATTTTTGCAGGATGGGGGTTGACAACAGGGCTGAGTCCCTCCGTCACGCTGTGAACACACCAGTGGAATTTAGACACCGGCAGTGCTGATGATGAGAAATATGAGAGAGGAAGACACAATACGCTGTTGTTCCACACATCACGATCCAAAGGACACACGCACTCAGACACAGACACACGCACCGTACGTGTGCCGAGTGGCAATCGCAACCTCGGCCGTCCACATATGCTCATTTAGACACATACAGTTTTGGCACCGAGGCCCAGAGAATCAAACAGAAACTCATCCATTCATATATACACACACTTACAAAGGCTATTGTCAGAGCTCATCTCGTGTAGAAATATTTGTAATTCTGTTGCCAAAAGTGGAAGTGGATGTGAGCTGGCTGTTTGAAAAGCCGCAGTGCTCTCATAAAGTTCCGCACGTAATGACGCCTTAGAGTCAAAGGTCAGCGGGCGGCCTCAGGGTCAAATGAGTCAGACGGGTCCACACAGCGAGTGTCGCTGGACCGTCTTTCCACTGTGTCACCTCATCTCAAGCTCGTCTTTCCTGAATGTCACAAAACCGATTTTAAAGTCTGGAAAAAAACGTCTAAATAGGCTCAACGATGCATGCTCACAGACACTTAATACAACTATACTTAGTTACAGGTTTCATGCTGCAACATCTACTGGGTTTTTATTTTTCTAGCCATGTTTGCAAAAGCATCATAATGATTAGTCTTCATTCCTTTAGTTCAGAAATATAAAACGTCCATCCAGACTTTAGAGGAGACAAACAGAAAAGTGTTATTAACAGATTTTGTCCAATTAACTGCACTGATTGGTCAGATATTTGCCTTGTTATGCTCAGAATAACCTATTGACTGAACTTATTCACTGAAGTTATTTATTTCCATGGAAATATTGAAAAACATGGTATTGATTTGAACAGCAGCATAATCATGTAATGAAACACTGTCGCAGGCTTCCTTGATTTAAGCACCTCGCATGAAAACACAGCCCTGTTTGTGCGCTGTTGATGTGGAATGTACAGTACGTGTGCAATCAAGGAAACTATTGATTGAGACCATTATGCTCTGATTAGGTGGCCGACCACGCTCTCCCCCTGGGGTGGGGGAGTCAAAGACTGGAGACAATAAAGGAACATTTCTCCCACGATCCCTGTGACTTCTTATTTTTCTTTTATGAGATTGTGTTGTTGTAGCATATACTCTATATGTGTGACACCCTTCTTTACCCTCACACCTGTGGCAGATATTTCTTGTTTGAAAAATCCCTCAGCAAAAACACTAATTTACCCCATTGCCCAACTCTGTACCCCAACTCCCTCCACCACTAAAGCCCCCCCCCCCCCTTTTTTTTTTTTCTCTGCCAAACCAGGAAGCATGCACAGGAAACAGCTGTCCCTCACGTCCGCCTGCTTGCTTGTGGCCAGGTGCATCCTGGGAACGGAGCGATGTGTGACCGTCGACATGTGGCTGACACTGTACAAGGTGCCGTTACTGTAATCAGAATCACCATGAACTTTATACAGATAGGAGAGAAAAACGAGACTCCTCACTGATCTAATTTCTAAGGTTATGTTGTGCTTTTGAACGAGCAACAGTTTCACAGAGCATCACTGCAACCGATTTAGGATGAGTTTTGATCAGATTTTTTGATCTGTATTAGATTAGACGCACGAGGGAAACTAATCTCACGAATGACTGCGTTTCCAAAAATTAAAGGGGAACTCCACTGATTTTACCGTCTGTTTAAAGGTGTATTTCAAGCCTCCAGTCGCTTCACATGGACAAGCGTGAAATCTGATAACTTGTCTGATAAAAGGTGTGACTTGAGTCAGTTATTTTACAAGTAGACCGAAAATGAAAAATCAAAGTCCAGAGCTTATCAAATCTCTGTAGACCACCCATCATTAAAATGGATCATACATGCTGAGGTTTAACTACCTCTGCAGTGATTTCTAAATCTATGTCGAATTCTGTCATTCATTATAAAATGAATTAAAATGAAATGAAAATAAAACTACTGCTATAATTTAATAATGGCTGTTTTTCCAAAACTCAGAGCCCTCTTGTGGGCTGTAAAGGTACTGCTGAATAAAATAAAATATTTTTAACTAGGCTTCAAATTGCCATAAAATAAATGTTTGCAGTTAATTTAAAAAGCCATTATATTTAATTTAGTTATAATGTATCTGCCTGCTTATTTTGTCAAATAGTACAAGTCCATGCTGTTTTGTTTGGTCCTTGATTTTAGCCTGTTGCTCGGCAACATGATGACATCAGGATATAGCATGCATAATTTAAGTTTTGTGGCTTTAAAAAATATATTATTTTACTGTCCTGAAATTAAAATGATACAATTTACAAGGTGCTATTCTTCAGAAGAAAATTATCCTGTTTTTGATCTTTTTCATCTACAATGGTGTTATCTTCTAATGTTTGTTCATGTTTACAGAATTGAAATCCTTTCCTATTTTTCCTGTAGCTTGATCCCTCCAATACTTAAGGTTGAGTCCTGATGGAGATGATCAGGTGTACACCGTGCTATGTGGGGGGAAGAGATCAGGTTCAAGGCTGGCAATGCAACCCCATCCTCCTCCTTTGTGCTCAATATCTAACTAAACTAAAACCCTCCTTGCTGTGTCCTGTGGCTGGATGGCCTGTCTCCAGGACAATCAGGAAAAATAAACACAGTCGACATCTGTCGCGGAGCAGGGGGAGAAGACAGGCGTCTGTCCCGACCAGCGCTCACAGCATTGTTTGTCACTTTCTCCATGAAATGCACTGCGAATATTGCCTCAAACAATTAGGTTCCAGTGATCCCTATCACCGGGTACACAATAGTGTTTACATGACGCGGAGGAAATGTGGCCATGGAGCCCACTTTGGGGAGTGTGTATGCGTTTTCTGATTTATGTGCATGTGCTCACTGTAAGTTCTCCAAGTTTATTTTAATCTGATAATGGGAAATACATGAACATTATCACAGATGATAGATAGATGTCTGTCAAATTAAAAGCAGTAATGACATATTTCAAGGCAGAAAATAAGGAAAATAATATTTACTGTGCTGCTAGAAGTAACTTCATAGTCACAAGGCCACACACACACACACACGCACACACACGCGCACACACGCACACACACACACTTCTAAAGGCATGTTACACCAGGCAAAGGCACAGTAAAATTCATCTCTGAGAAAAATCAATTCTGGAGAGACTCACCCGCAGGGCTAGGTGGTGAAGCACTCTACCAGGCAAGCTAGGATATGTGCTTCTCTAACTGCACTAATGAGTCACAATAGCTTTGAGCCTGTTTCTGTTTTCTGGCATATTATTCTCAAGATCCACGAAGGCCTAATAAAAAGGGGTTAAAAAAGTGATCTTGCTTGTTTGTTGGGTTGAAAAGAACAGACTGTACTGCAGTTTATTCCAAACATGTACATACATTCACTGGCCACTTTATGGGGTACACCTGTTTATCTCCATGTAAACACAAATATCTAATCAGCCAACCACATGGCAGCAACTCAATGCATTTGGGCATGTAGATGACCTGATAAGGTTCAAACTGAACATCAGTTTGGGAAGAAAGGTGATTTAAGTGACTCTGAATGTGGCATGTTTGTCGCTCAGATCTGATCTGAGTATTTGAGAAACCTCTGATTTATTTGGATTTTCCCAAACATCCATCTCTAGAGTTTACAGAGACTGGCCACTCCTGTTAGCCAAGTACAGGAAACTGAGCATGCTGAGGCTTCATGCGGTATCACCAAACGTGGACAAAAGAAGACTGGAAAAACATGGCCTGGTCATAATTTGGCACAAACACCTTGTAGCAACAGTTCAAGGTGTTAGTAGTGGTGTAATGGCGTGTAGGATATCTTCATGTACCAACTCAGCTTTTTCTAAACACCACATGCCACACCCTTAATGACTAATGTTCTGAAGCCAAAGGGGGTCCAACCCAGTACTAGCAAGGTATACCTAATAAAGTATACGTATACTGTATATGTGCTTTATACCAGTGTAGCAATGCACACCTCCTATCTGAAAACTCTTTTGTGTTCATCATGATGATGACAGTGGCCTCATTTCTCCTTAAAGGTCGGCTTTGTTTAAATGGCTTGTTGTGTTCAACTGCCCGTACCAATTTATAAAAACATTTCTTACAAATGACCAGCATAGAAAACGAAATAACTAAAAATAATAAATAAATAAGTGAATAAATAAATACATTAAATAAAATGTTAAAAATAATAACAGATGGATCTAGATTTTGGCAGTTTTGAATGCTGCTGATGGGGCCTATTTTCTACTGGATCCAAAGCTTTTCGTTTAAAACATTTTCATTTTCAACTCTTTGCCCAGATGAGATCAGTGTTTCTGCAGGTGCATTCACACACACACACATACACACACACACACACACACACACACACACACACACACACACACACACAGAGAGAGAGACAGAGGTTCCCCTATTGATGCTCTTTTTATTGAGCGGGGTATTTTAAGGTAGCCAGGAGGAGGGTGTGACAGGCACCGCGCTGAGATTAAAACAATCATCTCTTGATTTCTTCCTCACTCAAGGGAAAAGCGGAAGCTGGCTGTTATCGTTTGTTTCTATAATTATTCCCCATTTACAGTTTGAGTGTTCACATGGGGCTTTAAATAAGACAGTCTGGTCCCGAGAAAACTGTGACTGTCTGAGAAGGGTTTTACCTGAAGAAGGGGAAATCCGAACTGTAAAATGATTCGTTACTCACTATGTGACACAGTGTTGTATCATATACAAATTTCTCTTACTTTTATGTAAAGTGCCTTTTATCCAGACTTGAAGCGTACTTTCACTGCAGTAAATAAATGAGTAAATTAATGTAAAGACATGGTAACACATGGGGATATAAAACTTTCATGTTTATCTATCCATTTCTAACCTTTTAACTTTTTAATTTAGAATTTTCTCATTTCTAAACCCGCCCCACGCCCTCTCGTTCCAACTTCTTTTACCCTTTTACCCGTCCCGACTTTTAAAATTTCTAAACACGACAATCAGTCAAAAAGCGAAACTATGCGCATTATCATTTGTTTGTATCTTATTTTAAAATAATCTCTAAATGAAGCGGAAGCAAAGTGAACATCTTTAATGAACCAAAACGTTATTAACAATACAACTGTGTGACAGGAACACATACTGTAAAGCACAGGAAAAAGCTAATCCCAAAGGATTTCTGTCTGTCCCCCGTGTAGCTTTTTATATGTTACACGCAAATTTATGCAGCATCTGCAGGCGCAACGGTGCCACCGCGTTATTCTAGCACACAGAGAGTGATCAACTGGAACCACAGCTGTGGAAGCAAAAAAGTGTGACGACCAGGACCAGCAGACGACACCGTCTGTACTCTGATTCTATAGGCCTATTGTTCGTTTGACATATTCACATGCAGCAGTTGCTTATAGCAATGACGACGATGATGTTTAAGGTGATTACGGTGAAAAGGAAAAAAAAATACAACTAATAAAATGATGATGATGAAGGTGGTGACAGATTTGCTGAGCAGTTGTTCAGCAAACACTTTTCCTTCCCAGGACCTTGAAGGTCAGGTAACTGTAAAGCCTTTATAATGTTTGTGTTTCAGTCTGTCTAAGAAGGAAATGACTGAGGCAATGTAAAAGAAGTGCTGACCCTGAGGTTGAAAGAGAGAGAGGGAGTTTGGGCAGAATTGGACGGGAATGGACAAGCGAAGAGGAGAAAGGGTGAGAGACAAATTGAGGAAGGAAGTTTGGGAGCTCTTGGAGAGGAAAATTGCCGTGATGATGACTTATCTATCGGTCGGCGGCGGCACAGGTGTGCTCTGATGTCATAGTAAAAACAACACAGACCAAAAATCTCAGAGCATTTGTGTAGGTAACATCTATACCAGTGAAGATTAAGGTGATTAACAATGTTTTTCAGCACCCTGTCAATTATTTTGCCATGTACTCTGTTGTCGAGCCAAGATAATCGTGAAAGCCTTATTCAAACATATGACACATTCAAAGTATATACAACCAACTTTGAAGAGATGACCTTTCTAATGATCACTGCTTGACCTTTGATCGTAGTGAGACATTTATCTTTTTCAACTGAAATAAGTTGTTAATTTCAGATACCCGTTTGTTTAATTTCCTCATTCAGTCATTCAAATGTGGTCTAAATCCAGCAAACAGAACTTGTTTGTCTGCTCTAAACGCCCATCATTTGAGGGCTTTTGTGCTAATCAGAATGTGACAACGAGCTTTAAGGGCTGATATTTTAAACAAAGATATCCCAAGTGGCCATGCTGTGCATGCATGCGATGTATGTGTGCGTTAAAACACACAGGCATATTTGTGAAAGCACGTGCATGAATGAGCAGCAGCCACATTGTCTCTTTAATATATTGTTATATAAGTGCAGCTGCAAATATTTTCTTGGAAATGATCCAGATCCCTTCAAAGTTTGGGACTGACCAGTCCAGTGCTGTGTGTATGTGTGCGTACATGCATGTAGGCGTGAACCTGCTGATTCGTGTGTGTGTGTGTGTGTGTGCTGGTATTGGTGGTGGAGGAAGAGGGGTGGTGAAGGTTCCTTATCTACAGGCCACAGGCAGCTTTTGAGGCTCTTATCAGCAGCCACCATATTGTACTAGCACATCCTCTTGTCCAGCAGGGAGCGGAAAACTCTCCTTGCAACACGGTTCCCTCTCTCTCTCTCTCTCTCACTCTCTCCCCTCCTCTCCCACCCCCCACCCCCCTTCTCTCACTCTCTCTCCCACCTCACATTTGCCAGTACCAGAACTCTGGCAACCAGCGACAGCATTGTGTCTTCTTGGCGAAGAGATTGAGCGAGGGAAAGGACAGGCAAGACGGTGAAAGATAGAGAAAGACAGACAGAGAGAGGGAGAGAGACGAGATTGACATATGGACAGGGGGTGATGGCGGAGACCCGCACCTTCCATCTCCACGTTTTGAGTGTGTCTTCGTTCAAAGGAGCAACTTCCAATCAAAAAAACCCATACATCTACGTTTCCCAGTCGCTTGGCCTCGCTCTGACTTCTTCTCTTTGTAAATGTTTTTTTCTTTGAATATTTATAATTATTTATAAATGTTTAAGAATATGAGCAGTGGTATCAGACAGCGTGGCTCCAATTCTGACCTCATAAGTTGACAGACAGACGCTGACAGGCTGCAGTGGAGTGTGAGCGACTTAAAGGAGGAGGGAGAGGACGCTAAACACTGAGCAGATACATGTGCGTTCTCCGATCACTCGAACTCTGAGGGATTTTGTACGCCATACTCACGAGCCACAGTGGATGTCATAATGTATATGTAAGTATTAAAGGTTACCTATTGTCTTACTTATTGTTCAAATTGTACGCAAATAGTTTGCAGGAAGTAATGCTTATTTAAATACTAGTAATAATAGCACAATACACATACATGATGTCCAATACATCATGTATCTATTCATTAAAAAATATTAATAATGTATTATATTTCTATTATTGACAATATATTCTAGTTAACTGTTTGAAAAACATAGGATTTCTGATTTCTGTCCTAATTTAAATTATAACATTTTACCCCCAGTTATCTATTTATTTATGTAAAAATATAATACACTCTGTTTGGCTACTCGAGCAATATAGGAAAATAACAAGTGGCCTTACCAGAAAGAAAGATATTGAACAAAAATTTTAAAAAAAAACTTTAAGAGTTAATAACATTTTTGTCACAATTGTAAATTGAACCAAAAAAACGAGGGGACTTCTGAAAGCATTGCTTTGTGTCTTTCACTACAAAAACGAATCCTCTTTAAAACGTGTGCTTCAAAAGTAAACATGCTGGGCCTTACATTTAAAAATCAATACAATGGTTAACAAACTGCTGGGGATATGCTGCAAAAAATATATATTTATAAAGAATTAGCTGCAAATGTCATTCCTACACATCACTGCGAAAGACGGAACTGTCCAAAATAAAGTCATGACCACCAGAAAAGAAAACAGGAACAATTGCGATTGCAAAACCTGAAAAATCATGAGCTGTAAGCTTTGCAAGACAGACTAACGAGCAGCAATTTGTAAAGTACAAGAATGAATTTACTCCATATGTCAACATTTTAAAATTGCATCAAACTTCTAAATTTACAATTGAAATAAATTTCTGATGAACTGAATCCAGATTTTAAGCCATGCATCAGCTTATCAGAAACTGTTGCACTGCACGTGTGCAAACTGACCTTTAAGCACATTTTCATATCTTATAGTCTTTGCTAAACATACATCAAATATATATCCTGAGTCCATTTTTCCCTTTGTTTTGTTCAACAGACTCTTTGATATCAATCCAATCGTCAGCGTTCTGGGACTTTTGGGGTCCGTAAAAGGATTTTGACTCATATCCTCAAAATACATGTGGACAGACAGATAGACGGATAGACTTATTAAGAGAAGCCACTAGAGACTCGTTCAAAACCAAAAAAGAATTTGCTACTCGGGATGTACAGTAAAAAAAAAAAAAAACAACACAAAAAAACCCAGACTTCCCCATCACATCAAACTGCAAGAGTCACCTCCTTTATATGCTGGAGCCAGAGACTTAATCACAGCATTAGCCCCTTATTTAAGTTTACAAATTCTATCCAACTACGTTTAATTTAAATTGAACATGGAAATTAATTAACTTGCTTTACTGGAACATTGTGCAATATTCTGTTACATTATATTACAGTTGTGCAACAGCCATCAGAGGCAGCAGTCATGAGTAATAAGGCTGTACGAAAACCTCCAAAGTGTGTAACAGCAGGTGTCACTGTGAAGATTCATGAAATAATTAATATTGTAAAATCTAAATAAAACTGAACTGATGTTAAAAGACTTGTATGCTGAGAAATAAGGACAATTCATGCATGTATGTTTAATATGCTAAAATATTGAAAAATCTGTAGAAAAGTAGAACAAAGGAAAAGTAAATAAAGGGTTAAAAGACTCATACAATTGGCCAGGAGAAATTTTTAAGGCCCTGTAGGACTAGCTGCGTGTGCCGGAATATAAACACATTAGTGACTCTCGTGTAAAACACCACAGGGACGAGACACAGACTTGCAGCACGCACGCTGGGCAGCTGAGAAGAGCGACACCTTGACAGTGACGGAGTTTCCTTCAGAGACTTCACCACCATGATGGAGAAGCTGAACTCCACTGGCCCGCCTGCCTCACCCCACGACATACCTCGCCCCTCCTCCTCTTCTTCATCCTCTGCCTCCTCACCATCGTGTGCATCCATGGAGCATAGCAGCCCTCTCTACAGCCAGCAGTCAGCATCCTTGGATGCAATCGGCAGCCCACAACCCACTAACAAGACAGGGCACAAGGGACACACGGATGTCCCTACTCCTGGCTCGACACAAGCCCTCATCACCCCAAACACAGTGTTAACCAATCACCAAGCAGATACAACTGCTGCACCTGAGCCCATTGCCATGGAAACGGAGGAAGAAGAGGACGAGGAAAAACTAGGGGGGCCAAAGAGCACCACTGCTCCTGCTGCTTCAGCCAATGGGTCCCCAACTCTTTCCTCGCCACCTCCACTCCTCCCGGCACCAGCAAAGACTTCCCCGTGCCCTCTTCCCCCTCCAACCTCCACAGCTGCCTTCCCTTCATCCTCATCATCCTCTCCTCTTCCTCCTCACATTCCAGTTATCAGCCTTGGCCACAGCAAGCCCCCACTGCCACTCCCAAATACCCCTTTGACTGCCCTCCACCCAATTCCCAATCTCCTACATGGGCCACATGGAGACATTCGCCGCGGCCATTTGAACTGTTTACCTGTGGTCAGCCCCGGAGCTTCTGGATCTACTGGAGGTCCCGTAGGTCCCACAGCTGCTTCTTCAGGGCCCCTGTTGCCTCATCAGTACCTGCCTGGTCACCCCTTCTTCACTAGGTGAGATTATACAAATTTGAATTCATTCATACACAGTGTGAGTCACTTAGACTGCTCTTGTTTCAAGAAGTTATGAGTGCTGCTACACCATGAATAAAGTGAGTCTGGATCTTTATGCAGATTAGTATATGATATTTTTGGGGGAACATCTGGATCATGTCTCCCAATTTTCCTTTTTCAATTTGACACTAATTTCTGAAGATAGACTGCAATTATGCAACCAAAGAAACCTTTCAATTCAAAAATTCCTGTATCTACTCCAAACGTTGAGCAGGATTATGTTGGTTGTTTGTTGTTGTTGTTTTGTTTTTTTTAAAGAAAAGAATCCTTTAAATTACTTTTGGAGTAATCCAAACATTAGACAAGGCCCTACTTTTGACTTCAAATTAATATATTTGAAGGCTAAAGCAAGTAAAGCTAAAGTATCCACAACAAAAAAAAGATTGATGCAAGGTAAAAACAAAAAAAAAAAGAAGAAAAATGCATATTTGTAATGCTACCTTTTATCTGCTCGATTAAAAACTGCAACATTTGCTGACAGTACGGTTAAAATGATCAGTGCAGTGCATGAATATGTTTATTGAATGAATTTGTTTCATTGGAAGCAAATAATTCTAGAGGTAAAATGAAAAAGTTATAAATTATATAAAATAACCATCGCATAAATTGGAACATTATGTAAAATAAAGTATCGCACACTCATTGACTTCCTTTCGAAAAAGCCTGCAAACAGATGCGGACAACTAAACTATAAAACTAACTACAGTACAGCTTCCTGACATGCTGCTAATCGAGGATGATGCCACTTTTCTCGCTGCAATGCCAAGTTTCAGATAAAACCTCAACTGCTCGGATTTCTCGACTTCCCATCATGATTAATAGCCGCTGTGCTGCGCTGTTATGTGAAAATGACAGCAGGATGTGTGCTGTTTTGAAGGGACCTCACATTTCTCACGCTAAATTTACCCAGCAGACCTTTTGGTTACCGAACACAAATTGAATCAGTGAATGTTTTTTTTTCTTTATGTGTGTGTGTGTGTGTGTGTGTGTGTGCGCGCATTTAGCAGCCAAGTAAAAAACCTTTACTTGAATATACCACTTTTCTAAACTATATATCCAGTTTTAATTACAGCTAATTTTAATCCTTAAACTGACAAAAGGAAGCAAACCAGAACTCTTAAAGCTCTTTTCGGGCCCGAGCAACTGGCAGCTCTTCTTTTACTCCTGTGAAGAAAGGCATTAATTTGCAGTCTTTATCAAAGCCCTCCTACTGTTCCTCTATTCTCTACTCCAAACGGCATTTTCTACACAGTTTTCTCACAGAAGAGTGGAAAAAGTGGGACTTTTTTTGCACAGTGGATATATCTGTGGCTTCCCCATCTGTCATGGAGGTCTGGGAATAAGCTTCTCTCCCCTTTCCTCTCTGGTTTGTTTGTAGCAGGAAGCATTGATCTATTTCATCCCCCCTGAAGTAGAATCAGCTAGTAACCAAGCTTAATGAGATTGGGTTAAAACTCTGCATGCACACTCAATCAACGCCACCACTCACATTCACACCTCCATTAATGGCTTCCACCATGTTCCTGCTTTCTTTAGCCACTCTTTATGATTTCTCCCTATTCAGTTGCTATAGGAAGGAGGACGAAATGCCAAAACAACCTTATATGTGTCTTGTTTTTATTTATATGTAGCTTATTTTTACTTGTTTGACTGTAAATACGATCCCACAAATGATTCACATAGTGTTTGTGTTTCTAGTTCGTACCTGGGTTCTTCAGGAGGAAGCTATGGTGTCATCAGCAACAACCGCATCAAGAGGAGACCCTCCTCGCACTTTGAGATGGAGATGAATGAATGTGAGTTTCTGTGTGTACATCCGACACTATTATGGAGATAATTATTGTTTGAATGTTTTGAACTGTAATTTGGGGAAATTGATGTCCACATTTTGGAGATGAAGGCATATATTTAAACTATTTAAAGAGTATGTGGCAATGTTATGTACTTTTTTTCACTGCCATCACATCCTGTGAGAAAAACATACTTCCACAATTTGCTAGTCCATCTCTCAGTGCTTTTCTATATCCTGCCATGGGTATAGGAATATACCCCTGGCACCACATGCCACTTTTTTTGGAACTGAAAACCAGCTCATGGCCCAAAACCTCCTGCAGAGGAATCTAATCGTTAAAAATGGATCACAAATATTTAATATTCTTCCAAAGTCTAATTAATCCCCTCCCCCTTTTGTTATCAAAGTTATTTTTAAAAAAAAGTTGGTGATGATTTGAAGGATTTGTTAAAAAAAAAAACCTTTTGGACTAAATCTGTGTTTATGTGTGTTTAACAGGCCCTCCCCAAAAACTCGCCCGCCGCGTCTTCACCAACAGCCGTGAACGCTGGAGACAGCAGAACGTCAACGGGGCTTTCTCGGAGCTGAGGAAACTCATTCCCACGCACCCACCCGACAAGAAACTCAGCAAGAACGAAATCCTCCGCCTGGCCGTGAAGTACATCAACTTCCTGGTCACACTGCTCAATGACCAGGATCAAGACAAGAGCAGGGACTCGGCTGAGGATGATGTGGAGGATGAGAGCATGGCTCCTGGTTTGGCAGGAAAAAAACTGAACCCTCGTTTTCAGTGCGACACTCCGCCACCATCCCACTCTGCCCTGCCTGCGTCAGCCCGTCCCGCTTTGGCGTTAGCCCACAGAGACAGAGACTCAACTGACTCGATCAGTGCCCTGGTTAATTCCCCAGCAACGTCCAGTTGCTATGGAGACACAGACAGTGAAGAAAGCTTTGGTGCTAAGACCTCTGTGGTGACCCAAGGCATTCTGGGAAAGGTCAAGAGTCAGATAGGGATGGTGGCAGCATCGAATGATGAGCGGTGACACCAAAAGGCAGTAAACACTGGGAGTTTAAATGCCAGGCAGAGACGGAGATATCAAAAGTGTTTGATCAATTGCAGAAAGGTGTGAATAAGTTTTAAAAAAAAAGAGGGATTTTTTAAAATGAATTTTGCAGGTTTGAGAGCTTCTTTGTCTTTTCTGGCAATGTTGATTGTGAAGCTGTCATTTAGTGAAACACCAAACTGTGCTTTGAGGAAGGCTGAGACATGAAACTTAACAGAACACTCAAACCAGCTTCATATCCAAATATGGTAACAATGATCCTTTAATAAACATTATACAACTAAAACAGTAGAAGAAGAAAGACACAAAACAGGGCCCTGATTACACGTGCTTATAAAGGTAATCCGGGGAATTTAAAATCTTCTTAGCAAATGGATAAAAATGGAAGATCTGTCAGAAAAAAACATGAAAATCAAATATTTTGTCAGTCTCTGAAGTTTACGTGTAAATAATCAGCCTTGCCTCAGTGCAGTTACGGTAACTTAAGAGTGCCTGCAGAGAAATGCATTGCATGCAGTGGTGATTTGACGTTGCCGTTTCTTAATGTCCTCGCTGCTCTAATTGTCTGAAAAGCAGGGCCGATGGTTCCGCCCTGACATTGTGACACACTTGTAAGAGACAGAAATAAAGTGTGTTTTAGTTTGCTGTTCCTTATTTGACATCCTCTTACTGCGCTCCAAAGACTGCTCTATGTCAGCACGATTTCTCAACACATTCAAATGTTTTGCCGCTCTCGGTTTAGCATACTTGTGTATGCTCAAACTGACCAGTAAGTAGCATAAAATGAATACAATGACCAAACTGCTAGATTATGAGATTAAAATGGTTTATGGTGATTGGAAGTTCGCTTCTTTTAACTTTATTTTGAAAAATCTGCACGTAAGTCATGTGTCCTTCTGTTTGTCCATAACAAAGCTGTCAGTGCGAGTAGCCAAAGCACAACTCCATGCTGTTTACGTGTGCTGTTCACCAGAATGACAGATGACTGACAATAGTGTTTCAGCATGGAAGCCATAAACAACACAAGTCAAAAAATAAAACTAGTGAGTGACGTGACACCGAGAACATGGATCTACAGTTGCCCTGCCATTCCTGTAGCAAGTCCAGCAAACCGAAAAACAAATGTTTTCCACAAGGCAATGAAGTTTTCCCAAGAAGCAGACTTTAAAGCGTTTTTATACTGGTGGAGGATTTACAGATGAATGCCCAGTCTGACAATACAATACAACATTATAGGTACAATTTGTGATCACAAGCAAATTTGTGGTGAATTAAAATGAAGACAGTGTGTGCATGTATGTGCGTTATATGTTGAAGAACAAGGGAAAAAAAACTGTGAAGGCAACAATTTTTTCGTGTGTGGTTGTGTTTGCGGAAAGTCAGGGTGGATGTGGGATGCGGTTGAAGATGGGGTTCAGAATGGTGGAGGAAAGTGAAAAGTGTTCGGGAGGGAGGGGGCTTGCAGCTGTTGCCGTGGTGCGGGTGTCTGTCTATCAATTGGCCAGGAAACGCTTACAGTTAGTGCTGTCTCATTTACGGCCAACGAGTTTCCTGGAGTTTGGGTGGTGGCGGTGTGACTGTACCATGTTTGATGGGTGTTTGGATGTGTGGGGTAGCAACCGCTGCATAGAAGAAGGGAAGATAGGAGGAGGAAAAGAAAGAGAAAACAGCCACCAGGGTGCCCTGGGAAGCCCTGTACACTTGGTTTCAGGATCATACAACAGGAAGAACTGCTTTCACAACATTGCTGTGACTGCATCTGCCCACTCTGCTGTGCTAAGCTGGGCCTTCTCCTCCCTGCTTCACTCTGAAACCTCAGAGAGATTACAGAGTGAAGCAGGGGTCATGCAAATTAAAGATAGTGTGTCACTTTGCAGTTGTAGAAATTGAATTATTCAAAAATTTTTGGATAACACACTAGATTTATTTGAATTGTTTAACAATATATGATTTATGGGTTAGACATTAACCCGTTTTATCTTGCAAGCTTGTCCCGATAAAAAAGCAAACTGTTGAAATGTATTATTACTATTGTTACTACTGTTATTTATTCAAAAATATTTTTATGGCTGCACAGTACAGTTCAGGAAATAAACCCTCAAAATTGTAATTCAAACTGCTGGGGTGTCAACCTTCTCGACTTCTGATACAGGAGGCCGCGCAGGGTGATGCTAGCCAGCCTGGGACTTAGAGATAATGCCAGTGCCTCCACCCTACCTCCTCCTCCCACCCTCAGTTGTGTCCCTCTTACGACCAGAAGCACACCCACTTACGTAAATAAATCCAATAAACGGAGTGAATTCTGCAAACTATAAACACAATTCCAAAAGATTTGGGGATGTGGCGTAAAATGTAAACAAAAAAAAATAGTGATTTGCAAATGTCATAAACACATATTCACAAGAGAACAGAAAACAGATCAAAAAAACTGAGATTTTACTATTTTGAGAAAAATATTATCTTATTTTAATCTCCACAACACATCCGAAAAAGCTGGGATGGGGCCACAAAAGGCTGGAAAATTAAGCATTCCTAAAAAGACACTGCTGGAGGAACACTGAAAATAGGACAGTTACATGAATGTGTATAAAAACACCATCTGTTTCTCAGAGTTTCTCAGAAGCAAAGATGGGCTCATGTTTACTAATCAGCAAAAAACTGCATCTACAAACAACAATTTCAGAAAAATGTTCATCAACATAAACTTGACTTTGGATCATCTACGCTACATGGAATCAAATGATTCTAAGAATCTGGAGAAATCTCTGTCAAGGCCAACAATTAATATTAGATGTCCATGACATTTGGGCTCTCAGGCAGCACTGCATTAAATACAGGCATGACTCTGTCATGGGCTCAAGAAGAGACACCATCGTCTTTGAGCGCAGTTCACTGTGCCATCCACAATGCAGCTTAGAGCTAAATCATGCAAAGGAGGAGACATATGCGAACATGATCTAGAAACACTGCCATCTTCTCTGGGCCAAAGCTCATTGAAAATAAACTGAGGCAAAGTGGAAAACTGATCTGTGGTTACACAAATCTTATTTTTAAATTCTTTTTGAGGATGCTACATCCTCAAGACCAAAGAGGAGAGGAACCATCTGGCTTGTTATCAGGCCTCAGTTCAACAGCCTGGATCTCTGATGGTATGGGGTTGCATTAGTGTGCACGGAAATGGCTGATTTCTAAAAGGTATATGTGGCTTTTAGAACAATATATGCTTCCATGCAGATGACATCTTTTTTCCAGGGAAGGCATCGCATATTTCAACAAGCTGCAACAGATGCATACAGCATCTGTTACAACAGCATGATTTACTAGGAGAGGCTGGGTGCTTTCACAAACACATTTGGCACATGATGAAACAAAAAATATGACAAAGAAGACACATGACTGCTGAGAAGCTAAAATTATATACAAGATAGGACTTGGACATTGCAGTTAAACCATTTGTTCTCTGCCTTCTGTTGTGAATAAATTTAGTTTAACATTTCCAAACTTTTTGTTTTTTTTATTTAAATCTTAAACTCTGTCCCTTTTTTGCAATAGGGTTCATAGTTCTAGCATACAATTTGATCTGTGTTAAGTCTTACACAGGTAAAATGCCTAAAATCATTTTACGGTCAATACCTCTGCTCTTCTGCATAGCTGCCTGTTTTTTCAAACTCTCCACCCCCAGCATCCACCTGTAGGCTACAGGGAGAAAAATATCACTTGTCAATTTATAAAAGCAGCAGGATGAACTCAAGCTAGATGCAAAGTAACTATACTCTGATGCTATAATAAATAATTACAAATGCAAAATCTCTGACTGAACTGAATTTGACACATTCATTACGGCCTAAACCTGAATGTGAGAAGTAATGTCATAATGTTTGTAGTCATGAAGCAGGTTTCGCTTGCTGAAAATACTGTCAAAGATTTCATAAACGTGAAACCAAATTCAGTATATAAAGGGTAAAAAGTGAAAAACTGTCTATTGTTGTTAAATCAAAAATGTTCTTAAAGAATTTTTCATGCTCTGTGGTTCAGCACCAAAAACACACAAAAATGCAATGACTTTCTGATGACAACTTTTAATCAAAAAACATTGTGACCAATTCAGGGTATAATTTACAGAATTTCCATCAATATACAGATTTTAATATTCTTTTTAGTCACTCGTTTTGTTAAATCACTAGCTTTGACATTATCAAAAATAGTCATACTTTTTATCATTCCTTTGCATATTTTGATGTCTTGCAAACATGTATCAACATTCAGAAAAGTATTTTCATTTATATATTATTGCTTCAATATCAATATGTGTAATTCATCTATTAATAAATGTCACACTCGTCTGTACTTATCGAGTGTCTCAATAAAACATGTAGCGATAAACTGAAGTTATAATCGTCTCAAATCAAATTCATTTTAAAGTATTTTATGCCTCAAAAATTACACAGCAGTCAAAAAGCTGAAAATATTATTTCACAAGGAAAAAAAAAAAGCACTTTTACATTTGCTATACATTTTATATACACAAACATCTGTCAGTCCTTCATTCAGTTTTCAAAAAATTCTCTCCCCGTTTTCTCACTGCGTCAATGTTCTTGTTTACTGTTCTGTCAACGTTTCTTGCAGCGTCTTCTGTCTTCTCTGTTGTGCTTCTCTTGCTGAGTTTTCGCCTGCCCACCTCTGTTACTGCAGATCCAGCAGCTGCCCCAACAGCTCCGCCAATCACACCGCCCAAAAGCACACCGAGCACCAGACCCAGCAGTGCCCCGCCAATGACTACTTTGGGCACCTGTTTAGCTGTATTTCCAATTTTCTCCCACACTGAACTCTCAGCCACCATTTTGGCCCCTGCCTTGGCTCCAGAGCCTACTTTTCCCCACACGGGACTCTGTGCCAAATTCTTTGCCCCAGCTCCAATTCCAGCCCCGACACGCATGGAACTCTCTGCCATGACTTTGGCCCCTGAACCCACTTTTTCCCACATTGGACTTGCAGCCGCTGCTTTTGCTCCAGATCCCACCCATGCAGAACCATCTACCACTACCTTGGGAACTTTATTTCCTACTGCTTTGGAGAGATTTCCTGCAGTAACTCCTACCTTCTCCCACACAGAACTATCAACCACCATCTTTTGGACACTTTGTGCACTAGTGCCAACTTTTTCCCACATCCCACTATCTTTCATCCTCTGTGCTCCCTCTCCAACCCACACAGAGCTATCTGCCAACAGCTTGGGTAAATTCTTTGCACCCGTGCTCATCTTCTCCATTATGGAACTAAGTAGTGAAGGGGATATGGTCGAAAGTGTAATTGGAGGAAGACTCTCAATATTTGTAGTACTTACACTCATCTCGGCCTCATCCCTTGTTTTCTCAATATCATCTTCCGTCACTTCCTCGTCTACCTCAGAAACAGACTGCATGTAAGGATAAAGCTTTCGCCTTTCAGAGCTCAGTGGGCCAACATCCTCTACTCTTGCTAGGTTTTCGCCTCGTTTCTCTCTTGCCATCTCTTGCTGTTTCTGCCTTACTCTGTTCTCGGCCTCCTGAAAAGCAGGACAAGAATAATACTGCCCCCCGGCCTCCTTCACTGTCTGCTCCACCTTTTCTAGCAGGTCAGCAACATTGCTCTTCTCTCCCCCACCTCTTTCCGTCTCCAAAACATGAAATCTGTCCCCACATTTCTCCACAATCTTTAACAAATCTCCTCGCTGACCAGCAATGTATTCCTCAATGTTCTTATTTTTGGCCTTCCCACTTGCCCTGAGACGATCAGCATAAGTGAAGAGGACCAAAGTGTGTCTCCAGACTGCTTCAGGTCCAAAAACAGCCTCTAGTGACGCAAGAGCCTGCAGCTCGGTCTTTGCAGGCTGGTCTAAGGGAACACAAAAGAGGAAGACATGCGGGCCGGGACTGGACAGAGCCACACAGGAGGAGATCTGAGCTCGCACCTCATCTGGAGTGCGCTCTGAATTGAACCAGTCTGGAGTATCCACCACTGCCACCTGCAGGTGACAGAGAAAATGCATGCAAAAATGTAAAGAGCTATTATCAAAAGCAACAAAACAAGAAGAGAGTATGAAACACTTTATTCTTTGAGATATTGTAATGGGTGTATGTTGAGATAAATAGAAAAAAAGACATCTTAGTAACTTAAAAAAAAAAAAAAAAAAAAAAAAACCACTAACCCTTCTTCCTTTAACCAATGCCTTCTTTTTCTCACACCATTGTGTGATTGCTATGAGGCTGTCTGGACGTGACTCAAAGGCTTCCTGCCCCAGTATTTCATTGCCAGCTGCACTCTTCCCTGATCCAGATCTTCCAAGCAACACCAGACGAAGCTCCGGAGAAGATGAGGATGAGGACAATGAGGGGGAAGAAGGGGTTGAGCTGGATGAGGAGATCAAGGAAGGAGAGGCAGCAAAAGTTGGTGAGGAGGGGAAGGAAGAGGAGAAGACTGGCGAAAGAGGAGTAGTGGTAGGCGAAACCTCGGGTGATCTCTCTTCAAAGCTGTTAATTCTGTGGTGAACTGAAACCATCAGGTAAAAATCAGAGTCAGTGACGTATTAAGAAGTGAAGTGCTGATAGTGACATATGAGAGAGTGATGTCCTTTGACTTACAAGTAGAGATCACTTTTTGAGTTGATTTATCCTCTGACATTTGGGAGAGTATAGCTCCATCTAGTGGGGAAAAAGCAAGTTTTTCTCACTTTTGTCTTTTTTTTTTTTAACTCTTCTAAAAGAATGAATCAGGGTACAATAATGGAGGACATCATACGGTTAGTGGCATTTACCTTGATTCAGTTTGAAACTGGGTATCCTTTTTAACTCCCTGGTATCACAGAGCTCGGAGGATGGCTGTCGCTCTAGAGCTGGAGTTGAATAAAGGCTACTGGAGACCTGGCTCACCTTAACTCCTTCCACCATTTCCTCCATTTCTTCTCTTCTCCTCCTTGATTCTGTTGATATGGCACTGACATACTCATTGGACACCTGGCTCACCTTAACTCCTTCCACCATTCCCTCCTTTTCTTCCTGTCTCCTCCTTCTCTCTCTTGAAATGGCATTGAAGTACTCTTCCTCTTGACTTTCTGTGTTTGGGGTATAAGATGATGTGTGGGTCTTTTTCTTCTCTTCCTTTTGAGCCCTGAAACTTTCCATAAGTTGCTCCTTTTTTTCTTTCACCCGTTTTTCCAGCTCTCTATCCTGGACTGTTTTCATGTAGTATAACCCGTTTTTCCGCGCCATATTGTCCACCTGTAGATAAATAAACAAACAATAGTAACTTATTGCAGGAACTTTAACTCTGTTTTGTGAGTCACAGTTAGAAAACAATCACAATCGTCGCTAATATTCAAACCAGTCCAGACTACAACAGGGTGTGATGTGAAACTAGGCGTTCCTGGAAAAACAGCATGCATGCATGCGTACTTGCTCAGTAGTCTTAAAGAAACCATTAAAACAAAAAGCTCCAACCTATAGAGTATTTTAAAAAATTCAATGCACTTAAGCAATGAGGAAGTCTCATCCAAATGATAAAATGTGTGAGGGCACGAACGCTCACACTTTTACTGAATCTGACAAACCCTTTGAGGAATGTTGCTTTTTGATAACTGTTTTTTACTCCTACTTCATACCTTTTCCAGCAGCTCACGGACCTGGTCCCTGTCCTGTCGCTGACGATTATTGATGACATGGTACCGTCCTCCGCAACCCTCAATTACCTGCCTCAGGCCTGGGTGCTCTTTCTGCAGGTACTCCTGTGAGAAAACAATGCAGCTTGTGTGAATTTATACCTGCAATGATTTGCATCACTCCTATATGTTATACTATACTATATGTTATACTCCAAGAATAAGATAACCACCTAACATTTATTTATAATAAACAACATTTATTTATAAGTTAATAGGTGAAACTATGCTCTTTTATAGTGGTACTAAGTGACTTTCCTACTTTATAAAGATCAGCTTAAAGAGAGAGTAGGTGAACACCTCTCATACCTCCACTGTTTTTCCCATCAAGTAGTCCCCACAGGTCAGCATGACCATGGTGTGGTCCAGCACCTCCTGTCCAAACAATTCCTCCAACTCTGCAGGCACACGTGTCTCCACCTGCGTGGGGAAAAGGCAAAGAGGAAAAATGGATCTAAACTGGTTACTGCTTGTTATGGAGATGTTTCAGAACATCTTTAACTTGTATATTTGGAACACATTTTTTTCCACTGTAGTTTGATAGATAGACATTTTTTTTATTGAGTACACATTACAGACTGCAACTTCAACAAAGTTGAGCAACAGATGACATCACTAACGGGCAAGCCAAGACTAACCTCTGTGAATTGGTTAACAGGCACCAGCAGCAAAATAGCATGTGGGCCTGGTGGTACCAGAGTCATTGCTCGCTGTGTCTCCTTTTTGACACTGTCCTCCATCTTGCCACCACTCCAGTACCATCTCGGTGCCTCCACCAGGGTCACATTCCTGCCTTCAATGAAGCCCTGCCGTAGCTGGCAGCTCCTGGAGGCACCGGGAGAAATGGGGGAAAGCTGGGCCAGGATAGTGTCCGCTAATGCTGTCTTTCCACATCCGATATTCCCCAAAAGAAGCAATCTCAGGTCTGAGGACGAGGATCCATAGTAGTTTTCTCTGTAGTGTTCACCCATCCCTGACATGAATAAAGGAAACAGGAAGGAGTCCAAAAAAAACAAAAGAGAGAGAAATTGAGGACAGTATATCACCTGCGTTATTTGTAGGAAGCTACACCAACCAACCAAAATAAAAGCTGTCTTTTAATACTAGGTTTTATTGTTAGGTTTTTCCTAGACAAACTCACACATAACTTTACATGCAAATAAACCTGGAAAACAGACAACTGGATCAGCTGAGCAGGTTCAGCTAGGCAGATTTTATCAGCCAAGTTACTATTTTAAGCATCAAGTAATCATACAATCTTAACAGAAACGGATAAAATGCCATCTTAAACTTAACTTGAAATCTTTCTCCTCTGTTCCCACACGAGTCTCTCTGCACACAGGATACCTACAGTTCCTTGTTGTGCATGAATGAACAAAAACTAAAGTAATTCACTGGTAGTTTCACTGGAAATGGTTGTGGGTCACATCAATTTCATCTCAGTGTTTGATACCACACCTTGCCATTCCTGTCAAACAACATTCTGCCTGGGCTCATATATGCAAAAAGGTACAAACCAAATCCATACTGAACAAACAGCAACGAGAGTTGATGAAGCATTTCAAATAGTGCTGTACTTCATAAGTATACTTGCTTTGGCACAAATTCTAAATTAGGCGTGAATCTATTGCTGAAACTGTAATAAATAGCTTGAGTTTCTGGATGTAGTTTGAGCTAACCTAACAACCTATTTCCTCAAATATGACACATTATATATCAACAATGTAGTAATTTCAGTATTAAAGTAATACAACTAAGAAACGTAATATGATTGCAATTAATCAACAAGTGCATAACATTAACCAATTTAACAAGTAAGTCTCTTACACCAAGACAATCTTACAACAACAATTTAAGCAACAAGACGAATACTTACTCAAGAGTTTAAGGTCTACGAAGTTGCGTTCATGTGTTGTCTTGTGTCAATACTGAGTTTTTTTGGTTGGCACTGGGTTATATTTCTCACGCAGACAACTTCAGTACATGCTAGTTCCCAGTCGACTGGCAAAAGCTGTCTGCTCAGATGAGGTGTCTCGCCTGAGCCACTCCCGAATTTAAACACATTCATACATGAGCGCACTCGTAAATATATTTTTTCATACAACAGGTTTCTCAGTTTGTAGGTTGCTAAGCATTCCAACCTGGGGTGGAGGCAGTATAACCAGCTGCCACTGGGAATCGTTCCAAGATAGTTTTAACTACCACACCTATGATATGTCAAAACTCATAGAGATCTGTTAAAGGAGGTGTCCTTCATGGTTTGTAGTTGCTAAGGATATTACCTGGTCAACCAGGTCTGTAAATATGTTGCTGTCATAACCAGAAAGAAATGAAAGCATGAAGGCTTGTCACAGACAAACAAAGTTACAATGTAAAGACAGAATAAATGCAAGAGGAACATTATTCTGCTTCTTTTGTGCGTTACACGAATGGAAAATTTAAAATAAAATAATAAAATAAAATAACTTTTCTTCCTACGGAATCATGAAGCATAAAACTTCAAGTCTTCATGGCCTTCCATATGAGTAAGAGCTGTTAAGTTTCATTTCAACATCAAAGTAATTACAAACAGACCTCTTGATTAATGTCACTAACACTTTGTCATTAAGGATTCAAATGTTAACCTGTTTTCAGTAATTTGCAAAACAAGAAAATTGCTCTTTCAGCATATATTCATGGCTGTGATTAAAGTAGCTGGGTAATATTTACAGATTTGCACACATCCCCACAGCTTCATCCTCAAATATTTTCTTGTATTCCCACTTGCTAGTACTTGGCTGGACCCCCTTGCCTTGGTTCTACATGGCAAAGATTCAACAAGTTGCTGGAAATATTTCTCATAGTTTCTGGTCAATATTGATATGATCGCATTGTACAGCTGCTGCAGATTTGTTGGCTGCACATCCAGGATGTGACTACTGAATTGTGACCTGGTGACTGTGGATGACATCCGAGTACAATGAATTCATTGTCATGTTCAAGAAACCAGCTTTTTCTCATCTCATCAAGAACATATTGTAAGAATATTTAAGTTGACTATACATACCCATACTGTACAAACAAAACATAAGATGGTATTCATGTACATTTATTATTGAGTTACCAGGCAAATGTAAATATGTGATGCCTGATCTCTACTGTGAATTACCCACTACTTCTAATGTTTTCCAAGTACACAAGACATCTCTATCACTATTCAATTAATTTAAAAAGCAGAGTGTTCAAAAATCTTATCTAATCAAATAGTTAATGCAAGGCATTTAATTTGCATTTTAAACATAATTAACATATGTAATTAACAAAAAAAATGTCCTTCTGAAAAAGGTTCACTTCAAAGTTCAAAGTGCAGGCAAATTCTCATAACACAAAACTCTTACTTTTCAAGTATCAACTACCAGAAAAATGTTTTTCAGGGTATCATTGCTGTGTAGAGCCAGTAGGGGTCTCCTTTTACTCACAGGCCAGGCATCACATACGCAATGTTATCCAAGGTGGAGGCCTTTAAACAAACAAGAAAAGCATTCACAAAGGAAAGAGGAAGCAAAAATGCTGATTGCAACGATATACTAATAAAGTGCATTTAGGAGCACATGTCCAAATAAAACAATAAAATTACCGCAAACTTGTTTAGTTTTGTTGAGTCTATGGAATGGCTTACAATGTTTACACTGTAGCTTCAGTTGTTTGTAAACATTTACGTTTTATTCCTTGGTATTATTTTTAACCTTTTGAAATGAGTTTTTCCCTTTTTTGATTAAATCTCTCCTGGATAAATATTTCTCTTTGGCTTAAATGGCATTTGTTAGGTGCAAATTCGAGATGTTTAGAATAGGTATTATAGTACAAACAGTACATTTTGACAGCAGATTTGATTAGTGGAACAACAAATAAATCAATGCTGAACAATAAACACTGACAGGATAAGTACCGCTACAGTTATTGGACTTTGTCAATACCACAAGTTTCATTCATAACAGCGGCATTGTGTCAACAAAGTAAAGCATAAATCTGCAGGCGTTTTTCCTTTAACAAACAATATACTGGAAGTTCACTACAATAATTTCACCAAGGTGAAAGCATGTACACATAACAACATGTATAGGATATGATGTGTATGCACCATAAATTGGCAGCAATGCTTACCAGTGTGTGTTGTGTGCAGCTCCTCAGCTCTGGTATGTGCATAGTGAGGCCGGTAAGTGGAGCCATAGCACACAATAGAGAGTCCAAGAGTAGAGACAAACTACTCGACATACACACCATTTTCTGCAGAGATGCACAGAGAGCCCTGTATCACCCTATAGTGCAATGAATAAGTTGCATGCTTTCCAGTAGTCTTGACAAAACAGTGTAATGAGCAAACTTTTAATACTACATGACTGTACAGAGTCCACACACACACACACACACACACACACACACACACACACACACACACACACACACACACACACACACACACACACTTAGAGCACTGCTTCGTCTGCAGCAGCTTTATTGCTTTTCAGTCAGTTTAACCTCTTGATATTTTTTCGCACACTATTGTTTCATCTTCCTTTGTAAAATGAGTCACTCTGCTGACAGTACACTTATCTGTAATAGTGACTGGTTAGAGACTGCCAACATTTTTCACCCTAGGTAGGCGTAACAAGTTGATAACCAGCCTCATGTGACCGTTTATCCTGATTGCCAATGTTAAAACAAGTTAATCTAGATAAGGGAAAGATAGCTTGGCTATGTTAAACTCGCTTTGTGAAAACAGGCCTCTGTGAACCAGTTTGGAATATAGACAGAAAAAGATAAAGAAAGCGCCACGTTGTAGGACTGTATAATGTTTCAACTCCCACCAACTATCTTGGGATACACTCCAACTATCGAGGCCTTCACAGTATCTGTTTAAGATCAAAATCTCTTCTATGTTTACTTCTGATTAGCAAAGATATAAAGTAGTTCTGGTTCTGGGACCACTATTACCCCTCGTTTCTGAATTTATACAAGCAAGATGAAGAATACATGTGAGAGATGAACAAAAGACATTAAGTGTCTTATAAAAAGATTTTTTTTAATTTAATCTACTCACATCTGTCTCCTGGAGATGGTGTCCAATCAGGGATAACGATTCTCCCAGGAGGTGAAGGTAAGCTGCAGCACTGGCAGGATCCTGGTCAGAGCCGCAGAGACTCTTGGGGGTGGACATTAGAGGGTCTGTGGCTGAAGTAGTGACACCACATATAAAACCAATGGGACTACATGAATCAGTCATGAAGCTAGTCATCGTGGAGCTAACAGTAGTAGAAATAGCTGTCAGTGAACTAGGAATGGGTGTAGAGTGACGAGGCCAGTTGCCTACTGGAGAGACAGAGGGGCTGGCAGGTCCGTTACTGGGACAATCTGCCCCATAATGCTGGCTATTAAGATACACCAAGTACTCCATCATGGGACCTGGACTCCTCTGAAAGAAAACGAAAGGAATACAAAACGTAATGATTAAATGTGAGATTGGGAGATATACAGTACTTGGCTATAAATCATAAATTACAAAACATTACCAGACTAATGTTTCCCTCTGCATTAAAACATGGATGTAACAAGTTTTCTT
Source organism: Simochromis diagramma (assembly GCF_900408965.1). Lineage (NCBI taxonomy): Eukaryota > Metazoa > Chordata > Actinopteri > Cichliformes > Cichlidae > Simochromis > Simochromis diagramma. Next base: position 12,454,331 of record NW_024386792.1, read on the forward strand.
GGATACGCTAGAAAGAAAGAAGTAGCCACAAGGTTAGAAGTAAAAGGATAAAGTCCTGTTTTTTGTTTTGATAGATAAAGATTTGAAAAAAAAAAAATGTAACCATGGTGGGTAAAAAGAAAAATATTTGGATGTGTCTGTTAGGGCTGTTCGATATAACGATATATATCGGATGACGATATAAAAACGTCTATCGTTTCATTTTACGCTATCGTTTGTTTCGTGGTGTCGCAAAATAAACTCTTTACGGCAATATTTTTTTCATCGTTTTGATGGTCACTGTAGTGGCTATATTAATTTCTTAAAGTTCTCTCTTTCTCTTATATTTTATATAACCACACTAAGGACGGACAAGCGCCTGTTTTTATGTGTTGTTGTTAGCGACAACGACGGTAACACCATCGCGTGTCCGCTTTTTTATGTTCCACATAAACCTTTCACAATAAAGCTCAAGATCCTGTTGAGACTTTTCAAAATATTTACGGATGAGAAGTAAAAAAAGAGCCGCCAGGTGCTAAAAAATAAACCTTAGACTCAAACGTTAGAACAGGCTGTTCCCCGCAGCACGTTGTATATTGGTTTCTCTTCTTCTTACTTTAGCACCTTTGTGGTTCAGCTACCCAATTTCGCTGTGCAAGAAACTGCACAATGACAATAAAAAGCTCTAAGTCTCTAAGTCTAAATACTCACAAAGAAAACGGCGGCTGTTACAACTTATGTCTAAAAATGTATAGTTTCATGCATCGGTTAAAACACTCGACTCCAGCTACATGACGCGCAGCTGGAAACACTTCCCGCAAGTCGAGCTGCCCGAGATTCACAGAATTTACAAAAATTTTATATTTTTGTGATTTATATCGTTATCAGGACGATAGAATTCTTATATCGGGATATGAGATTTTGGTCATATCGCACAGCCCTAGTGTCTGTTTTATCACCTCTTCTCCTCTCACTGTCCATCTGTCCTGTGACACACAGACTGGATATTCATGGAGGAAGCCTGAGACGTCTGCTCCATGAGGTTTGTGGTCTACACCACTACTACCTGCAATTAGGGGACAGAAGAATCATAAACAAATGCATTAACATATAATTCCCAGGTTAAGCCAAAAGTGTACATTTCCACCTTGTTATTTTTATACTCTTAACACCTTATGAAATACTGTGATGATCAGGATTTTATGTGCATTAACATGCTATAAATGAATTTCTGATAAATAATAACGTTTGTTAAATAAAATATCCTACTTTTGCAACCTTAGACATTGTAGACACAGAGATGTCAAATAAAGTTGCATCAGAAACAAACATATCACAGTGTAATGTACACAGCTGCTAAGGCCTTACCAATAGGTGGTATGTTCTTGTTCAGGGAGCCACTTTGTTCCTGGAAAAATTACAAGCACTTACATGACTTTTAACCCGTTAGAAATATCAGTATAACGCATGACTCACACTATAAAACAAACATAGCGGTGGTTTAAAGGTACTGGGGTGCAATGATTGTGAAATTCTGCAACAACACACATGATTGTTTAATCAATTTTGTCCATAGCCAAAGTTTTTTTTCTTTGTTTATTCTGCATTTGTATTTGTTTATTCCCTCTTTTATACCAGGACCACAAAGAAATCTTTCTTACTTCAAATAAACGGCCCTGTTTTTCCTCTTCACATTATCTTAACATTTAGCCAGCACCTAACTGATGCTGACATTGATGTAAATATAATTGCGTTCCTCCAGTGTTATCACAAAGCAAGAACCGAATTATAAAATTGATTGCAACAATCTTTGTGTTTTATGGTTTTATAGACAGCTGAGGCGAAACACTTTTTTCAACCACTTCTTTTAGGGGTCACCACCACAGTATATATGATCTGGCACCATCTCACCCCGTCTCTAGCACTGCATCCATGGATCTTCCCTGTGGTCTTTCTCTGTTCTTCCTGCCTGGCAGCTCTATTCTCAATATCCTTTGTCCAGTATATCTGCTATCCCTCTTCTGCACATCCAAACCATATCATCCTTGCCTCTCTTACTTTGCATTCTCTCCTTTTACCAGTCAAGCTCCTTACATTTAAAGACCCTACTCTCACCTCCACATTCAGGCCTTTCCTTTTCTATGGATGACTCTGAAGACTCCTTCGCCCTTCCTCTTCCCTTGCCTTCAGCCAACAGTGGCACATTCTCCACCACAACCCTGCTGGCAAACAGCACCGAAGGCGGTTGTGGTTAACCCGATCTGTCCTGTCAGTATTATTGATGATCTGTATGTTTGATTTGGCAAAGATTTTATACCCAATGCCCTTTCTGCTCCCCCCCCCCTTTATCTAGGCTTGGGCCCAGGCACTAACTGAAACAACAATTACCAAACTGTAATTAGTCTAAAAATCTAAAAGTAAATGGTAAATGGTCTGTATTTGTATAGCGCTTTACTTAGTCCCTATTGACCCCAAAGCGCTTTACACTACATTCAGTCATCCACCCATTCACACACTGGTGATGGCAAGCTATATTGTAGCCACAGCTGCCCTGGGGCGCACTGACAGAGGCGAGGCTACCGGACACTGGCGCCATCGGGCCCTCTGACCACCACCAATAGGCAACGGGTGAAGTGTCTTGCCCATGGAAGGACACAACGACCGAGACTGTTGGAGCCGGGGCTCAAACCGGCAACCTTCCGATTACAAGGCAAACTGCCAACTCTTGAGCCACGACTGCCCAGAAAAGTACACAAAATGTAGCACAGTTAAAATTCAAAGATGTTAAAAAGACACCGTCCCTGCAATGGAATATACACTGCACTGCAACTCGGTGCAGAAACAGGATTCAAAAATCCCCAGAATAGTGCACCTGGTGAAGCATCTTGGTGCTATGCTCCTCTGCATCTGATCCTGCTTCCTCCAGGTCCTCAACATCCATCAAAAAGTCTTTGTATGACCTTTTGTTTTCTCTGTGGGTGCATCCACTCACTATTTCTGCTTCACCATCCATCTAGACCAACAGAAGAGAGATCAATGATTCAGACAGCAGGAACTCTAAGTACAGTGAAGTTGCATGATAACACAGTAATGTGAGATAAAGTTGAGCATGTACAGTCTGCTTATTCAATGACCACTTCGTATACTTTCTGTTTACTGCGAGGATTTTAGATGGAATATGCTCTGAAGTTTAGTCTGACCAAACATGAAGGCTGGATAAAGCTAATAAAAGGTTGCAGCAGCTAATAAAAGGTTTCAGCAGGGACTCGCCGTCTCTCTAAGGTTTATGGGCCTAAATTGCTGAAGATAAAACATTCTCACCTGGGCGAGTAAATGAATAGCTCACCTTCAGCAGACTGCTGACTGTGCAAGGCAAATAAATTATCTAAGGCTAGTGCTAGCTAGACGCTAGTTATGTGTGCTAGCTAGTGAGGAAAACAAGTTGTTTTGAAGTCCTCTAGTTCAACATTAATTTAATGTTTGTGATAATAGCAGTTAAGCAGTGGGCTTTCTACTATGCCCAAAAGAGGGGTTTTCGAAGCTTGTGGGTTTTTTTTTTATCTAAAATAAATACAAACTGATAAGACTGAGCAGAAAACAATTTCAAACACGTCTCACATCGATGTCTGTCTTCCTTTCGTTTTGTTTCCACGTTTGACTAAAAACTATCCTTAATTCCGGAAAATGCCGGATTTTGGTCCGGTAACATGAAGCACACAACCTCTAACAAGCTCCTAAATCTCGGGCCAGCTCTGTCACAGACATTCCTGTGGTAAACTCACTGTGCTGCTCAGCTGTATACGTGTGAAGCACAGCCTGCTGACTCACGTTTAGCGCCCGCCTGCCCGCCCTCTCTGTCGGTCACTACGCTGTGCTGAGTCACGTTAAGCCCGAGTGAAGCTTTGTGATTTTATACCTGCAGATGGCTGAGCAGATGCACGGCAGTCTGCAGTTTAGTGACACATTTTTCAAATCATATATAACATAGAGTTGTGCTTTTTTTATGTTATTTTTTTGTCCATGTAGGTTATAATTACGCATTGAAACGTTTGGCCTTTTGACAAAAAAACAGATGTAGCGGTATTTTTTCATCGCTTTGTCTCAACTGATTTCAAGTAGTCACGTATTTTAAATGCCATTTTTATTTAGGCCTTTACATAAAACGTCTAAGCACAGTTTATAGTCAAAGCTATGTAGACACCCATATGACAAACATACCTTATTTTCACTTAAAGTGAATATATGATAATAATCGTTCTTTATAAAAGACCAAAGGTTTAAGCATACTGCCAACCACGTACAGGCTGGGAGTTGTTTCGCTGGAAGAGCTGCTCAGAGTGAAGCGGTTTTCTGTTTCTTTTGCCTCAAGATGGCTCTATAAATAACTCAAATTAAACTAGGTTGGACAGTAGTGTGGTTCCAGTTTTGTTCCTGTAGTTCAAGACCTCTGACCTTTACTCCTTCAAGCAGCTTCTGAGGAAAATTAAAATTGGGAACACTTTGCTGACTTCTTTTAATGTTGCACTGCAGTAGAGCTCTGCCAGATTGCAAAACCCCATGAAAAGATTTCTGAGTAACAGTTCTAGGAGGGGTCCAATAGGATGAAGATAAAAGCAGTGACGCTCTTTTAGTGGATGACAGAAGATTTTTGCAGATTATAATCTCTTTTAGATACTTGCACTATTAGGTAATCAAGGATGAAGACTTCCCAGAAGGGTAGAGGCTGTTTACAAGAGCATATTAGTACCCTCAAGTTCAAGTTCAAGTTCAAGGTTCTTTATTTGTCACATGTATAGTTATACAAGTATAACACACAGTGAAATGTAGCCTGACACGCTCCTCGACATGTGCAAAAAAATTGGGGGGGGGTGTAGAGGAAGAACATTATATATATATATATATATATATATATATATATAGTATATACATTGGGTGTGCAGTAGTAGCAGCAAGCAGGTGAATTCTGTACATTAATATGAATAGATATCTGACTATTTTACAGGATAGACAATATAAACATATTTAAAATTAAAGGAATTGAAATGTACATTGTGCCTTGGTTTAGTGTCTGGAAGAGTCCTGTCTCAGTCAATTATAGAGGATGTGAGAGGGCGGGTGTGTGTGTTTAGGGCACGGATGGCTTGGGGATAGAAGCTCCTCTTGAGTCTCTCTGTCCTTGCCCGGAAGATGCGGAACCTTCTACCAGATTGCAGAAGTTGGAACAGTTTGTTGCCAGGATGGGACGGGTCCTTCAGTATCTGCGCTGCTCTAGTCCGGCATCTCCTGGTGTAGGTGTCCTGAAGCGGGGGGAGAGCAATCCTGCAGCAGCGTTCTGCTGTACGGATCACTCTCTGGAGAGCTTTTTGGTCCTCTGAATCAGTATGAATTGATCACATCTGTATATAATGCTCAGAGTCACAGTCACTCATGAATGACATATTGTGGAAGAAATCATTTTAAAAGCTTTGTTTTATTTCAGGCTAGTCACAAATAAGTTTTGAGCTTAACTTTTCTGTGTAAAGATGATATCAGTAGCTTTTTACTATTGTTTACATGGACTAAATGAACAGTATCTACTCTTGTTTGTCAAAAATACTCCTCCACTTTGTCACTGAATGTTGATAGACTTGTGTAATATGACAAACCTGCTCTTGTTTCTGATCAAATGCACAGCATTAGTCACTGTTTAAACACTTCCTCTCTCACAGCTTCGCAAACTCACACTGTCATGCTTAGCCTCAGCTCCTCCTCCCCTGTGTGGCTCTACTTTGGAATCTGAAGTTGCAGCATCATGTTTAGCGCTCAGCCCTCCCCCCTGGTTTTCCAGGGAACTCCCTCCTCACACTCTGGTAGTCCTTCCCTCAGCAGTTTTCCGTGCTATTCTCAAAGTTGCCGTATCATGTTAACTCCTGGTCCCCTCCTACTATTGTTGCTGATGTTGCCGTGTCATGTTTAGCCCAGTTTTTTTTTTTGTTGAGGCTGAGTTCCTGTTTGTGTTGAGCTGGTGGTGGGAGGAGGAGACTGAAGCGGATCGTATAAAGAGAAGCGTGAAAGCCAGCAGAGCACACAACTGCACTGGACATCCAGAGAGAAACTAAGGGCACAGATCAGACTTCATTCTTACTGGTGAGTCAAACGAAATATCATACTTTAAATTTGACAACCTTTTGTCGATTTATATCCCTTAATCCACAGTGTTCTCACCATATCAGAAAAGGATTTATGCTCTGTTAAAGTACCTTTCTGACATCTTTACTGTCCTTTACTGTTTTTTCAGGGGCACAATGGAAACTGAGAAGAAGACGCATACAGCAGCAGAGCAGATGACTGACAGGTTAGACTGAGCTGCTGTGATTTTATTAAGAACCTAAATCTTCTTTTCCGCTACATGCACATTTTTCTTTTAATGTCTGGGGATAGATTTAGTTTTCAATCAGCTCTGTGACATCCAACACATATCTCAAGTAGCAGAATATGTTTGGGAAGCTTATGAGCTACATAAACATTTCTAATCACAATATGTTTTCATAATGGAAGTTTACTTTGGATGCACATATTTGCCCTACATGTTTTCTAATGATTACTGCTCTTAGCCTTGTGTCACTGCCTTTATCTTAGCTGCAATACATTAAATGTTGTCTTTCTCTTCTAATTGTGATCAATTTCTTTTCTCAGGGACTTGTCTGAACAAATAAAAAAAGTGACAAAGGAGAGTCACGTTAGAGCAGAAAACACAGAACTGATGCTGAGCTTCCAGAGGGGAAAGGTCACGCTTCCGCAATATAAGGTAATATTAAAAAAAGGACAGCACAATTGTTTAAATAATCTTACTTTTGTGGGGGTCGATACCAAGATTTAATGGCTTTGTGTCTCTTCTTCTTCAGCTCCTCCTGTGTTCGCTGTATGAGATCTACCAGGCTTTGGAGGAAGAGCTGGACAGGAACTCGGACCATCCGAGCGTCGCACCTATTTACTTTCCTGCTGAACTGGCCAGGCTGAAGTCCATTGAAAAAGATCTGGAATACTTCTATGGTCAGGACTGGAGAGAGAAGATTGTCATTCCTGCAGCCACTAAAAGATACAGCCACAGGCTCAGACAGGTATGTTTTATTTAAACCTTCCATGAATCACATGCATGTTTCTATCTCTGCTAGGTGATGGTCAATTAACGCTCTTGATAACTCCATTACCATTTTTTAGATTGGCAAAGAAAACCCTGAATTCCTGCTTGCCCATGCTTACACCCGGTATCTGGGTGACCTGTCTGGGGGACAGGTTCTTGGTCGGATCGCTCAGAAGTCCATGGATCTGAAAAATGGTGATGGTCTGTCCTTCTTTGCCTTCCCTGGGGTGTCCAGCCCCAACCTGTTCAAACAGCTCTATCGCAGCCGAATGAACAGTGTGGAGCTGACAGAGGAGGAGAGGAACGGTGTGCTGGAGGAGGCTGTCAGGGCCTTTGAGTTCAACATTCAGGTAAGGAGGTGTGATAATCTTGGAAGGACAGATCGTAAAGCAAAAGTGCCACTCAGAGGGCAGCTGAACCTTAGATTAGCTCTATCTTACACTTACTAATATTTAGCTACAGCAGCTGATAGATGCTCTGTTGTTTGTGTTACAGGTCTTTGAAGATTTACAGAAGATGCTGACTGTCTCTGACAACAACCTGCAGAGCTCGATGACACAGTCCAAGCCAGTAAAGGCGAGCACACTCCACATGTCAGAAAACATTTACACTTCCTCGCTGCTCAGGATGGTCCTGGGACTGTTTGTGGCTCTGGCTACTGTCAGTGTGGGAATGTACGCTTTATGAAAAGAAACTCAAGAAATACTGTGAAATGAAGTGTTGCTGTTGAGCTTTGAAATCTTTGCTTTGGTACTGTAAACCTAAAAGCAGAAAAATCCCCACTTGATTATAACTGTAAGATTTTAAAAACATGTACAGATCACAAAATACTGTGTAATATTTATGTAATTTATCCATAGGAACCATTCACACTCACACATACGTACAATAAGTGTAATAGTTTCTGAATCTGTTGCACTGATATCCAGTGTGGTTGAAAATGTGCAATGTGTGTGCTTTAAATACTGTAAATATATATGAACCTTTTAATAAAATAATCTACAGAAAGAAAATATCTCTATCGTACTGTATCATGAAATTTTTCTCCTTTAGTACAGTGAACATGAAGTTCATTCTAGTAATGAGCATTACTCTGCTGATGTTGAGGGTCCAGCTGGTGGACATGTCCACTAATGTTCTGGCACCCGACTACATGCCTGCTGTTCATTTGGCTCTTAGTCATACAAGAGTCTGGATGCGGGGAGCAAGTCCTTTTTATATGATTTAAACACTAAATAAACTCACTTGCTGGCAAGCCACCCACAGCACGCTTAAGTGTTTTTGCCTCCATCAGACTAACATCTGCTTAACAAATGTTGCAAGCTAAAAAAAAAATCTTATTTCAGTTTTACTCAGCCCAAAGTGATATGTTTAAACTGTTTGTTTAAAACATAAATCATTTTGCCTGATAACGATTATCGTCTTTTTTAAATTGATCCCGAGTCATACATTTCTAGACTTTCTAAAGATCTTTCAGCATTTTTCTTTGGACATTGGCTGCAGTCCAGTTTTCATACCCAAATAGTTTCTTTTTGATCCATGGATCATTCAAGCATAAACAGGTGACTAACTAACAAACCAGTTTTGTGTCTGTATGTTAAGACAACTTAACAAAGAAACCAATTTGTTCCCATTTCCTTAAAAAAAGCTTGATGTATCTCAGCATGGTGTGAAATGTGTCTATAAACAATATGAGGAAACAAGAAGACAAAAGAAGAAATAGCGTGATTAAAAAAACTATCTACAGCAAATGAACAAATAAATGCCACATACTTAAAAAACAGGAAGAAACTCAAGCAGACCTCACATAGGGCATAAGAGATATATCTGGAATTTCAATTGATCCATCTGCTGCTCACTATAGCCTCATTAGAAATGGTCTCAGTGAAAGGGTGGTTGTGAAGAAGCCATTCCTAAGGAAGCAAAACAAAGTGAAAAGACCGAGGTATGTCAAAGTACACAAAAACTGAAATGACAATCAGTAGCAATCAGGTTTTAAGAAGTGATGAGTGATCAGTGGCTTTGAGGATCTTGTGAAAACTGATGAATTTATGAACACAGCAAAGTGCTGTAATACTGTCTGAAAAGCATCTAATTGCCAACGGCTTCATTTTTCAGCACTATAATCAGCAAAACAATGCAAACGCACTATGTAGAAAAATACACAGTGGAACTGTCACTTTTGGATTAGCCTCCCCACAGACCAGACCTCAACATTGTTAAAGTACTGTGGGATCCCTTTGAACAGGCAGCTAAGATACAAAAAAAAAGAAGAGCTTTGAATATCCTTCAAGAAGCCTAGAGAACTATTCCTGAAGACTATGAGAAATGACAAGATATTTGAGTTCAGATTATGTTAAAGAATCAAGGCGATCATACCAATATTAACTTCCAAGCTCATAATAATTGTACTGACATTTTCTATCTGACTGTACTTGATTTGCAGTTACGTTTGTGCATTTCCTGTTTTTCTAAGAAAACACAAACAAATGAGGGCTGACTCATTCTGAGCTGTGACACTGATGACACATTCTTTGAAGTTTTTCATGTAAAGGCGTAGACAGCCAATCCACTTCAGGGATTAACTATCAAGTTTTAACATCTTGCACACTGTCTATACTCAGTGGGCTTAACTGTTATCAATACGAATCAGTCATTTATGGAAATAAATTATTTTAGTGCTCAGTTAAACACAGAAGACTATAACGCAGTCGTATGCAATGGTGTTTGAGATAAATACATGCTCTGTTCCTTAAGGAATCTAAAGATTTATATAAAACATGATAAATTAAAGTCAGTTTTGTCTGTTCCTTAAGTTCTAACCCACTATCCTCTCCAGCTGAGAGGTTGAGAATGTGTTTCAATACAATATTTAATGCAGAAACAAAACATCACACTTGTATAAGATTTGGTATCCACTTTTATTGTGGTTTCATGGATTTCCTAAAACCTGTGCACTTGTAGCACAAGTCATAAATCAAAAGACAGAATGACTGTTGATTGTTAACAGCAGCCAGATCACATTTCTGGCTTCATCCTAGGCCTGTTTCATCGTGACACAAATCACTACATTGCTGGTATCTGCCTCCTCCTAGAGGACAACTAAAGAAAAACAAAAGTAATGTCATAAATGATTGTACTTCACAGGAAATTGGCTTACCTCAACCTTAAAAGGCACAGTATGTGCACAGTAAATCACAAATTTCCTTTTACAGTCATACTGTCAATGTGTAACAACTGAAATCATGCTTTACATTGAAGATACATTCCTTTCTACTGCTGTAGCTTCTGTTTTTGCCATTTCTCATCTTTGTGCATTATGCAACGATAACTGACAGCACATGTCCAACACCAAAAGCATAAAAATCACATTCCATTACCAGACGTGGAAGCTTTGGAAATGCATCACGTGCTCATTTAGAAGGCATTCGGCGCACAATCCAAAAGCTTCAAACAAGAAAAGGAGCGGAAACTACATTACATTTTACAACTGAGGGGGTTAACTCACAATGTTAGCTTGACATGACGATCTCTATCCAACAACCCATAAAATGCAAACATACACACATAGAAAAAAAACACCATTATCGAAATCTACAAGCTACACAGTATCAGGTGACAGACATCTTATCTCAAGGTGCTTTAAGGGTGATTGCACGGTATATTGTGTCTTTGTTATTGACTGTAAAGGACAAACTACGGGTTGAGAGCACAAACTTAAGGCAAAGCAAAAGCTGAGGATTCATATTGTGGGAAAGCAACAGAAACATTCACATATAGTCAAAGCTGCTAAAATAAAACTGGAGTAATTTTCAAAATATGCTCAAAAGCTGAATTGACACCGTTTTATCTCATGGCATAGCTTCAGGAAAGTGTGATTTGTGAAGTTTTTTGTATACTGATGTATGCTTTTCAATAGAGAGCATTGTGTTTAGGTGACATTCAAGATCACAAGTTTACTTGGAGAGTGCAGTTACTTCACTTCATGTGTTCACTGGAAATTCTGACAATGATTCCCACTTGATCAAAACAATTATGCATTTCCTCCATTTAGAGAACATGCTACACATCACACATCTTGAAAGAGGGTGCAAATTACACAAAGGCAAAAATAAGTGTAAGTCATATGAAAGTGAAATTACTGTGCAGTAATATTTTGCTACTTGTACAGCTCCTTCATTCGTTGTATTTGGCACATCTTCCTTCTGCCAAAGCATGCTTTCCAAGTCTGACTAGGTGCATTTCAGGCCTACAGAGTGTGCTGTAGGACACAGTTGTTTACTTGTGTGTATTAACAAGCACCCAACAAACATCTGCATCATGCCACATCCCCTCATCTATCTGTTGGAACAGCTATGACAGTTTTGGCTAAAAAGGTGCATTACTTTTAGGCAGAAGCAGCCACCAGGGGCCGCTCAGTTGGTTTCGTAAGTAGACAGCAGGGCTGCATCTACGGGCTCCATGCAGGAGGGGCAGGTGAAGGAACGCATCAGCCATGGGTCGATGCAGTCCACGTGGTAGATGTGAAGGCAGGGCAAAAACCGAATGGGGTCGCCATATTCAAAATCCAACATGCAGATGACACATCTGGAGGGGAAAAAAGTGAAAAGATTTACCAATACCCGAAGACTTTGATATATTGCAAAAAAAAGCATCTCAAAATACAATCAATAACTCATATGATAACTCATCTTCTGTGCTGTGCCATCATCTTAGCCAGAGGTTGTTTTGTTGCCCCAATGTATAAATCACAGCAATGCCCCTTGCACTTAACAACTTATACTATATTACTCCGTTTGTGCCGGGGGACCCAATTCTTGGTCCCCGCAGAAGAGCTAACTCGTCAGGCCAGGACTCAGCAGTCTATGTACACTTACAGGCCAGTGGCCTCTCTTTCAATGATGAGGATGTACACATCCCGGACAGGGAGGAATGCTAGTTTGTGAGAGGAGTCAAGGAGGCCATTTATGTGAAAAGGGAAAGACCATCTCTGAATCGAGAAGGGGGCCTAAGGGTATATTTTTCACCATCTTACACTGCTGCGATTGCTGCTTTGCTCTGAACTTTGACAGCCTTTTGTGTTACTCGCAGCAACAACTCCACCTCATTGTTAGTCCATTTAAAAAACTCAGTGCTTTTCCTCAACATTCTGCTGCAACGTTTCAAAGAGCCGGAAAGTAAATAAGCGGCAGAGAGAAATGAGGCAGGTCGAATCTTCTTGCCCTTCACGCATGCGCAGAACTGGAATGTAAGCGTTTTCAGGCCGTTTCAATGTGGACGCACAACTCTATGAAAATGACTGAAAACGCTAGTGTGGACACGGAGCGTTTTCAGACGCTGTTTTCAAATCTATCCGGGCTAGTGTGGACGTAGTCTTAGATGAGTGACGAAATGTTTCTCCCACAGAAAACGCTACGTCCAGATGAACAGAATCAACTTTTTGGGATTTCCTTACCTGGATGATTGAGCGTGCATCAAAATGCGAAAGCTTTGTGTTCTTGGACAGTGGAACTATTCAAAGATTTCTGAATAAACTATTAGTAACTGCATTTCACAAATTACTGAACTCTCAAAGGATCAAATGGGGGGGGAAAAAATCAAAGCGATATGTAAATTGAAACAAATGAGAGTGCCACCATTTAAAACTCACTCTTTAACTTTTTTCTCAGAGGCGTCAGAGCCTGGATCAAAGATGCCTTTGGGAAGATGCTGGATGAGTCCTATGCGCTGTGCGATGCGGACTTGCTCCTCCTCAGTCAGCTGACTGGCCAGACGGCTCTCGCCTGGGGTGGGATGGTACACTGGCACAGCCTGAGTGCGCTCCTTGAAATAAATGAAAAGAAGACAATTCGTGTCATCTTTGAAAGGGTGATTTTATATTTCCAGTGGCATCAGAAAACCTGGGACCAGATAAAGATATTTTATTTATTTCCTTGTGTTTTCATATGTTTCTAAATTACCTGAATCTTCATCTTCATTTAAATTAAATTAAAATTTGAAATTAAAATATGATACACCTGTATATCAGAGTTCCTTATGCTTTAAATTTCCAAGACTGAAACACTGAGCAAAAGCAGATTCTGTCTCTACAGGTACAATCTAAATAAATGAACCCTCTAGCGCTGATTACTGGACTACAAGCTAACCATCTTTACAATTTTGAGGGCCAAAAAGTGCATATACGCTCACCAGTCACTTTATGAGGTACACCTGTTTAACTGCTCATCAATGCAAATATTCAATCAGCCTTTCACATTACTTTGAATGTGGCATATTTGTTGGTAACAGGCAGGTCTGAGCACTTCAGAAACTGCTGATCTACTGAAATTTTCCCATACAATCATCTCTAGGGCTTACAGAGAATGGTCTGAAAAAGAGAAAATATCCATTGAGCCACAGTTCTCTGGGTCACAATATCTTGTCTATGTCAGAGCCCTTGGCATAATTTAAACACCACAGCCTATCTGAGTATCATTACTGACCAGGTCCATCCTTTAATGACCTCAGTGAATTTGCCTCAAAGTTCAATTCATCTCAAACTGCTTTCTTGATCAAAAGTTCTCTGTACTCACATGGCCTCCACAGTCATCAGATCTCAATCCAATAGAGCACCACATGTGGTGGGACAGGCAAGTCCCATCATGGATGTGCAGCCGACAAATCTGCAACAACTGTGTGATGCTATCATGTCAATACGAACCAACATATCTGAGGAATGTTTCCAGCACCTGGATGCAACAATGACTTAAGGCAGTTCTGAAAGCAAAAGTAAGTCCAACCCAGTACGAATAAGGTGTACCTAATAAAGTGTCCAGTGAGTGTACATTTCCAAGCATTATAATGTGTTTGCATAATTTCTAGATTTTCAGGTCCACTATTAGGAGACAGGTTGTGTTGAGCCAAACACAAAAAAAACGGTATTTTTTTTTTTAAACTCATTCACTGCCATTGACGGCTATAGACGTCAATGGCAGTGAATGAGTCAATGGGTTTAACTCATTCACTGCCAATGGCTGGCAGTGAATGAGTTAAATGTTTACTTGCTTATAAAGTTAAATGTTAAAAAGCCCTAAATACATTTAGGCAAGTTTCAGTCTGACTTATATATCCGTGACAAAGTGGTGCAAAGGTTTGGCCGTCACCTCTCAGCAAGACGTTCCTGGTTTTCTTGATAATAAGCTGATGACATGAACTAGATAAAGGAACCAATGTTTTAGGATCGAGATAAAGATTGTCACATTACAAATTATGCGTATACACTGCACAATGTTTTATCCTTTTTTCAAAAAAAATATAAGACCCGAACACAAATTATGACTGTGTTTCTAAAATCTTGTAGAAGTAATTTGACTGTGGTATTTACTTTATTCAAGCTTAAATTCTGCATGGTGCAATCTGATCCTGAAAGCTGCGCTGCACAAACTTCAGCTTCCAAATTTAAGATAACAGCAATAACAGCCTCCACCACTAATTAGACTTAAGGGTGGGGGGGATTCAATTGTCATGCTCTGGACTCCCCGGGCTGTATTTCACCTGAGACCCGGGCTGCTCTTGGTATGGCGGCGGGGGCTCTCCGGGCAGACTGCCTCCCTCGGAGTCGTTCAGCAGCGACAGGTCATCCGCACCTTGTGAAAATAGACAGTTCCCCATTGAAATGAGACCACCATGAGACTGTCACTTCTTTCTAATGCTGACAGACTCGGCGCTCTCTCTAAACGTTAGCTTGGCTAGCTTTTAGCTGACAGCTGTCATTCGGCGGGGAGCCTTATTTACGGAGAAGCGCTGCAGCTCGTTCGGACGCGATAAACGCCCAACACTGAGCGATACCGTAGCTTTAATAACAACTGGCGACACAAATTTTAACTGTATCAGCGAGAACAATTCTGTGTGTCCGACCGTACGCTATGTTTACAAGAAATACGAGCCGGAACTATATCACCAGGAAGTTTTCTAAACATCAAACATTAAACTTCCGGTAAAAGCTTCAAATTAAAAGTCGAGGTGCGAGCTTTGCTGTAAGTGTTGATGGAGAATTATAGACAAGATCAGGAGTTGCACTGTGTCTTTGTGGATCTACAGAAAGCATATGTTAGTATACCAAGATCGGAGCTGTGGTACTGTATAAGGAAGTCAAGAGTGGCAGAAAAGTATGTGAGGGTGGTGCAGGACATGGATGAGGACAGTGGTAAGGTGTGTAGTAGGAGTGATGTCAAAGCTCAAGGTTAGGGTGGGATTGCATCGGTGATCTAAACCCTTTCTTGGTTACAGTGGTGATGGACATGCTGACAGATTAGGTCAGGCAGGAGTCTCTGTGTACTATGATGTTTGCACACGACATGATCTGTAGTGACAGTATGGAGCGAGTGAAAGAGAGCCCGGAGAGGTGAAATATATACATTGAAGAGAAGAGAAATGAACAACAGCAGAAGCCAGACAGAATACATTTGTGCTAATAAGAATAAGAAAACAGGTGGAAAAGTGAACATGCAAGGAGCAGAGGTAGTGAAGGTAGTTGAGATACCTGGGGGATCATCCAAAGCAGTGTACAGTGCACAGGAGAGGTGAAGAAGATTGCATGGGCAGAGTGGGGCAGGTGAAGATGATTGTCAGGGTGATTTGTAGCAGAAGGATAGCAGGAAAGTGAAATGAAAGGGAAGGTTTACAAGACGGTAGTGAGACCTGCAGTGATGCATAGCTTAGAGATGGTAGCACTAACAAAAAGACAGGAAGCTGAGCTGGAAGTGGCAGAGCTGAAGATCTAATGCACAGAACACAGTGCAATAGTTACACCCTTTTGTACATGCTCTACAGAGAGAATAACAAATAAAATAGTTTTACAATTTAGAGTAAAATATAAATCATGAACAACATTGCCATCCCCTATGTAGCCGGTGTATCAGAAAAACTCAGGAGAGTCTTTTCCAAGCATGACATCCCAGTATACTTCAGACCCAGCAACACACTCAGACAGAAACTGGTTCATCCCAAAGACAAAACTCCTAAACACAAACTTAACAATGTGGTGTATGCTGTACAGTGCAGTGAGGAATGCCCAGACCTCTACATCGGAGAGACCAAACAGCCACTTCATAAACATATGGCACAGCATAGAAGAGCCACCTCCACAGGACAAGACTCGGTGGTCCATCTGCATCTAAAGGACGAAGGTCACCCTTTCAAGGATAGCAATGTACACATTTTGGACAGAGAGGACAGATAGTTTGAAAGAGGAGTAAAAGAAGCCATTTATGTCCACTGTGAGCGACCATCTTTGAACAGAGGCGGTGATTTACGACACCAACTGTCGTACATCAACAACATCAACAATCCAGTTTTGCGATCCCTTCTCACACGCCTTAACACACTCACATCCTGGGCCATCTGACCTCAGGAAATCACATGATAGGGTGGGGCTAGATTTCACAATGAGCTCACCCGAAACCTTGGCTGATTGTGACCTACAGCCATTTTCACACCTTAGCTCATGTGATTAAGTAGAGGATCCATTGTCCCTCTCGGTGGGTTACTCCCACAGAGCTTAAATCTGGGACTTTCCACTATTTTACCCTAGAACTGAAGAAGCTTCTCGGATCAGAGGTGAAACGTCTTCAAGCCACTTAAAGAAGTCCAGACGCTTTTCTTTCCAAGCTCCTTAGACTGTAACCACATAACGTCCTTAACGATGAATAAAATATTCAGCTTCTGACATAACTGCATTGGGTGAAAAAATAAATAAATCGCTTTTATTCTGAAGGGCATATATTGTTTCCTGTCAAGTGAACGCGAAGAGAGAAAGTTTCGTCTCATTTTTTAACCTTCTTGTGATAAAGAGCTGGCCAATGGTAAGCGAGCGACACATCTTTCTTTCACCAATTAACAAGCTAAACTTTTATTGAGGTCTATATTTTTTTATCGTAAAACATTAAGCTTTGCATGTAAATCAAAACCTGCTATTATCTGGATTGATGTTTGAAACTAACGGACATTTCAGGGCGAAGGTTGCAGCTGGGGTAGACAACCCAGCTACCAAACAACAACCAAAACACATTAAATTCTGCTCTAGATGACCGGACTCATTCGATTTTACAAATTGATTTCTTTTGCGGTTTAAAATAGGCGTTTGAGGTGTTGTACGCGAGCAGGACCGGCCCACATTATGGCCGGGAAATCTGCTACACAGCCGAGTTGTCCCACCATCCCCAATAACCTGGGGATGATGGAACAACAGCCTGGGTCTAATGTGCCTCCGTTACGGTACGGTATGGCCACCATATACACTCCACAGCGCATACTGTGTGTGGCCCAAACACATAAAACATAGCTACACACGGGGAGCTGGTTTCTCTCAGCCGTGGCAGAGAGTGGGCTGAACCCCGAGAGAAAAGTGTTCACACCCCGTGTGCACATACACGAAGCCACTTTATATGCTCGTACTGCTCTTCCCCTCTGTTATGGTCGTACTTTAATGTCATCTGAGCCATTTTCATTCAGTTTCATGTTGCTTTGTTGAATTAATTGATCGATTTTACTCTATAGAGCCACTTTATTGCGTTATATGTTCATTTTTACAGACGCTTTTTATTGTATTTTATTTAGATTTTTACGTATCGAGTTTATCGGATTATATTGAGCTTTACACATGTCGTTGAGCTCCATGTAGATTTTTTCCTTTATGACTTCCTTTATTATTTATTGTGTTTGTGTGTGTGTGTGTGTGTGTATTGTTTTCATTTTGTGTTGTTTCGTACTATTGTCTTCTATTTTGAGTGGATGGAGCTATTTTACTTTATTGAATGTATTTTTTTCGGTAGCACTTGATAATAATATAATAATAAGTGCTTAATTCCTCGTATATATAGCATTACTCCTTAGTATGCAATTTTTAAACACAGATACATTATTATGACCATGATTATGATCGTGATAATTACTAGCAGTCACTTAGTAGCAGTGATAGCTTTACATAGTTAAACCATGTACAGCAGTGATAGCTGTATATGGTGTAACAACATCAGATCAGGAGGATTATGAAGGCACGTAGGCTGATGTTCATTTTTTCTGATGTTTCATATGACTTTTGTCATGTGACTTTGTCTTGTTTTGCCCAACTCTTGTTCTATAAATGCCAGGCAAATGGATGATAAGCTGCTATTTGCTAGCCTGTTTTTGTTGTTTTGCATTGTTTTGTCCTTTTGTCCCATATGTGTCAAAGTGCACATTTTTAAGTGCTGTTTGATATAAAAAGAGTCAAAACTCAGGAGAACAAGTGTGGATTTTATTTCCTTGTTCTTTTACTTGTGAAACAACCACTATGATGGACTCAAAGTCAAATACTTTGCTTTTGTTTTTTATTTATTTTTTATTGCATCCATACATATATTTTTACCTACCTAAGCTTAAATTTAGATTACCATAATTATTTAATATGCCACACTAAGGTCTCTTTTTCAGAATATGACTAACCCAAACAATATCCATTGCTAAGTTGTGCAGTTGTTCTTGGTGATTGAATGCATTTCAGTTCTGTAAGTGTTGGGAATAAAATAAACAACATTTAAAGAAGCCCAATTGCCCATTATACATCGTTCCTGTCATAAGAAATTCCTAAACTACCAGAAATAGAGACCTGAAATCATTGTCAGTAGTGGCAGCTACAGAGACCCACTGGTGCTGTTGTGGTAACTCGACTCATGTTACAGAATTGCTTGCCTGCACATCAGACTGTCTCTAATGGCACTTCATTCATTTAGGCCTCGGTTCAGCAACCCCCTCCACCCCCTCCACCCCCTCCACCTGTTGCTTCGTCTTCTGGAAAGCCTCAATCTTCACCGTGCCCTCAGCATGCTGCAATACCAATACCTCCTGAATATCCTCCAGTTCAGGAGACAAGTGGATCATCGCAGGCAAATTTCTCAGAGGTAAATGTCTCCCCCACAGTCTGTGGTTATACTGACATGAGACCCTTCAAAAAGTTTCATGATTTAATCTCTCAACATCCAGAATGGATCATCTCCACCCATGCAAAATGGATTACAGTTTCCACCATCGCAAGACAGTGCAGGGCCTGAGCTGTCAGATGGTGATGAAGAAAATAAGCACCTCCCAGTGCAGGAAACAGACCCTGCACCGCAGACGTTAGCCCAACAGGTCAGTTGTCTCTGAGCAGCAACTTAAAAACTGATTTTCATTATTAAAAAGACTAATTAGATTCCATCTTCATCAGAGTTCTGGATCCAGGGTGCCCGATGAAGTTGATGCTCAGGCAGGTGAGAATGGAGAGGAGCACATGCCCTGAGGAGCTTCAGTTACTTGCTGATACTTGAAATTTCAAGCAGTTGGGATCATTTGAATGTCATTATATTGCAGTGAACTTCTACTTTGTCTTTTTAGTTTTAGCTAGGCTCTATGAAGCGCTTTGCTATGTGTTTCTCATTCAGTCATAAAAACGTGTACGTCATGAAGTTCATGCCTTGCTTATGGAATTTGCACATAGTTGAACTACTAGCTATTAGAGACAACCCACTTACCTACCTTAGCCACTCCTGAACAAGCCAAAGTACATTAAAATCATTAAAGTACCTCGGTGACCTTGACCTCAAGGTCAGAGGTCAAGTTTTCTGAAAATCTGGTGAATACAATAACCAAAGAAGAAAGTAATGATTTTCAAATCTATACTATAGGTGCATCTACTAGGAGGCTGAGGGTAGCATTAGCGGCCATAAGTATTTTTTCCATTATTTTTTATTTATTGAATATGAGGAAAGAAAATGTCTAACTTTTTCCCCAGTTTACCTTTCACACGCAGGGATATATTATTGGTTGAAGTAAGGAAAATATTTTGAAACTTGATCAAATCGATGCCAAATCATAGGAGTTTATGATTCATAATTCTAAAGTCATTTTAATTTATTTATGATCTTAAATCTTAAATCTTTGAAGTGATCAAGCAGTCATCTGATGCCTCGTGCTCTTTGGCACTGTAACCGGTAAGAAGTGCACTATTGCCATGTGGGGAAAAGAAAAAAGCTCACCAGCACATGCACTTTGTCAGAAATTTTTAATGTGGTTGTTGAATATACCTCAGTGATGTTTTATTTCTGGTTTACTTTAATTTGTCATGACTTACCCTGAAACACAGGACCATACTGCACATACTTAGTGTGAACACTCATTTGTAAAAAGTCATTACCGTGCAGAGTATTAACCAACAACGTTTTGCTCAAAAATAGTATTTAAAAACTAATTTTGGTCTTCCAAATAAATTATTGTCATTTCTTTTTATCTGTTTGTATCAGTGTGTTTAACGTAATGTTCGTGTGCTAATGTGCTTACTGCTGGCTGGACAGGAATCCCTTCCTGGAGTATGAGACAGTAGCTCAGAATACTTAAGTCAAACTTGCAGCTGCAGTGCTTGAAACCTGTAAATGTATCTTTAAAAAAAACCAAATATTTAAACACCATTGAACCAAATTTTGTCCTTTTTTTGTCACTTGCCCATTTTTTTTTTTTTTATTAAACTTTTTCTTGTTTTCAACGCTTGCATTACTGTTTTTGAAGGAAGGCTTGACAGAGTTTGGTGAGTTCCATAATGCAGCGGTCCCCAACCCCCGGGCCACGGACCGGTACCGGTCCGTGAGTCGTTTGGTACTGGGCCAGGAGAGTTGAAGCTCGGGTGTTAAATGTATGGTTTTCAGAGTTTTCATCGTTAACTCGGTTTCCCTGGGTCTTTTCCTGTGTCGTAGTTGTGTGTCTTATTTTCAAAGAAATATTTACGCATTACCATAGCGACCAGAGAGCATTAAGGGGCAGAGAGGAGGACGTTACTCTCAATGTTGTTGGCGCTGCTAATAAAGTTACAAAATTACACAGTGAATTTGTGTTTATTATCATATTTACAAAATACCACCGTTTTTTTCTTGGTCGTATCATTTTATTTTGTTGCATTTATCCGCGACACCTTAAAGGCCGGTCCGTGAAAATCTTGTCTGACATTAAAACGGTCCGTGGTACAAAAAAGGTTGGGGACCACTGCTTTAATGAATGCAACAAAGAGCCTGCAGGCCCTGCTAGCAGCTCTGTGAGGCTGTACCACTGCGAATCACATTGAGTGAAATGCGAATGCTCAGGTCACAATGCTATCAATCTGGTTTTTAACAAGTATAACGTTTAATAAGTTTCCCATCTCATTTTAGACGGGGACCAGTGCAGTTAAAGCTTTAAAGATGATCCATATCAGCAATACCAATATTCTTTCTTTGCACATTTTGCACCTCTATACCAAAGTTTCAAGAAATCAGCTTGATGGTGTTTTAAGAAAAAGGAACAGCGCTGACAACATACTAGAAACTGGAGATAAAAATGACATAAATAAATTTCTAACTTTGTTATAAAGTATTTAGTTTGCAATTATTTTGACCAACTAATTTCATAACACGACATGAAAAGTGATTAAATAACCAAATTCAGCAGTTTGCCCTCTGGGCACTACTGACATTCCACATTTGAATCTGGAACAAAGAGGTGGGGCATGTAGCCTGAATGCTTTCAAATTCCAAACACCCTACAAAGAGACAAGTTATTTTTTTAATGTATGCAAGTCCAGTTTAGAAACACTAAGGACTGAAGTATGTTAACAGCTGTTCCTGAGGCATTTCTTTTATGCATTATCCTACATACTGAAAGAATGACATGGCACAGCAAGATGGTACAGTCAAGAACATCCTTTTTATTCAATCAGGTGCTGCTCTTCTCAAACTGTGTTTTTCTTCTTATGGAAAAGAAACTGTAATTAACACATGCATTTCACCTAGAGCTCTGGGGGTGTTCTCACAAAGAAGTGGTGCTGCACTGAGGGCATAGACAGAGGCATAGAAGACTTGGGAGTGAGGGGGCCTAGGGTGCTGCCTAATTCACCATTAAACCATACACACTTAAGAAGAAAAAGAACTAAAATAAACAACAGAACAAAAACACGGATTAATCCTGCATGAGGTGGTCGGAGGAGAAAAATGGAGGGACTCCCTGGATCCTCAAAAACCTGAGAGATCAGGTTCATGCTGGCCTTTTTCTATCTGGTTGATGTGTGGTGAATGGCTAATACTGCTGTGGGTTTCCATGTGTGAAACCCACTGTAAAAATAGCAATAAAGAAAAAAAAAAAAGAGATTCACTTTATAAGATTGGTTAAAATGGATGTGGGATTTATGCTGGTAAAGCATCGCCCCTCTTTCAGCCTCATGCACGACAAGTCCGGTTATAAGGTGCTTGTAGCTTTCATTTTACAGTCCAAGGCATACTCAAAGAGAGCCTAAACGACAGCATACCCTGATAGCAAATATGAAAAGAACTCCAAATTAAAAAAGGAAACAAAAAAGAGGGAATAAAACAAAGCCAAAAAATAAATACCTTAAACAAAAAGAGCAAACTCTTATCCTAGCCCATGCAGCCCCTTTCCAACTTCCCAAAGCAGTTCATCTATCCCTCTCAACCCCATTAATCTTCCCCTTAAACCTCTTGAACCCAAACCCCTGAACCACTGTCGTCCCTTCCTCACCCACCCAGGGACACCCCCAAAAGCCCGTCAGCGTAATTTGTTCACTTACATTAGCTGCTGAATGGAGAAGCTGAAGAAGATGGGTATGGTAATACAATGTGAAGCATACAGACAAGAATAACATGTGAGCTAACTGCATTCTGCTCAGACAAAAGTTTTTCGGCAATATTTTTTTTTCATCCTCCCAACAGCAGAGAGGGCAGGAGAGAGAGAGAGAGAGAGAAAAAGAGAGAGAGAGACGAGAGTGACAGACACACAGTTACAGACTACTCCAGTGTCTAAGAGAAAACAGACAGTGGAGACAGAGGGGAAGAAAAAAGCAAGAGCTGAACGAGAACAAGTTTTTTTGCCTTTTCAATTTTTTTTCTCATTTATCAATAAAAAGTAAAGAACTAATTCACACCAGTTTCCTTTTGTACTATATATATGTATATATATATATATAGCTTTGAAAAGGAAGAGAGGATAGAAGGGAAGGAACAATGGAGGGAATTCATTTTCGAAGCCGGAGGAAAGAGGTGCCCCTGATCGCTGAATGGGTGATGACCTTTTGCCTCCTTACAGCACTCAGGGGCAACCTGCTACCTCAAGCTGTTTCAAGGAAAAAAAACAAATGAAAAGAAAAAAAGGGCCATCTTGATTACAAAATGGAGTCTGTGAACAAAAGGCACTTTCAAGGGACAACCTTTAACTGCTGGGAAACTATACACTACAGCACAAGCACTATAAGAGTCATTTACAGAGGAGGGGGTGGAACAGGGGAGAGGCTCACCTTGCTGCCTGTTTCACAAATGGCTCAGACCTCATATGTATGCCAGATTAAAAGCTTCTTTTACCCCTTTTCTGCTAACTGTACAGAAGGTCTCGGTCCACTTCAACGTCAGGTGTCTCAACACAGCCTGCTGAGCTCCATCCAACTCCAGATTTAGAAACATACTCGGATGATAATGGGAAAAAACTGATTTTGGGATGTGAAGTATCTCCGCAGTACTGGGAGAGACTTGTCATGTGTCAATGCCAATGTATGTGATAAAATGAATTAACTGGGAGGGTTTTTTGTTTGTTTTGTTTTTTGCTGGTGAGTTTCAGGCAGTGCGCGGGTAGGTTATTTAAAGAGTTTCCTGGGCTCGACAGTATAGGTTTGCTTTATTTCTTCTAAGGGTTGAACCAAAATGCCTTTTGTGTCACAACCTTAAGGAATAGGAACCTCTCCCCCCACTTAATACAAATAGAAGAATACAAATAGAGAGAGGAATAATGCAGTTTCCTAAATGGTCTGTTATTTTTGTTCACTCATTTATAATAGTTCTGAATGTACTTTATAGTGTTAAAGCACCAGTTTTTCATCTGATGATAGAGATTTTTTTTTTCTG
This sequence comes from Simochromis diagramma, assembly GCF_900408965.1. Classification (NCBI taxonomy): domain Eukaryota; kingdom Metazoa; phylum Chordata; class Actinopteri; order Cichliformes; family Cichlidae; genus Simochromis; species Simochromis diagramma. The sequence continues at coordinate 12,478,358 of NW_024386792.1, forward strand.
AAGTTGTGTACATTTTTTTTTCCTTCAGCCCTCCCACATTTTTATAAACAAATGATTACACATATAACATTAAAAAAGAGACAAAGGAAATAAAAACAAATACCCCCAACTTACAAAGACTAGGATTTCTCGTGGCCCTCTAGTTTAGAGTCCCGGAGCATATGGACTTGAAACAAATACATTTTTTTTTCTCTTTTCTCTTAGCTTTCTTAAAAATCTCTAACAGACAAACACAATGATCTACCCAATGCATTGCACGTGGCTCAATCGACACATATTTTTCAATAATAATACTTTCCATCAAAAAACAAACACTTTTTTTTTTCTTCAAACCTACTGTCGATTTTTGACATGTTCATCTAGGTATTATAATGCTGCGCAGCAGATGGCAATGGCGTGTGTCGTTTAATTCGTATTGGTAACAATATGGTGATGTTACTGAAACAGGTCGTGGGGCGGGGTGGGGGAGGGGGGTAGTGAGGGGGGGGGGGGGTGAGTGTTCAGAAAATAACTAGACTGCCAACAAGCTCGTAGTAAAAGTTACAAAGGAGCATATATCATAAATATATATGTATAAGATCTCTCTCTCTGTTTTTACAAAAAAAAAAGAAAAAAAAGAGTTTGCAGTCCTCTATAAAGATCTGTCCTAGGCCAATGGTTTCCACATGCACCAACGCTACCATGCCCATGTAGCTTTAGCTTATATGTGGGAAGAGAACCTGAAGTCAAGTTTATTACTAATTGCATGAAGGGAATACAGAGGCACTTCCATATATTGTTATAGTCTCGATATATGGTTTTAGTACATAGAGCTAATGTTACTAGAGAGGCTGAGAACGAGCCCTCAGCCCTGTTTACTATCCCTGCAAAAACAGAACCAACAGCTAGGCAGTCCAGTTATTTTGTGAGGTCGGCTTTTGTTGGATTGTGTCATGACAAAAAATAATACCAACAGCGATTTCAGTGTGAACATTTACATAGAAAAATATGTCAAATTAAAAATACAAATTTTAAAATGAATGAAAAACCATTAAAAGGCAGTTTGGAGAACCAGTATAAAGGCTTCCCTTTATAAATTTAAACCAGGTTGTTGGTGGTGTTATTTTATATGTGCATCTGTGTGTGTGTAATCCTCTGGGTTTTCTTGTGAATAGACTACGGGACACGGGGTGAAGCAATGCCAGGGTTGTGTGTGATGAGCTGTCGTTACTGTGCTGTCCATACATGAGAAATTTGAGAAACTGCTGTTTCCATTTTGCTGAAATTCGAGCGTGATACTATGTGTTACTGCAAACTAAAGAAAAATGTTATGACATGCAAGAGAAGGTTAAAACAATCCAGCTGAGACAAAACCAAAACCAAATCTGGAAAAAGAAAAAAAATCGCAAGTAAACAACTACAAACAAAATTAAAGCAAATAATATGAAGCCGATGCTGTGTGCGCCTTATTGTAAAATCAATATCTATGGATTAAAACAAGATGATTTTGTGAGTGGTTTTGTGACCGACTTTACTGGAAAGGTTGGTCTGCATGTGCTGCCTGCAAGCTTGCATGTGTGTGTGCATGTGAGTGCTGTATCTTTCAGGGCCTGATGCTAGCACAGCCCCCATACCTGCAGCCTCGATTCACTTCTCTAATCGCTCATCTGACCATCAGTGTGCAATACTGTTCATCCCTTAAAAAAAATTAATAGTGCATAGGTAAGGGGACGAGAGAGCACGTGTAGAGTTAGTGTTATGACTATCTGTGTGTTCACCTTCTTGCCTTCGTGCCTCATGGCCGTCGTTTCTCCCATAGCAGGACACCCTGGTACATTGACAGATAAACAAAGACCAGCCACTTAGAGCATATGTGTCACACCATTGGACTGGATGGTGTCAGCATGATTGGCCAATCCGAAGTGAAAGAGGCTCAGGGCTGAGCAGATGAAACAGTGGGGTGAGGGGACACTCAACTACGAGGCTGCAGTTACGGCTTTGCCCCTGACAAGCACCGAGCTCCAGGTGGGACAGGCTGTGTGGGGTGGTGGGTGTCAGGTGGGACCATGTACCTGGAGGAGAGATATGCAGATATGGAGGCGTGCTATTTGGGTGGCAATCTTTACAAGTTGCACATCTGACTTCACCATTTACCACTACTTGTTCTTTTTTGGATCTCCCAGCCAATGCATGGAGTTTCATTGTGGAGACAACAAAATGGAAAAAAAAACCATTAAAAAGAAAAAAGAAAAAAAAGAAACAAATGTATAATTGGTCATTTGTCAGTTTGCCATATTGTGTTTCCTTTCTGACAATTCACGGTGTGTGAGACAGTTTCTCATCTTCTTCTTCCTCCTCCTTGCATTCTGAGTCTGTCCACTCAATCTTGTTGAAGACTCCTGCGCAAAAGGGGACGAATGTTCCTGTTCAAATCGTGTTGAATTGGGAGTCCTCTTGGGGCAGCGTGGGGTTTTTCGGGGTTCTGTAGTAGTACTTTGAATAGTGTTGGCGAGAGAGAAAGACCTTTTAGTGTCAGCAGTTTGTTCTTTTTCAGCGGCGATGTGTTTGTTTTGTCAAATTTCCAATTTTCATGACACAATTTTAGCTGTTGATTCAGAGAGGCCTTGTCAGAGGAACCAGGACTGTAAAGATAAAAAAAGAACATAAATGTGTTTAGTTTTTCAACTCCCATCACCACAATTACATTTTGATTAAGCCACATTAAAAAAAAATTTTTTGTGTGTGTAGTGTGCAGTGAGGAACACAGAAGAATACCTACCAAGCACATGCACAGAGACATGAAAGAGCATAAAGCGTTATGGACTATGATGACAGCATTCTACACACAAGTTTTAATCCTTGTATCAATCAACAGTTTATGTTGAGGACATGTGCAACAAAACCTCAGTGCTACTGGTGCCAGTTATTATTATATCATTGATTCCCAACCTTGTGTTCAGGACTCCAACAACATATCACAAAATCAAACTGACAGGAAAAAATATATAACAAAAACATATTTGTGAAACATCAAATTCTGAAACTTTTTTTAGTTGTCTTTTCTTAATAATAATTTTTCTAAACTATTTATAATTTCTCCTCTTTTATCATTTTCAAATAATTAAATTCTCTCTGACTGAACAGTTTACAACCAGGAGGTATAAAAAGATACTGATTTGGTTTGAAGGCCTGATGCTGAACGGGAACACCAGGTATTTATCCACTAGGGGGCCACCTATTACCCCTTTTCTCCTTCACTTACAGTACTTAACTGAACTCAGTAACATACGGTGTCACAAAAGTTACTACCTTACCACTTGCTGCTTTTAAGAGGGCTGACTCAAGCTTTTTTACTCATTAAAAACAGTTGTGTTATTACAGAGTTACAAGTTCAACTAGGGCAGCATCTTTTGTGTCAGTGCTAAAGACTTTTCAGTAAGCAAACACGGGACTATTGCTGTTCTGTCATGGGCAACCAGTTTACATGTAAGGTGATCGTCCTGATATGCCTCTGCTCTGTGGGCCAGAGTCGGCTCAGGCTACACTGTAAAACTACGGAGGGCAGCTACTCTGGGGATCCAGTTTCTGAGTTTGATAAGACGGCAGAGCGAAGGCTTTGGCACAGACCGAGCTGTTCTGGCTGCCTCTGACATTCCACAGGCCTCGGCCCGGTGAGAGCAGAGACTCACGGCACCTTCGACAGCAAACTCTGTCCCCCCCACCCCACAAAAAAAAAATCAGAAAACCCAGAGAAAGTTTCAAAACCCTTAAACCTCCATCTATTCTCCACCACTCTACCTTACTTTGGTGTTTGAAGATAATTCCTCCTCCTGGCTCCAACTTCCTCTAACCCCCTTCTTTTTCCCCTCTCTCACTTACTCTGGCTTTCTCAGTGTAATCCTTGGCAGTGGAAAGTGACCCCCCCACTCCCACCCTCACGCCCCCCCTCTTCAAGTCCAAGTTCAACTGCCTATGACATCATGTCTCGTTGCTGCGGGCAACCAGACAGCCAGGACGTGACTGTGGAGTGCAGCGAGCTTCAACTAACCCCCTCTCTCTTTTTTCCCTCCCATTCTCTCAGTCCCTCTTACTTTTCCATGCTTGCCGCCCCCCCACCGCCCAACTCTCTCTTCCTCCTGCATAGCTAAGGTTTCACCACCAGAGAGCTCCTCAGACCAGCTTTTCTCTACTTATTGCTCTGACGGCAGTGGGAAGACACTCTCTCCTTCTGTCTTGGCTAGTTGGCTAGCAGGCACCAAGGCGGGCTGGCAGGACTATCGTCTGAACCTCGCCATATGCCAGAGAACAGCAGGATAGGCAGAGACCTCTGTTACTCACTCTGGCTGACACTGTTGCTGACCTACTAGGCTCAGTAACTGGGAGCATTTGCCCAGGTTCTCGCTGTGTTTGCTGTAAACCCGGCAGAAATGTTCAAAGTGGACATTTTTCAATAATGTTTGATAAGCAATTGCTGGAGATAATAAGCATTTTGAACAGATGTAAGCTGTTGTAAAAGCCCTGTTGTTTTTAGGAGGGAAAATGAGGGGCAAGAGATTTGGCACAGAGTTGAAGTGTATGTGCATATGCGCTAACACACATTTGGATGGTGTTTGAATCTCCCCTCGGTGCCAGAGCTACATCTGTAGGAGAGTGGTGCAGGTGGGGAGCTTGAAACTAGTAAAGGGAGCAGCAGGAGGAGCGAGAGGGAGAGAAAGAGAGAGAGGGTGGGCTGCTGATGCACAGGGGAGTGAAGGAGGGGGTTAAGCAGAGCTGTGCCGAGGAGGAATGCAGATTGTTTCCATGTGTGGGGAGGACAGGACAGCCGAGTTGGCTGCAGGCAGGTGCGGTTAGCCCCTAATGAGAAAAGTTGTGTTGGTGATGGAGTAGGCCCAAGACACTACAGCCCAGTGGCAGAGCACAGCCAAAGCTAAAAAACCACAATGTAGTGCACTACTGGCCTCACACGCTGCACTAATGCACACTGTGGGGCCTTGCAGAGATAAATCAACACTGCTGGAGCTGAAACTAACTGGCACTGCTTACAGTCACTGTGGGGAAGCTACTGTGGTATCAGCACTGTAAACCAATACTGAAACTAAAGGCCTTGATACATGGGCAACACTTTATTAAAATGTAGCTGAGCAAATGCGCAAACAGTTGATGGACAATATCTGTTAAACGTTGAAAGCTTATAAAACGTTTATAAACTAAGCTTGAATCCATGTCCGTGACAGCTGAACAACCCGATAAAAACGGTACGATACTCACGCTAAACTGCTGACCCTGAGTAGAGACGGTGTGAGGAAAAAGGTATGATTGGCTTTCCGCAATATTTATATCATTTATGCTGCTGGGGTCGTGTGCTGAATAACTGATCGTAGCACGTTTTCGGTGCACAGCCATTATCTGAGTATTGCCTCTGTATCACGGTCTTCACCCTGAATGTCATGCTTGTCCATTTAAACCATGGAAAGTTGTATGTGTGCACAGGACTGTGCAGCGTTAGGCTTGCAGCGGGTGGTGAGGGAAAAGGAAGAAAAAGACATAAAACAGAGGGGGAGGAGGAGGAGGAGGGAGAGGTGGATATGTGGATGTTAATTAAATGAGGGAGGTTGGCGGGGTACCTGGGTCTGCTGGGGGATATTCAGAAAGTTGTCCCGTGTTCCGATGCCGACAAACCGGTTGGGAGCTGTGGAGCCTGGCGTGGAGTATGCTATAAACAGAGAGATACAAGTGTGTACATGCTTTTACACACACACATACACACTCAAATTTCTATATATTTAATCTACACTACTATAAACCTGCTTAGGCTCTTGCAGTATATCTGTCAAATAAACTGGTGGGAAAGGGTCAGGGATACTGATTCTGTATTAGTCACATGGGTGATTTGTTCATGCTGTGGACAGGTTCACTGTTATTCAACCTAACCATTTAATCTGTGGTTAAGAAGGGGGCATAATGTAATGATTAGTGCTAACATGGAGAAGCCTTCTGTTAGCCACAGACGCTCCTCAGCAGCCCCTGGCCTCAATAACAAGCCACAGTGATCACAGAGAACCACCAATGATTCACTGTAGACTTGATAAAAAGTTGGTCTATGGAGGAACTGTACTCATCATCACTGCTCCTTTTGCATTTAACAGGTTCACAGGAGCATCTTGCCTACACAGTGACACCACTAAAGAATGCCACAGGATCAAATTTAGGGCAGTTGTGCTCACTGGACTCCAACATGAAGGCTGAGTAAAATCTTTACTGTGCATGGCTTGAGTGAGTTGAGGGGATGGGAATGTGTAGGGGTGACAGCGACAGGGCTGGAAACTGATGCATGACTGAGGGTGAGAGTGTACCGTGTGTGTGTGTGTGTGTGTGTGTGTTTCATGGCTGTAATTAAGATATCTTGAGAATTAAAGACAAAATTAGAGGGGAAAGAAAAAAAATACACTGATAACAGTCACTGGGATGAGAAAAGAGACGGAAAGTACGATATTTATTTATATAGATTTTCATATAAATAAATAAGAGTGACATGTTAATCTGTGAGAGCTGGAAGGAGGGAGGGGAGAAAGACTTGATAGGACAGGAAGAGGAGAAAAAGTTCAAACAAAAAGAGGAGAAGGTGCCCCCGTTGCTCCATCCAGTGCCCCCTCTTGGTGTGCCTCTCCCATGGCCCGACTCTCGTGCTGCACCTGTCTGGGTGGAACCAACCAAAGCCTCACCACTCTCTGCCGACACTCCTTTCTCCCACTCCCCCGGTATAGCACTAATTAGATAAGTTTGATTAGATTTCATCATTCATGTTTAGAGAGATGGGTTGTTGTTCTTGTTATACTGTGATTTTCATGTTTTTTGTTGTTCTCAATTTTTAATTGTTGTGAGATTTGTGTGAAGGTGGCAAGGGGATTGGGTGGGTAAAGTGGGGCATGATGTTTTTTGGAGTCCACGCCAACTGCCCTAATTTTGTTCCCTTAAAAAGAAAAAAAGAAAGGAAAAAGAAACAAAGAAAGGAGGGTGTGATATCAAATAAAGTAGAAAGCAAAAAACGAAATGAGAGAAGGGGGTAGATTGTATTGCTGCTGTCACAGACAGACATGCAAAGTCTGCATTGATCAAAGGCTTGCAGCTACAGAGGCAACGTGCACAGGGCCCTGCTCTGCTCTGCTCTTCCAAACTACAAAACACATGAAAAAGAAGGGAGAGAAACTACACTGCCTCTTGTGGTGCTAGCAGGAAACCCAACACCAGAGAAAGAAAAATAGAGAAAAAAGACTTCAGGATAGGGAAAAGTAGGAGGTTAAGGTGGTTTGCAAAGACATGAAGAGAGAAAAGGAGACTGAATTTCAGAGGAAGACAGAGAAAGCGATACAAAGGAACCTGACAAGGGATCTCTGGTTTGGCAAAGGCGTGGCTTCTGCCTTCTCAAAATCGGTTCTTGCTGGTTCTGTACAGCAGAGTATATTGGCAGTCGATAAGCTGATAGGAGAAACAGGACTGAAGCTCTCGGGGCTGCTGAGTGTTTGAGTAGATTCCATCTTACTGGTTAACCTGAGTGGAAACTATACCAGTAGCCATTGTAGGAGCCCCAAACCTGTGCATTTCCAGGAGTTAAACCAGAAGCTTGCACTGCACATAAATACTGGGACTTCTATGATGGCTACGTCTTTTCTAGCCTAAAAAACTTCATCTGGTATTGGGATACATAAAATTTGCTGCCAGGTAGGGGCTAACAAACCTATGAGGGCCTAAAATTGGTTCGGACTGGTTTCTAAAAAAAAGTCTGTGGGGAATATGGGGTATTAATAGTGGTCTGTGGGGAGGAGTGGGAGTGGGGAGTGACTTACACGGAGATGCGGGTGAGCTGAGTCCGCCGTCAGTCGGCGTGCTGATGGTTTTAGAGTCGGGCATGGGGAGGGGCACAGGGCGAGCCACCGGGGGTGGCGGGGGCAGCAGGAAGGAGCCCGGCATTTTGCTCTGGCCACCTCCATTAGGCTGCAGATGGACCATACAGACAGGGTGAGCAGGACACACCCCGAGAATATACAGTATATAGGAAGCCAGACACACACGTACAACACAAAGTCACACAGACAGAGCCCCATTTAAATACTGGAGACTCATATACAGACAAAACCATACAGAATCCAAACAGACAGACTAAAACACACCCATACTTGCACACAGGGTTGAGGGAGACTCACACAGCTTTAAGACAAAACAAAAAAATATTGCAGTCTGGTCAAAAGTAGTGAAAAAAATAAGATGTGGAAAAGTGATGAACATCGTCACACACAGGGGGAGAAGAAAAACTGAGTTTTCCATGAGGGACAGTGAGGGATTGTTAAGGGAAGTCGTTGCGGCGCAATGTAAGAATTTTAAAAAGAAGGAGAAAATCAGCAATGTGTACAAGATGTCTTGGTGCTTGCGTGCCTGTCCATCGTGTAGTGCAGATGCAATAAAAAAATATGTTACTGTTTCTTTAGAGTGTGAAGTAACGTGAACAAAGGATAATAGGTCATGAAAAAGGGCTTGAGGAAGTTAATATAAAAAGCCAAGTTTGCAGTAGAGGTTTACAGTAGTACCTTATTTAATGTGTCAGAATAGTTCAGAAATACCTCTGAAAGACCAGCTGCATGCTCTGTTTTGCTGATTGTATCTGTAGCTTTCAGCACAGTGAGTATGGGATTGTTATTGGGGAGCTCATCTGGGTATCACCCTTTACTAAAGTTTCACCTAATTAGACCCACAGCACTTTAAAAAGGCTCAGCTGTGTCCCAAAAATCCCCCCTTCAGCTTCTGCAATGAGTTTCTTCTCCATCTACAGCTGCACACTAGCTCCCACAGCTTGGTGTGTTTCAGTAATCATCTTTTAAATCCTTCTGCAGTGTGACTTTTTTTTTTTTTTAGCATTTTACTCTCATATACATAAATGCTAAATAAATAACTATTATTCGATTATCTATTATTATCTATTATACTATTATCTATTAACTATCTGCCACAACATTAAAACCACGGGCCTAGTACCGTCTACGTCCCACTCATGCCAGCAAAATAGCAAATCCAGATCTAGACCTCAGAAACTGTTCTGTGTAATAAGGGAGCTGAAAGCTGTAAGTCCTGTAAGTTAAAAAGTGGAGCCTCCATGGATCAAACTAGTTTTTTACATCCCACGTAGACTGAATTGAGATCTGAGGAGTTTGGAGGTGAAGTCAGCACACTGAACTCTTTGTCATATTTGTCAAACCATTTCTGAACAATATTCATAGACGTCATCCACACGATCCAAGATGTCCCAGCAGACCGCCACACTGCCTCCGCCAGCTTGCCTTATTCCTGTCGTGAATTGTCAAGAGACTGACACACATCTGGCCACCTTCTTCCATGGTCTAGCTCTGAAGCTCACATATATCCCAACATTTATATACCAGGTCCATTGTAATCCAATAATAAATAATATTCAGTTCACCTTTCACCGGTTTACATATTGTGGCTCGTTGGTGTATATTACTCGGTCTCAACGGCACACATTATGCCAAGAAAATTATCATGGCATGCTGCGAAGGGGCATGTACCTCTAGAGAGAGTTTTGGAGAGTAAAGGAATGTCACAAAGGATGACAGTCAATAAATCACTACTGGAGCACAGATGTAGTCTTTAAATATCTACTTCTGGTTTCTTCCAAGGATACTCTCCAAACAAAATTAATCTTGATCTGTCTACAAATCTGGTCTCGCCAAAGCTTTCAGCCTTGCTTCTCTAAAGTAAACGTTTAACCCAGTGCATACCTACAATATGGCCGGCCACGCTACAAAGGCTTCTGTTCCTGACAGACCCCTCCCCATCTGAACATTTCAGACAGGCATAATCTTCCAATTCTGGGAGAAGGCATGGCATTATATTATATTGAGCCTGTGATGAAAATGTGCTCTGGCGTCTTCCCCCATAATTTCCTCCAGCTGAGTTTTTTCTGATTAAGCACATCTGGCCCCCTCCTCCTGTTGATTTGCCCTGCGACCATCCCTGGTGGAGCCGTTTCACTTCATAAAGATTGGTCTGTATGCAGGTTTTGGCTTACTGCACCTTCTGTGTATTTACTTGTTTGCACTACATCCTCTTCAGTAACTTCCATTAATAAATACACCAGTTTTAATAATATTTCATAGTAGTTTGTTTTCCAAACTAATGTAGCACACCATCCTTCAGGCACTGCTCCTCCTTTTGCAGGATCCATAGAAAACTTACCTGTGCGCTGGGCTGGCCTGTGCCGTCGGTGCAGACAAACTGCACAAACTCCTTAAGCGGGTCCTGGTGGTGATGGTAGCGTATGGTGGGGTGGGTGAAGTACGGGCTGGACTGCTGGATGATAGAGGAGGAAGGGAAGTGCAGGGCTGAGGCTGAGGCACGGGGACTCCCTGAGAAGAAAAGGAGATAGGAGAGAGGAAAGGAAAGGGGAGGAGGAAGAGAAACATAAAAAGAAGAGAGACCGAAAGTGGAAAACAAATGCAGTGAGCTTAAGGTCATTCTGTTGTATTTCTACACGTATACGGCACACTATGATAGAGAGTACATGAACATGCACACCTACGACACCTACGCTAACATGAACATGCATATATTTTAACTAAGCGCTAAGACAGCTGGCATCAACGTCCAAGTTGTCATTTAGGCCCCATTATTGTCCTAACGCAGAAAATAGCTGTGACACTCTTGTGGTTGACTGACTGAAGCTGTTTCTGCTTACAAATGACTGGCATTATCCCTGGCTATTGAGCAACATCTGGTCCCATTCATTTTATAAATCAGCCCACTAGATTTCTCTGTACCTCTGGTAAGCCTGGCATCACAACACATGCACACACACAGTTTCACAGCCACATAAACGCTAGTGTGTTACAGTATTTTCTGCCTTCTGCTCCCTCTTCATTTCTCTCTCTCACCCACACACACACACACACACACACACAAACTGCTCGGGTATGACAGAGTCACACTCACACACGGACACACACACTGGGTTTTTCCACTTTTGTTTTATTGCTTGTCAGTGATGTGTAATCAATCAGCAGCGTATCCTTGCTGTGCGGTTCTGCCCAGTAGTTTGAAGCTTGAGAGTGAATCTCCCCTCTGCTCCCAACCGACCACAAAACACCTCCCAGAGACATTAGTCAGCCAGCCAGCCAACCACACACACACACATTCACAATCTAGGCTCCACTGTCTGTCCTGTCTGCTGTGATTCTATGGCTTTGGCAATTTGGCACACCAAACTAAAGAGGCAAGCTGCTAGGTGAGGGGAGTCTGGCGTACAAGCATCTGTGATTATGTCTGTCACCTACTATCTCTTGTGGATACTGTACTCACAAAGTGAAGTTCAAAGTTTCCATGTTTGGTGAAACTGATGTTCAAGCCTTTTTGTGTCAGCACCGTGCCTGCGCGTTCTCTTTTGTGTGTGTGTGTTTCCATGTCAGTATGTGTAGTTTTGTAGTGTATGCATATGAATGGGTTGCCATGTCTGGCGCAGCTTGCGTGTGTCTTTTTACATACAGTATATTGTTGTGTGTCTGTGTGTAATCGCTGCCACAATGGCCGACACTCCAGACTAATATAATCAGGCAACAGTTAATCTGGCAGCTCTCCATGTGAGTCTGGAGCCAAAAACAGGACGGAAACCATCTCGCTCGTACCCCTGAGCAGCCACACTCGCTAGACCTATACACCAAGAGTTAACAGCTTCAACCCATCCAAGGCAAACCATGGTTGATAACTGCTTTCCCCCCCTATTCCTTTCTAGCCCCATCTCTCTTTTCATCCCCCTCTCCTTCCCTCCCTCCCGACATCCTCCAGTCTCTTTATAGAACCAAGGCCTCCGAGGGACATTCCATTTGGATGGCAGCCATTTTAGCACAGAGAGTCCTCCACAAGAGTGTAAATTTACACACACACGCTTGTGTGCATCAGTGTGTACGTGCACAAACGCACCACGACACAATCTCTCTACGCCGCCTCATTACAGCCTCTCTATTACATGAAAACCTTTGGCCAACTGTCTAACACACAAACACACACAGACATACATACACGCAGTTTGGAGAGTGCATGAAGTTAGTTGAGAAACAAAGAAAGCTGAGCTAGTCCCTGACACCTCGTGCGCAAAACAGGAGGAAATTTTAGAAATCAATTCAAAATTCAATCTGGTGTTTTGGATTCTTTAGATGCTATGAGACTGCTCTGAGCAGATAAACAACTTGGCTTAATGCTGCCAGATCCAGTCAGGACTATATTATCTAAATATACTTTGGGGAGCTCCGCAAGTAAAATTCAATACGTTTCAACATGGAGGGCAATGAGTCCAAATGACCTTTACATGGCAGGTCTGGTTTGGCAGCGGACCAATCCATCCCTTTGAGAGACAAATGGAATGAGAGGGAGCGACAGGGAGAGGAGGACATATTTATTCTTTTGAAAAGTGAGACCAGTCTGCGGGGACTTGTTGGCAAACTTGAGATCCTGGAGACTTCGGGAATTCTCTGACTCGAGATGAACAAACCATGTCGGTTACCCTATAGGACTGAAAAGCTCTTACGAGGACAACTTCCCCTTAGCGCCTTTATTAAAACAAGACCTTGGAAACACTGGAGGTTACTTTGAGAATTTTACCCGCTACACTGTACACCTGTGCAACTACATGGGTTCAAACACTTTATCAGTTCCCTTGCTGGCTTCTAAGTTGTTATGAATCTCTTTAATCTGCATTTGTGCCTGAGAACTAACAAACATATCTTTTAAAGAACAAAAATACAACCTCAGTGTAAGTCTAAATGTAAAAAGAAGGAAAACCAAACAAAGAAGCACTGGCTGGCTCTAATGTGCACTATAGCAAAGGCAGTGTCACTACAGATACTGGTTCTTTGCTGTCTTTGGCTTTTTTAATAAATTCAAAAATATATATTTTCACTTTCACTTGATTGATTGCTCCATATGGTGGTAAGTTTACATATCCAGTCAAGGTCATTATTTCAGAGTGAACAGCTTTGTCAGTTTAAATGCAAGGCTTCTACAATCGTTACAACAAAATGCATGAAGCAGTAAGATGAGAGGCAAATCAGTCACAAATGCATGGATGCAGCACTGGTACCATGCGATGGTAATATTATAAACACAGGCACAAAGATGGTGGTAAAAATGGATGGATGGAGAGAGGCTGAAAGAGAGAGAGAGGAATTTATGCCAAGCCGTGATGATAGCAGTAACACTGAACAGGTGAAACTCTGCAGGCATATTGCTTCTCAGCAGTTGCAACTGTAAGACTGGAAAGTTTTGTTTGCTTTCTCAGCAAGTACGTTTTGGATTTTTATTTTCAGGCACATGATAGCTGAATTTATTTTGTCTCCGGACGAGTTTGGGGGGAGTAAATACTGCAATCTAGGATTTGACACTCCCTTTCCTTCTCTCTCTTTTTCAGATTTAAAGGGGGAGGGGAAAGGTTGAGTTGTTGGGGTCATGGCAGGGCTCTCACCTGGTCTCACTCCTGCCAGCACAGGCAGCGGGTGGTGTGTGAACGCCATGCGGGGAGACCTCGTCTGGGAAGTCAGGGCGTTGAAATCAAACTTCCCCGGCTTCTTAAGTGAACCAGGCGAGGACAGTCCTGGCGAAAAAAAATGGGATCAACAAAAAAAAAAAAAAAAAAAAAAAAGTGGGGGTAAGAGGGAGGAAAAGAGAGAGGTTGTTTTAATCAACAAAATGTTGCTTATTTGACTGGCTACACTAAAAAAAAAATCAGTTTGATTCCTATTGAAGGGGACTTGAACAGTGACGACTTTCTTATTAGATTGTTTAATTTTCTCATTGGTTGATGGCAGTGCATTGTTGTCCCCCTGTCCTTTCTGGCTGTAGGCCATTGACTCGCTTGAATGAGTCTGTCAGAGGACTGCAACCACAAAACATAAAGATGCTCAAAAGACCAGAAGATTTTTCCCTTTTTTTCCTAATCCTATTCTGTAATTATTAATTCAGAGACACACTTCAGGATTCCCAACTACCAGCTTTGGCCTGAGTAATATTTCATAACCTAAGTGTGTGTCTTCAAAGGAAAAAGGGAGAAAAATACCTAAACCCAAACTGAATCTGGGCTTTTTGTTTTAGTGCCAAAAAACATCTGTAGCTATAATAATCTCTTCTGTGCCACTGTATGTTTTTTCTGTCTCATCTCTTTCTGTTTCTCTCTCTCTTTCAGGTGCCAACTGTAGCGTTTTTGTGTACGAGCACGGCCACCATACAGCCAGAGTCAGCTAGCTGTGGTCTGGCTTCAGCAAAGCTCACAGGCTGGCTGCACGAGAAGACAGCTTCATTCAGAAATAGCACACACTGTACAGTATGGACACGGCAGCTGCTGAGTGCGAAAGACAAGCAGACGGACAGAGAGAGGAGACAGAGGGAGAGGAGAGGGAGAACGAGAGAGGCGAGAAGAACGTGGGAGACATGAAAATATGTGAGGGAGCAAGGGAGCAAGAGAGCAAAGCGGAACCTGTGAAAAATGCAGAAGCGTCTTTTTCTTTATTGCATTGCTCTGACAACACGTATGAAATTGGAATGTCATAAGATGTTTAGTATGGTTATTATCTCTCGCGAGCACACACTCACACCCGTCTCAACACACTTGAAAGGCCGCCTTATTTAACTGCTGAAACAATAGACTAATTTCTTCTTCTCTAAGTTTTCTTCTAATCTTCCTAACAAGTGAGTGGTGCGACACTGTTCTCTTTTTAAACTTTTTTAGACTGTTGTTTTGTAGTCTATTTCTGTGGCCCCTCCGCATCAAACAAGGCATTAAATATGATTCCTCCTCAGTTCTCCAGCTGGAGACGTGTGAAAGTCTATGGGAGTGTGGGGGCGTGCAAAACCTTCCCTCCCTGTGTGAAAGAGTTAAGTCTCAAGCAGGTGGGAGTGAATATGTGTGAACCATTTATGTCTTTAGCAGACATATAACCCCCCCACCCAAATGTAGCGGGAGTCTGGGGGCGTATTGTACTGTCAGACAGATTCCAAGCATGAAAACAACCCCGATCCCACTTCTGACACCAGCAGTTAGCAGTGATTGCTATGACACTGTCACACTGGTGGGAGAAAGGTGGAAATAAGAGCAGACTGCTGAGACTGAAAGACAGAAAGGCACCGGAGGGGAAAGCTAGGAAAAGCCGAGATTTAGAGGAAAGTGTAAAAACCAGAACCTTGTGGATTATACAATTATATTTTCAGAGAAGCAATCTTGTAGGTTTTCATTTAAGAAGTAAAAAAATGAATCCAAATTATAGAAATGAAAGCCAGGATCCACAGAGAGGATCAGATGAAGACTGACATCTGTATATATAGGAAGTTATAGCAGTGTCGTAAACAGCAAGGGACTGGAAAGACAATATTTTATTACTTCAGAGGCTATGCAATGGTCTGATCTGGCACGTGTGCATGTGTGCGTGTGTGTGTGTGTGTGTGTGTGCCACAACTGCACTGTTTCCTCTTCTGGCAAGCCTTAGTATTTCACTGGCAACCAATCAAGCGTTCCCATGATGACCCTTCTGTCTCTTTGCACTAACAGGCCTGCCACCAGATGCGCCTCTGAAGAACACACAGACGCAAACACACACATATTCATGCACTCACACACAGTTGGAAAAGACAGGAGATAGTGGTTTAAAGAAGTAAAGGAAAGTTGGGGAATTCTCCTCTCTCCAGTGATTTAAGACACATATGTCCAAAACCTAAGTCCAGCCGTATCCCTCCAAGGGCTTGTAACACTTAACTCAAAGAACCAAGCAAAGCTCCCACCACCACAAGTCTCTGGTGTCTTAGGAAAAATTTGCGATCATTTGGAACTAATATGAAATCGTGGTTGTTTCGATCGCTTCCACTAACCTCCCCCAACCCTCTATGCCCCTGTGGAGCAGATGTCTCCAGCATCCTCATGGATCCCAAGGCTACACATACATTGAAACACCATCTGGGACCACGCTTCAGCTGTGCAAGTGTGTGTGCGTGCGCATGTGTGTCTAACTGATATCTGTATGTAGCTGTGTTTGTGTGATCTATTTGAATCTGTCTTCATACATCTCTGGGTGCCTTTGATTGTGTGGGCTCTGTTGGTTATAGTGGAAGTCAAGAAGAGTAAATGGTGCTATGGACAGGCTGCGAGGTGCACCTGTGGGGTTCCTTTGTTTGTTTGTGTGTGTGTGTGTGTGTGTGTGTGTGTGTGTGTGTGTGTGTGTGTGTGCCTGCTTGTTTGTATTCCCCCACCTGAACAGGAAATCCCAAATGAGCTTTGCCTGTGGCAGGTGGAATATTTTATTAAATAGACACAGACTACCAAATATCACACATTCTCCCCTTCGTGCTTCTTGTGCTAGCCACAATTTAAAATGATTACCAAATCCACAAAAAAAAGCCCGTCAATTACAAAAGCTTTTGGCTTTTCAATTTTTCGCCTGGATTTTGTAAATTAATTGGGCAAATGGTCCAGATTTGCATGCAACTCTACACATTTATTTGCCAAACTCATTAGGAAGTGTACAAGGCTGTTTGCTGCACTGGATAGTAAGGGTGTCGATATACACACACACACACAGACACACAGAGGAAGTGAGAGCAAGTGAGAGAGGAAAAAGCTGGGAGGTAAGGCTCTGGTGCGCTAAGGCGTGCAGGAACCTCTGCTGTGGCTCTGATGAGCAGCCTCTTAATTACATTTACAGCTAAGTAGAGCAGGAGCAGGAGAGCAGACGCTGAGGCTCGAGTGAGAGTAGTCTGGGGCAAAACCTAACCAAGGCTCTTGGCTTCTCTAGTTCACACCGTGATAACCCCTGTCTCTCATTAGCTCTCACCATTTGATTACCAAAGTCATCTTCTCTCCTCTCTTCTGTTTTGCACCACCCACTTTTCCTTTTACACTTGCCTAATTTCTGGTTCTCTTGCCGCCTTTTCTCCTCTGACATGTTTTCCCTCCCCAGGGCTATTCCTGCTGTACACATTTTCAATTAGACAGAAGGGACGCAGGGAAGAAGGGCTGAAGGGAGAACTAGGGAGCAAGAGGAAGGGTTTTACACCTCTGATCCACAGAAGAGTCCTAATGAGGGATTTGAGGCAAGGGAGGGATGGAGCAACAGAGAGATGGAGGCAAGGCAGACACCTGAACACCTGCAGGGGTGGGGAGTATGATAAGCGCGTGTATTTAAATGTGTGAACGTCTGCATGTGAGGGGGGTTGTAAGTGTGCGAGTCCCAGTATGGGGTGGTCGTCTATGTACATTGCGCTTGTGTGTGGGTGTTTATGCATATGAGTGAGTCACTGTGCAAGTGTGTGAGTGCCAGAGTGGGTGCAGCCACTGAATATGCCTGCTGGTGTTGTCAGTGTAAGTCTGGTGAAATCTGGTGAAATCAGTTAGTTAAATGACGCTATTGTGCACATTTCCAGCTCCATGTGTATTATCCTGGACTCTACTAGGGTGGCTTTGCATGATTTACAGTTCAAAATAATGCTTTTTTATCTTATACTCACCCTCATTTCATCCACTGACTAAAATAAAACAATTTAGCTCCCTACCACCTCCAATTAAGCCAAACCTCTTCCAACTGGCTTTGTCAGTTTAAATATGCTCAAAGCTGAGCATATTAGGGATATCTACTCTCACAAAAAATGAGCTAAGGGGAAGAAAAAAATTGTCTAAAACAGAACAGTTGGCTCTTTTGGCTCACACGGATTATTTGCACACAGACTGATCAAATTATATGGAACTTTTCCCATGTTTAATATGACCCTCCACCATAGTAACACTATATAAATATGACAGAAAACTGGATATTCCCTTACAGTCCTGGCACTTTACACCACAAAAAATGAAACTTTCATCAGCATCATTGACATCAGTTAGTAAACAGCTAAACACAAATGAAAGTTTTACACACTTTTAGCACGCTATAGTTGTCCTCCCCACATTTATGCAACACACAAACACACATAATGTGTGTATAGCTATATAGATATCTATCTATCTATATATATATATATTTTATACACACACACACACACACACACACACACACACACACACACACACACACACACACACACACACACTTATACATACACACAGAGGAATGACTGAGCTACATAAAAGCTGATAAATAGTAAATAAATATGAGTGTAATCAATGTTGTTCTAACCATGGTAAGGAAACTGCACGCCATCGTTTTCATGTTTTATCTTCCTCTCCTGCACACTCGCCAAATGGTGCTGCACTGAAAGTCAAGAAGGGTATTGTTAACAATGAGATAGGGGAAGAATAAGAGAAAAAAGAGGAGAAGATAGATAGACAGGAGAGAGAGAGAGTTAAGTGTGAGCATTTGTGTATGATGGAGGTTGTGAATCACTGATAATTGACAACACATCAGGTAAACTGTATGCATGATAGTGGCGTTAAGGTGAGGGTGAGAACATATGAATGCTTGAAGCAAAGTGACCAAGAAAGGGGTTCAGGTATTGAGGAGGTAGAATAAAGAGCATAATGTCCAGAGCTAAATGACACAAGTATTACTACCAAAACAATGGAGACACTAAACTAAAATATTTGGTGCATTTAGCAGCATCCTTGATCATGTATCATTGTCATTTTTATTATTCATCTCTCTTGTATTAGGCATTTCTGTCATATGCGAGACATGTGACTTTAAACATTTTCTGTTTCAAGGTTACATATTTTATATTCACGTGTTTGAGTATATGGTTTGACACCAAACTTTTAAATACAAACAGATCCTAGTCAAACACAGCCATTGTTTTCAATAATATATTAACTAAGCATGAGCAAATTAACTACTGTGTGTATCTGTAAGTAGAGTGATCAGACTGTGCCACAGAACCTTAAGAAAGGTGAGTGGAGGTGTATGAGTGGTCTCCAGGGCTGAGTACATCACCACAGTGACAGCAACAGATTGCGGTAGGGAGAAGTGACAAAGTCAGATGGAGGGATCAGTTTGGACTCGGGGGTGCAAATCAGGCAGAAAGTGCAAAAGCTTCATGATGCTTCAAGGGATAGGTGTGGGGTGGGGTAGGAGGGTACCTGATTCCATGTCATTAGGCCACGCACTGGACTGGGAGGAGCTGGCAGCAGGCGAACGCCCAGGGTAGAAAACATCATCTGTGGGGCTCTCCAGCTCGCTATCATCTAAGGACTTCCGCTTAGTGGAGCTGCAGACACGAGAGGATATTTGGTGGTTGGAGTAAAAGTGGAAGGGATAAATGGAGAGAGTGAGAGCAGGTAGGATTGTTTTTAATAAAAATATATGATGGTAAGGACAACACCTAGCAGAAGTAAGAACTTTTCATATAAACAGACTTTTTTTTTGCATTTTAGGGGAAACAAAATCACAAAGTCTTGGAGCAGACAAAGCACAATGAATGTCAAAACTGTGAATGGAAAAGGAAGAAAGAGAAGGCAAAGTCAGAAAGTAGAGGCAGTCACACACGACTTTCTGAAAGTGTTTGTGCGTGCTTTCCTGTGCATGTGTCTCGCCAAGTTGTATCTTTTATATTTTTTAGATGAAGCTCAGGTTTATAACTACCTCCTTGGAAGGTTTGCGTACAACTCCACCTCAGACCTAAAGTGACAGCAGATGACAGAGGTAAGAAGATAGAAAGAAAAGGTTAAGAAAGACCCAAAGAGTAAAAAGCAGAAAGAGACATCACACATTCATAAAGACAAGAGCAGCTAGCTGAGAGACATACACATATATAAAGAGAATCCAAGACTGGGACTGGACTCGTAGTGCATAGCTGCACACCACTCATAACAAGAAACTTCAATGAGATGGTGTACTGTAGCCATCTTTGTGATAACAAGCAATATACGGTTGGTAAATATTACAGTACTGTGATTTCACACTTCCCTCAAGTTTGCCCTTGGCATCACTAACCAAGGCAGAACTGCTAAAGCCACATGGTGGTTTCACCCACTAGACGGTCTACTTATGGTAGACAGCCGTACCTCTCCATGATGTTTCCTGTGCAACGTATACTGTACGTCTGCACAACCTTCACTACTCATGTCTGTGGGGAGTATTTACCTGGTAGAAGGAGGGGAGGTGAGAGAGCGCCGCCCCAGAGCCACCTGGTTAATGTTGTAGTAACTGGGGCTGCTGTCCAGGTCAGCCAGTGAGAAGTTAGGACCCGACGCTGTGGCTACGGGAGCTGACAAGGAGGCAAATATAAAGGGAATGTGGGGAGAAAAGAAAAGGGAAGCGAGAAATATGCCAGCATGAAATAAGAGGATATGCTCAAAATGCTATGCTGCATTGTTGCAGTAGATTTTTTTTCAATGAAGAAACAAATGCATTGTATTGTAATTACTCATGTGCAGGCATTTTGTCTGTGTCGTGATCTGGTTTTTCTACTTACTCTGAGACACTCTGACCAGCTCTGCCACATTCCACACTCCTGAGGTGACAAAACAGTCCTGGAAACTCAGGTGACCTGTACAGATGAGGAAATAATCAAGCTTTTACAAATACACGCAAAAGCTTTGGGAAAAACCCACCTCCCCACACAAAAACACAAAAAAGGTTAAACTGAAACTCAGAAGACTCCATCTCTAACTCTGTTTGCTGAGCAACATCTATGGGAATACGCAATTGAATTACACTGTATGGACTAAAGTATGGGCCCACACCATCGGGGAAAACACCCGAATTCATAGATTAAAGGGTGTAATTTATGAATTCGGGTGTTTTCATTCCCAGCGTCTCAGATGTTTAAAATAAAGCACATAGAAATAAAGAATAAAGCAATAAAGCACAAAGAACAGGTCATCCTTAGGAGCTCACTGAATATAATCCCGGTACTGTAATAGGATGCTGCTGTTGCAACAGGTCAGTTTGAAAAACGTCCCTCCTGTTAAGTCTGGAATTTCATGTTTATACCTAACAGTCAAACTATTCTGCTGCATCAGGACCCTGAAAACGCTGCTGAGCCAGGTAAAAGTTTGAAAACTGTGTTTTTTAGTTTGGAAATTGATTTTTGGAAACTGTGATGTCACAGATTCAATACACCTGTGTTCGATGCCTGATTAGCCTGATGATTTTTCATGTTACAGCCACATGACCAGTTTCTGCAAATCATCCTTGAGTACCAATGGTGAATTCATCTAAAATCATTCAGCAGCTGTTAGCAGCTTTTGTGCAGTTGAATTCTGCCTTTTATCATGCTACTCATCGTCAGTGTATGTGAACAGTCATGTCTTATGCATTTTCAGGTGTTCGGTTTTAAAGCAAAACTAATTAGTGCGGATGAAGCTTGATGAGCTCGGTGAAATTAATTTAACGCTAATTTAAGAGGGTTTGAACATAGGCACGTGCTTGTGCATATACCCACCATTGGGTGGTGGCTTGATGTCTGTGTCCCCTTGTTGGCTGGAGCTGTCTGATTGTCCAGATTCTGCAAAAAGGATAGAGACAGACTAATGGTTATTATCTGATTTGCATGCTTAAGAAACTAATAAAAACATACTGGTAAGCGTGCAACATCTCAATGAATCATAGCTGTGTGTTCATGTTGCCAAGAATGTGATATTTCAGGTGTGAGAGGGAATAAGAGGGACTTACAGTATGTGCTGCGGTATGGTATACATCTTGCGAATGTATGTGCGTGTGAATTCGCACATTTTTGTGTGACAGTGTTGTATCTAAGACTGTTCTCTCCTGTTTCCCTCTGTCCCTCCAGACTTAAGGTGCGATGATTTACACTGTGCTGCTATGCCATTTAGTATCTAACCACGCAATCATATCCCTCTCCCTAATCCTATTTAATACTTTCTTGCTGGTAGGGATTTAGTCTGCGTAAACAGAACACCTTACACACATAACCACACATAACACTCACTCTCAATCTGTTTCTTCCTGTAATTTTTGCTTCATACTTTAATACATGTTGTAATCCTTACAAGAACAAACACATAAATACACACATGCAGATCGAGAGATAACATTGACCAGGCCAGCCTGCTCGTCCAGAGGGATTTGACGCAGAGTATGAAATTGTATAAAATTGAGGCAACACTCGTCCCTTTGAAATAAAATAATAACAAAGAAAACACAAGCGCATAAAACGCAAACCTAACATGTGTGCAGCTGTGCACACCTGTTATGACTGGTCTACTGAGGCTTCATTCACATGATAGTTGGAGTAAAAGTGCAAGTCACAAAGAAAAACACGTGGGTGTTTGAGACCGGTGGCTGAGACCAAGTTCACTTCCTGGACTGGTGTGATGTGGGATACTCATGCCGTTGGCCGTCCATTCAGGCCTAGCTAGGCTTTTGCTAGCTAGTAAGCTAGCTAAAGGAGGTGTTTATCTGCAGGCTGTAGGTGATAACAGAGCACACAGACTCCTGCCAGCAGCACTTGCCTTGCAGCCACACTAAGCCACAGATTACTGAGCAGAAACAATAACAGACCTGTCTCGCTGCCTACGAAGCAGTGCTTATCCACCGAGAGAGGGGCGAGACAGACAAGAGCGAGAATGAAAGAAAGAAAGAAAGAGCACAGAAATGAAAGAGAGCTTCTTTTTCCCCTCTCTTTTCATGCAGAATGTCTCGCTCTTCTGTGTCTCTCACTGGCTGGGTGTAATCCTGGCAGCCATCTTAGAGCTTGGCAGCCATCTTAGCATTGGCGGTAGTGCCACATTCCAGCTAACTGACGGCACTCACTCCAAACATACGAGGCTGCGCCCCCGCCACGCATGCACACAGACACATTCAGACACACACACACACACACACACACACATACACACACGTGAACAAACACTGAGGTACACACGCAGAGTAAACATATATGGTGGCCAATGAAAGCTGTGGAGAAAACAGCCTCACTTCAATGGACTTTTTAACCGTCGTGTAGTATTTCACCGGAGGGCTCTACATTAATGTAAACACTATTTCTCACACTATGCATACGGCGCTTAGATGCAATGGACCGTTACTGTATGAACAATACGCTTTACAGATATCTCACAATCTAATACAGAAAGCATGGCTGCCGCCACGAAGCTGCACGAATTCACGTGTGAGGCATGAATTTTGAAAAACTGTAAAATATCCGAAGCCTCTTTCCTACACCAACATTTCCTTTGGTGGATTTGCTTCAAGAAATCATATTGGCGCATGCAACTTATTATCATGTTTTGTGTGATTATGCATGTCTACTGACATGCATAATCAGTTCTGTGTTTATATTTGCTTCCACAGTTGATTATTTACAGTAACAAGTGTGGCACCTGATGCTCAGTTCTGTTTGTTTAGGATATTAAGAAAGTTACTAATTGAAGGATTATTCTGTAGCCAGTCTGCTCCTGCCACCTGACAGATGTTACAAATAATTGCTGCATAAATGGCAGAAATCACAATCGGTGTTTGTTTTTTTTAAACAAATATAACAAGTTCAGCCCATCCTGCAATACCGCAGTGACAGCAGGAAGCTCTTATCACCTGAATTTGCCTTTACTTAACAACGATAATACCATCTTCTGGTTTAAAATTATATTCTGCAAATCTTATTGGGTAATGGAGAACAACTGATTTTCAGTATGGACATATCACATTCTGGAAAGATCCTGCACTTGGAAACTCTGCTCTTCTGTCTTAAATTGCCTATTGTTGGCCTGTCATGACCTGAACATGTTCTGCTCTTGTCAAGGTGTGAAAGCTAAGGCTCATGGTATAGATAAGAGCTGACAGGCACATATGAGTAGCAGCAGGAAAACTGATAGCTGTTCTCAACATCACCCTGAGGTTTTGACTGCCTTTGGGCACACCAACTTTCACGGTATATGAGACCGATTGATACAGAGACTCCTATTATCGCTCTGATTTTTCATCTTATTTATGTATTCTTTTTTATTCTAAGCAAAGAATAATACTATTTTCCCACCTACAGAGTTTCTTCAGCTCTTGAAAATCTTTTTTTGCAAACTGCACAATATGATAACCTACATAGATACTGAAGCTATCAACAGCTGTGGCTCTATTGCTCTGAGCTCAGGCTCTTTAGCCTACTAAGACTGTGCTTACAACACATCGCAACATCACTCATTGGAAATAGGTGCCACTGTTGAGTTCAACAGTGCATCATAAAGCTGTAGAGACGAGTGAGGAGGACAGGGCGAGAGGGAGGTAAGACAGAGGTCTGGTGGCTGGTTATCACTGCTGTGCATGCTGCAGCCTACGACAGCAGCCACAACCCCCCACTCCACACTCAACACCCTCCATCCACGCATCCAGCCCCTTATCTTCTCACCGCAGCCCCCTAAAGCCCTCCCTTCAGCAACCCCAATCAGAGTCCTGCAGCCACTCCCTCCCTCAGATGCCCCTCTGCGTCCTCCACCAGCAACCCATCTCTGACTTCAAACCTTTCAGCCTACTCCGCAGCCGCTTGAACCCAGTGAATTAAAAAGACGACATACAAAGAAAAACAGTGTATGCATTGTGTCCTGATGGTGCACATGAGAAGCCCACGCAAACTCTACTCTGATAACAGTGTATGAATACCTTGGCAATTAGAGTGGAATGACTATACAAATATATACAGTTAGTCATGACGGACTTTATGTGATTCAGCCCATCCATCAATGTTGATGTAACCATTTAGGTAAATGAGTATCACAGTGATTAACTAAAACGTAGCTAAACATTGGCTTTGCACTAAATTTTTCCCCTGGATTTCACTTTTATGCGCAACATCCTGGAAGTAAAGAGTAAATTGGGATGTCGTAAGTCCCTAAAAATGAGAGCTGGTTATCAACAAACTTGACTTTGCACAACTAAATGCTGGTGTACGCTCAAAGTAAATGAGTGCTAATTATATGTAAATGTTTGGATTTTTAATCATTAGTTTATGATCATTTTAAATAATAATTTTTTAAATTTTAAATAAATAAATAGTGTAGTGAGTTTTAGCTGAGCATCTGCTTTCTCTCTGTGCTGGTTCTTTATACTGTCTGATTGCTGATTGCAGACTTTTCTCTCTTACAACCCTGCTACAATCCACACAACCCAACTCATCATGGCTTTGACATACAGCACCATGCATCTGACTGTGGCTGTGCTCTCTAGGTTGCAATCCTTCTTACCATCTCTCTGACACCCAGCACTAATTCCTGTGGCTTTCCTCCTAATTTTCATGAGGTCAAGTGGAGGATTCTCCTTCTCCTCATTTTTTTAAAAAACATATGATATCCTCATTAGTTATAATAATTCCTAAGCTATTAAATTTTCTTCACTAATCACTCTTTCCCCAATATTACCTCCTGCGCTGTTAATCTCCAAGGTCACAAATGGCTCTATTAAAGAATCCTCCCCAACAAACAACTAATCAATCCAACATCTGTTCCACAGATGTGGATAAAGGTTTTAGCTCAGTGGCTTTTTCAACTGCTTTGGTCATCGGAAGACGCTAAAGCTGTGTGTACTCAAGTGAGGACTAACTCCGTTACAAATTTCATCACCTGAAAGAACTCTGGGTCAGTACAAACTGAAAGTGCTCAAATTGTACGTTTACAGGTGTAAAAACTGAGGCACCAATGATTGTAAAAGCAATTAAACCAAAGAGAAAAAGGCTTAATCTGTTACAATTTATTGTCTATAAAATGAACCATGTTACCTTGACCTCAAGCACATTTGTACATTTGATTAAATTCTGACCAACACTGTAGGAGGAGTAGCGACTGTGGATTGTGGCCAGATGCCTTGCTACGGCATAAGCTCATCAGTCCTTTGGACGGATAAACTAACTAGACCTCTGTGATTTGAGGAAAATCTGAAACGTGTCAGGACATTGCTCAAGATGATTATTTCGCTTGGAACATTTAAATCAATACTCACTAATCCATATTACAATTCCTATATTTTTTCTTTTTAATTGATATACTCTTGACATAGACATAAAACAGTGAGAGACCGCGAATCTTCATATCGTCTCCTGACAATGGAAATACGTCTTGCTGGTCATTGCTGATCAAAAATGAAAGAAGTAACAAGTGGGCTCTGCAGTGGCACGTCGCTGTTTGACAGATTCATAAACACTGCTTGTCATTTGTGAGTATGTGCGGTACAACCACGCACACTGCCAACATCAACATGAAAACCAACAAGTGAGCTAATGTACTCTGTAGCCACATCAAACCAGCATGTGTCCATATGTGTGAGCATGCATGTGTGTAACTACCAGTATGTGTTGAGATTCCCCTCCTTGTTGGAACAAATGTCAACTCCACCACTCCCCCTCCGTCTCCTCCTCCCCCTCAGCTCTCCTCTCCTCTCCTCCCCAAAACACAGGATAACGCGGTACAGCCTCCCAATTGGGTTTCGCTTAAGAGGTTTATCGGTATGTTGCTAAACATTCTGACCTTTTTTTAATCCTTAATGCGCTTAAAATGTTCCAAACCCTCCTAATCCCCCCGGCTATCCCACACAGATGTTCACTCAGCTCTTTTATTGGATGTTATTTTATTATTTTTTTTTACCCTTTTTATTTTAATATATATATTTCTGTTTCATTTTTTAATTATTTAAGTCTGTGTCATACGAGGGAACATTTCTGTGTTAATAAGTCTTCATCACTTCTGCTATTTAGTGTGTACATCTCTGTATGTGAGCAAAAACGCTTTTGTCCTAAAAGTCTTAACCAGATCCCCATGTGCTGAAACCAAAGTGTGAATGTGACCTTTACAAATCTTTACTCTTAGAGGAAAATCTTATAAGTTGCTTAGAAGTCAAACTTTGAATCAATAAGAGTCATAAGAGAACGAAAATGTCAGCGGAAACTGACAAATCTATGGTGTAATTAGCTGCTATATATGCTCACTGTTCGTCTGGCATATACAAAATGTATTACAAATCTGCACACGCACAACTGTTTATGTGAATGCACAAATAAATGTATGTATCTATATATGTATACATGTGTGTCTGTGTGTATTTGTGTTTGTGTCCCTGTATCACCGTGCCACTGTGCCAGGCAGGCTGTGAGGCGGGTTGGGAGAGTAGGGCTCTGTGTGTGCGTGTGTGTGTGTATGTGTGCGCGCGTGTGTGTGTGTGGAGCAGGTGTGCCTGGCCGCCCTGCGCAGCTTGCTGCCCATCTGTGCTCCCGTCTGTGTGCCGCCTGCGCCCACGCTCTGCCAGCAGCACCGCACCATGGCAAGAAGACCCAGGAGAGAGAGATGCTGAGAGACGAAGGGAAGGATTGAAAAAAAGAGAGAAGGAGCGAGCGGGGAGGAGGAGGGAAGAGGAGTGAGGGGGAAGAGCAGTGGGAGGAGCAGAGAGGAGGGATTACAAGGCTTGGGGGTATGGAGGATGGGAAGAGAAGCGAAAGAAAAGTGGGAGAGGGAAAGGGAGCGGGTTATGGGTCTAGAGAGGATGCATGAAGTCGCAGGCAACGAGTGGAGAGGGTGATAGTCAAAGTGAAGGTTTGGAGGGTATTTGGCTGGCTGGATGCCCACACATACCCCACTCCTTATTTATTCTCCTCTGTCCCTCATTCCCCCACTTATCCTTGTTCTCATCCTACCATCACCTTTTCTCTCCAACAGTGCAATTTCTTGTATACTGCAATGTTTCTCCATCACTGGGTTTCCAGAGACATGTTTTTTCCAAAAACATTGACTTTATAAACTTGCCAGATTATTCCCAGGCTGCCACAATACATGTTATGCTAATCCTTAGGTTTTAGGCCTATAACTTACTTAGGAAATTCTGACTGTAAGAGAAAAAGCCAACACACACTTCGGTAATGTGTGCTGTTAAATAGGAAATATAAGTAGTAAAAATCTTTATTTATAGGTTTAAACATGAATAGTTAGTTTCCTGTAGATATGTAAAGTCATTCACTTGTGGCATTAAAGTAAGCCACAGTGCTTGATCAAAGTTTTAAGACTTTTAACCCATATTGCCCCGCTCTACAAGTTTACTGTATTGAGCTGAAAATGAGTCACAGACTTAGCATCTACACACACGTCGTGGCATGCTTCCTTAAATCAGAGCCTGTGAAACAATGCATTCTGTTAATCTTGCCAGTATGGGAAGCGTGTCAGATTACTCTAAGTCACCGATTCCCCCCCCAAAAAAAATAAAATAAAGAAAAAGAATGCAGATAAAGTGAAAAATAACAAAACACAGGGGATTTTTTTTCCCCCACAGAGGTCTTTATAATACTGTATTTACTATGCAGATGTGAGAATATTTTTGCCACAGTCTGGTGTTTATTTTAACACACAAACATTAACCTTTTTTTTTATTATTACTGCCCCGTCTGAATTTATGTAAATGTTTACGGAGCGCTCAGTGGTGAAACCATTTATATCTTTGTATTTGTACTATTCACAAGTGTGGTTTTCCTTGTTTAATGCTAAAGAAACAGAAGTGTATCCAAAGGCAGACAGCAAAATACAACCTCAAGTTGGAAAGAGCAACAGTATGGAAAATGTAAATAAATACAGCAGGAGTTTCTAAATTTACTTTGACTTGTACAGTATGTCATTCCAAACAGTTTGAAGACAAGATATATAATGTTTGTCAGGACACCTTTAGTTTATTTGTAAGGACAAATTAATGCCTGCTTTTTAGGCCTCAAATGCATTCCAAAAAAGTCTGCATGGTGGAAAGTTATGAGACAGGGGTAAAAAGCCATGAGGTAAAAAATAAATAAGTGATGATGTGATGGAGTTAATATCAGCTGGCGGGTGGAATCATGATTTGGGATGAAGGGATGAAGATCAGTGTAAAAGAGAACCACTGACAATTTTAACAACGATGTTGCTCAAAGAAAAATGGTTAAGGATCTGGAGATGTGACCCTCTAAGGTGCATAACAATTAAAAAATTGAAGGAAAATTTAGAGATGTCTGTGTGTAGAAGGCAAGAGCACAAATCTATGCTGAATACTACTGATGTTCATAGCATCAAGAATGCCATTTATATAAGTGATAAACCATTTGGGCTCCAGTCACATTAGATGAAGACTGAGTCTAAGCTCTTTACTTCATGAAACAACATTAACAACCTCAGTTTCAACAAAAAGTTAAAACAAAATTCAACAAGGTTTCTCAGAGACATCTTTTGCAGTGGCACTGCTGGGAATTGTTGTTTATTAAAAGATAAAACTAAGAAAGTTTATTTTTCTCTATGATCAGGAGGGCTTCTACCTGCTTTTCTGGTACTGTGGAGATTGGTTTGGTCATGAGAGACTACACTCAATCATTTTGTATCTTCAGCCCCTAAAAGCCTGTACTATGGAAAGGAATTGCAAAGTTACAAAGTGTTTGAAGGATTTCAGTTAAAGTATGTCCCCATTTTTAAACCTAGCACAGTTCTTGTGATGAAACAGGTAACGTGCTGTTACACTATCGGCAGTACAACACAGGTCAATGATAATTTACAAAACACTGCAATATGCTTTGATTTTGTTACACCAAGTTTTTGTACTTTGGAGTTGTGAGATCAAATCTGAATCCTTTATGAACTCTCTGCAAGACACAACAAAAGCTCTCAGCACATTCTACATGTTTATAGTTTCATTTAGTAATCGAGGCAATAAAAGGTTTTGTGAGGCAGGAATGCTTCTAAGTATCCCATTTGGTTACAGTGATCATTGCTATGCAATGCGGTCACAGAAGCCTCCGACAGCACTCTGATTCATAATTAATATGGACAGTCGAGTGTAAATGAGATTCTGTGCTTTGGAGTCATGCTGACGAGACTTGCCTTTGGACAGACACTCAAAGTCCTGAAGGAGCGCTAGGGCTCAAGGAGCAAGAATCCTACTTAAGCTGACACAAGAAGGCACAGAGCCTAACACACATACACAAGCGAGCACACACTGGTACAAACATACTCTGTGAATGTATTAAAAAATAATGTGGAAAAAGTGTATCGACACTGAATTAATGTGTTCAGCTTGCGTGTATCTACGCGTGAAGTTGTGTTATCTTTATATCGGCATGAAGACCTTGCATTATGTATATTTAAGCTGCTTCATTTACAGCAGCTCAAGAGAAATGCATGTGTGAGTGTATCTGTGGCTGAGGCTGGGGGCCCCCAGCACGGTTCACGACCTAGCCTAACAGAGTGTGAACGTCCCCCTGCCGAGCTGATACTGATATAACTGTCCTGTAAGTGGTGTTGACACCAGCATTATTACCCTGTCAACCTTCATCTCTACTCAGCTTAAAGGAGTCAACCGGGCGGGGGCCCAAACGTGTTAAGGACCAGTGTCTCTGCAATGCCCTGGTCCAGCCCAAATAAATACAGCTGCACAAAGGCCGGAAAGGGAAAAAGAAGGGGAACATGTGGGAGGGAGAAGGAGGGAGGAAGAGGCGGTACACTTATTCTCACTATTCTCACTACCTACGTGGCTTTCACAAGACACAAACATCTAAATCACACACACACACACACACACACACACACACACACACACACACACACACACACACACACACACACACACACACACACTGAATAAATGGCTGCAGTGGTTTGCTATCGCCACCAGGTGGCATTTTCCTGGCACACGTAAACCATGGTGAAATGCAAATAAAGCAACAAGGCCTTGGGCCAGGCGTCTCAGTTAGCTCAGACTTCACTCTCTAGACTGCAGAGAAGCAGGCCAGGAATGGAGAAAATGGAGACAAAGAGATGAAAAGGGAGAGAGAGAGATGTGATGTGAATAAAATCAAAGAGAAATATGGAGCCGTGAATATTATTGAGATGTGAGTAGGAGCTTATCCCTTCTGCATTTTGCCCTTAGATAGCAAGACCCTTACATAGCATGCGTACTATCATGTTCAAAGAAAGTGTTTCAAATCAAAATGCCTTACACTCTGCAACATCAGGAGCTGAGCACTGCTCAACAAAGAGACAGAGACAGACAGACACAGAGAGAGGGGAAATACAGAGACACAGATATGCGAGCCAAGGGAATATAGATTTGCAGGGGAAAGAACATGATTTGAAAATGGAAAGAAGAATAACTAAATGAAATTGTGGCAGAATGCATGTTTGCAGCTGAAGAAACCAGCACAAGAATCATAAAACTTTGCAAAGCAAAATCAGGAAGAAATTAAAAGGCAGTTTAGAAAAGGAAGTATGAGTATGAGAAGCATCTCACAGTTTACAGCTTTGTAAAAGGAAGGCTGGAAATGTTGCAGAGAAAGTATAGTACTAAGCTGAGTATGGAACTGAAGAGCAAGGGAAGGCCATGTGTTGAGACTTGGATTTCTCCTCCCCCGGTCCCTTTTCCTGCTGCCCTAGATACACACTGTGGGTCTTTGTGCTGAGGGTGTTACACACACTTCCTGTCTGGCCAGCAGAGGGGTGCTTTAAGGTAAGTCTCTCCCCCATGTAGCACTGGCTGTCCTTCCATTTATTCCTTTCTCTTTCTATATTAGACTAATGTTAGTCTAATATAGTCAATATATCTTTATACGTATTCACCTACCTGGTTCCAATGCATCAGTCAAACACTTTTAAACAACACAGACCACTCGCTTTCTGCCCCCACATCCTTACCTGTTTACCAGCACATTAACAAGTATTATTGTTTTTGTTCTTTCTCTCACTTTTATGCCTGAAACTCTTTCCAGTTCGTTACAAGACACATAAAAGAAGGTGATTTACACTGATAGAACGTTGGTGCACTTGCGCAGCCAAGGACACTTCGATAAGAGTGAGAAAACATCCTCAACCCACACACACACACATACACATGCACACAAATCCACAAAGTGATACTGAGCAAGGTTGCCAACTCCTCCAAAAGCACCACTGAGATAACAGTGATAACAAACATTCTTCCAGCAGCCAAGTCTTTTTCTCTCGGGGAACACTTCAATGAAAATTCAGAGCAAATGTGCCACTTTATGAACATAACAATACGTCAATAAGTCTGCTGGGTGAATACGCTGCACTGGAAAGCAAGAGACCCAATTACAGAGAAACTCTTAAGTTGTTTGCTCCTGAGAAATGGAATGATGAAAGAAAAGACAGAATACATCCATTTGAATGCATCTGAAAATTATTATTGTTCTATTGGGAATACATAAAACTCATAATCAAAATAATTTTCTACTGAAAAAAAAGTTCTCTCTATAATAACATCTAAGTGATCTAAGTCATATATCTGGAAAAAAAAATCCAAGTGTACAATTTCAATAAATATAAACACATAAAAATAACATTAACTTTTGCATGAAGTAAATATTGGACACTGCCCCCTGCTTGGTTGCATTCATACAGTGCACCATTCAATGGGCTCCGTTCTGCCACAATATGAGTCTCAATGGGAAGTATGAACAATCAAAGAGACTGTCCTGTCAATCTGTGCCAAGAGGACAGAGGGAGGGTGAGATTCAGAAACTAAGAACGCTGTGGGAGGTAGTTGGGGGGAATCAAAAGAAAAAAGGAGTAGAGATGCTAGCAGGAGAGGAGGAAAGGAGCTGTTGGCAAACACAGGAGGAGAGCAAAAACAGGGCTGCATGTAAAGGCTGTGTATATTATACTGTATATACATGGAGGAAAACTCCGGGAGAGCAAACTTGATCAAAGAGGTCATGCTGTCACGTTGACAACACACAGACACACTCAGAGAAGAGCGGAAGGACATGGAGCTTGCTCTGCCAAGCAGTGGTCACCTCTGACCCTTTGGCTCTGCAGTTGGAGATGATGCCAGCCAGACAGCTCAACGTAGGGCAAGCAAAGCAAACAGTGTGTTTGAACGTGTTTATAAGTGTGAGTGTGTGTTTGTGTGTACACAGGGGTGTGGACCCGCAGTGACCAATCACAGCCGTGTCAAAATGTATGCGCCAATGATAGCGAAGTTTCACAAGGTTGGCAAGGGGTTGATGTTCGCTCATTTTGCGCCATGTCAATGTTCATTTTCTGTGTATCACCGTATTGCTGATGTGTCGCCGTGTGTTTGACTGTTGCTATGCAGACTGAGGATTACAGAGGAGGAAGAGAGGAGTTTGCACGGACATGGCAAAGCTGACAGACTATGAACTTGTGCCCTCGAGCGCCAGGATTCAGGAACTAAACTGCCATCTTATCAAGTCTGGTTCACGGTGCATGCACTTTTACCACACAAAGAGACAAGAGCGTGCTCAAAAAGAAACAGCGTGGCACTTGGTAACGTTCACACATTTTTACATAAGCACACACACACATACACAAACTCTCGAGGCACTCTTTGTCCATTGTGCAGCCCGGTCAGGGCAGATGATGAGAGGGATGAGGGGTAAAGGGTGAGGTCATGTGAGGGAGCTGGAGCCAGGCGCAACAGACAGGCTGAAGTCGACCCAGCAGTCACTATCACCAGCAGGCATTTTGTGAGTTTATCTTTGGGTGTAATCTTTGATGGAGCGCCATGAGCAAAGATAAAAATTTCATGCTATGTATTTAGCTGCACAAGAAAGAAAAAAAAACTCCTCCTTAGTGCATGAGGTCAAATATACAATAATAAGCATTATAAAACTACAAAATATATATTTTAAAAAATCTCACCACACCAATTTGTGGACCCTAATTAATTTATTTCTAGTAACAAAACATCCGTAATTCAGGAAAGAATGGTTTCCCCCCAAAATTTAAAAAATCAACATGACAGACAGAATTTTTTTTTAAAACAGGAACAATGACGCCAAGATAATCCAACAAATGGCAATTGTGGTAACCCTCACAGCAAGTGCAGCTCCGAACAGCTTGGAGTTCAAACAAACAAGAGAGGGAACCAACACAGACAAGCAGATAAACCAATCAGGATGCAGTTGTACAGTAAAGCAGACCACCATCTGTTTGGCAGTATAGACACTCAATGGGGAGCTGCATCACTGCCACACGGGGTCAATATTTGCGTGTGTGAGGGTGAAAGAGTTAGCACGAGTTATTTGATTAAGTGACACAGATAAAAACAGAGATTGTTACTGGATAATGTATACATGCACACATTTTCTCTCTATCACCTCTTGCCATGTTCAGTCTCTTTCTCCAGAAAAGAGCACTCAGTTCAGGCAGAGGACATCAGGCGACCCCAAGGCTTCTGCCAGACAGCAGAGGTCCTCAGTCTGCTTAGAGTTCTGATCACAGACAAAGCATGTGTGTACCCAGAGACAACAAGTTGCTAAAACACCACTTTTGTGTGTGTGTGTGAGAGAGCTATGTGCTAGTTTGTCAGCCATCTTCAGTCATTTCTTTCCATCTCTTCTTGTCTACCTTGTTTTAAATAGATTATATTCAGAAACAAAAAAAGCTTCCATGTATTGATTGATCTTGCTGTTTCAACGTGTGCGTATCAGTGTTTATATAAGGATTCACATCCCCACCACCACTGAGCGCTTAGCCCGTAAGCCCATCCCGCTTAACTTCTCTTCACTAATACTAATTCTAAATCTAATTCACCTCCTTACCACAATCACCCCACACAACATCCCTGCAACTCTGCCCCAGCTAAGCCCCCCCCCACACACACACAGACGCAAAAACATACACGCACAGACTATCTGATTGTCCACATGGCAACTGGACCATGGTATTTGACTGTGCTGTGTGGCTAATCCATATTAATAGTGCTTTGCTTAGCCTCAGCCTATGACCCTAATCAATGAAATTTAGTGTAACCCCGGATCCAAAGCTAAAGCTAAACACACAGTTACAGTACAGCTTCCCACAATCACACTAGGGGTTTATTTCAGAAAGAGGGTTTAGGGAAAACTAAGAGCTTGTTAATCCTTAGGTGAGGGAAACTCTGGGCTTTCAGTTAAACTAAGTCTCAGTCAGTTACTGTGATAACATGACCCTTCCTGAGAACCAAGAGATACTCTTCAGGTCCTCTTGCAGAACCTGAAGGAGCTGTCTGACATGTTTTATTTCCTCAGAAGTCAATGAGAATCTAAAAATAAAACAAGTATCAGAATGTCACAAAACATTTACCGTACATGACTGAAACAACTTCTACTTTACATCTGAATAATTAAAATAAATTAAATATATTTACATATTTAACTAATTCTATGCTGTGAAATGCCACTGTTAATCAGCTACTAAAGGACTCAAAGTCTGCTAAATTATGAATGACTGGTGTGCACACAGTTTCTCCACTCCAACTTGGGCTCTTTCATTATCCCTGCTCCTGATAAATCTCTACTGTCACATGCTATTTGCTATTTCAATGCACAATCTAGAAGCTCTGCTCCATGTTTACCCTTTGCCATGGTGGATTTCAGCTTATTGATGGTGGCTTTTTTAAATGCATCATGCATGCTGTTAACTCAGAGTGAACAAGTGTGAACATGCTCAGAGATGACTGAACCAACACTGATCAGCTGAATTTTTTCTTCTCACAGTTTTTTTGAGGCCCCTGACGCTCATTTTGGACTCAGACAAGAGAACACAAACAATTAGGGGCCTGTTCCAGAAAACAAATTTGGCAAAAAATTTGAGTTTAACCCTGAGATGATGGAAATTACAGATTTTCTGCACCATAAACAGTTAACCTCTAGTTTAGTTCTCAGTGTTACTGACTCTTTGAACCGAACATGCTCTTAAACATAATCCGAGTCTCTCTGATGCTTCCTTTTATGCTGCACCTGAAGCAACTCTGTTTCGTTTCCTCATGCATACTTTCAGTATCAAAGTATATATCGGATTACATTGACCTGCACAACTTAACGTCTTTAATACACTAAAATCCCAGGAACATGTTTGCTTTCCATTGGACTGATTTAATGAATCCATCTGATAATGGTGTAAGGACAGATTAGTGGTGTTCAGCACAGAATAAAATCTATAGGCTATCTTTTTCTAACTCTGTGGATTCCCCACGCTAAAACATTTACTGTGCACTGCTGTAGCGATCACTGTTTTAAAAAAAAAAAAAAACTTGTATGAAGTTTTAGACACATAAAATACTCAATATAAATATTTCTGAGTGAGGATTTGTGTGCTACAAATGAGAAAACCCCAGACTTCCAAAACTGGTCCAAATGTAGTTTCTGAATTTACAGCTGAATTTTTGGACAGCAATTTATATTGCTGCTTGTTTCGTTTGTAATTCCTATCAGCAAAATTACATCTATTATAAAATATATTAATTCTTTATTTTATATTAAGCACAAAATAATAAAACAAAAATTTTTTAGTCTGAACTTGTCCTTGCAAATCATCAGATTAATTTTTACTGGGTAAAGCTATGACTTTAAAGTCATAAGTAAACTGTACTTTATCATTTTAATTCCTATCATAGTACAACTGAATATTACAGGTGACAACATATTTATCAATCTCATGTACAATTTAATAGGATTCAAACTGCATTACTAATTACTGGAAATTCAATCTGGGCAAATGATTGAATGGAGGACACTTTAAATGTATTTATCGGTATTCATCTTAACTTACTGACTCTCTTCTACACCTGTGGTTATTCATTTATTTTTTATAAAAATATTCTGGTCCATATTGGCCCACGTTCATTTTTCTGACTACACTGGAGGCTCTGCTCTTTATTTACTGGTTGCCACGGTGAATCGTGGTGTCAGAGCTCCACTGATGATGTTTTTTCTTTATTACCCAAACATGTGCTTAACTAAGAGGGAAGTAACTCTGACCAGCTGTCTGAAACCCAAAACTTAGACTTACCCGTCTTAGACTTAATCAACTCTTAGTGTTTGCTCTCTGCAACAGATACTAGTACCCAAGGTCATTGTTCTCTCCACCAAACAAGTACAATTTACTTAACAAACATGAGCTTTCATCAGCAGCATATATAGGTATAAAGCAGGAAGCAATGTGTGTATGCTGGGGTAGAGTTTTGTCTTTGAGCAGAACTGATCCCCAGTAATCTAACCCCGTGATGTAATGCCTGGTGAAGCCACCATAATATGTTACATAACCTTATAAAAGGCTTATGTACCCTAGGGTTCGCAGGGTTCATTTAGGAGGATGAATGGCTGTTTTGTTAGGAACCAGTGTAATATGATCAAGATATTAAGTCATTCAATAATAAATAAAAAGATATTCAAATCAACAGGGAAACTCTAATTTAAACATTGCTGAGACCACAGAAGGATTCCCACTTTTCCCTGCTGTAAATTTTAATTATGTAAAAATCAAATACCTGCAATCAGCCCAGAGTATGTTCAAAAAACGTTAAGTGTTATTAAACTGCTCCACTCCACCAAGAGAACTTGTTTAAAAAGACCCAGCCTTACTAAGGTTGTTGCAGAGCAGCAGCACTTGACACAAATGGGGATATTCAGCCACCAAAAATGGCGATAGTCGTATCAGTATTAGCATACCAACTCACAGCATACCTCCCAGGCCCCCAACTGTTCTTAGCTCAGAGGAAAAGGCTTTTGATTTGGTTGTGACTGGCAGCTCATGTAAACACTGCATCAGCTAGTGAGCGATAGAAGAGACTGGGAGAGAGTTGAACATTTGCCAAAAGCTGCAAAGCCAAGTTTGGCCCTATAGCGCTCTGTGCGTGTGTGCATACGCAATGAAAAGAGGGTATGTGCAGGCATAAGTGTGTACATACAGTATTCGAGCACGTGTGTCTGTGTTTAACCCATTTACGTAACAGTCGGGGTCCCTGGGTTCAAGCAAATTTAAAGACTGAGCAAGCAAGAAAGGCAGGGAGAAAAATAAGTAGAGGAAGGAGCTATACAGGCAGGGGGATGAGGGGGGGAGGATAGCAAGTTCTGCCAAAACAAAAACAACCAAAAAAAAAAAAGATTTAGGCGAATTTAGGAAGGACAAAAAACAACAGAGAAAGCAAAAGGTAGGAGTACAGACTTCATGGAGGATAAAGCACAAAAAAGCAAGGTAAAGCAGGAAGAAAGGAAACCCCACTTTTCCACTCCTTCCTTGTTTCCCAAGCAAAGAGTCTCTCCTCAGAAGTGGGAGCACAAAGCGACTGACACCTGACAAAGGGATTTTAATGGAGGGAGTTTAACGAAGCAGAGGCTGAACAGACTTTTCGAGCCCAGACACCAGGCTGCTTTGACGACACTGCAAAGAGATTAAGAAACTAAGATGTTGCCCTTGACAGAAAAGAAGGAAGAGACTCAGACAGAGAAGAGAGTGTGAGAAAGTGTCGGGAGAATGAGAGACCAGGAAGAAAGATGGGGAACCAGGGACAGAAAGAGAAAAGACAAAAAGCATGAAAGTGAGAGAGAAGGAGAAAAAAGGGAGAAGCATGAAGGCTTGTTTCTGGTGGGACTCCAAGAGCCAGCATCTGTTTGGCTTGGGCTCAGAAAAGTCTAGTGTTTCACCCTGCAGCGCCCGGGGGAATGCTATTCCAGGCTGCATGGGCTTCTATGAAAAACAGCTTTATGTGGAAAAGGGGAGATGGAGGGAACCGGAGAAAGAGAGGCAACAAGGGAAGGAAGGAAAAGGAGTGAGAAGGAGGTAGGGAAGGAAAAAAGCAAAAGTGAAAGAAAGGAAGAAAGTGAGGGAAGAACTGATCTTTTGAGATCTTTGTAAAACAACAATGAGTGAAAATAAGAGAAAGAACAGAAACAAAGCACATGGCAGAAATGAGGGCCAGTTTTTTCTCTGTCAGTTTCACCTGTTAACAAACTTGATTCATGCTGATCTCAACGACAACCGTTTTATTCAAAACTCAAAAAAGTGGAGGTGAGGATAATGAGGCAACAGAACACACACAGAGGATTTTTGTCCCTCCTCAGCATCTGGGCTAGGACAGCTGTGTTGTGCCTCTCAGCCCTGGGTATCCTCACCTGTCAGTCAGGCGGTTGAAGCTCCCAAGGGACAACAAGCAGCTGGCAGACAGGTGCTACTGCCATCTACCACCCAAACCACACCTATGCATGTGTGTCTCTCCCTGTGTTTGTATGTAGATGCATACTTCTGAACCACAAACATGGCAACCCTTCATGCAGCAGAGTTTGTGTAGAATAGACAGGCACAAACAAACATGAAGCAGCTTCATGTTAGAAAGAAGCGTATAAGCTGGCAGTCAATCAGTGCACGGCTGCAAAAGCTAAACCACTGCTGCGCAGTAAAGCAGAAATACGATGCTTCTACTGTATGTGTGCGTGCGTGCGTGCACATGTGTGCATGTTAGGGAGGCAGGGGGAGCTATGTATTAAAGCAGAGCCTTGGGCTTAATCAAAAGCAGAGGCACTTTCCCCTGGAAAAACAATGAGGGAAAGCAAAGTTTACATGAGCTAATTGACAGAGAGGAGAGGGGGGCTAGATGGATATGTGAGCAAGAGAAGCTGGAAGGGAAGAAAATAAACACACAGCCGAGTTACAGCATGGCAAGAGATGGAGGGAACAAGAGAGAGAAAAAAGGAGCAGAGCATCAGGGTGACACAATGAAATCATGGAAATTTTTCATTTCTCGATATCTCATCACCACCGTTTCTGTGTCTGTCTCTGGGTTATAACTTCCTCTCCTTTTTCTTTTTTGTCTTTTCAGTGTCCAAGCTCAATAGCATAATTCCACTCTGTTTTGTAAAATGTTTATGATACGAGTCATTATACGAGAGCACATGTGATTCTTGCTTGTACATTTATATTAAATTCAACAGTGGAAACACTCCCCCACCCCACTCGCGCTCTCCGTACTATTCTCAATCTAACTCCATCCAGATCCCACTGGAACACATAAGCCGGTACTATCCCTGTACTATCAGCTTTGGGGGGGGATTTCACTCATTTTAAGGCATTTACTTGTCCAGCCTGGATTGATGTTGAGTAAAGCAGCTCCCAAAACTAACAAACCCGCACATAAAGCTCTTCAGGGTTGGTTGAGGACAGACTACAGAGTGGGAGAGCGAGAGAGAGAGACAAAAAGACAGACAGAGGGATGCTGTGTGGTGGTGCGAGATGACCAGAGGCCTTGAAATTCTTGACATTGAAATGGATGTGGAAAAAGTTTCTAGACTGATGCCAGGTCCTGCAGATTTTCTGGTTGTAGTGTTGAGGTTTCACTGTGAGCAGGGTGGGCTGGTATTAAACTTTTACCAGCCGTTAATTTGGGAAATAATACTTAATGACAGTCTTTATCCGCAAATTAAATTGTATTTTTACAGTACTGAGCATGACTGAAATAAATGAAGCCAGGATGCACGTTTCTTCGTTTTTGTACTTTCTTTCCAGTGCAATATGAAAGACAAAAAAAAAGAAAAAATAGTCTAACACACAGACAGTGACTCCTAAATACTGTATATCAATCACAAGGCTGCTGTGGGTCTACTGGGCAGCCTGCAGGTATGTTTAGCCTAGTCTTACTCCTAAATCATCACATGTGGATGAGTGGATCAGGCACTGATTACCTTTTCACTTAATTTTTCATCAGGCAAGGATAGAGAATTGTGAATAGGCTCATTTTAACCCAACCCATGATCTTTTCATTAAGCTAACCAAGTAGTTTGGGATTCAAAACCACACTAAAGGTTGAAAAATGAAACTACTCCTGAGTGAAAACAAATTGAAACATAGTTAAAAAACAAAGGTCCTACACAGGACACAGACACAGGGGCTTAAAATTAACACTTTACAGCACTGCTACCTTTCTTCTCATCTATGTGGACTTTGCAGCTTTTTTAAAAATGAGCATTTGCACTGAGCATCCAATATTACAAAAACACCTTTAACACACTTGAGCAGATGTCTGAAATGTGCCCATGTCTCAGTGAGTTTGATAAACCATCAGTATCTGATGCCATGTCAATGAGAGTGGCTTTATGTGTGAAATACTCCCTCCACTCGCGCACATGTCTACAGGTGTCTTCCTTAAATGAAAACAATGAATCATTTAGCCTGCCTGAGTGAATAAGAGTGAAAGAAAACCACATAACACCACTGCAGAATGAGCTGAGCTTCATCTAAAAGGCTGGGGCTACTCGTGCTATCTCTAAAAAAAAAAAAAAACATCATCACTCTTCTCCATGCAGCTCTTTTTGTTTTTGAAGCGTCTCCCTCAGGCAAGCCTTTCTCTAGAAAACTGTAAATATCCTTGCTAAGTGAATGGCTGAGATTAAAAGTGCATTAGTGTTATCTTTGGTAGTGCAGCTCCCCTGGGGATTTACAACCACAGATCTTAAGAGCAAATAAAGTTGGTTTTTTTGTTTGTTTTTTAATTCATGACCAAGATAAAATAGTACAGAAACTAGACTAAACTCTTTATATTTTTGTAAACATTTTTTTTTCCATTTAATTTACTTTTCAGAGAAAAATTTTTCCTTTAACAGATGGGGGCAAACACTTCCACTTATACAGGCTCTTATATCATTTGCTACACAAATATTTGCTTTTGTCATATAATCACAGAATATAAACAAAATTTATAACGTTACTGAATTTGTAACGTTTCCTGTAAATTGTGTTTAATTCTGTTTATGAGTTCCTGACAAAACCTTCTACGGCTATAAATGCTGAATAAAAACAATTTATGAACTACTCTGCCATATTTTTACCAATAAAATATACAGCATATATTCAGTTAGACAGGTTTTATCATAAATGTAAAGTTTTTAGTAAGACCAATCTGTCATCACTTCCCCTGCTATTTTCTATAACTGTCAGTACAGAAACAAATCCATTGGTCACACCTGGTTTGTGACACCTGGTATAGAAAGATATAATTAAATTGAAAACAAATACAAACATCTTCCTTCCGTTTCTTTACTACGGCTAGATTGTATTTTATGAAGATTTAAGGTGTTGTCTTCTTCATACCAACGAGGCTTTCCTATAGCTTTGTGCCACTGCAGAATCCTTCATTGTTCAACAATGAAGGATTCTGCAGTGGCACTTATTTCATGGACACTTAACTGTATGGTGTGACTATTTCACTCACCACTACTCATTCACTTGATTGCAATCATCGAAAGAGTCCTAAAACAAAAGTGTTGGATACATAAAGATGAAGAATGTGCATTAGGGATGTAAAGATGCACACATTAACACAGGCGCTCACTCATAGAGCCATATGGGCTATAGCATAAATGAGGTGGATTTGTCAAAGAGCGTTTTTGAATGAATGTTTACTGCTTCATTGAAAGCGTCTGCATTCATCAGCACTCTCTCTTTCTGCTCTGTGATGAGACAGCCATATGATTTCACTTATCCGTGGCCTTGGTCTGGGAGCCTCCAGACTGGGGATAGTGACGAACTAATAATCACCCTTTCCTGCAATTACCCTCCTCCCAAAGCTCCATCATTCTCTGTCTTTTAATTATTATTCTTCCCTCTCAGTCACCACTCTGCTTGGTTGACTCCTTTTTTCCTCTCACTTCATTACTCTGTTTATTTCTGTTTCACAATTTAACCTCTCCCTATCTCAAACACATACAAACGTATGTCTTTCCACTCCTTTTCACTTAATGCAAACATTTTTGATTGCACCTAATTTGTAATATCAATACCCACTCTTTCTTCTTTGTTTACATTTTTTGTAACTCGAGACTTGCTCACCTTTCCTTTTCCAGCCTATAGGGGAAACCCTGGCAGACTGTAGGAATGAGAATACAGGGTGTGCGTCCAATGGTTTATGTAGATAGGCTACTAAATTCCACATCCTGTTACACAATCCTGCAGATGTGTGCTGTATGGGGGCTGTGTTTACCTCCAGAAAAAAAACTGCTCATTTTTTACAAGGCAGACAGAAAGATGGAAAGACAAATAGAAGATGAAGGAAACAATGGAAGTCAGAAAGCAAGAACGAAAGAGGGAAACTGTATTCCACTGCAGAGAATCAAAATCCAGTACCTCTCAGTGACAAAGAGGTCATGCCTGTGGCTCGCTATGACTGGATACAACTGGTTCCAATATCTAGCTATACTAAAAGTTGAGTAGATGACTGCATGAAGTCAACAACATGGTGATGGCTTGTGACAGACGTTAACAAGAGGTGGTGATGTAATCCACTTGAGGGTTTTGTGGTGAAACTGCTGACGCCCTCGTTGATTGACTCTCTCTTCTGAGATAGCAGGCAGAGAGAGTCAAGAGGACTGAGGTGGTATGGTTAATGTGAAATAAAAGTTAATGACATACTGGGATGGAGTTCATTCTGGCGTTGAGTTCATGTGTATTAGCACTCACTCCCATTTGAATCAATGTGCGTGATCAATAAGCCAGTGTCAGACTGTTTTAGATCAAGCTGGCTGGGGCTCAGTGCTCAGCCACAAATCATGCAGTTCAGCCTGAGGCGTAAGGCCCAGTAAGGCCTTATTATTAGCTTTTGGGTTGGGCTGACCGCCACAGATCCTCCTGCTTTGGCTTCTTTGTAGCTGATAGTGATTATTTGGGCTTATTGATAAGCTAATGGTGAATCAGGGCTATGAGGGATTGTTTAGAGAGGATTACCGATTGAACTAGTGGGGATATAAAGGACCATGACGACACTAATGGTGATGCTGATGACGGGGCCAGGATAATCACTTCAGGATGGAGAGAAACACAGATGGGAAGGTGAGTGAAAGAGAGGAATTTGAAAGAAGCCAGAAGGGGGAAAAAAAACAGAAAAAACATGCATAATTTAATTTAGTTTAGAGTAAGGTGACTAAAAGCTGGCATCAAAATGTAAGCTTTTTTGTTTGTTTTTTTACTTTAGTTTGAATCTCATTGAGAAAACAGTCAGAGGTGATCTTGATTGAAATAAGAGTAAAATCTTTATTTAAAACAGAACCTCCCTTCCAATCATAACACGGCACAATATCTAAACAAAGTACACCCATAAAAGTCTAAAATTCTTATTTTAAAAAGCAGCAACCGGTCATGAAGGATTAGCTTCTGGGCCTCAATCAATTATATAAGTACAAACTGTCTAACAGCTCAAATAACTTGAGTGGAGGAAAACACTTGTAGTCATTATGACAGCACATCACAACACATTATTGGTACCAGTGGTGCTCATTTCTTGAGAGACTGCATTGCCGTTTATTGGACGATTACAAGATTTTTGTTTTTTTAGTCACACCACAGTTTTCCAGTGTATGTAACTTTGATGAGAAATTGATGAATGAAAGCCAAAGAGCTCATCAGCTCAACGAAAGAGTGGCCTGACTACTCAAAGCAGAACACAGCTGTGCGACGCAGGCCGAGCTGAGATGCGGAGTGTATCAAACACAAGGTGGAGTGACTCGCTCAGATTACCACTCTTCTGGCTTTTCAAACAACACTGACAGATGCATACCCCTCCGCACTTCCATTTGTCAGAGATCTATTCCTGCACTTAAAGCAGACTCTCTCTCTCTCGCACATGCACATGCTAAAACACACACACTAACAGCTTACACTACCTTTGTCACCTCCCACACATTGGTTATCTCCAAGGACACAAAACCCACAAGATCCCCAACCCAATTTCCACGCATGCAGCGTAAATGGAGCTGTAAGCAGGCATTAAGCCTGACAGGGAAAAAGGGAACAGAAAAAAATACCAATGCTGGAGAAAAGAAGGAGATGGATAGAGGGAAATAGGAAGAGCGGGAGGGGAAGGAGGGAAGAAACAGGAGGTGGATTTCTATTTAACACACTCACTTTCATCTCTGCTTTACAACA
Organism: Simochromis diagramma; assembly: GCF_900408965.1. Lineage (NCBI taxonomy): Eukaryota > Metazoa > Chordata > Actinopteri > Cichliformes > Cichlidae > Simochromis > Simochromis diagramma. The sequence goes on from NW_024386792.1 coordinate 12,522,948, forward strand.
TACTTAGGCAGGGTTTTGCAGGGAAGGTACGCACTCTCTGGATGGTGCACACAAATGCTCCCCCTCCTTACCCAGACAGAAAAAGACACAATGAGCCCTCTGTACTTTCTGCACGAGGGGGACACGCACAAAAAAGTACTGCAGTCCCTGCCAGATTTAAGAATGTCTTGGTTGGTAGCCAAAGTATCTGAAATAATACTCCACAGCTCACAATACTTTATGTAACTTCTTCTTTTTTCATTTTTTTTAAATCAGAGATTAGAGGTGATCTTCTTTCACTGCTAATGCTTCAACCAGTCTGGTTGGTGTATCTGTAGTTTGGACTGGAAGCAAGCCAGGAAAGGAGCCATAGGCAGCACTGGGCACTAGTCCAGAATAGAAATATATAGCTGGGTACTTCAGAAATAGATACACATACATCTGACTTAAGCCTCCACTTGGATAATGTTTTTAAATTCCATTACTGAAGCATATGAGTCACATAATACATGGTTCCCATTTTTCCTTATTAAAAGGATTGAGCGTTACTTGAAAAATATTTTTTATTTATACACTGTTAGGCTGTTAGTCCTATCATATTTTTGAAGACTTCTCATAATCTTTACATGCATCCAATAAGTTTGTAAGTGATGATTGCAGACTGACTTTCAGCCATTTGGTCAGATATAAAAAATTTGATAGAGGACAGAGAGCAGACTCTTTATGCGTTTACATGAAAACCGTATATGTACACAGATAAAAGATGGAATAAAGTCGAAGGCACACACATACATAAAAAAACAAAACAAAAAAACACGAGTGGTTCCCCTTCCCCCAACTGATCAAAGAAAAACGCAAATGCAGTTTCTCTCTTTCTCAGTCGATCTCTCCTCTTCTATCAAGAGTCTGTGGACCACTGGTGCATCTCAGTCTCAGTCTGCAGCTGTGCTGGAAGGCCCTTAATGCCAGGGCTGGTAGACTCATCTCCCTGTTCTCTTCATCTGTCTCATTCTCCAAATTTTCATGCACACTAGCTTACTGAGGAAACTCGGCTTAAGGCACAAGTCAAGAAACATGTTTTCATTCACTGCGGATTTTATTTGCCACAGGTTTACTGACAGCTACTGGATAGTTGACAAGTAGACAACGGGCAAGAGAGCAACCAAATTCTTGCTGTGTGTGCAGATGTCCTACATCCTGTAAATGACAGACTTTAGACTTTATTTTGCTCTGACTTTTAGCTATATTTCATTATTTTGGATTCCAAGACACACAATTTAGAGTAACTGTCTCCAGCTTTAAAGGACTAAAGCTTTGTGAATATCTCTGATCCTCACATGACAATTAAAATCGCAAACCAGATAAAAGACATGAATTACACAAAAGTGTGAATCTCCATAAAAACCTGGCTTCTACATGTAAATTCAAAAATCAATTCTTCTCTTTGGGAGCAGCCAGTTATGGACATAGACCGCAGATACTTTACTATGACAGTATGAAAAAACAAAGAATACTAACATACTAAAAAAATCCATCCATCATCCATCCATAGAATTTAAAAAAAGCCCTCCTGAGTGAGTGACTGGCTATCTGATGTAGTCAGTCTGTCGACTCACAGGGTTAATGAGCTGTCTCAGTGTATGACAGAAGCTTATCTGACCGGTGGCCAAGACAGCAGTCATGCTGTTCACAGACTTCCCATCTTGGAAACTTTCAACTTTATCAAGACCCATGCTTCCACCAGGCTGATCTGAAGCTTTGGTGGATCTGACAAGCTCAAGCACAGAAAAAGTGACAAACACAGATGATTCATTTGAAAAGAAAAAAACCCCTGAAAGAAGCAAAAGTATTCCTCAACTTTCCCTATGATCAGAGAACAAACACACAGAATAAATATGTTCATCCATAAAGGACTTCATATTTTCATCCTTTATAGTCAATTTACTGAATAATCTAAAATACAAAAAAGTGATGCCACTAATAGCACAGCAACAATTACACCTGCCTATTACATGATGTAATGCTGAGTTTCTATTTTGCCTAACAACCAAAACTGTCTCTTACATCCATTCAGTGATGAAAGTTTGTCTTATTGCCAGCATTGTTTGACAGCTGGACAGGCTGAGTCATTTTAAAATACATTTGTACTGTGAATGAATTTTTACAGGTGCTGCAAAGCAGTGTACTTTGCTCCGGGCACTAAATTTATATTGTAAAATTTATATTGTAAAAACGAACACTTATTTCTTAAGCATTTAAGTAAGGAAATCACAGAAAAGTCCACATGAAAAACGGAACAGCTGACCAATTTTGGGGGTGGGACCTAGCAAGGTCTCACCATCCGCTGACTTCTCCTCACTATTTGGCATCAACAGTGGGCTGTCTGTATGTCAGCTGCCCTTTGCCTGACCCAGTCAGTCACCCAGAGGAAGGAGTGATTAGCAGGACTGTAGAAGCAGGAGCCCACCTGCTCTGACTCAATGGAAGCCCTCACACAGCTAGCTCGCTAGAGTCAACAGAATTTTAATCACATATACAAAGACACACTTGCACAGACAAAGACGCATGTACACACAAAGACACATAAGTGCTCACCCACACACACACGCAGACAATTATGCACACAGGGAATGCTCCCTCACACGTACTCCCTCACTGACTCTTTCATCCTAACAGATAGATAGAAAGAGGAAGGAGGCAGAGGAGTGATAAAGGCCCAGACAGCAGTGAAGTGGGGGTGAGGAGGTAGGGAGGGAGGGAGGGAGGAAGGAAGGGAGGAGGAGGAGCGTTTCCTGGAGAGACGGGGCAGGCAGGATATGCAGAAGGAGAAGGAGGAGAAGGAGGAGGGAAAACACAGGGGTGGCTTGTTCCAAGCAAAGGTTGTGTCCTTACAGGGGCTCTGTACACGCTGGTGTCAAACAGAAGGGACAAAACACTGTCTGGCCACTTCCTAATGTACAGCACACTGGAGAGAAGCACATGCTTCTGAATTTGAGCACAACTCAAATTCATATTTCTGGGCTTGTGAATAGAGCAAGCACAAATCCACATGCAGCCGAAGTCATTCCCACAACACAGGTGGCTATTTTGATTCAGGTAATGAAATACAGTTTCTGTCTTGCAACTTCTAAGGAGACAAAACCCTGGAGGACTCTACAGTATATCCTGTATGTAACAAGATCTCTCTTTTCTCCTTCTGAGCCTCTTTTTTTCTGGCAAGCCTGTTTTGTTGACTGCTTTTCTTCAGCCTGCTGCCCCTTCTATCTCTGTCTGCCCCCTTTCTTTCCGCCTCTCTCCTTCTCTTTTTGCATCTGTCTCTCTCTCGACATACTCTGGGTTGTCAGGCCTGTAATAGAGCTGCCATTGTTTGATCAGGGAAGTAACAGGAACTGTACCCTGTTAACCCAGCTCTGCTGGTATGCGTTCATTTGTGTATGTGTGTGGGTGTATATTTCAGGAAGGTGCACGTCATTGTGTGTGGTTATGTATATAATCTATGCTTGCCAGTAACATGTGTGTGTCTGATAACAGTATACATTTCTCTCCAGTGAATAAAGGGTCTTTCTGTTTGAAGTGTAAGCAAGCATGACATTAGACTTTACATTGAACAAGTGCCGCTCTTCTTTCCTTCTTATGAATACAAACTTCCCCCATGTACTCTTAAAGGATTCGACCTCTAACCATGACCTCTCATTGCTCCAGCTTTTTTCATAATTGCATGCTCACACACAGGATTTATTAGAGTCTGTACTGTAACATTTCATTTTCACACATGCTTTCCATACCCTGCCCTCTAACCCATTCTTTAGCATTCTCTCTTTCCTTTGTATACTGTTAATACCCCCATCCCAAATCTCCAAATACCCCCATCTCAAGTTGCAGGACCTGTCTCTCATGCCTGTGTGTGTGAATGCACATGTGTGACGCTCCATTAACTCTAGTGGTGACAGGCCTTTGATGCGGCCACTGCTCCTTAATCCCAACAATGAGGGAGGGGGGTGAGGGGAGAGAGACAGAGAGACAGGGCGGGAGGGAGAGAGGGAAAGGAGAGGGAAAGCAACAGCTCTGGTTCAGGATCAGGATCAAGTTCAAGTTCAACCACAGAAACTTGACTTTTGACATGATTAACAGCGTTGATGATTAACAGACATAAAAAATTAAGTGATATTATAGGATGACACAGGACAAAATACAATTAATAACACATTGATTTTAAAAAAAGGATTTCAAATAATGTATAAATGTTCAAAAACTTTATAACATCTGAACTACTGGAAAACAAAAAGTTTCTTAATTCAAAGGAATTTCCTAAAGGATTCTTGGATGAATGGACATAATACCAAGAAAACCTCTGATCATGACTCACAGGCAACCACATGTTGGAATTCAAAATTGAGATCAAATCCAATAGACTGCGACTTAAAATTAAAATTAGATTTTAAAAACCTCTAATTAAAGTAGCAGGGAACCTAAATAAACTAAATAAAGTAATCTCTATCTCTATTGTTTAGGTTTTCTTATTAGTAGTTATTTTCAGTTATTTGAATAGTCTATGATTTTTAGCAGAGAGGTTTTTTTAAACTCCTCTTAGGGGCTGTGGTAATTTGTGCAATCTTTTGACTGTTTGTAATTTTTTTTTTTTTTACCACTCATACACTTTGATGGAAGACGTCTGTGTTGGTTAAATCACAAACTTTGTGATGTAGAATATTCCTTAAAGACGAGCTGTTATCTGAACAATAAATATGGAATAAATATGGAAGATATGAGAAGACGCCATGCCCTGTTACCTCCTGTGGGTGTCGAGTGATTAACAGGAAAAATGTTTAATGCTCACAAAAGTACAATGGATTCCTTGGCTTCGTGTCCACAGTGATAGGTGTATTACCTTGTTCTGGGGAAGTTGTTTTTCATCCTGTTTAAGTAAGACCAGTATAATGAATGGCTTCTTCTAACAGGAGGAAAATAAGCTCTGCTATCTCAGATTTTTCTGAGTGCGTGCAGACACAGCAACGAATGATGGAGGGAGGAAGTGAAAGCAATACAGTCTACTACCAAAAGGAATACTGACACAGACATCTACACTTGATTTAAACTAAAAGTGTAACTGAGTTCATGTATCACATACACGAGCTGCAGTGTACTGAATGAAGTCTTGCAACGCTAATTGTGCACTATTCAGATATTTTAAGAATAAAAAATGCATCTATAGCTGTTGCACTTTATTCGCTTGATATTTTAACTAATGCAGTCTCCTATAGTGAAACAGTCATAACATTTACCAACTACTGATTTGAAGCTTTACATTTCAGAAGATGTGCATGTGCTGTCATGCTATAATTTCATCTCATTAACCTCATGTAAATGCAGGAAGCTGTAAAAGTTTCTGCCTCATGCATTTCAATGTGAATTGCACCTCTTTGATCTCTTCCACTATTGCATACAAAGTACTGCACATCTGCAGGTGTGTGTCCTCACCTCCACCCCATTCATTTTTAAAATTAACTTGATCTTTAAACAATGCAATGCAACAACAAGCTTTTCTCTCTAAAAATGATTTCAGTGTTTTAACTCCCTGTTAAATGCCTGCTGTAGCAAAGTGGAAAGCTGTCCTGTAGAAAATTATCTGGTACCTAATGTATGTTTCACCTGTTTTGAATGGCTTGTCAAATAAATGCAAAACAGGTGAATAACATCAATTAAAATGAGCAGGATGCAAAATTTAACACGACATAAAGAAAATATTTCCTTAAACAACAGCTTAGCTCATCATTTTAAGGCAACCATTTGCCTTTTGTTAAGTGAGCTCAAGTCTTAATGTCTTCATCACAGAAAGTGTGTTTAGAGGGTTTAATGAGCCTGGGATTGATTGCAAATGTGTAGTTTGGACAAGGACCGCAGGCCACTGGGTGTGGTGGGATCAACGGCATAACAAAGAGGACTTCCAAAAAGATGCTCTGCAAGTTTGTACTCTGAGAAGACAGCTTTGACATATGTTTACCATTTTAACATCAAATTGCGGAAGACCAACCCCTCAATTTCTAATCAGAAAGATGCTGTTTTGTTCTTCTTTTTAAATGTCTATCGTCTGTCAGAAATGTGGTTGCTTCACTTTGTCAGGTGGTGTGTGTATGTGTGCATATTTGTGCATGTGTTCACATGAGTGATGAGGTATTTGGCAACCAAAGAGTGGGTTTAATAATAACTGATATATCCCTGGATGCTTTCAGACCCATTTCCAGCTGGGAGCAGCCTGCCTCCAGACTCCAAAGTGAAAAGCGAAAAGATGAGAGAGAGGGGAGTTAGCAGAAATGATTAAACAGGACCAAGACAGAAAATGAAGAAAGAACATAAGCTGAAGAAGAAGGGAGGGGAAGTGTGAGCTGACATCTGCCTGGCATCCTCTCACCTTGCATGCTCTTTGACCATTCACTCTCCCCCTCCTTCGTTTTTCATAAAGTAGGAGGAAAAATGACATCGCTCATCTGACCAAGGCAAACATCCAAACCACACAAATCTCCCCCAACACCACTGTCTGACACGTCTTTACTTCTCTAAGGCGCTGGGAGCATGTGCGTGTGTGCGTGTGTGCGTGCGTGCGTGCGTGTGTGTGTGTTATAGTCTGAGGATGTTTTTTTTTTCCACAGACCTCTAGTCTCACACTGAGAGATGGTGAGATGAACCCAATGTGTCTGCCAGGTTTCTACTCACATAGATCTTGAGGCGTATCACACTCTTTAGCTAGCTGGCTCTAGTTGCATGTGTGTATGCGAAAGAGAGAGTGTGTGTGTGTGTGTGTATCCACTGGCTTGGGATCCCTGGATACGTTTGACTCTCACACGCAACTGACAAAACAGTATAGGACATTAGACATTGGCACATCCTTTTAAAGACATGCATACACAAATGCAGATACACACAGTGCAAAAGAGAGAACCATAACAGCATGAGCTCCAACAGTGCCTCTTTGACAGATTTAAGTAAATAGCAGCAAACAAGCGATTATTTTTGGCAGACCAGGCAGCAGCCCAATCCAAGAACTAGGGGAGGTCCAATGGGAATGGAGGGAGATGAAATCACATAAACAGATGTGATTAAAGTCAATATCATATGTGTCATTACTCATTCAGACGATGTACTCCTTCACTGGACCACGCTAATACAAAAACAGATGCAAAAGCTCTGCTCTTCACTCCTTGCTGCTACACTCTCTTATTTGGTCTTCTTGTAAAACACGCAGCGGTTCTCAGTCTCCACAGAGTGCAAGGTCTCAGCATCTGGACTACACACAGAAAACAGCGTGGCCTGCAGTGACTATGTGCATGCATTTTTCCCTCGTGCACACATGCATTGCAACTACCCACTGGGGAATTCACCATGTTCATATTTTTTTTCTTTCAAATTTGCAACATGAAGCGGTGTGAAAGGGCCGCAGGATCTGTGTGGGATCAGCAGCTGACATCGTCAAGTTGACCCACTATAAGTGGATTTGTAATCCTCGAGTGGATTTAAACTGTGTTTAACGTCCGACCAGTGTGTGCATGAGCGTGCATATGTGCTTATTTCATCGGGTCTGCACAGCTGCATGTGTTTCCTTTAGTCACTAACTCTTTTGCCCATGTTGCTTTTTGATCATACACCGCTAATCGTATTGCACAGTGGTAAGCACGGTGCTTACCTTACAAATGCAGAGGAATTATTAGTGACATACAGCTGGTACAGTTCATTCCGTCGTGTACTTTGGGATAGGCAAATGTGCTATAGCAGTGTGGTGTTGCTACACAAATGTCCCCACATGTGCAACACACAATCACAGGGTGTTCTGGCTGTGCTCAGAGAGGCTAAGCTGCTTTGGCACTGAGATATACTGTCACCAGTCGATTAATCGGTCATTAACAACACTAGACTAGGCCAGAAATCCTAACACCAATATGTCTCCACCACATACAGACTGGTTAGTGCGTGCAGGGTCCGTGCAGGGTCAAAAAACTCCTGGAGTTGACTGTGCCATGACCCTAAGTGGAAGGTCAAGCACAAGTCATCATAGGTAAATCAAATCAAATTCAAATTAGGTACAGATGAACTGCAGTGCAAAAATTGGCACAGATGGAGCTGCAGGTGACAGAATAAACACCAAGAGCCAATGCAATGGTGTAACAAGGGAGCAGGAAGTGAGAATGCTACAGCTAAAAGTGTATATCTGAACCTATATATTGTTTGTATCGCTACCCTAATGTTTACAACTGGTTCATCATTTCCCACAGAGGCAATTCTGAGATCGTTTTATTTTTAAACTTCATTAATTAATGTCATTAAACTGATTTTAACAAGCTGATTCTTATTTTAAAAACTCAGCAACAAATTCAAATCAACAAAATCTTTCTCTAGTAATGATGATAACTGAGCAAACAAGGTGATGATTTCAGAGTTCAGTTAGAAGAGGTAAAGTTACTAAATCTTCATATGCACCCAGCCGCCAACAAAGCCAAACTTTGTCTGTGAAGGTTCTTTAAAGCCAAACTTTAAAGATCAAGGTGCTGTAAGATAAATTAAAAAGGATTTTGTACCAGACCGCCTTCTAGAATTGCACAGGATGAAGTCAATAGGCTTAAATCCGGGGAACATTTTCTCATGTTTGTTTACTAAAAGGCTCATGGATCAGTAAGTTAAGTCAAGGTAGGACTGTAGGAAAAAAAACTGCTACATAAGAAAAAATAGGTTAAAATAAAGTCTAATTCTGTACCAGGTGCTCCTGGGCTTAAGAAGGAGGACATAATCTAATTAGTTCTATTAAAACTATTTAAGGACCTAAATATGACATTTCTAAGTCTATGCTGCAATGATAAGGGTTCGCAGAGACAATTTTAGTAAAGCCCAATTCTGAGTCTGCACAGATATCACAGGAAGTTGCAGTTAAGTCAGGAGGTCAAAATAAGAGATAAGAGACTTGATAATGCGTATCAGCAAAAGTAAGTTTAACAGAAAGACATATTAGGATGTTTTACAAAATTAGGAGTACACAGCAAGATTTTCTTTGCCTGGATGCTTGAATCTTGTTCCTCTGGGACTCTGGCAATTTATTGCCTAACAATCTAGTGGTCCAATATACAACTTCAGGATGACCAATAATTAGGCAATCAGCACGATGGGCAGGATTAACACCAGGGTCAAGGTTTATCATGCTGTGTGCTGTGATAGCGATGTTTTAAATGAAAAGGGATTGCTTGTTTTTCCCATTGCTTCGCTTCACTCCCAAAAAACCAGCATGTTGTTGTGGCTGAGCATCAGATTGGAGCTGATATGCTAGATTCAGGCTGATACGCTGGTGACTAGCAAAATCTAATTCCCTCACCCAGTTAGCCAAGGAGATTAGAGGAGTTCCTATTTCAATGTTAGTTTGAGGATAGCAATAGCAAAGTGCAATACTTTGGCAATTCTGTCTCATAACAGGGTAATATCACACCTTGGGGTAGTCTGCAATTTAGTTAACATGAGGCTGGCTTTGTTAATTCTACAAAGCTTTCCTGCAATTAGTAAAATTTATGTTAGCAAATTTGCAAAAACATCTGCACATTTAGGTTTTCTGTTGTGATGTTTATTGGTTTTTGTTCTTTTCCAGAATGATTTCCTCGTATGAGAGACAATAAATTGCCCTACCTTACCTTATCTTATCTCATCTTATCTTAAAATGGACAGGGATGAGCTTTGGTAGTTGGCAGTAGCACTGACAGTGCCACCCAGACAAAGCCCTCAGGGAAAACATTTACTGGCCCCTCACTAACACCTGCTGTGTGTGTGTGTGTGTGTGTGTGTGTGTGTGTGTGTGTGTGTGTGTGTGTGTGTGTGTGTGTTAGTGAGAGACATAAAGTGTGATTGTGTGTGTGCTTATGTGTGTATTAGAGTGTACATTTATTGGCCCCCTGCTGCCACCTCTGGGGAGGAGTTGTCCAAGTGCTGAGTGACACACGCTGTTTAGTGTCTTAATGGAGGGAGAGGAGGGGCAGCCAAACCACAGCCTCCAGACTGGGAACTTAGAGCCTGTAATTATGGAGAGATGTTAAAGTTGCTCTGTGCGTGCACGTGTGTGAGAAAGAAGGAAAAGCAGAGACATAGAAAGATTTGTTACAACCCTCTCTCGCCCAGTAAAAATTGGACCCCAGGTGTGCGCGTGAGTGGATCTCTCCATCTTTGTTATATGTGACTGTATGTATGTGCAATTTTTTTTTCCACTGCGACTGTCACAGTCATGTGATTCCTGCTCCTCCAGCTGTGGTCACACACACACACACACACACACTCAGAAAAAGAAGAAGAAATGAAAGTTGTTAGGAACTGGAGCTGCGTTCAATTAGGGTAACCACATATTTACAAACAGTGGGGGAAAGCTGCCTCTCTGTGACTCATCAGCCAAGCGGCACACTTGCACTTTTGACTTCGGGCCTGCCTCTCCCAACTGCACAGCTAAGAGCGAGGGAGGGAAAGAACAGAGGGATGAAGGGAGATGACAGGGTGTGGACAGAATGAAAAACACACACATGCATTCTGGCTGTACATGTGTGAGCAACCGCATAAATAAATACATATGGGCGCATACAAACACTTGCGCAAATTAAATGAGCTCATTTAAACTCCTGTGGTGTGAACAAACGCTAGAACCGGCCTACTTTTAGACACTGACTGATGATCTTTAAACAGAAAACACAAACACTGGTTGGGAAAGGTCCCTGTAGGGCATAAAGTTGCCAATTTACAAATTAGATTATGAAAAAAAAAAAAAGAGCATTGAATAATAGTCTGGATGAAGACCTCTAGTGACATGTCACATAGTCTGTCTACATTATGAGCAAAATAATGGGCTTGCAATAGTAGCATAAAGCATCGCACTCAGTTGGTCCAAGAGATTTTTGGTTTAGGTTCAAAACATTTTACCTGTTCCTGCAACCTGCTTCCAAGCCTCCAACCAAAAACGGAAAGGTCTGGATAATGTTGCACTTGATCTTACAGGGATAATATTCAGACTCTGGGTTTTCACCACATGCCTGCAACCACATCCATCTGAGCATTTCTCATCTCAATATAAACTATAGTTTTTTTGTCTTTGTGGACACAAAGTACATCAATTCTTCATGCTCATACATTGCAGCTCCGAAGCACACAGATGTGCCCCTTTCCCAGGTCTAAGGGGGTGTTGTCAAAACCTGCTAATGTGCATGTGGCAAACATGGGAGCACATCAAAGCCTTGGCCTTGTTTTTTCTTTTTTGGCTGTCAGCGCTTTGAGAGAGCAAACTGAGGCACAAGGCCCAGAGTGTGAGGGCTGTTTGTCTTGACTTGACCTTGGTGTGTCTGCATGCGTGTGTGCACGAGTGCATGTGTGTGCATGCATCTGTGTGGCGCACCACATCAAAGAACGATGGAGTGGCTCAGTTGTTATGACCTCTGACCCTGGCATGCTCCGAGACAGAGGGAGGGTAGAGGAGGTGGAAGGGAAAAAAAAGACACAGTTAAACATGCTCACGCACACATATACACAAGGAAAAAGGGTGGGATTACTAAATGCGCAACAGCTAGAAAAACAACCACAGACAGAGACCTAGCAATTTGTCTTGTTAACTTTTATTGGGACCTGTGAGCTGGGGCAAGTAAATCCTTATATGCTCACACACTAAAATGGTCACACTCACACATCCATGCATGACTGCATACTGTTCTGAGGTGCATCCCATCCTCCATCCCATTGAACCTATATGAATTTGTATTTCACTGTCCTTCACTCAATCCAATGAGAATGTTTAAAACGATTTTCATTTGACTTTGGTATGAATGAATGCGGAGTACAGAGTTTCTTGTCCCTTGGATGAGAACTTTATCTCTCTGCTTTTTCATCATTTGTGCATGAAATGAAGTCTTCAAAGGTGATCTAGCCTCTACATCTTTCATGCATTTATTTTTAGCCTCTGGCGGATATAACCTAAATCCTTGACAAAACATCAAACACTGGCTTAGCATGTGTATGCATGGCGTATGAGTCACTGGATCAGTGTATGTGTGAGTGTGTTTTAACATGTTTTTCCAACCTGCAGTAAATGAGTCATTCACTTTGTGCGTAACTGTAGACGCACATGTCTATACGTGTGTATTTCCTCTGTGTGCGTGTGTGTGTGTGTGTGTGCGCGCTCGTGCAAGTTTGTGTCACAGCTGCAATAACTTACAGCTCCTTGCATTTCAGCTATTCTGTCACGGTCCATTTTAATGGTCCTTCTACACACATAAACTAATGAAAACAATTCTACATACTGCTCATTTGAAAACAAGAACATCCCTTCTAATGACGGCTGCGGAGAACTGTGGTATAAACTTTGTGGCTGATTACTGCTCTGCGCTGTCAGCAACTGCTACAAACTAGAGACCATCTTGCGATAGGATCACATCAGCCCCGCTGTCGGCTGCTAGAGGTGACGTCTTCTGCAGGTGCTGACAGCACGAATCTTTCTACAAGTGCAGGCATGTGTGTGAGCTAGGCATTCTGTGTGATTGTACTCCATATATGCTCACGCACATATATGACTTTGTGTTTGCCTCCCTTTGTGCGTATATAAAACGACCCTTGACAGCCATTGGGGGCAGCGGTGGTGCGGCCGGTGTGTTTGCCTTGGCAGCGATTCAGCATTCCACATTCCTCTGTGATATTCAGTACTGTGACCTCAGGAAACCCGCCCTGCAGAGAAGCTTGCTCTCTCTCTCTCTCTCACACATTCCCCCTCTCTTTGCAGCCTCTCTCTTCCTCTTGCCACCTCCCCAATTCTCTCTGTTTTTGTCCTTTCCGCCCTCTCTCTCTCTACCACTCCGCCCTCTTTTCATATCTGAGCTTGGGAAATCATGCGTCACCCCCACCCCCCCAAAACCCTCATTTTATTTTCCCTCCTTGAGTTTCGAAAACTTTCTCCACAACGTGACTGACAGAGGTCCCCTGACGAGGCACCTTTCTCAGTACTCCCAGTCTGAACACACATCTTGTTGCTATCATGAAAAAGTCACAACACTGTCCTGGTCACTTAATGTATCACTCAGATGCATATTTTTCCTTTATTAGGAACTCCCTCTGCATTCACAGTACAGCAGTCTGGACAGGAGTTACTCCCTCCATATCCTTCCCTCCCCTTAATTCCAAGCCATTAAATTCTACATCTAGGCTCTTCGTATGCATAACAAAAAAAACCCCGAACTGATTAGAAAACTGTATCTGTGCTATCCTTTTATGAGACTGGCTGTTCTTCTGATCTCCTTTCCTATCACAAACTTTTTTTTGTGCCTATCGCATGTCTCAACAAACTCCTCCTCTGACTCCTCCCTCTTTTCTTTTAGACATGCCCACGTGCCCAGAGACATTTCACCTGAGATGACCCTACGCCCGGGGCAAGGCGGTTCCTCCTCCCTCTCTGCATGCCTCCCTCCTTCCTCTCCCTCTTAGCTTGGGCTGTAAACTACTAGACATACTTAAAACACATGGCCACCACACCTGCCACCATAAGGTAACAGGATGAGACAAAGACAAAGAAGAAATGGAAATATGCTGAGCCATTTACAGTAAAGAAATACCACTATCAACAGGCTATAGAGGCACAAAGTCACCTAGAAGTTAAAAGTAAAACTTATTTTAAGGCTGCAAATTTAAATAACGCCAGACAGTAAAAGACTAACAGATAAACACTAATCCTGAAGAAAGCTATTATAAAGTTAAACTGATACAAAAATCAAAGATAAACAAAAGTTCAGTGAAGCACCACGTTTTTATTGTTTAAACTTTAGCGCAAGTTAAAATCCAACAGAAGCTGTGAAAGGCTAATCATTGCAGACATTCCCCATGTTACACTGTAGCTATCCATTGAGTGTGCCGTGTGTGCTGTGTGGCTGACCTACATACAGCAGAGTGGAGAGGAGCAGGGGTGAACTGAGGTAAAAGGGTGGAGCAGGCAGCCAACTACCTTATCTCCCAGTATCTCTGACACTTTCTTCAGTCTCAAGTGTACCTTAATATGGCCTGATGTGTAGCAACAACCTTTGTCATAAAAAGTAATCACGTCAGTGAAAGGCTAAGAGGAAGCAAAATAGACAGAAAGGCCAACCAACTTCCATTAATATATTATACACTTGTGTATGTATTTATGGAGGAATGAAGGCAAAGCACAAGCGCATAAATTTATGAAGTTAACAATGTTTTATGAGTGTCTGCAGGTGTGCGCATATATTAAAGCATTACTAAGTAAGTCGGGGGTTTCTGAAAGTTTTAAAACTTTGCATGAACGCAGTTAACAGAGAGGACCAGGGACACGTGCATGTCCATATGTGTGTTTGTGGGTGAATGTGTGTGTGTGTCGGAGTGACTGTGAATAGGTACATGTGTGTCTGTGTGTTTGCAAGACCGTGAACGTGCGTATGTGTGTGTTTCGGATTAAGAGCTTCACCCCTGGACCTCGAAATTAGATAGGGGATTAGTGGGACACATCCGCCACCTGGCATTTTAAGCCCCACAATTACAACAACAACTTTTAATCAAAAACAGCCACATATGTGTTACATACAGTCAGAACTCAGCAACTTGCATATTTTTCTCCTTGTGTTAAAATCTCTTGGGCTGTCATTGAACTGACCCTGCCATAACAACAGGCCACATGGAGGGCAGCTGAATGCTACAGTTTTTAGTCTGATCATGACCCATTGTATTAATAGGGATCAGCCTAGATTGGGACTTGTTAGCACTGCACACTATGCAAGGATTTAGCATTCAAAGTGACTTTTACTTGGCACAAGGCACGGAGAAAAGATATGAAGCAACTGCTGCTAGGCCAGGAGGTAGCTTCCCATTATCACCTGTGCAAGGTATTCACGAACCAAAGATCATGGCTCTATGCTAGGGTTTACTAATAATGTGATACTCCGCTGAACTCCTGTAAAAATTCTTTACTCCTGTTGCAGTGCTCAGAGGGGTCAAAGATTGGGATTGGTTACAGAGTAACACCTCTGGAGCTGCTGGGTATTCAGTGTCTTGTTCAAGGCCATTTTAACAGGTTGGGTGATTGCTGGGCACCAGAGCTTTAATCTAACTTACTAAGCCACACCACTGTTATTCAAACGCATGGTGACAATACAGCTAAAGGCAAGCCTCGACGGTGACATGCTGTCAAATACTTTAATCATTAAATAAATTAAAAATAACCGTGATCTTGCACTAACATCAACATATGCATGCTTAACATGTATGAACTATTTTAAACTCACATCCATAGCCTTCGAGGCTCTAATTGTTCCAAGGATGTTAGACTAGTAAAGAGCAGTGGTTTTTACTCTGTATAGACACATTATGTCATAGAATTAAAAAGCAGGAAGGGCCACGAAACCCTTGAAAACTCTGCTCCAGTTCATGGCCAGCGCACAGTGGGGAGGAAGACACAGCGGGTTAGCAATCAAGCTAAACACAAACAGCAACCAGGCACCATGAAAGGAAAAGAAATCATGTCATTTTTTCCATGTACACCTCCAGTTAAACATGTTAATACACATATACAAAAGTTTCTCTGTGTTTAAGAGACAAATTAGACCCACTAAGTGAAAGAGAGTGTGGAAAGAAAAATGAGCCTGTATACCAAGATGTGTTGCCAATATGCCAACAACCAAGAGTACCACGTGAATAATATGGTAAGGTAAAATATACTTTCCAATCTTCACTACATAAACTAAAAATGTACTCTTGATTTTGAGTAAGTGTAATTCAGAGAGCAATGAAGAAAAAAACAAAACTACATGAAGCCAACGCGAAGAGTAAGCCAAAATAAAAAGTCTAATCAAATGAAAACAAAGGAGGGAGCAAAGAGAAGGAAGCAGGGTTCTGCATTTTTTCTTTATTAACAAGCTGAGTTTCCATCCAAAATCTCAGATAGCAATCAACTACAAATTAGGACCAGATTTCTTTAATTGACCATCATGTCGCCTTAAAAGATGGAGTGCCATCTAGATTTACCACTACTTTCTAAGAAGGTGACAGGAAAAAAGGGAAACTGGGGAAAGGAGAAACATGAGACAGAAGAGATTAAGGAAACTGAATAATTTGCCTGAAAGAAAAAAATGAACAGACAATGCTAAAACAGAGAACTTGAGATGGAAACAGCGAGAGACAGAGGGAATAGGAGAGAGGGGTGTAATTGCAGGAAAAAGGGGCTCATTAGCCCGTCACTATCCTCAATCTAACCCTCAATTTAAGGTCAGGGAAGAGAAAGAGAGAAAGAGACTACAGAAAATGAGAAAATCAGAAAAGGAAGGAGGAATTTAACAATAATTCATCTGCAGTTTATACAGTGTCAAATGATTCACTGTCAAACTTTTCTTTCTCTGTTAAACTTTCTACCTCTGGCCCCTTTACACCAGCTGGCAGCTCTGAGCGCGCACGCTGCACCGTCATGCATCACACATCATATCTCCTTACACACCTCGCGTGACGAATGCACCGTCTCTCTGGCCTGTCTGAACTCACTTAGGAGTAAGGAAGAAACGCTGACTTTGTTCTCAAAGAGAGAGGAAAATCGAGATAAAAAGAGTGGTGTAAAATATAAAAGACCCAGTCAAAGAGATTTAATACCAAGCTGTACCCAAACTGCCCAGAAGTCCCTCTAGTAAAGTACTTCTGAACCCCGGACCAGGTAAATTGTAAACTGGTATTTTCATCAAGTGGAGCCCAACTGTTAACAGTGATTGGCCCAAGGCAACTTAGGGATACTGACTCACAGTTTAGGAAAGCAGGGTGATGAGATATCCATTCCTTCCCTGCAGAGCCAATGTGTTGCCCTACCCTTAACTACTCTGTGCAGTTTAGAGCTGGAATGTAGTGCATGGAGAGCACTCAGAGTGGCTACAAAGTCTCCAAATGGAGTGCTGCCTAAACTGCTTTTTCTAGTCATAATTTTAAGCGATTAGTCACTTTTCCGCAGCTACTTTTAGCTTCTGAACATGTTCTGGATGTAGCTTTAATTGGGTGAACCTCTGAAATGTGCTACCCGCCTTTAACTGTAGTCCGAACTCTATAGGTGCACCACAAAAAAAAGAGCATCACAGTTACTCTGAAGTGGTTATATATAGAAACTATACAGGGCTTCATATAGTCCTGAAAAGTGTTACCACTTACGATGCTCTAAGTCAGCAGGCCTTGCATTGTTTACAGTGCCACAGCAGGAATGCCTCGCTGGATAAAGCTGAGGTAAGAATAAGCACCGCACGAATCCCTACTGTACCAGACTACCCACTGACTAGGTTTCAGCAGTTTGCGCTTGGTCTGTGTGTATGTGTGTGTTTGAAGGAAAAAAGGTGGGTGGATGCACCAGGTGCCAATCCATGCAAAGAGAAAATGTGCCCAAAGTGTTGCAGGATTTCCACTGTCTGGAAAAAGCACAAATAAATACAACCATTCACAAGTGTCCTTTTCTATTTAGCATACAATCTGGATCGCACTAACATTATCATCCCATTAAGTACGAACAGTCTGTGTGTCACCTATTTGTTTTGTTTGCAATTAAACAGGATAAAACAGATGACTGTACAGACAAAGCCATGCACTTACACAGAAGCATACAGTCACACACTTTGTGGAGGAGAAAAAAAATGCAATCTGAAAAGAAAAACAAGAACTAAACAATATACCATCATGTTTTAATTTCATTTGTCGTTCGAATTGTTGGGCCACTGATGGTTGTCGGCATCAGTCATAAAACCATATTGCCTCAACAGATGCATGATGATGTACACAGATCATAATCATGCATTTATAAATCATACACGTGCTTTGGCAACACATGCGGAGCCAAATATGTGCAGCTGAATGTTTACACACCCCAAGAGAAGAGCATTGTTTAAATAAATGTATATACTCATATATTACACACTGAAAACGCATCTCTATACCATCTTTCTCCCTCTCACTCTCTCGTCTCTCTCCCTGTTTTCTTTCATGTGGGAGGCAGCAATGGGCACCCAGCCATGCCACATCAATATGCGTACTGGTGAAACGCTTCCCCTGCTTCCCCCACTTTGCAGTTGCCGAGGCCTGCAGCAGTTGAAGCGGCAGCTACTGTCACCGGATATGGCAGGTCATGTTAGCTAGTAGTTAGTTAAAGGAGGTTAGCGAGCTAGCACTCCCACTGAGGCAGGCCACAACCGGGCTGGCCTTGTCGCAGCAACCTGCCGTGGTGACAGCCCACTGACGCAGACAACGCCAGCCAGTGCCACCCTGAAGGCACCTTGGATTGCACCCAGGCAAGGTTCCCTGGGAGCCCGGGTTGCCATGGTGGCAGCCGAATTTGGGTCCAATAAACGTGAGGGGAACAGGCGGTGGACTGGGGAGGGGGACTTTGGGGTGGCAAGAAAGGGGACAGAGAGAAGGGGGGATTTCTGACTAAAAAAACAAACAAAAAAAACCGTACCAGTCAGTGTAGAAAAACATATTAATGGAAGGACATTAAAATTAAATCATTCATCCCCTAAAAATAAGACAGACGGCAACAGAGAAACTGCGATACTGTGTGTGGTGGATGCTGCTGCTACCTACACAAAGGGTTTTTAAGAGTCTCTTAACATTGTCAATGACAAGATGAAAGTACTGCATGTCTTCCACTGCTCCGAGGTTGTAAATGAAAAGTATAAAGCTCAGCTGTCAGATCACTCAAGTTGCAAAGTGACAGATGCACTTCTCGTGTCTTACTGCACAAGGCCGCGACTATAAACAAGACGTGCTCTTAACAATTACAGGCAAGTTTAAAAGAGTCAGAGTTGTTAACAGTCACACTCAAGTGTAACACAATTAAACATAAACCAAATAAAAGCTTTTAAAAGACGCCCCTCACTTGGCTTCCCGCTCCGCTCTTTCAATTACAATTCACTAAGTGGTTGGAGGTGACTTAACCCTGATCTTCGTGTTCATAAATTCATCTCCTCTTAACGAGAAAGTTTTCACAACAGAAATGCGCCATAGGACTTTTTAGCAGTTAGTTTACACCTGGCTCCCTTGGCCGACGGGCCGACGAGCTGAATTATAAACAGCTGAAACAGAGAGTGAAGCATAACACCTTGCTGTGGCCAGTTCACCACGGTGTCCCTGAGACCCCAAAACTCTTCTCCTTCCAAACTCTGAATCTAAAAAAAGACGCCTGCTTGGCTCATAGTACTGTAAATCATGCAAAGTAGAGCATAGTGCTTGGTCTGGAAAAAATAACCATGTATAATGAGCAGACATATGCACATATGCACTCTCACACATATGCACGCCTGTGCTTACACACATAAACGTTGCCAAAAGAACCCCCCACCACCACCCACTACACTGCTTTGTACTAGACACACAAACACACACCGTCTTTAGTCCTTAATTCTAACCCCTGAAAACACCATCCTTTCCTGAATCCATGGTAGTGATAAAGAACAAACACACACACAAAAAACAAAACACTATCTCTGCCCCCACCTTACTCCACTCGCTGAGACTCTGTCCACTTTCCACCTGCTCTGCACACCCCTCCAAGCTCGCTCAAACTCAAACGTGAACACGCACACATAGACACACACACACTAATGCCATTTCACTCCAAACTCATCCTGTTATCTAAACAAGCGCCGTCCTCTCGTCAGCGTCAGTGGGTTCCTTTCTCTGTCTCCTCAGAGAAAAGAGAGACTCTCCTGTTCACAGATGAATGGGGTCTTTTGATGAAGCGCCGAGCCTTGTTTACCGCCACTCCATTTATTTACCGGCCTGTTTTTCAAGTCGTCATTGAGGGACACTCTACCAAAACACCCCCCGCGTCAACCGCCTTTCCCCAACAAACCGCATCCTCATCCACCAGCCCCCTCCATCTCATCCTCCCCTTAACTACACCCCCTATATGCTCAACATAAATACAAAATATACACACTATGCCTGCTCCCAATTCCATGTTGTTCCCTATCCCGTTTCATCCTGCTTTCTTCTCTACGTCTAGTGTCCTAGATCTGTGTCCAAACTGATTTGAAGCTTACTCGCTTACACAGACGCATGCCAAATTTGATTCTCTGCATTTTGCTGTGCTTCTCGGCTAGCTCACTTATTCACCCCCCACCCCCCTCCACCCCACTTTCTGTCTTCTCTAAACTGCTCTCCTTCTCACGGTGTAACAAACATCAAATGAAGCCTTCATGAAGTTTTTTTTCCTCCAAACATCTAAGAGTGGCTTTTTCGGAAAGACGGACCATCTCAGTGTGATGATGTTTTAACCAGAAAATAATAAGCAACCAAATTAAATAATGAGTTATGCAAATATCATAAAGTGAAAGGACTACATTTATCCAGAAGGGAAACTAAACTGCAGTCCAGCCTGACTGCATACACAAAAATACTTGTACTGACAAATAAACAAATGTAAAAATAAACTAAGGCATTAAATACTAACCATAAAGAGTGTTGAAGGTTTTTCTGTAATTTGAAATATAAAAAAAATGACTGGTGACAAAACATCTTTGGCCAGTAAAAAAAAAAAAAATCAAGGTTCAAAGCCTCCACATGTGTGATGGCCTGCTTTCATGAAAACTGAGAAAAATGGTCCTATTGAGTGCTAAAATGTTTGTGCTTACAAGTTATTTTACATTTTTTTGTAGCTGCAAATAGAAGTCCAGGGTGTTAATGAGGCTAGGGGAGGGCATTCATTTGAACCTTAAAGAGGAATAAAAGAAAAGCGGAACAAGCGAAGGAAAGAAAAGAGAAGAAAGAGAGGATCAGAGGGAGGAGGTTGGCAGGGAATATCATGAAAATTTGGCGTCTTCCATGCAGGGAGATAGCATCGTGCCAAAAGCGACCGCCGACACAACTCCTCTCACTTTCAACATTAGACTCCTTTGCCGTGTTAAATTCGCCCACATAATAATTTCATTATTCTTCAACCCACATGTGCAAAATAAAATGAAATAGATGATATTTTTATTTCTTTTTTCTAAATCGGTACTGACCCAACTTTTAATTCAACAAAACAAACTCAGCAAAACCGCTTCTCTTAAGAAAAATAACTATGCGGGGAAAAATTTAATAAAAACAACAGAAACATAAGTAATAGTGCCTTGGATTTAAAATACAGTACTGAGGTACTTATTATAGCACGCCTATTGCTGTGTGGCACTGAATACTGCCATTAGCCAGACTCAGCAGCCTTTGCCAGGGCCTCGCTGTGAGTGCAGCCCGGTGAATAAGCCGTGTTCCCTGGCTCTCCCTCCTTTCTGGCTGGCCTGTCTGAGATTGAGCATTGGCCATAGCGCTCTTTCTCCTGCTCCTTCTCCTCCTCTTCCTCCTCCTCTCTGTCTCTCTGAGGTCGGGAAACCCTCCTGAGTGGGTATATGGTTTTTGGGGACAGACACATTTCATGGTTGGCGCCGCTACAAAAGCCTGAAAAGAGACCCGGCACTGGGAAGACACAGTATTAATACAGACAATACCTCCCCCTCGCTGCTTCTGACTCTCTTTTTTCTCAATAACCTCTTTCTTTTCATCTCTTTTTCTTGCCCCCCCCCTCCTTCTTTTTTTTACACTTTAGTTTTTCTCCTAATAAAAAATGTTAAAAAGCCCACTCAGCTCAAGTAAAGAATGCAGTTTTTATCACTGCATGGCGTGGCTTAGCCTACACCCATTTTTATTTAACAAACGTTACTGTGTTTTAATGTGCAATTAAATCTCAACAGTAGGTATTAGACTAGGCTCAGCAGCGTGTGAAAACACTCGTCTTTTCTTTCAAATAAACAAAAAACTGCTAAGCATGTATTACAT
Source organism: Simochromis diagramma (assembly GCF_900408965.1). NCBI lineage: Eukaryota > Metazoa > Chordata > Actinopteri > Cichliformes > Cichlidae > Simochromis > Simochromis diagramma. The sequence continues at coordinate 12,544,749 of NW_024386792.1, forward strand.
GCCAGTCCGAAGAGTAATTTAGCCGGAAAAATAGCAACAATGTGTTACATTATTAAATTAGTGAAAATAATAAAGATAAATTTACTTTAATTTGCATAATGTATTTCAAGATATTATTTTGAACACATCACCACTGGGCCAAAATTTAAATTAAAGGTTAATTTAATTTGTGGAAATCTAAAATTGTGTAGTTGTAAATTTAAAATGAGCACTGCAATAAATTAAAATACTATAAAGAAAAAAAGATATGCACAATTAGTATCCAAAGAAATGTAAATTGTTTAATTTGAGACGTTTTTTCCCCTAATCATGAAAACCACAGAACGCTGAAACGCTTAAAATTTCCTTTTGCTTTTCTGCTTCTCTACCTGCTTTGCGTTTACGCTGCAGTGCTTCTTCTCATGGGGAGCAGAAAAAAAGTCTGACAGCTGGGTTCATTCAAAAAGACACAGGGCATCTGAGAAAAACCAGTAAAAGAGCCAAATAGCACAAACTGTCTTATTTGTCTCCTCCACCATAGTGATGGCCTCCCAATTTCACTGGAATAATCTATTTACCGCATATCTCCGACACTGAAACTCTTCACACAAAAGGAAACAGATGCGGGTAGACCAGAATTGTTCATGGGTTCTACTCTCTCCCGAGTCAGGCACAGCCAAAGAAATGGAGGCTTATGATCGTTATGTAAAACCAAAAAAAGCGGAGAGCTTTTCTAGGACAAAAGGCACCGTATCAAGGAGCATGCCAGTTGTCACTGGTCAATTTAATGGGACACCAAACATAACAACATTGTCTTTGACTCGCCTTTCTCGTGTTTTTTTGTTTTTCTAATTTTCCCTCGAGTCAGCTTGTGTCATCATGGTCTCATGAGATAAATGCAGACCCTGCGGTTTTGGATCAATCTATGTGCGTCTGTGACACCCCAATGTTAGCCTCGCGTCTGTGTATGTGTGCGCGTGTTTTGGAACGAATGAGTACACAACAGGGCTTTGGCTAGACGGATAGCAATAGCTATCCAAATACACAGACTTTTTTCTGAAGCCAAGAATAGTGTGAGAAGACTCCCTCTCGCTCGGCCTCTCTAATGTGACGGGGCTCTCCCTGCGTCTTAACCCTTTAGATTTGATACATAGCCACCTCAACGCGTCCCTGAGGCCAGACAGAAAGGCAGAGATGTGCAAAAGACCCGACTAAACGAGAGTCATCAGTAAACATTTGCTGATGCCAAAGCTGCTCTGCATGTGGAGAGCTTTTCTTAGCCGACGTGGGCCCTGTTCCCACCACACACACAACACAAAAGCCTCAGACCTAACCGACCCCCCCTCCCGAGTGTCAAGATTTCATTTAATCAAAACTTCACTGCTGACGGCCATCCTAAGCTGTGCTTGCACACAAGGATAGTCCACTCAAACCTTGTGATGTCATGGGAGTCTGAGAGGAGATCCAGGAAGTAATTAACAACAGATTATTTTCACAGGGAAAAAACAACGAGCTATGGGGAAAAGAAGACCTGTGGAATCCATCAGAGTATTCCTTCAACTTTTAAGATGTCACAAACAATTCACGTGATTCCTGAGTGTCAGGATTCCTTTCTCTTTTTCTCTCCCTTTCCTGTTACTACATTTTTTCACCTTTTTTCCTCACACATTTAATTACCTTTTTCATCCCCATAAACTCTAGAGTTTTGCGTAGTGATGAACGCAAGTAGGGTTTTATTTGTGAATCCTAGCTGTGGTCAGCGAATTGGCTGGGGGGCTGGCCACAACACTAAGGCTTCTCTGGGCTTTCTCACAGCAATGTCCAAGGCATGACTACTGCTATAGTGAGAGAGAGGCGGGATCTGGCACTACAGAGCGTGGAGTGTGGAGCGGTCATGGCAGAAATGGCACGGCGAGCACATTTCACACCTCCCTCAGAGTGACTGCAAATTTCCTGTACTGCACTTTTGATTGGAAACACATTTGAAACATCTTTTCATGATCACACTTACGGCGTACAAAAGAAAAAGGGGGAAAAAAATAAAACGCTGGAAGAATGCTTTCCAAGCTATGACTAAGTGCATAGAGCTAACTTTGGACCTGACAAATGTTTTTTTTAATCTTCTATTTTTCCAACCTCGAATAAATCAGAAATGTGCTGAGTTTAATCTAAAACAGCCCAAAGATTATAAATCAAATAGTCCACTGAATACTGTGAGGAGGAGCAATAACTTCTCCTCAGATGGTGTACAACTGCAGCCACCTATGCAGTAGTCAGAGTAACAGAAGTGAGAACTACATCCAGGCTAGTACGGTGAAGTACGTGTAAGCCTATCCAAAGCGCTCCATTCATGGGTTATCAACTGGACACTGGCAGTGTTCGGTGCTCTGGCAGACCCTTGGCACTTCCGGGCCAAGAGATCACTATCTCCATTATAATATACCAGTCACTCACTCTTAATAAACACTAAAAATACACTACTCACTGTACTGCACCACAGCCCCTCTTTCCCTCTCATCTATTTCTCTGCCAGCATTTCAGTTACAAAGTCATTCAGTTTCAAAGACATGTTGCTCTGTCTGCTTTTTTTTTTTAACTCTTTATCTGAGGTGCCTGAAAACAGGCGGAGAAGGTTTTGTATTGTGGCATCGTGGTTTGTTCTGTTACGGCTGCGGTGTGTTATGCTCTGTAACAGAGAGGATCTCAAAGGCTGGCTGGCTGCAGAACAGTCTGAGAAAGCCTGACGGCAAGCCCAGAGATTCCCCGTGGCAGCTTTTGCCACTCTGTCATAAACAAAACACAAGACGTCTTTCTCTTCTTCCCACACCAACGGGGCCCGGGTGCTGCCAAACAGAACAATCACTATTGTAGCCTCTTCTGCTTTCCAACGTGCTCTCTCTCCCTCACTCTCTCTCCGAGTCTCCTACAATATAAACAAAAGAGATCAGCGGAGGCTTTACCTCTGTGAGAGCAACAATGAAGGCGATGTTTAAGGAGACAAAACAAAAGTGTGCACGGGATCAAAGAGGAGCGAGGAAGACAGAGATGCTAAAGACCGACAAAATACAAACCAAACAAAAACAAACAATGAGCACATCTTGTCATTCACTGTGCAAGTGAGTGGAAAAGGAAAACACACAACCACACATCACTGTAACAGATGAGTGCAACAGAGAAACGGAAGGCCTTGATGCCCATTTCCTAAATGTGAGTTAAAAGCAAAGGAAAGACAAGTGTGCTGACCTCACGGAAAGTTTGCACTTGGTGTAGACCCCAAAGCAGCTCTCCAACAAGGACTTAAAGTGAAAATCGGTTCTTTGGAATAAGATAAAAGTGCTGAGGCACACTATTGTATATATTGTATTAGTCAGATAAGATAAGACAAAGTATCCAGTGAGCCGACATTATGAATGGGTAGCGCACTGGGAAGGGCCTCCAAGTAGTCACGTGTTTTACTATACTGTTGTAAAACTAAGTGCTGCGGTGATGAATACATGCCAAGAACCCGAAAATTGGACAGCTGACATCATCAGTACAGGTAAAGGAAATTTAGTGCAATTCAATTACATTTGTGTGTATGGACACATCAGAACATCTGTAGCAACCTTTACTCACCAGGTTTTAAACCCAAGCAGCTTCAATTACTTAAACTAATATACACAGAATTACACCATGAATAAAATATTTTCTGTTGTTCATTGGTGTGTTCTTTTATTCCTTTGTCCAGCATGCCATTTTGCTTTCTCCATGAATTTAAAATATTTGAAAGATTAAAAATAACCTCTTAAAATATGCGTGTCATTTGATTTAGTTTTCATTTTATGATTAAACTAATTTTGCATAATTTACAAGGGGAGACATTTTCATTTGCGTAAAACAGAACTGACCCGAAATGCACCAGTATACCAATAAATCTTTATAAGAGACATTTTTTTCGTGATTAAATTTGATTATTAAAAAAAAAAAAATACAATCAATTACATCTACAAAAACAAAAACCCAAACACTGTTGATATTCTCTCAGTATGCTCTAATATGGCCGCAACCTATGGTTTATTACCGCCACAGAGAGACCAACAAAGTGAAGCTGGAACTGCTGCCAGGGTTTGGCTCAGGCTGTGAGTTATTTGGCCTGGATTGATATTTTGCGTGTGTGTGTGTGTGTGTGTGTGTGTGTGTGTGTGTGTGTGTGTGTGTGTGTGTGTCTCAGAGAGAGAGAGAGAGAGCCTAAGGATCACCTATGATAGCATTTGGCTAGAGTAATGTTAATGCCCAGTGTAAGAGTTGTGCCTCGGCAGACACGAGAACGCGCGTGTGTGTGTGTGTGTGTGTGTGTGTGTGTGTGTGTGTGTGTGTGTGTGTGTGTGTGTGTATTTGGACAGTGATTGGGATATGCTGTATATATATGTGCGGGTTGAGTCACTGTTTGAAATTTCCAGAAAATTCCAGCTGACATAATATTAGGTCATGAGTGTGTGTTTGTATATGTAGCCAGCAAATGGTTAAGCAGTGTGTATTTGGAAGATTTGGCTGTGAGATATATTATGTGTGTGTGTGTGTCTGCGTGTGTGTGGCTTCTCTGACAGTTTTTTTTTTTTTTTTTTGCAATGTGGGGGGGAAAACTACAACACAGCCAGTGTTTTGGCTGTGTGTGTGAGGAGTATGCGCACTGGAGGCTACAGTGATGTTTGGCCGGGTGTGAGTGTGTGTATCCATGATGGTGGCTGCGATACAACAATGTTTGGCTGTATTAAACTGTATCTGTGATAGTCCTTGGCCGAACGTGTGTGCTGTGTGGGTGTGTGTACGCAATCGTGACTAAAACCGTGTTTGCCTTTACGTGTGAAAGTGCGCTGCAGAGATGACAGAGTTGTTTTTCTTTTCTTTTTTCCTTTTTTTTAAAAAGAGTGTGTGTGTGTATCTTTATTTAGCTGTGTTTGTATGTGTGTGTATGGGTGTGAAGGTGGCTGCAATAGTACTGGCTGTCTTTGAGCATTGGCGTTTTGTGTGTGAGTGTGAGTTTGGCAGCCAGGTCCAACGTGGTGCTAACGTTCAGGCAGACGGTGAAGGCGGCAGCAGCCTGCGGCCTGAGAGCAGGAGGCTCACGGCTCTGTTCGCTTTCTCTCTCTCTCTCACACACACACACACACACACACATAAATACACAAGCACACACACAACCTGGGCTGCGGCCAAATGATGATTTCTGGCTACAATGGCCTTACCATGGCAGATATACCTCGACAGACTGTGTACAATACTATAAACAGTGACTCTTCTTTGTGCAAAATTCATTGCGCAAAAAACACAGAAATTTCATCTCATAAAAAAACAGTCACTCAAACACACACAGACACACACAAGCATGCAAATTCTTTCCTAGGAAAAAAACAAAACACACACACACACAAAATACATGCTCATATGAAGCCGCAAATGCCTCGCTCAGAATAATGAACGCTTACTTGCCAGAGCACGCTGGACGTATGCCCCTGACACACACTAACAAATTCTTTTTTATTACTGTTGATACTACGTTGTCATGTAAACAAACCCCAAGAAACAGATGAAGAAAAGAAAAATATTAAAAGAACAAAAACGTACCCGCTGTTTTCTGTGGGAACAAAAGCAAGCAGGGACTTTCACTTTGTTAATCTGAGAGATAAATCTTTACTTTATTTTTTTTTTCTTACCTTTTAACTGCTTAGTTATTACTTTAACGTTCCCTCCGTAGTAGTAAAAAGGTTTTTATTGTGTCTCTGAATATTTTTACTTTTACGTTATTCTTTTTATGTTTTTTGTCATTTTCTATATTTTACTATATTGCAAATTAAGGTATGCACTTGTGTTTCTGTTGTGTTTCAAATTGTTAAAATGTTAGCGCGATCCTAAAAGCACACCGACATGATTACATGTGGCGAGTGTTTACGTGCTGGCATCCCTCTCAATTAGTGTCTGATGTCCAGTTTCTCACATACCTGGCGTGTGGACGAAGTAGGCCAGGTAGAGGTCCAGCTCCTTGACGGACACTCCGATGTGGTGTGGCTGGACGCACAGGCCAGGGTTGGTGCACTGCGGTGACTTGACCAGTCGTTCTCCGTCCGTGCTCTCCAAGGGGCTGCCCTTAAACAGGATGACCATCACCAGGTCCAGCCGCCACACCTTGTCAGCCTGGCGCAGGCAGTCGATGCGACGTATTTTGCCCTTCTGGTCGGGGTTGGACAGCACGCAGCAGGGGGGCTTTTTGCCCGTGATGGTGAGCACAAAGTCCTCACGGAACTCAGGCCGGATGTCCTTGCGGAGCTTGGCCAACAGGCGTGAAGCCCACTTCTGCTTGATCTCTGGCTTCTCTCCCAGCAGTTCATCCTTCACTGCACGCTCTTCCTCCTTGGACATGCGCTTCTCGTGCTTTTTGAAGTATTTACGCTTGCGGGCCTGCAGGTTGAACCAGGTGTAGGCGAAGGCGCGGACATGGGGCAGAAGGGCCTCGATGAAGGGGTGGAATTCATCCTGGATGAGGGAGGAAGATGGGGGGAGGGTGGATGAGGAGAGGGAGGAGGGGGGGAAGCAGGAGGAGGCATTGGAAAGAGAGGGGGAGAATGGGGGAGAGAAGGATGGGGAGAGAGGGAGAGGGGGTGAGGAGGGGAAGAGAGAGGAGAGGCAGTTAGCACCGGCGCGCAGCATGGAGGAGCGGCGCCTGCTCCGTGTGAGTGGAGGGAGAGAATGAGAGGCGCAGAGAGAGAGGGAGAGAGAGAGAGAGAATGAGAGAGAGAGAGAGAGAGAGAGAGAGAGGGAGACGGAAAGATACCTTGCGCTCTCTAATACAGACACATCGCACCGAAGGACACACTTCACAAACCACTGAACAACACATCACTGAATGACTGAGGTAAGAGATGAGACAGAAAAAATATGAGACTTGTCTCCATGAGATATTTGTGTAAATGTTGTTTGTCTGGTTAAATATAAACAAATGTGCTAGTTATAAATAAAAAATAGTGCCATCCTAATCCATTACTAAACATAAACAGTATTATTCTCAAAAGCATTATAGTAAGTATCAAAAAGTCAAGTAAAAACACAACATTTCTAAAACATAATTCAAACTGACCACGCGTATTATACAATGCTTAAAACACTAACATAATCAAGAAGAACGCACATGCCAAATTCTGATTAATAAAATTAAAGCCGTCTCGCTGAAAAGCCACAACATAAAATATTTGTCCATAAATAATACAACTGCGCCTGCACTCAAAAGTGCTTAACAGTAACGATCAAAAAATATTTGCAAATAAAACAAGAATTTCATGGTAGTTACCATTTTGCTCTCTCATCATAAATTCACCCCGTCGATTGCAAAGAAACTTAAAATGCAGAGCCAGTACAATAACTGGATTGTAGAGTCAAAAAAGGCGCTGAAGTAATGCTGAAAACAAAAGAGTGAGGGGAAAAAAAACAAGCAAAAAAAAGAAGCTGATAAACTGTCCAATAAAAGCAGCAGGGGGCAAAAAAGCTGAGAAAGAGGAGACAGGCCAGGGGGTGCAGTGTAATACCAGCACAAGAACACAGGAGGTACTGTAGCAAGAGCTGCAGGAGAGGTGCTGTGCAAGAGCAGAGCAGAAGGAGTGTAGAAAGTTTAGCAATCTCTGTGTCTAAAAGGATGAAAAAAAGGAGCTGGGTGTGCACAAATAAAATAAAACAGATAGTGCAGCAAAATAATAAAATTGTCAAAAATTAAAACAAGCTTCTTTCTTTGTTTGCAAAAACATGCAGAGAAAATATCTTGATGAAAAACAAAAATAAAAAAAAAAATGGCTGGCAAAGCAGCGCGTGCTATTGGTTCAATTCTGATCTGCATAAGACTCACGCAGAGGGAGAGAGAGAGCTGGACAAGGGGGGTGCGGACAGAGGAGAAGAAGGAAAAAAAAAACAAAAACAAGAGGACCGAATCAATGTTGGAAGACTGTGCACGACCGCTGGCAAACCCGAGTGCAGCTTCTTTTTTCCCCCTCTTTCTCTCCAACTCTGTCTCTCTCTTTCTCTCTTCCTCTCCACTTTCCGTCTCTAACCATTGACTGAGTCTGTGCCAACACGCAGAGGGCCCACCTATTTGGCATCGAGTCTCAAACAGCCCAGCCAATACGCACGCTCAAAGCACTGAAAAGGAGGGAAGAGAGAGATGGCAGAGGGAGAAGCAAAGAGGTGGGGGTGTGGATGGTTGGTGGCTGGTAGTGGAGAGAGGGCGGGAGGGGGTGGATTGTGTGTGGTGCAGGCAGAAGGCACGTCATTAGCCAAACAGACAAGTTCCAATCTAGTGCAAAGGCAAAGTCCAGAGGATATTAATTTTACATGCATCCAGACAGCACCCGCCTCCTAAAGCTCCCCCCACACACTTCTCCCTCCCTCACCACCTTCGTCACCAACATGGTCACAGCCATCCCAACAAACCAGCTCACTCTCTAACTGCACCCCCCACTCCTGAAACACCCCTCTCCCGCTCTCTCTCTCTTTCTCTCTCTCTCTGCTCGCGTTACACCACCTTGGCATGGGATGGCATGAGAAAACACAGACCCAAAATCCCACTAGACCCTGAGACCAGCAGCTGCTCCTGGATTTACCACACAAACAAAGAGAGGAGGGGGAAGAAAAAGACCCCCCTCCACCCCCCAAAACAAAAAATACCATCCAAAAACATGCTCTCCTGTTTCAAAATGCAGTCTTACATCCAAACTGGCCCCTTTGCCTCCTTTTTTTCCTTTTCCTGTTACTCCACTTTAATAGCTCCAGCACCATAGAAACAGAAACACATTAAAAGTTTCTGTTATCAAATTGGAGAGTTGTATTATTTGTGGGTGAGAAGCTGGATCTGATTGACAATGATGCCTCAAAATGCTGTGGTGGATGGGTTTATGCAAGTAGCCTATATAGCTTAAGCCTTATAAAACTATCAAAAACAGACTACACAGCTTCCTGTAATTGCAAAGTTGAGTCGAATGCATTCAGCTTTAGATATGCTGGTCTTTATAATAGTAAGGACAATAATATTTTCATTCTGCAGCCAGTTAATTGCCCATATTTTCATCGTGCTGCATTATGAATCCCACAATGACACATAATTGGGACTTAACAGCAGCAGAAAGTGAGGGAGCATGGGCCTGCGTAGCTGCTCTGGACAGCAAGTTGTCTCATCCTCATTGGCTGACTCACACGACCTCAGAGGTACAAGCTGTGCCCAGAGCACCAGGCGAGAAATATCTGACACAAAGGCTCCCACCGAGGGCCGATTCAACATAATCGGATGCATTTGTCAGAAAAATAATATCTCTGTGATGATTTGATGTGAAATACGTAAGGGCTGCTCCACTCCCTAGAAGTGCATTTAAATGTCATTCTCCCAATTTACAAAAAAGGAACACATTTACCCATTTACGCAGTCCAAATTACATGAATTAGTCCACAAGGCTCACAGGAATTACAGAGACATTGTCAAAACTGGAATCTTGACAGTGGGCAGCCATAAAAAGCTAACTTGTCATGTGGCAAAGTTGAGGGTCCGTTCATTTGATTGTGAGTTGAAGCCCCCTGCTGTGCAACGGGACAGGCTGTCTGTGTGAACGCCCTACAAAGGCCAGAGTCCTCTGGTTGGCTCCCAGGACCATCAGATTTAGCCTGGCCTGCTCCCTCTGTCAGCGTCTGACAGAGGAGCTGCAGCCTGGATGACTGGCTGGTCCACTGAATGGCTGACAAGCTGGCTGCCAGGTTGGCTGAAAGGCCGCATGACGGGCTGGGTGAATGACTGGTTGGCTACCCAGGTGGGTAGCTAGCTGGCTAGTTGGTTGCCTGGCTGGCTGGCTGACTGGCTGCTACTGTTGGGGGAGGAAGGGGGGTACAGACCCCATCTGGACCAGGCTGAGCCGGGCCGGGTGCCGATTGTTCGTGCTAGCATACGCCTGCCTCACACAGCCACGCTGAACACGTGAATAATGTGGGAATGAGAGAAGATGGTGGAGGCAAGAGAAAAAAAAAAAAAAAAAACAGGCAAATGGAACATGAGGAGATGGAATTAAATAGGATGTGTGTGTGTTTGTTTTTGTTTTTGAAGAATAATAACGGAGGTGTGTTTGCCACTTATTTGAAAAGACTGAAGGGATCTAGACTTTTTTAATGAATGGGCCACAGACAAAGAACAGGAGAGCTATGTGCCAAGCACTGCAGTTACTTCCTCAATATCATCACATTACTGACAAGCGAAATGATAACCAAGATTCATATCAGGGAAATGAAAACCAATCCATTGTCCGAAGCGACGTGTTTTCTTTAGCGGATGAGCCCTGAGACATTTTTTGAACAACATAACTCCTGTTAAATCTTCATACCGCAAAAACAGGATGAAAAACTGAAGGTATCCTATTACGAGATAAAATTTTATCTGTAACATTAAGCAAATAAACTGCAAATACTATGCAAAAAACCAATACCCCCTACACCCCCCCCCCCCTATAATCCCTCTAAAAGAAACAAAAAAAAAACCCTTTTAAAATCACTTAGTTAAATCTGCTACAGGGCCTCCTTCTTATGATCATAAACTGGACCAAATGCAAAATTATGCACAGCCATTGAGGTTTGTGCACAAATTGCAGTTAAAGAAAAAAAAATCTTTTATTATTTTGGCTAAGAAATCAGTCTGTGTGGCACCCCGCTGTTTAATGTGTCCTTTTTTGACATTTTCAAACCCGCAGCTCCTTCAGCTCATTAGGGAAGATTTCTCCTGTTTGCCCACAATTCTTCACGGCAGAAGAAACAGTGGCAGCTTTTCCAGGCCTGAGCCACGGCGCTCTGTAGGTATCTGCACTGCAATAATGTAAGAGAGCGCTCCTCTTATCTCTGCATGCCATGCTCTGTCTTTCAGAAAATGACGACCTTTGTTCGGTCAGGCCGGGCGAGCCAATCTCCACTCACTCCACTCCGCTCCAGCCCTGACACGGTACAAACGCAGAGAGCAGCAGAGAAATGAAATCCAAACTCAGGTTTTATTGAGGCTTCAAGCACCAACAAAACACCAGAGTTAAGAAACCTATAAAAAAATAAATAAATCACCGTGTTCAACAATTCGGAGAAAATTAACAAGAGCGCTCCGTTTGAGTTTACTCATTAAACCAGTTTGTCACGTAAGGCTGGCTCGGGGATTACCTTAACTGTTTAAATAGCAGGGGCTACGAAATGAGGCCAAAAATTGAATTAAAATAGCGTTAAATTCGAGTCCACCATAAATCCTTTAAATGAGAAAAAACCCTCTGTGTGGCCTATCCTCCATCAGAAAAGGGCCTGCACCTCGTCTTCCTACATTTCCCAAAACACTATGAAAATTAATACTCTCACCTCTGAAACAACGAAGCCCACCATTTTCACCATCTTCAGAAAAAGAAAGGCAAAAAATGTTTAGCGTTTGGTTTTTGGCTGATAGCGCCCGTTAACCTCCACGACCGTCGTTCCCAGCATCCGTCGGTCTGTTTCTGAATTAGACTTGTTATGTTGCTCTGTAAAAATAAATTGCAGGCCTTGAAGTCGACTGCTCTAAATACGAAACCTGCTCAAATCAAACGTCCCTCTTTCTCACGCCAAAAAAAGAGCTCTGAGGCTGTCTCTGTTGAGAGGCCTACCCACTACAAAGGGGGTCAAACTAATGATAAACTAATAAAAATGTATGCTAGTTCAATTCCTGCTGCTAACATAGGCTTAGCATTAGGCTATAAAGTGTGACCTCTGTGAAAACACATGTTAATCAGAGTAAAATCAATCACAGCTGCTCTAAAGCGTTTATGCGGCTTGCTTCTTTTTTTTCATTACATATTTATAAAGAGCCTCAATTTAGCTATAAGAAATATCGATCGATTTTTAGAAAGGAGCAATAGTTTCTACCCGCCTCAGTGTTTACGATGCAGTTAATTTTAACAAGCATAACTTTGGCCTGTTTCCCACATTGTCGTGTTTACCTGAGATGAATTTGCGGTATCAGTCTAAGTGTGCAAATAAATATCAAAGGAGCAAAAATAAACTCAGGACACGTGGGAGGAAATTTCTCGACATTTAGGCCTGCTTTATGCCACATCCTGCACGCTGAGGTAACAGTAAGAAAGCAGACATTACATTCTTACATTTGATGTCAGTGTTTTGCAGGTTAAATATTTCAGGTTAATAGCAAAAAAGGGCGTTTTATTTATTTTCTTCTTTTAAATTGTGTGATTCAAAGTCATGCAGAAATTTAAAAGAAAAACTTAAAACAAAATTCATGTAATAAATGTCATTTGCTCATATTTTCTTCATGACCTAAATAATTTACATTTTTAGAGATTATTCAAGTTTTAAAATCTGAGCTTTCTATAACAAGTTATTTTTTTAACCTTACTTGTAATTGCCAAAATAGATTAAATGCTGTCAATTTATTATACATTTGAAACTAAGTAATACCAAAGACTTTTTAAAGCTTTTTCAAGGGAGACAGAATTTTTTCTTTAATAAGTTATTTTAAAAAGTGTTGTTTTTTTTTTAGCAATAATCAGTTAAAAAGGGGCATCATGAATGTGTATTATATTTTATAGCTACACCTAAATGTACCACTGCTCCAAATGTTGTTTTTATTTTATTTTACAATATATTTACTATAATATAAATTGAACCTAAACTTAAAATAATGTTTTAAGATTATGCAACCATATTGCTGAACGCCAGATTTGTCTGTTGAAGTTATATTTCTTTCACAGGTTTTCTGTTATTTTATATCTAGATGATCCTGTAAAATCAGGCTACACACACACACACACACACACACAGAGAGAGAGAGAGAGAGAGAGAGAGAGAGAGCGAGAAGTAGAGAAAGACAGAGAGAAAGCTCATGAAATTTTCAGCACGCCAGAACATGTCACAACTGTAATTCAACTTTGACATCTGTTGTGTAAAATCACATATTGAAAAAGACTATGGTGATATAAAGGAAGCACTGTGAGAGATCTGAATCATTTTGTGTGTGTGTGTGTGTGTGTGTGTGTGTGCATGCATGCATGCGCAAGTGTGTGTGTGTGTGTGTCTTTGGAAAAAAACATTTTCGGTTAAAGTTTCTTCAGTTGTTTTTGCTTTTTATAGGAATCAAATATTTTTCAGAGACTTGGTAAAACATGGAGTTCTAACTATTTTATGCCATATGTGTATAATGCCTTTTTAAAATTTGTACACAAAAGAAAATGGAAACAGCAGAGAGAAAAAAGTTTCTGTGAGACAAATTTTCATGTTTCCTTCATATAAGAAACATGGGAAAATCGGGTGCACAGAGAGGACGCCTGATTGGATGTATCATCTCGCCATTAGAAGGTGGAAAGTTAGTGACCTCACTGTTCTCGGAGATATTAAAAAAGGAACATCGAGAAGTTCATATGAAATGCGATTTCCTTGGGAACGCTAACAAAATTTATTTCCTTTTTTGTTCCATCACATTCAGACACAGACACACAGCATTTCTCTTGAAATGTCCTCCTTAATGTCTCATCCCTGCCACTCATTCGCTTTCGTGCTCAAAACCTTTTCATCCATTTTAATCCTTGGAAGAATTAAAAAAAGGAAAAACTTCCTCTTTTTCTGCTCTCTTCCTCCCAACGGCACAGATTGATGTTAAAAGTGTGTCTGCGCATCGTGTGTAATTACGCCTGTTTACACACTGAAGCATTACTATGTGTGAAAGTCTGGAAGCCATTTGTGGCATGAGGCTGAGAGAGAAAGACAGAGCAAGCGAGCTTTAAACAGCTCCAGAGACACAAGGACTGATAGCAAGCCGGGGCTTCTGACACAACTGCAGACCTGGGTAATATTATACTCAAATATGTTTTCTCGTTTGTATGACGGGTTTGTCTTGCAGACCGTTTCAGCCTCAAATGTAAGCACATCAAAGATAAGATCAAGGGCTCTTTGTGTTTCTTTTTAAGTATCCAAAATTTGTTCAGCCAGGATTTTCCTGAGGTTTATGTGGTTTTTCTATGACTCTGGTCCATTTGCATAAATTTCACCTTACACAGTTAATTGTAAACAGAGCTTTAACCTCACAAGTGAGTCATACTCCCAATTTATGTTCTGAAAATGTTTGGAGAACAGAATTAAATTTGGAGTCGGAGAACACAGCTTGTTAAATACATCTGAATTTTTCTCTTTAGATGTGGCAAACGCTAAATGTTTTGTGGGCACTTTAAAGAAGGCTGCGTGAAACGTTAGACTTTTGCCCCTCTGATCCAAAACTGGATGCTAATCCTGATATCAGTGCCGTCAATTAGAAAGAATGTTTAGATATTACAGCGCGATGGGAGCGCTCAAACTAAATTAGGAGGATCTGCACTGCATTTTGCAAACAACGATTTAATAAACCACTCCGACATGTAGCTGCAGCTAGACGGTATGGTATAGGATTACTCGCAGGCAATTCCTAAATGAATACATACAGTATAGATTACTACCGTATGTGTGGTTCTGTAGCGTCACCAAATGCACACGCGAACGAACAGATACTGCTGGAGGTGGCGTTTTCCGACAGGACATTGCAATAGAACTGAATACAGCAATTCCCCTTGACAAGGGCAGCCATTCTTGATAAGGTCAAGTAGGCAGTGTGGCACTTAAGAGTGTGCGTGCGTGTGAAACACAGAGAGAGAGATTGAGGGGGGATGACAGAGTGTGGCAGCTTTCTGCCTCAGTAAAGGGAAGCCATAACGTCTGTCTCACACTTTCTGTCTCACTCCAAACTGAAGTGCATGCTGCACACACCTACAGCGTTCCAGTCGGCACATGCCAGCGGCACAGACTGGCTACCGTGCCCTGCCTACAGCTGCAGCAAGGGCTTTGAACCTCATGATTAGCAAATACAGCAGGAATCGAGCAGATAATGAAACCAGATATCCCCTCCCCTCCATGCCCTGCTCCAGCAGTAGCCAAGGCCTGCTACTCCTCGCACAAGAGATGCACTATTGAGAGACTTTCTCTCTCACTCTTTCACTCCCCCTCATTCTTTTATTCCTCCCTGGTCCTCGTTCTGCCAGTCGGCAAGGCGAGATGCCAACCTCTCCCCAAAGCTGGGCAGAGTGCCCTCACCCTTTATGCAAATGATTCACCACTAGCCCAACACACACATTCATTCCGTGCCCCCCACCATCACCTACTCCTCCATTCCTTCATTTATTCCTTTCACCTCTTACTCTGCAATCCCTCTCTCGCTAACACTTTCCCTTTCCTGCACTTCATCTTGTTGTTGCACTTCAACTATCCCTCCCTCTGCTTTTTGCTGCTTCACTCACACTCTCACTCCGACCAATTTGCCTGAGCTCCCCCTTTCTTTCAGCTGCTATCCATCTTCGAGCATCTCTCTCCCTCCTTTCACCGTGGAACTCCTTTTTCTCGCTGTCTCTCCCTCGCGCAGCTTGACTCACCCAGATTCAAACTTGTGCACTCATTCCTCGCCCGGTGCCAGACAGGCAAGTGCAGAAACTAGCTTTACCCTCTTTCTCTCTCTCTCGCTCTCATACAGCCACTCATGCTATAACACATGCCCTGTTTATATTCCTTAAAGGGAAAGAGTCTCTTCCAGAAATCCCTGTTTTTCTTGATCTCTTCCAGTTTTTATAACCATTATATCATCTGTCAGCATTTATCGCTAAGTAGATTGTTTGAAAGAAACTGTTTGGCACGATTGTCCGTATATTTCCTGTGAATTTATTACCTGTTTTGTGTGACTGATTGCTTCCTTGACTTTTCCCTGAGTCTTTGTTCAATCTAGTAACACTCTCTTTTCACAAAAGGGGAAAAACTGCATGAGAGAAATTAGATTTGACATAATTACATGTTTTAAAATTAGCATTCTTCTTCTTTTTTTTAAAATACAATGCTTTCAGAGATTACAAGTGTAGCAAAATAGACTTTCAAAATGTCGGTGAAACAGCACTGATTCCTAATATGCTTATTTACTAAGAATAAAATGAAATTGCTATTGTTAATAGACTGGCACTCCAACTATGCGTCCGTCTGCTTTTTGTGGCTTCATTTTAGTTGGTTAAGAGTCAAATAGTCTGAAAACTATTTTTTATAATTCATAATCGTGTTTCTAAATGTGAAAACACAGTTTTAGCTTTTGTTTTCGGGAAGCCGATGTTTTACAAGGACATAAAAGCACTGCAGATTGAAATTAACTGGATGAAAAAGGCTTTTATGGAGGAAATACCCCTAACAAACAACAGCCCGGTGACCACATGTACAGCTAGAACCCTAAAAATGTTTGGAGCACTGACCCCCTGGCGTTACAATCCAAGTTCCACATCAGCTCCCTATCAGGAACTCCGAAGCTTGCAGATTTAATTCTGCTTATCATATAAGTTGGAGTTTCGCCCTTGATAGGTTGGCACTGTGAGGGTTAAACGGTGCCCGCTCCCTGTGGCATGATATGAGCTGGGCCTTTGCCCGCGCACTCTTGCTCGTCTGCACTGAGTTGGTGTTAGGGGTTAAGAGTCAGTTGCTGCTCCAAGTGGCTTCCTATGTGACTCTGATCCCATTAGGGCTAAAGGTGTCTGTTCCATATGGCCTCCTGAGAGCTGGGTCTTAATCTCTGCAATGCTTGATGGGGTTTGGCTCTTGATAGCAAGTTATGCATATCTCTAAGGCAGCAGTTTAAGGGTTAAAGGTCGCTTTGCCCATTTTGCACGGCACTGCCTATAGGGGCAGCCACCATGCCAGGCCAGAGGAAACTGAGAACACAAACACATGTGAAGTGAGAAACAAAGAGCCCTCAACCACACACACACAAATCATTGTGAAAGTTAAATCCTCTCAAACCAATGCTTTTCTTTTTTAAAGATGAATCTTCCATAAAAGCCAGGGGGAGGACAGACAGACACACCATGCAGACGGGCGCCTCTGGGAGAGTGTGTGTGCAGTTATCTCCTCTGTGACCACGCTTATTGACTTCCCCAGCCTAAACTACCACCTCGCTCAGACCTCAGGAGCACCACAGCACCACAGGCAGACAGCCATAAGTACATGTCCTCAGAGGGGACATAAAGTGGCGGGAACCCACCTCGATAAAAAGGCACCTCACAGCCTGGGAGGAAAAAATGAGGAAGGGAAAAAAAAAGCTGGATACTGATCCAAACTTTAAATTAAGTTAAGAGTTTCACATATACTGACGATGCATATGTATTTGATTGTTGCAGTTATTACTAAAAATGCCATTTTCTCCACTCTAATTTATAGAGTATAAGTGCAATTATGAAAGTACAATTTAAAACAAAAGAACAGTATATCCTTTTACGCTGCAGTATATGGAAATAACTACATAATAGCTTGCATCTGGTTGATTTATAGGTGGTATTTTGCAATTGCCCTTAGCTAGAAAATCCCCCTATTGTGTTGAGAGTTGGTATAACATGTAAGTGGAGTACTGTTTACATGTAACCAAATGTGCCCTTGCAGTCCTTAAACTGGATCTTGCCAGATATGTCCGTGTGTGTGTGTGCGTGTGTGTTTTAATTCGAGTATCCTGCTCAGTTTTATTGTTCTAAAAACAAAAAAAATATTTGTCACTACAAAAAAAAAGTATTCCTGCAATATTATTTTAAGCGAAATTTACAGTTTTGCAGAGACTTGATAAACCTTCAGCAAAACCGGTCCGGTAAGAAACAACAGGCAGTCTCCATTTATAAACATGTGATTGTATGAAAAGATAGTATCACAGAAAAGTGAGCCAGAAGGAAAGAGCTGGACTGAAAGCAGCAAGAGCTGCCACGTCAGATGCTGCTGAAGCTTCTTGGCTGTCAGGACTGAAAGACACACACGCAGAAAGATACACACACAACTGCAGTATGGCCTCCACAGACACACACGCACATGCGCGCGCACACAGAAACACACCACTAACTCAAATACATACGCACACGCGCACACAAAGAAGGGTTTGCCTTTGCAGTGCTGTTTGGGGAGTTGGAGTCATCAGCCAAGCCTGACACCCCTGCTCAGTGTAGCCATCACCGCTGTCTTTCTGTGAGTCAACATGGATGGAGCCGCTCCATCAACAACACAAGCCGGCCCTAATAATAAAACGAGCAAATCCCTCACTCCAGTTTGCCTGCCATACGCCAGAGAGGGCCTGCCCGGGGTCTGATCATATCCTGTTAGGATTGCTTCTGGATTTGCACTTATAATTTGGTTACACTCTTCAAGCATTCAAATAAATATTTTGTTTACTAAATTTCAGTTACGGTATTCAAATGCTTTTAAAAGTCCCTGTGACCAGATTGTCGTAACAGTATATGCAAAACGTCCAAACATTTATTCGCATACACAGAGAAGAAAGCACAGTATGCCCTGGATCAGATGCAAAATAGGATTTGGCCTCATCTTTATTTAGGCTAGCTTTCCCATTCCTGGAGAAATTGCATTATTGAATACAACAACACCATTGTTTCAGCAAATTTTAGACGGGCTTTCGGCTTTATGTATTTCCAGAGAGGAAAATCAAAATGTGAACACCGTTTTTCACTCTGAAGCAGAGAAAAGGCTCTTGTGCAGAGATTTGATTCTCCAGATAGCACTTGGCACCGTTTGCCTACTCTAAGTACTATAATATGGTTATGATGCATTAGCATTCCTTCACATCACCAAAGAAACCCAATATGTGTATATCAAGTATTTTAGACAGCGGAGGAACAGAAAAGAGGCAGAACGAGAAACAGAGAAGGGAAGGAGGTCCAGAAGATGGAAAGCCAGGTAAAGGATTAGCATAAAAAGCCAATAGGGAGTAAAAAGTTGCCCATTGAGCAGCATTCCAATGGACAAAGCCTGGTGAATGGTGAAACTGTTTAAGATAGCTCGTGCTGTTCTCAGGAGAGGCAGACAGGGAGTTAGTAAAGTGGCTTTTAAGCTCACCAAATCCAACATATCCCAGATAAGACTATGGCTCCTCCTGAGGGAATGAAAGAAAGGAGAGGGGGCTGGAAAGAATGAGGTAAAATACACAAGAAATG
Organism: Simochromis diagramma; assembly: GCF_900408965.1. Taxonomy (NCBI): domain Eukaryota; kingdom Metazoa; phylum Chordata; class Actinopteri; order Cichliformes; family Cichlidae; genus Simochromis; species Simochromis diagramma. The sequence goes on from NW_024386792.1 coordinate 12,563,774, forward strand.
GTTGAGGTAACAGATGTAATGCGAGCAAAAAAGAGAGCTGGGGGAGTTGATGAGGAATGATAGAGAAAAACAAAGATAGGCAAACACATCTATTAAAAAAAAAGGGGGGGGGGGCAGAAAAAGAAAAAAGTATAAAGAAATGAGGTGTATGAAAGTGAGAGCGTCTTTCAAATGAAAACACATGTGAGTTTTGGTGTTGCTTGAGCCCGTCTCAGAGAGTGCAGTGAATGAACCCAGAGACACCGAGCGGCCCTGCCTTCGTCTCCAGCGGGATTTTATCACCTGCATGAAAAGCAGCTTGAACACACATTGACCAACATCATCAATCTCCGCTCGGCTGTGTTATAGGAGGAACCTGCGCAGGCTCTTTATGTACCTTTTAATGCTTGGATACTTTTCAGGTAACAAACTCGTGAAGTAAAGTTGCAAAACTCCTTCTAAACGCACATGTATTTACAATTCCTTAAAAAAAAAAAATTTTTCACCCGACAAAAAAGGAAAAAAACCCTTTTTCTGTTTTTTTGGATAGTTTACAATCTTAACTGCACCACTTAAAAGACAGGAGACAGGTGCACACATGCACACAGGCCAGAAATTAGAGAGTAAACATACAAGGGTTCATTTTAATCATCCCTAGCCTGTTTATTTAGCACCGGTCAGGATTTAACTAATAAACCTTTTTAAACTCCATTGCAAAAATTCCTTCTTTTTCGACTGCAGGAAGAACATTCAAACAGTATTAATTCCTCTGCTGGGAAAAGGGACAGCCTTTTCCCGGAGCAATCCATAACATCTGAATATAAAAATAAATATGAAGAGCGGGCGCGCTCGTAACCCCAAAGTGAGGAGGGAAAAAACCTGCCGGGACGTTTGATAGTGCTGTATGTTTTTCCCCTGTTTCGCTAGCATCTGGGACCTTTTTCAGTTACTCTTGCTGTGTTTGAGTACTTTAAACTGCCACCATTTCTCTTTTTGCCGACCTCCTTATTAATTTTAATCAGTCTTTTGATTAAGGTTGCCCTATTCTATTTCTGTCTTCTTTTTCTTTTTTTTTTCAATCTTTTCCGTCACTCCCTCACTGCCTCTCTCGCTCTCTGCTGGACGCCCCAGTGCCAGTTAACACACCACAAGCCAGAGGGAGGACCGCAAGAATGCTTAAATCAGCATAATTAGGCCTGTGTGTACTTTAAACACACACGTTTCCCCCAGTCCTGGACCCCTGCCACCCGTACACCGCTGTGTACGCAGCCACGGCCTGTCTCTTTGAGTCAATAAACACAAACATATCAGCAGTCAGTCTCACAAACGTTTACACAGTATACACAGGCATACATATGCAATACATGAGGTGAAAAATGATGCAGTATCCTTCTTCCACCCAAATGAAGCTACCTCCCTCATAGAGCTGTCACCCCCCCGCCCGCCCTCCGGGTCCAAACCACCATCACCACACTAACAGTTTGACCCTTTACACTGCGTAGCTGAAGGGGAGGAAAAAAAATGTGTTGAATACGCGGGTGGGGGTGGTGGGGTTTACTCTGCACGTCCGCTCAAACATTTCCATAAGCGAGCCCGGTAAAAATTAAGCACGAGCATGCACTGAAACAATGGCAAGGGATCTCGATTGGGTTTGTGGTTTTGTCCCACACACACACATCTGTATGTGTTTTAGGTTTCAGTGGTGCATTAACAAACAACAGCCTCCCAGCAAATCCAGAGTTCTGAGCTGCATATGGGGATTATCAGTAGTCATTACAGACCATTTAATAGCAATCAGCATAATCAAAAATGAATCAGTCCTATCATGTGAATTTCAGATGGTTAATATCACTGCCTGGATTGATCATATTAGTTAAGATGGAGGACTGATTAGACAATATTTGGCATTTCGTTTTACTTAAATGATCACACGGAGACCCGCACGCTTTGGAAAGAAGCTCAAACTCTTTACTCACACATTTATTTTTGTTTCTTTTGGAGTTTTTTTGTGGGTTTTTTTTTTTTTTGCCATTTATAAGAATATCTCTATAACAGAGCTGACACCCATGAACGAAGGCGCGCTCAGTACAAAAGTCTGAAAGTCAGCAGCTACACAGCGTTCAGAGGCATCCAATCAAAACATTACACTCCCTCCCACAGGAGTATAAACAGCGACTGCTCCCGAAGAAGCTTCAGGTGCAGATGGACACTGCGAGCGAGGCCTGCACTTGCACAAACAGCTCCAAACACAGCAAACCCCAATCTTGTGAATCGAATGAGAGGAAGCGTGCCAAACATGAGAGGCCGGATACACTTTAATTTATTCGATATTCTAATTTCCTCCCTGAAGTTATGCACAGAGCACAAGTACCTCGTGAAGAGCGATACGCTCACCCCTCTGACTTTGGAAGTACAGTGGCGTTTCCATGGAGTTCATATGTCATGCAAGCAAAACATGGACCTAATTTGATTTCCATTTTTGACATCGGCCGCCTCAAAAACAGATAAATCTTATGTGGCCTGAGCTTAGTTTCTCCAGAGAGTGATTAGAACACTATGCTCGGTCCACTTAAGAAAAAAAAAATTTTCAGCAGCATTTGATCAAAGTGGTGTGATACTGTTTATATGAGGGTACACAGTGAAAACTGGCCACAAAGAAGCCACTCTGTGTGTCTCTCTCCCTCTGTCTGTGGCCTCTTTCTCTCTGCCTCACACACACGGGGCATGAGCACACTCATTTCTCTGTTTGTGTGCTCACACAGCTGTGGATCTTGCGCTGGGTTCAACCAAGGTAAAGATATGGTATATTACGCAACGGCTTATAGATTTTTCCACCCCTGGCGAGCTGCCAGCGCTCTCAACAGGAGTGAGAGAGAGAGACAGACAGAGTGAGAGGGAGAAAATCAGAGAGCAGCACACTTTGTTCCACAAAGTCTGACTCACTAACTGGATTCCCTGGCTGCAGTTGGAACTACAGACCTCTGTGTCCGCAGATACACTGCGGACACATGGCTAAACAGAAATGTGTGTGCGCGCACATGTGTGTGCGTTACTTAATAATACGGGGAATTACAATTGTCAAAGGGAATCACGGTGATTGGGAGTTTGCAAGCGCATCCGTAACAAATGTCAGACATGTTCGTTTGGCCCGGTTGATTTTTCGGCTAACGCTCCCGTGGCTGCTGCAGCCCTGCACCGCAATGCCTCTTCTAACTCACACAAATGTACACAGAGCCCAGTCAAAAATAAATGACCTTAGCCAGTCATTCAACACACTGGGCTGTCGTGGCTATACAGCCTGCCCTATATATTGCCATCAATAACCATTTAAAAATACAGTAAACATATTGGCAAAGGCTTAGGTGTCGAAATGCTGCGATTGCTTTGCTCGCATTTAATTCGAAATGCCTACACTTTTATGATCTGTTTGTTTAAGGAGAACGCCAACTTTTTCCGACGAGGCAAAACAATCACAAGGCTGTTTTAACTGATTGGGGGGGGGGGGGGGGGGGGGGGGGGGGGAAAGCACAAATAAATGTCTTTGACGTGAACAACAAAAATGTGCACACATGACAGACATTTTGGTGCAGACTACTTCCAAAATGAGACTTGGAAGAGTCAGCAAGAGCAGCCCAATCTGTTTTGAATCTGACGCTCGCCTGTCAGGATGATCAATCAGAATGTTTTCTTGATTTACTTACTGAGTACGTGACATGCATATGTTAATGAAACTTGCACTCTTCTCATATCAGCCTCGTCCATATTTTCCCGCCTGGATTAAGGAAGGAGCCATACTGTTCACACGCAAGGAAACAGAATTGCTTTCACTGAGCTGATTTGGCCTAGATCTCACTCACTGAGGTTTCCCCTACTCTTTTAATTGGGCTCTTGATGCTCGAAATAGGGTATACTTCCTCTAATTAGCTATATCTATAGCGTATGGGAGGGTGATGAATGCATGCATGTGTAAAATCCTCTTTTGAGCAACTCCAAACTAACTAAGAGCTTTAATTTCACGCTAGGCTGCATTGTCCCATTCAGTGGGGTTACCCCCACAAAAAAAAAAGGAAAAAAAAAAAAGCCTCTGAGAAAATCAAAAAGAACGAAAAACACACCAACGGGTCACACAGGAGGGGGATGGAGCAAGATACAGGGAGAGGGTGAGACAAACAACAACAACAACTGAAGCTCATCCTCGAACAATGCCGATCACTCACTAACCGTTACTTCTCTTTAAAAGGGAGCTAATTGAGAAGGTGGAGGGGTGTGGAGGAGAAGGAGAAGTGGGGATGGAGGTGAAGGGGAGTCTGTCCCAAGCAGATGCAAGAGCAGCGCACTTCTTTGGCTCTTGCATCTTCTCATCTCTTGATTCCTTAGTGGTTTCTCACATTTCCATCGTCTGATGATTTCATCTCTTTTGCTGGCAAACTAAAGTCTTTTCACGTTAAATGACTGTAAACTGCTAGTTGTTGCACCTCTGATTCTGAAACCTGAGAAAAAAATAACAGTCTTGCACAGGGAGGATATGCAATTATCAGTCAATCACACGAGCACTTTACACACTTAATTCGTACCCCAGCCAAGATTAAAATTATATCGCATAGTGAGCAAAGCCACAACAAAAGCTCTGAGGGACAATTGTGAAAATTTGATTTTGGAGCATTTTCCACCCCCGTGACGAAAACTGGCAAAGGCTAAAGTCGGAGCAGCGTTCCCAGTATCAGCACAGTGAGGGGATTTCGACTCTGCTGCTGCTGCTGCTCCCGCTCCTGAACGCGTCTGTCTATCAGTCTATAACATTACGTGAGTGTTCATTCTCTTTTCGGATGAGTTTGCGTATCTTCATGCATACATGTGTGTGCAGTATGGCTCGGTAAACAAAACTATCTCAGACCAACATAAGATCGCTATAGGGGCCGCCTGCTACCACTGGCCACAGATCAACCTAAACCTAATCCACACTAGAAGGCAGAGGACAGGGAGGAGGTAACATGTGCACAAGGCCACACATAAACACGCACATATCGGCCACACAAACACATGCTCATCCATCCAGAGGACAGCCACCTATTACCGGATTGTGCCAAGTGCCTCGGTTAAGCATGATAAATCCATTTTCTATGGGCAGTTGGGAAGACTGCACAGATAAGGGATAAACAGAACGCCACTGTGTTGGATTTAAATCACCTCCAAGACAGATTCACCCACATTCAAACAAACACACACTGCCATAGGACGACTGTCCAAGAGCTACCTTAGGCTATAGGTCTGGGGCTTTATGGGTCCTTCAATTGCATATTTTTTTCTTTTTTGGTGACGTTACAAACAAAAACTCATAATTTTAGTATAGACTACCGTTTGACACTATGCATGTGATTTCAAAATTTTGAGTAACAATTTAAGTTAATTTAGGCACACATCAATCCCTCACACATATCAGGCACATTTATTGGTAGCCCGTGATCCAAATGTATTTAGACACTGCTAAACTGACATCATCATGTGCCATTTCTTACTCCCAAGCACGCGTTCCTTCGTGCCTGCCTACCAGCTCTCACTCGGGGCCAAGGAGCGTAAGTTGGACCTTGTCTGCCTCTAGCAAAGGATGAATAAGTAAAAAGAACACAGTGTACCCCTGGGTTCTGCCTACAACTCACTGCCGGCCTGCCTGCTTGCCCTTGGCCTGCAGTTGGCCATTTTCACCCTGCTTACCGTCCACCACGACAGAGCTGTGCCTGCAAACTAGCTATGTGTGCACAGGATTATAGGGCGTGTGTGTGCATGTGTGGGTGCAAAGTGATGCCGGTAAGGATTGGTATGTTACCAGATCATGCAGACCCACCTCGGCTTACACCAGCAGTCACTGACCGGTCCCAGTGAAACCAGAACCTACGCTGACGCAGGAGAGCCGTGGCCCAAAACGGGACGGAAAAACAAGTACTGTACGCACACAAAAAGCACACACTAGCAGGTAGTTAGCTGTGACGGCGTGGGTCTTGAACATTTGACCCTTTGTGACAATGGCGACTTCTAGGTGGAAACAGGAAAAAGAACAATCTCAAAATTCGGCTTAAGAATGAATGTTTGATTTGGACAGTCTAACTGTATAGAAACTGGCTGTGTGTATTTCACACAGATTGCCACACATATTGTGCGCTTCTCCATATACAGTGATTCACTTGGCTGTTTGGTTGCGATAAAAATGCTTTTATCTCTATCACCAAAGATACTGTCTGCAACATCTTCACCCCCCCCCCCCTTCTTGTGCTATTGCTATATGGCACGGCTATTGTAGCCTGTGCACATTTCACTTCATGCTTCTAATGGCTCAGCCAATCGCACATGGCCGAGTGAATTTCAAGGACTCATTTGAAGTCCAAAAAAAATCTAAAACCCTTAAGAAGTGCGTATAATTGGACATGAATGGCGTATAAGCGAGAATCAAGTGAACAAATAAAAATGTTCTGCGCGTGAACCGCGAGGGGAGCAGTTAAACAATCTCCCGGCACATTGTTAAACATTTCTTATTTTGCGGCAAAAGCTTCAGAATTTGGCGCTAGCAACCCATTTCATTTTGGATAAACGGGACTTAACAGCAGTCTGAAATAACCGAATTCAAAAACGCAGCACATAGAAGTTTTAATTAACGACGCCCCCGCCCCCCTCGACCTTCAAGCCGCATTAAAACTTCATGCAAATGCATTTCCGTCACAGGGACGTGAAACAATGCCACGCGTACGCAAAAAACAAAAAAACCAACTCCTGCTAATGTTTGGCAATGTTTTGCACCGCTACTTTGGCTCGTCGGTCCGTCACCTACCAGGCTATTCCAAAAAAGCTTTTATCAGCATTAATAATGCATTGTAGGTTGTTTACACCACTTTTACATGTTTTCTGTGATTTGTGAATTATTTACACGACAGTGATCAAGAACAAACTCTTAATGGAGTCACTGGACGAATGTGGAAGGATGGATGGATGGTTAGGCTACAAGCAATCTACATTACGCACGTCAGCATCCGTGTGTACACTCATGTGGACCCACACACACACACACACACACACACACACACACACACACACACACACACACACACACAAATGGCGTGTATTCCGTTTTAATGACGCATCAAAAGATAATTAAAAAGAGCAGAGCATAAATTAATGCAAATGTTTAAGTCATGTTTCAATTACAGGTGTGAAAGAAGCAGGATGCACGAGCGTCTTTGGGGTTAATCTTTGACTGGTGTTATCTTAATATACTCGACATACAAACACGAGCTCTCAAGGAGATACGAGAGAATGCAAACAAACCAGCTTTGCTTGATATCTGTCACTAGACCCGTAGACGCAGTAACAGCAGCCTAAGCAGATCAATATGTATCACGCATATGGGCAGCACGAGTCCATGCGGCGCTCGTGTGAGAGGATCTGCTGCCAATTAATTTTAATTAATGGAAAGAAAGAGGAAACTCGATGCGGACCTCGCCTCATACCGCCAGGCTCGGAAAATTATCTGTACTAAATATGCAGTAGGGCTGCTGGACTTATTTTACGGGGCAAATCAAATGGGCTATTGATTATTAAATGTCATTCTGACTCTATAAAACCTGCAGACGGCAGAACAGTCAAGAGAAAGCGGGAAGAAAGAGAACGAGGCCGACGCGTTTCTAGGGATGCCTGTGATTCCGGGGTTGTTGTTTTTTTTTTTACGTAAAAACAAACTAACGGAGAAGAGACATACACACATGCATACACATTATACTTTAGTTTCAGTCAAAGAAAAAGCAAAACAGGTCTGGTCTGAAGGCCTGAAATAACTGTGAGAAGGAATCCTGCATGTTTTCCTCGGAGCTCTCGAAACCAGACTGTTCTGTTTAAGGAAAGGAATGATTACAATTCTCTGCTCCACTGCAAAAGGCTGTGCAGCTACAATATGGTTTGGAATAAATTTTTTGCAAAACGTATGAATATTACAGTAAAGCATTTTGTAGGACTAAAAGAAACGCAGGGCTGCAGGCCGTGACCTTCCTGTATCATTGAAATGTAACACGCAGGCTGGAAGCCAATCTGTGATTTTATTATGTTTCAAAAGTCAAATTAATGCGCAAAAATTATACATCATAAGCCTTATAATTGGCATTTATTGCACTGCAGGCTGTAACTTACAGGTAACTGGAGCTTGTGTTTTAAAAAAAAAATCATTTCTTACTGACAAATGGGCCGACTGATATTAAACGGTAATTATTAACTCCACCTTTAAATAAAGGCTTGCTGGTGACGTGCGTGCAAATAAAAAAGTGCTTTTATCCCGGTGTGTGAATTTGATAAGCCGAGCGGCAGAAGGGAAAAACGGACCTGCGGTGGCCTGGAGCAGCAGGCTCGGCGCTCCTGTGGTCCTCATCTGTTAACTCTGCAGTGACTGTTCTAATATAACTTGAATAAACATAACTTTAAATGTATGTGCTCTGTCGGGCACAAAAAGTGCGGCGCTGTAAAGAAAATGAAAAAGGTCATTTACAGCGTGACCTTTGATCTCCCGAGGCCTGTGATATGATCTGTTTTGATTTACAGATAAAGGCTCCTTACGCATTGAAACAACACACGCTGAGCTCATAAAGACAATGTATTCACTGTTATGAAAAATGAAACAAAAAGAAAAATAAAGCCTAAGCTCTACGTCACTTCTGTCAAAAAATCAACAAAGACAAAAACAAAGGTTTGAAGGTTGTCCTAGTCCTGTGTTTTCCTTTAATCTCGAGTTTATTTCTAGTGCACAGTTTACAGATATATATCAAAGGAACATTATAGGGTATGAGGTGAAACAAGATAATGCAGAGTTTTAGTGCACAGTGGCAGAAATGCTTAGAGGAAATGAGCCTTGAAAGGTCAAAACTAAGTCTGTAATTTCGAATTTAGGTGAAAACCTGTGAGCTAAATATTCACAGATCTCAGTTAAAAGCTGCAGTTTAAAGAAAATGTTTTAAAGCAAACTGATCTAAACTTTTTTTCAACTTAACTTATTCCTCTGTGTAGAACCTGTACCTGATCCACGGCCTTTAAAATTACGCACATTACATTCTCCCGCTTTTTTTTAACCGGGAGAATCCCTAAAAAGCTTCCACCTATACTGACTTTCATACAATGATTATGCAAATATTACGGAGTGGTTCTGTTGTTTATTTAAAGGGCACCTCTGTTTTGTCATTAATCAATCTGACACCACCGAGAACACACACATGCACACTTGCCCACAATTTCTTATTTGGCTAAAAAAAAAAAACCCCAAAAGAACAATTAAAAATAAATAAATAAAATAAAGCACTTTGTTTTGTTTCTGCTGTTGCAGAATATGATAAATCCAGTTAAGATTGCATCTACGACGTGACCCTTAAAGGCCCCCGCGGCTGAAAACTGGCAGACCACCCTACAGCCGTAAGTTAGAAACCTTAAAAAAAAAGAAGATTTTACTACTCAAGAAGCTTCATTAAAACTCGTTCATGAGCTTTATGGATAAAACCGGTTATTGCCTCCGTTTGTCTGGAATTAGTCGCAAGCTGTCAGGACACCCAGCCCCTCTTCCCCTTTCTCCAACCTCCGTTTTATATAAAATAGATTTGGGAGAAGCGCCATTTTCTCTCCAAACCATGCGCAATGAGACGCACAAGAAAGCCCGTTGGAGGAGTGCCATTAAAAAGAAAGGGGGAGAGAGAGCGCGCGAGAGAGGGAGAGAGAGTGAGAGAGCGAGGGAGGTTAAACACTATCGGGGAAAAGAGAGCAGAGTTGGGAAAAGCTCCTTCGTACGCAGCAAATGACAAGTAGCAGCGCGACAGGCGACACAACACTGTAAACCACGTACAGTAAAAACAAACCGGAGGCGCGCTACACCGGGGGGGAAGGGAAAAAAGCAAAGCGCCGGAGCCTTAAAACGGCGATTTTCTTCCATACCTGTGTCAAGCAGTAAGGGGAGTACATGTTGGAGTCTACAGATGAAATTTGGAGTTGCTGATAACAAAGTTGGATGGAGGTTCGCTGCGGTGCCGCATTGCAAAGCCGCTGTGGCTCAGTCCAGGCTGTAACCCCGCCTCACTTGCAGTGAAAGCTCCGCGCTAACTTTAGAGGAAAGTTTTTGCTGCTCTCTCTCCCTGCCTCCCTCCCTCCCTCTTTCTCTCTAACGCTCCCTCTCTCTCACTCACTCTCTCTCTCTTCCTCCCCGCTTTTCTATCAGATCGTCACAAACCTAACATTATGTTTGAAACGATCGTTATTTAAACGTTTCTTTTCTCTTTTCCTTTTCTTTTTTTTCTTTAAGAATCAACGCTTCGCTAAATCCCCCAAAGAAAAGTCGCTTGAGCTACAGTATTCCTGCAGAACTACAGGGGCTCAATGTGCGCCTGTGGTACTGTGCGGGCAGAGCAGTCCCTCGTTGTATTTTAAAGATAGTAATACTTTTGTAAATGTGGCATGGGATTTCGCTTATATTTTACTACATGATTTAAACACTTCGGAAGCAGAAATCTAAGCTTTTAGTTATGTTAAATAATGTGTTCTATCTATCTATCTATCTATCTATCTATCTATCTATCTATCTATCTATCTATCTATCTATCTATCTATCTATCTATGTTTGCAGTCTTTTGGTCATGTAAAAAAACGGAATCTTTTTTTGGTGCAGGGATATTTACTTTGACAAAACTGTCTTAAAAATCTTTGCCAATCACTTGTGTTTGCCAGAGCAAACACAAGTGATTGAGGTGGCAGATTTCCTCAAAAAGATCCCTTTTCTGCTTTCATATCCTTTGCTCTTATGAAGAATGCAGAAGCAAACCCAAGTGTAACCAAAATAGAAAGACCAAAAAAAAAGAAGAAAGTTTTAAATTTACAGCTCAGATTATGCTGTGGTCCTTTGTCAGCCAGTCATCTGGATGGTGGCACAAAGCTTTCTGCGTACAAGCTATTTAAATGTCTTACAAGTTTGTTGAAGGGGGCCCGATTGTTAACTTGACTATGTGTTACTGTAAAGTAAACGTGCGCGGTAGGGTCGGCTTTTCATACTGCTGAAACATCTCATTAAATCTGGACCGCCTATTTTTATTTAATGCATTTTACAAGGTGTCAGAGCTCAACATGAGCCCTGACTCTGCAGCTCCGCTTTAGCTCGAGATGCTGCATGCCGCTCGTTTTAACTAAAGAGCTCATCATCTGAAAGTTATAACCAGACTTAAATATTTACAATGGCAGGCGCATTCATGAACCTAAACAAGTCCAAAATTATTACAGCAAGTTGTAAATTCTGCTGTCTAAGAGTCATTTTTTTCAGCCATGATACATTTTGCTTTGCTATTTCTGCTTTTGTTTTTAACTGAATCCAAGTCATATTCTAGTATACGGTATATGTTTATGGGGACAAAAGATACCTGAACTTGTGCAAAGTGCTCTAAACCAGTCTCATTGTGCCTCTATTGTATGGAAGCAATACACTCTGGTTCTAATCAGGCTTGGCTTTATCCTCACCCGCTCCCTGCTCCTCAGCCTAATCAAACTCATATATGCAGGCAGAGTGCCTGCAATTATACATAAGCCTCTGCCTTGTGCATGTGTGTGTAAGAGTGTGTGTGTGTGTGAGAAGAGAGAGAGCGAGCATTAGTATTTGGAAGCATGCGTGTGCCTGTGTGTGAATACAATTCTATATGTGCAAGTCTCTGTGTGCGTATGTGTTCCAGTTGTGCAAAAGTTTTTGCTCCCACCCACATGTGTGCGCAAGGGTGCGGTTTTGGGGGTTGAAGTCACCCTCGTGCTTGGATGCCAAGTTTTTCGGGGGGGATGAAGCTGTGCAACTTTACGAGACCTCAGCCTATGTAGCATACATAGAAACCTACACCACAAATGCACATGCATATAGTGTACAGTAGAGACAGACACACACACACTCACAGTTTCAGTGCATTCATGAACACAAATGTCTGTTGGTCAAAGATATATTGGCACAAACAACCAGAAAAAGAATTTCACCCAGAAGAAAAAGAGAGAAAAATCTAAATTGAAGTGAAAGAAAGTAAAACATATTGAGGTGTAGTGTTCTTTTCCCAAAGTCTCTCCTCTTTCCAAACCACACCCCACCACGGCACAGGCCCAAACCCCAAAGCTTTTGTCCGCTCTCTTGCTTTCCCTCTTTTTCTTTCTGTCTACCCCATTTTTTCTCTTTCTCAGTGGCTCTTTTTAGTGTCACTTTCTCCTTTTCTGTCTCATAATCTTCAGCTATTCTCCCTTTCTTTAGTTTCTTTCTTTCTTTTTTTTTGCTGTCCTCATCACACACACACTCTCCCTTTCTGCTGCCTGATTTTACTGGTTGTCTTTGTTTCTGGCTTCAGTCTGACATTAGGTGTCCATCTCAGTATTCAACACAGGCACTTGGCTGCAACAAACAAACTATAGCAACCGACCGCAGGAGTTACAAAACACTGACGCTTGGGCTTTCTTTCCAAACTCTCTGCCTATATTCAAACAGTCAGGTCTCAACATCACCTTTGAAAGCCCCTCGAGCGCACAGGGATCTAGTGGTTTCTGAGACTACGCTTGCCATTAAAAAGCACATGAGAAAACCATATGGCGTGCCTAAAGTTAGCATGTTGCGGTCTCCCATTGACACACAGCACTACTCATATCCTTGTTGTTTACCAATGCCTGTGGCTAGGCCATTAAATATTGAATGTGATGTAGCATACTGATACTGCCATTAGCATGCTAAATGTGTGAGACAGGTGGTTGAGGCTGCCTTTCAAAAGGCAGGAAATATGTGAACGGAATATTGTGCAACTGTACCGTTTACTACGGCATACAGTGTAAATATTGTTTGAGTAAGCTGTTTACGTCTGCCTGCGAAGCGGCATGCCAGTCAAATGCATACAGGCATATGCAGTCAGAAAGACATGGCTGACCGGCCGCCACGGCTAACAAGCATATTATATACAGTGTGGATCCCAGAGACTATGGATCTGTTTGTAATGTGAGTGTGTATGCAGAGCACTGTGTTAGGCCTGCTGCTTTTTAAAAAAATGTGTTTACTATATGTCATACTCTGACGGCTTTGGATTTGTGCATTTTTACCATATTTGTATTCAGCTGTAATAAAGACGTATAGATTTATTTTGCTGGGATTATGTCATAATTAGTTTGTTTTAAAAGTGGAAAATGGAACAAGTCATATTGAAGCGTGTAGGCCAAAAGAGCAATTTTCCAGGCAGTCTAGCAGTTATCGCCAAACTCATTCTGAAAGCTGATTTTTTTGGGGGGGGGAAATATTTGTGAAAATTACCATATGTATAACATGTAACCCAGGCAGTATCCTCCAGAAAAATTTCACTTTTATAACATCAAGTATTTTTTTCTTTGCTTTAACTGGCTTCTAACTTTTGCCCTGCACGTGACGCGTGTCCTCCACATGAATCTGCAACAAAACCAATTTTCTGCCAAGCCTAAATAATCCCTTATAAAAATACATGTCACGGAAAAGTTGACATTTTTAGGAAACATAGTGTTTTTGCAGGGCACTTTTGCCACATGTCAGCGCAACTGACAGATGAACTGAGAACATTCATGAAGACGTGTGGGAATTTTTGTGTGTGTGTGTGTGTGTGTGTGGAGGAAATGGACATATGAGCGAGCTAATAGCACAACGTCAACACAAAATGTGGATGTATTTTCTGAACACATTAATGGAACCCCAGAAACAAACATTCATCATGGCAAGAATGAAGGTAGCATAGTGTTTCCTATGCTGTGGTCGGACCATGTCAAATTAATGCACTAATGAGGCTTTTGTACTTTAAAAACTCCTCCCCCCCACAAAAGAAAAACAGAGAGGGACTGGGTTCCTTTTTTGTTTTTTTGTGTCCAGGAAATATATCTTGGGACATCAGTGCAATTAAAAGGACAGATACAGAGAGCTTGCAGTGTGTATGTATTTTGGGGATGTGTATACCCTATATGTATCAGACACGAGGAAACATTCAGGCATCCCTGGGCCTCTAGTGGGATCGTCGTTCACCAGGTAGGTGTCAGTAGCCTGAAAAACAGAGAAATAGTTATTCAGTTAAAATTGTTTCCATGTAGCTGAAAAGTCATGCTGCGAAATGTGGAACAAATACAGCACAGATTTTAGCCCAGCATATATTTTATATCATTTTAATATTTATTAAATAAAATATTATAACTGGATTTCGTTGCTCTTTAATAACATATAGTATATTTAAGAAGTATTGCAATGTTTAAAGCAATCTCACAACACTCTGTTAATTTGTTTAAACCAGTGTAATTTAGATTGTGGCAAAACAAAATTGTGATTTTCCTTCCCTCCTCTTTGTGAGACGTAACCCTAAAATGTACCCGCTCCGTGTGAAACAGTCTTTTAACCCCAACTGGTTTCATTTCTCCACAGAAGCTCCACAACACTTGCACTATAAATCCCCAGTCAGATTGTCTGTAAGTACAAGGGTGTATGCATGCATATGTGTGTAGGTGTGCATTCAGGGAGCTTCATTTGTATTCTAAGTCAAGCAGACAGGCGGGCAGGCAGGGTTCTGGCAGGGCCCGGAGCTGTGAAATAGGCTCTCCTTGCAGTTCTGCAGTTGATTGGATCAACCTATCCCACTCTACTTAGCCGAAGGGAGCCCAAATCCCACAGCCGCTGTGCCGTTCTGTGAAATCCTATTTCATTTCACAACTTTAACGGATAAAAAAGCATGCACACGCGCTTGTGCCAGCCCAAGACCCCATGCCACATTTATTCAGCGAACGGGAGCAGAGAGAAAACACTGCATGTGTGTGGAAATGCCGAAATGCACACGCATATAGTCTAACCCTCTTGAAAATATAATCGCCCGTATGCATATACATTTTTTCCACACCCATGTTCGCTCTGCCTGCAACACGCACCAGCGCACACACACACCGATATACACGTGCATGCCACTTACGCAGACACACAGACACAAACCCCATAATAAGAGCCAGACGTTGGCAGACCACACAGCCCTGAGTTGTGGTGAAAACAAAGGCTATTCATATCCTTCGCAATGAGAGGTCTGTATGGCTAACTCTCTTTCTCCCTCTCTCCCCAATCTCTCCCCTCAGCTTTTTATTACAGATAATCTGCACTCGCAAACCTTCCATTTTTCTGCAATTGTGCGATTCTTAATCATCTTTATTAGTCCATAAACATTGTTTTCTTTTTCCTATTTTTAGCCCTTTTTTTTTTATTGCTGAGGCTCTCGACTCCTTGAGGGGGAAACACAAGTTTCAAAATGATGATGAAGCTGGGATTCAGAGTCGGAGAGGCCTGCTGATAAGAGAGCAAAGCATTATGGGAATGGGGTAATAGAGTCCCTCACATCCACAAATACACATCCATGCTAATAGACATGCAGATCCACACACACACACACACACACACAAGACAAAATGCAAGCGCTCAGATTCTGCCAGGCCACATGTGTCTGATAATGAAATGACGCCTCTGATTGGCTGGCAGGCAGAATAATGGCCTGGATCCACGACACCTGTGGTGGGGTCCACAGCAGTGCGAGCCTGCTGACTACCAGCAAGCAGACCACAATGCATCAGGTGTGCTGGAGCCTCTGTGATTGGCTGTCCCTGGCCAGAAACAGCGTCAGGTGCACCAGCAAGCCTTCCCTGATTGGTTGAGTCGAACCCAAAAAGCTGCGGGTGGGAAAGAGCTGTTTTTATTGGCTGCTGCTGCCCAGTGCTGCTGGTGAATGGGTGTCTGGCTGGATGGCAGTGGGACAACTGGGAGCGCTGACTATTTGAGAAAACCTTTTGTACATATGTAGGTCTTCGTACCCCCAGAATCTCAGCATTAGCTATCATTTAACCTGACTTCAGGAAGAGCAACATAACACACATAAAACAAACAACCAAAAACCCCCAACAACAATTGAACTCCAACAGTAGATAATTTGCTCTCATTTCATATTAACCATCCAACAAAGAGGAATTTAAACACCCACTTTATGCTGTTCGCCAGAAAAACAGGTGTTGATGAACCTCAATCCTATTGTGCAACAATGAATAACATGAAGCTAATGAATAGGCTAAGCTCTGTACCTGGCACTGGGGAGGCCAGAACATACTGATTCCCTTTGTAGTAAACCCCTAAAAAAAACTCCAGGGCCCCCAAACACTCTCTCCTGCAGCAGTGTATGAATTATATATTGTACTATATATATAGAACATATGCCCGGCCCATATGGCCAGCCCTGAGCGAAAAAATCTCAAAGCCCTGCTTAATTAACATTTTAGAGGGAAGATTCGGAGGCGGGAGATTGAGTCAGTGACCTATTTGGAGTCCATCATCGCCCAATGCAAATGTGTTAATTGAGACAGATTTTCCTACTTCACAAATATGTGGAGTAAGGGATGCAGTGGAGGATTTTTATTTATTTATTTGTCTGAGCCATCTGATCTAAGGTATCTGTATAGGGTGTGTTTTAAGCTGCCTTTCTTTCTGCCTTCACTGACAAAAGAAGACACTTCTCTTTCCTTGGCTCACTCGCTCTCTCTTTGGATTTAGTGTTCACGACCATATGGCCAAATTCTTTGGAGGTGAGATCTCCGAAACCTGCTCTCACACTTGCACGTACACTCACACATGTACTTACAAACACACCTCTACAGAGCTTTGTGTATGAAAGGCCCTGATGGTGGAATTTGTTCTCAGATGGCTCCATTTTAAAGCAAATGAATGGCATCATATCAATGATCCCCCCCCCCCCCCCCCAACCACACACACACACACACACATCGCCCCACCTTTCCTCGCTTTCTGTCTCTCTGCATATCACATTAGCAGTTACACACAAAAACACACACTTGCACACTAATTCACCACCTACACATAAAAACTTACACTTGTCACACACCTGGTGCAGCCCTCTCCTTGTTTCCACAAAACCTTTATCCTGGCCGCCCCACAATCATGAACCACAACCACTACCAGCACTGTTGATCCCGCTTTTTTCTTTTTTTTTCTTTTTCTTTCTTTTAAAAAAACACGGTTATTATAACCACCATTGTGTCTCAACCGTGTTTTTATCATCGTTATTTGGTGCCTGAAAAGCAACACTGCCAAGTTTAAGGCACAGGATGAAAATAGGGGGATGGGGAGAGGAAAACAGTCCAGCCAACCTGCGTGAGATGGCAACCACTTCAAAGATGCCAGGCCGCACCGGCGATCTGTTCCATGGTGTGTGAGGAGTGTATGAAAGGCAGAAATGGCCGCCGTGTGAGTCCCTGCCAAAGCTACCTCGGGGAGAAACGTTGGAAAAATACGATTTTTCACACAGCCTTCTCAGGGGGGGTGACGAGAAAACAGGGAGGCTAAGAAAGAAGATGAGAAACCGAGGGGCTGCATTAAAAAAATGATGGATGGATGGCTGAGTAGAGTGGGGCTAATTATTTCACTCCACTCGTGAGTCCTGAAGGTTTGCTTGGGTCAGAAGTACAGCCAAGACGCAGAGCTGAAGATTGCATTTGGCTTAATTGTGCAGTTGTGTTTTACACAATAATACTAAATGTTGGGATCCTGGATAAGGCGGGAGGCACATCGTGTGAAAAGCGAGTCTGTTCAAGTGCTGCTGGTGTATTAAAAAAATAGATGCCTCGAGTAAAAAGATATTTGACTTGTGTGAGAAATTCATACAAGCTGGTTTGCGGTTTAATTGAAAGGTGAGGTGAGGTGAATCACCTGAATGCCAGATAGATAGTGAAACTACGCCAGCGTTGCTTTATTAAAAAAACGTCTTTGTTGACCAAAACTGTTCAGTTAAACAGGTCTGAACAGAGCGCTCATTGTGACACACCCCAAGATGCACTTGGCCTGGCAACTTGCCTGTCAACTACTAATCTTGCTAGACAGGATAGGCTATGGCTGTGGCCTTATGATAATACCATGCCAGTTGTAACACTGAACTGAACCAGCAACATTTCACTGACACACTTGCTTGCACCAAACGCCCCCTTGGCACATTAAGTAACCCAATGCCACTGGCACCCTTCTTTGTACATGGGTCCTTATTCATTCTCTTATTTGAAGGTCCAAACCACATTCAACTAAGGTCTAGCTGCTCTGGTTAATGCATTTAACAATGAGGTTTGGGCTGGGACAATCAACCCATTGTGTCACACAAGGACTGATCCGTGGGGAGATTTTCTTGTGGTTATGGTTCTAATACAGTAGAGTTTACCACAAAGACCAGGAAGCATGGAGTTACACACACACATATACCACACACACACACACACACACACACACACACACACAGACAATGTGACTCAAGGAGGCAGCGCGTTGAGCTCATTTCAAATGTCTCACCCACTTCCATCTTAACTGAAATGGTACTTTGAAAATGTATTTAATAATCTGGTAAAAGGTTTACACCCACCTCCCAACTTGGAACCAATAAGTTTCTTGACTTTTATTTGACTGACAGCTTCTGTGGTTGGCACGTTTTCTCTGCAACTACCGCAGCGCAACCAACTGTGAAATTATAGGCCGAGAATCAAAACAAAATGAGCATCGTGTTATCACTGCCAATTACGAACAATTGTCTAATGTTTGGCTTACCTTAAGATATATAGACAGATAATTGGAAAGCTGACATCAGAAGACACATGCGGCCTAGAATTTGACATCTTGAGCAACTTGGGGCCTGTCTGTGTTGTTGTTTAGCAGGTATGACTGTGAGTCAGGGCAGCTGGGGCAAGCAAAAGTTTTTGGTAGGTGACCCCCTTGATGTCACGTAAGGCTGACATTTATAACCCATAAAAAAACATGTGACAACGTGTGGGCTATGCGCCCTTCATGTAGAGAGCAATCAAGGTGCTCGTGCAAAGTTGGCGGCCGATGATAAATGTGCAAAAAGTGAATGAACACTTCTGCTAATGCGCTTTAAAGTAATGCTGCATATACAGGCAATATTTGCTCATGTCAGTGGCCATGAATCTATATATCTATCTATATATAAATATATAGATAGATATATATATGTGTGTATTATTTTTAAAGTGTTTTTGTTATGTATACTCACTCAGTATGATAAAGAGACAGATCTGTAATTATCCGAGTGCCAAGTTTATACATTTTTTCCCCTCCTGTATCTTTGGTGCTTATCATTTGTGAGATTCCGTGTGCATTCCCAGAAACATTATAATCAAATACGCTTTCAGTCTAAATAAACTCTCACTGTTTTATTTCTAAGGATTAATTGTTCTAAAACAGGTCTCAAACTTTCAGGAAGGTAGATGAGTATTTGTGTGTAACAGCATCGATATTTGAGGTGAAGACGCGTGAGCAAGAGTAAGAGGTAAGAGTTATATTACAGGATTGTAATAGTGAGATACTGAAACATATCGGATGATCTACAAAGTATTTCACAGTGCAGTCTGTTATTGCTATGTTGCAGTAAACAACCATCACTATCACCTTAAAATACTTCACAGGTTTAGCAAATTTAATCAGAAATCTATGAGTAAAAATAGCTTAAACAAAATACCAAAAATAATGGAATCTTCTGCTTCAATCTCTTAAGTTGATTTAGCAATGATAATGCTGCATTTTTATTAGGACATTTTAAAACGTAAAGCTTTGAGTTAATAGAGATCACGTAAAGCTGATGGCCACAGCCTTGCATTTTCAATATTGCTGTAGCAGTTTTAGAGAAGATATTGATGATAAAATCTGATATTTATCTCCAAATGCTGCTGGATTTAGAGAGATAATGAGCTCATCGTCATCATCCGATTTTCAGATCAATATTAAATGCTTCGGAGGTGCTCTAATTTATGCTACTTGCTCTTTCTGAGGACTCTCAGCGCTTGTTCTGAGGGCACAAAGACGGTCTGTGTGTCACCTCACCTCCCCACCCCCTTGTAGTCGCTATAAAGTGTCATCAGCTACGCAAATGAAGTGCCCATTGATAAAAAAGAGCAGCCGCCTTCCGATAGAAAAGACTCGAGTCGGCGAGTGCAAGGTGGAGTAACGCGCGAGAGTCGTGCGCCACGTTAATTTATTGCGATTCTTAGGGCATAATAATAACCAGTACAGCAGTAATATATCGTCCACACACGATCACTGTGCGAGTCTTTAAGATTTACCTTTGCTTTTATTTTGTGTGACTTTAGCAGCAAAGATCAGCCTCTGTCTACAGGGCCACTCGATGCACGTTAACGCGCCAGAAAGGAGAACTGCACTGATTTAAATGTGGAGAAAATTAATTTTGAGCACATGCCATGCACATAATTATTACAGCTGCAGATATTTGAGAACACTGTGGGAGAGATTTCACGAAAAAGAACTGCAACAAAAAAGTAGCTTATTGTTAACAAATAAATGAAAATCACTTTGGTCATAAAATGCACGGAGCTGTAGGAAAAACAAGGCAGTGTGTGAGAATAATATTTAACACTCAGCGCTCAGTACTGAATGTTTATTCAATCGCGGCTCATTTAGACGCTTTGTAATTACATTTGGCAGACAAACGAGTTGAGTTACTTTTACATTTGCACGCGCGCATACACGCACGTGCACAGGGACGCACACAGGTGTGTTGTGGCCCAGAACTCTAGCACCAAATCCATCAAACAAAAGTTCTTTACAAAGAAATTAGAGCCCTGAAATAAGTGCAAGCATGTTTTGTTTATTTCCAGCCCTATAGACTTTACCCTATAGAGCCAACAGAAAAGAACTATTGAGTTACACAGCACGTACCATTATAGCGTGGGGAGATCTGCCAACCCTCTCAATGCCCCATTTTCCTTTAAAAGTTCAGCTTCCAAAAAAGTGAGAGAGGGAGTGAGAGATGAGGGAGGAAGACTTGGTCTCTTCGCTGTTGCCGGAAGCAAAAAAGGACCTTTAAACACGTCGGCTTTAGGCCCAGATAGAGAAAAAAACACGCTCTTTCAAAAGTCGGTCCACTCTGAAAGCGATAGAAGGAAACGAAGACACCAGCTCCGAGCCTTCCGTCTACCGCTGTTTGGCGTCAGATGCGCCCATGTCCCGCAGAAAGAAGTGAGGGAGACGTCTGCGTCTAAGTCCCGAGGTGCGTCCTTCGGCGGCAAAACTCCAGCAGACTGGGAGATGCTAAAAAAAACCCTCCCCGAATTAATACTGATAATACGGGTTTAAAAAAAAATCAAAAAAATAACCCAAAATAATAATGGACGGGAGAAGTGACGCGGAGTAAGTTTTGTTTCTATTATTTTTCCGTGTGCAGCCTTTGCGGTCGATCAGCTTCTGTGTCCAAAACGTGTCCAAAAGCAGCTGTCTCCTATGCCGCGCGTCCGATCTGTTTTACCCTCGTATCTCTCTCTCTCTCTCCTCTCTCTTGATCCGAACGCACACAAACACACGCAAGCACACGCACGGAGTTACACGCAAACGGGGGGGACACCCCTGGTCCCTCGCCGCCTCCTCCTCAAAGCTGACGAGATGAAAGAGCAGCTTGCGTCGTGCCTCTTCAAATCGCTACAGCCTCGCCGATAGAGGAATGCCTGTACAGCGATACGTCGTCGGTCGCGGCTTCGGCGGGGCTCTGGATGCCTCGGTGCGTAAAAATGGAAGCTCGCCGTGCGCTCCGGCAGCGATAGATTGCCTTGCTCTTCCCTCCCTCCCAAAATATCAGCCACTAAATAGCTCACCTCAGCAGCATGCGCCCTGTTTACACGCACATACACAAAATAATAGACGGGGAATTGGGGCAGTTGTTTACAGTGAAGGTTGGGTTGGGGGGCCGGTGCTTCAGGCGGCAGCGTCGAACTGGTGAATTATTAGGTGAATTATTAATAAAGCGAGCGGTGTGCAGTCTGTCGCGGAGAGAGCGGAGCGGCCAGGAGAGCAGCTGGGGCTTTAGGAGCATTAGGAGGACCAGAGGCTAAATCACGGGCTGCAGGGATTAGAGAGCTGCGCCGGCTCCTACCTACCGCCTGAAGTTTGCAGAGTGACTCTGTGGGGACGGCCGAGCAAGAGCAGAGCTGCTCGGTTTTTATGTGTGTGGTGTTTTTTGTTTTAATGTTTACAACCCGAGAGCAAAGATCGGGCCACTAAAGGATAATATGTTATTTTAATGACAACCTGGCCACAGATATAAGCTGTGCTCTGTGTGTCCACGCATCTGATAATATAAAAAAGGGGGAAAAGTCAGCTGTCAGTTACTGAGCAGCCAAGCAGGACAGCTTTCCTTAATCCCAAAACTTACTTTGTTTGATTTCCATCAATATCTGTAGCACTAAGGGTATTTTGCATGTGACTGTCAGGATGTGACGCTGTGAAGCAACAGGATCAAATTCATCTGAGATATCGCAGACATTCTCACCAACATGATTTAAAAAAACAAAACAAAAAACACTCTCTCCACTTTACTAAAAAGCAACCACGTGTTTTAAGAAACTGTTTATTGCTCCAGAGATTTTAAGGACAACGGCCAGATCCAGCAGACCTGCCACATAAGACACTTGGTGCACGTGCTTTTTGATGTCAAGTTTCAATTTAAGAAAGTTTCTTCTTCTTTTAATGTAAACTTGGATACATCACCTGGAGCAGATTTTGATTCAAATGAAATTGGCCAGGAGAATTTGTGGGGACACCGTGGGGTCTAAAGGACATAATCTAAGAATGAAAAAGTCACTTTAAAAAAAGCAGATAAGAGTGATTTAAAAATAAACTCTGGAGAAAAAAAATATCTGGAAGATTTTGTGCAGATTTGGTCACTCAACCTGTTCACACGCCAGTCACATTCAAAACTTGGCCGTGTCTTGTTTCATACTCAACCTTCGGGCTTTCCTCTACAGTTATAAACGGCTGGTTCAAATCAAAGCAACAAACTAAATATTTTCGTTGTTGCAGATGAATCTGATACACATCGTCTGGATAAATCAGAAGTTGGCCTTATTTCTGCTTTTATTTTCAGCTGTGCGTGTGGAGTTATCTGCCTCTCTCCTTTAGAGAGAGAGGAGGGGAAGAAAACAGCCTAATGACATTCCTCCAACATGAGGGTTTATAAATAATTAAACGCTGACCTCCCCACACATTTGGCCACATCAATTAATCATCTCTAAATGAATTTGTTTTTGTTTCAGCATAATTTCGATTATTCGGTTTGCGTCTGTGGCGGGATGACATGTGCGGGGTTGTTATTGTTGTTATTATTGTTTAGAAACGGAGGCCCCTGTGGCCCAGTTACCCAACAGCAGGGAGATACGAACAAGTGTCGTTTTTTTTTTTTTTTTTCTGTAGTTTTAATTTTGTTTTAACATTGGAGACAACCAAGACTGACCAAAATATGACGAGACTGAGCAGAAACCACGTAACCTAACACTTAGTAGGTCAACAATTTATCGCCTCCTTTAATTGATACAAGGACCTGTATTACAAACACATTTTCCTTTTGTTTATCATAAAATTATTTTTATGGAATTATTTTGAAAAAGAAGGAAAAAAATGACTAGGCCTTTAAAATGTTGACCCTCACTCTCTCTATTATTTACATATTTCTGACATTTTTAATTCAATGATAATTTTGTTTAAATAACCAATAGGATCTTATTTGTTTAGGCATAAAACAAACTGCAGGTAGACGTCGAGGTAAGCGATTACTGGTAAGTTCAACAATCAGATGAATGATTGGCTGGAATACTAAAGTTGGTGAATGACTTAAAGTATGAAAGAGGAGTAGGGGCCTGTACAAATAATAATAATAACAATAATGACGACGATAATGAGTATAACAATGATACTATTATTATTAATAATAATTCCTAATGTTACATTAACATTTTTATTAATTGATTGAATGACAGAGGCTTTCTGCCTCAAGCGTCTTGTTAAGTTTCACAGTTTGTACCTTGAACTTTCCCAATACTTTATTTATTTACTTTTAATATTAATTCTGGTCTCTCTCTCTCTCTCTCCCCTTCTTCTTCTTCTTCTTTTTTTTTTTTTTTACAGATGCTGAAGCCCACACATGCCCAACGGCCTGGTTGGAGAGTGACCAGTTAATTGGAAAAACACCAAACTGTGCCTCTAAACCCCAAATAATCCCACAACACGGTTCCCCCCCTCTTTTTTCTTAACTCTTAATTAAAGTACAAATAACAGCACAGTGAGCGCGCACTGTGTACTCAGCACAGCCCACTGTAGCCCGGAACTTACCGCAGGCCCACAGAAACTTCTACAAGCTTCAGGTAACGAATCTGCTTCCGGAAAAAAAGAAAAGAAAAAATGAGATGATAAAAATCGAAAGGTTTTTTTGTACTAGCAATAATAATAATAATAATAAAAAAAAAATCACGTAGCTTTGTTTTAAAGCTGTTTAGTGAAAATCGTTGGAAAAATATTAACAAGACATCAAGACAGGTGTTTTAATCAACAACCAGGTATTTGAGGGGAAAAAACACCGTAAATAAAACAAGAGATTAAAAATCCGAAAAAAACCGTAAAATCAAAACACTATAAAATTAAAGTAAAAATATGGCATAAATAAAAAACATGGGGGAAAATCCACAGGTATTTAAAACACGGAATCTCTGAGGACGCTGAAAAAACGAGAAACTGAAACTTTAAATACCCCCTTCGTTTTCTTTAGATGTACATTTCCGCTTGAAATTTCAAAGGCAGAATTACACCTGCATTATAAAACGGAATGGTTTTAATAACGTAAATAACGTCGACAGTATTACACGGAATTACATCTCAAATTGTTTTCTCAAATAAATAAAATCCACAAAAATAAAAAAAAAATAAATAAAAACGCAAAAAAGTCCGATGGCCGTCGCAAAAACATTGTTTAAAATGTAATAATTAAAGCTGATAAATATAACACAGAGGCAAAACTGCATGTATTTGTTTATTAATGTGTCATAAATAATAATTTATACTTCTTCCTCCTGATGCTGAGGCACCATATGTTTAGCAGTTGACCTGGTTTCAACATTTCCCATGTTTTTCTTACAGTCCTGATTTATAAAAAAAAAAAAAAAAAAGGCGAGGGGGCTGGGCAGCTGGTCTTATTTTAATGTGAAGCCTTTAAAACTGTTTGTGTTTTTCCAGGTATTTAAATATTAAGCTGCGTTTAGTGGAAACAGGCAGTGCGCTAATAAAGAGAAGATTATTTGTCATTAAAACAAAATACAAGAAGGAGGAGAAGTCTCAGAAGACTTAATGCCTTCCTCTGATGTTTCTTGGAATAGAACATTAAAAAAAAATATATTTAGTTGATATGCCTCAAAAGTTGAAGGACATTTGTTGGCTTTCACTAGTCCTAATCATGCGAGGCAACTTATGAGCATCAATTAGGCTGAGATTTGAGCTAATGAAAGCCCTGAGCAGTGAGTCTCACCACAACCCCCTAAACCAGCCATTACTGCAGACCACAATGGCTCTGATAGCACGCTGTTTTAAGACCCAGCATTATGTGGGCAATAAGTTCTCTAAACCTCACTGCGAGAAAAGAAGGGCACATTGTGGGATCAGGCAAGCAAAGTTTAGACAACATAGAAGGAGTTTTTCTAAGTCCAAAATGCTTGTCTGTAAACCCCAAAACGAATCAGGGGAATTTTTTTCTTCTTCTTTTTACTCCAAATGACAAGTTTCACATTCCAAGCTGGAATATAACTGCAAACCATGATTGACACGGACAAAACTAATTATCAGAGGAACACTAATGCTGAATGAGACACGGAGCTGCTCAGTGGATGGCACTGAGATATTGTAAATATTCACTCATCAGTGATGGACTTGGTGTCATTACATGTTTGCAAGATTAGAGGCACGAAATACAAGGCAGAACTGGAGTTTGCCAAACAGAGCGCACTGCCAAACTTCAATCAACAGGTACACACTTTATTGAAGAAATTACTAAATACTGAGGTGTATAATGAAGGGGAGAGGGGGCGTGCTAGGGAAAAACCTGAAATATCCTTTAAGCATTTAGAAAGAATCATCTCTTTTTAAGCAATTCAGAAAACAACCCAGCGAATCTGTGTCTGTTTATGTGGTTCTCTTTCTGGCCCCCAAACTAAAAGCTCAAATAACTCACATTTGTCAAACGTAATGGCCCAAAAAACACAGAAGCTGATTTATCTAATCTGAACAAGTGTGGCAGAAAGGCATTCACCAAATCTATAACCACTATAAATAAAGGAAAAAGAAAATGGAGAAAACAATGCAAACAAAACTGTGAGCTCAGTCCAATAGCTTCAGCAGCTACTGCATGTATAATTCTACTAGTAAAGATCACACGCAGCTATGTTTGCAAAGCCACACATGACCGCTATAAAGAAACAATCAAACAAAGTGTATATAGCAACACTGAAAAAAAAGAAGATATGTCTATATAAGAAACCAAATCTGGGATCTATAATAGTGCCAGAAGGAGTGGACTGCACATCTACAACAGAAATGGCAAATACAAACCGAAGGCCCGAGTCGTGCTGCCTTTCTTCTTTTTAAACCACTTCACTCTGACTCTTGACTGCAGCACTACTGACATCTACTCCCAGCCTGATCTCACCGCCGCGCGCTGCAGTGAAAGCTAAACAAAAATATACCCTGCATCGAGGCCATACATCAAACTCAAACTGGAACTATCATTTTTCCCTCTCTGCAGTCTTTATTCCTGTCCCTGCTGAAAGAAAAGCCTCGCAGAAATCTGCATCTCCAAAAGTGCAGTAAGCGGTGGAAAGGAAAGGGGGGCGAAAAAAAAAAGAAAAAAGACAAGGCTCTTTTTGTGTGCGGTGGCCGAGGTTTTATCCCTGCATTGCAGAGTGTTGTCTAGCATTACAAATCTCAGCCCCGGCCTGGATGGACACGGGAGGGCTCTGCTGGCCCTGCTCACACTGTCTGCATCTTTTACGCTCTGCCATGCAAATAAACTCAAATCAGCGAGCAGCTGAAGGAAAGCGCTGAGGAGATGGAGTGTTGTTGAAGGGGAAAACACGGAAGAGAGCGGAAATAGAAATAGAACCAAGCATGGATGGAAGGAGGAAATGGAGAAATGTATGTGGCAAGGAAAGAAGGAAAGGAGGAAATAGTTAGCTTCAAGTAGTTGCACAGGGGCCAAAAGAGAATAAGTCTGTGTGCGCTTGTGTGCAACGCAGAGAAAAAGAGCGGGTAGTAACTGGCCATTGGAGGGGTGAGGAATGCCCGGCCCTGGCACGGGAGAATGGGATGGAGGGTGGAGTATGTTCACATTGCTGCTGCCAGCTGAGCACATTCCCACTACAGAGTCATGGAGACTTTTTAACCTACAGATTTCGAGGCAGCAGCTTCAATCCGGAGATATTTTCCCCACTGGGGGACAGCAATAAAGCGCTCACCATGATCTAAACCTCTAAACTGACATCAGGTGATTCTGAAATTATCTGGAAATGAAGATTCATTTAAATGTTTATTTCTTGTTATTTTACATTATACGGCTTACACAGACAGGAAATTTGGCAGGAGAGATAGGGCATGAATGTGCCACATGTGGTACTCGACTCAGAGACATTGTGATCATGGCGTTATGGTGCCTTACAGACCTATAGAGGAGAGCACAATTTAGGTTTTTATTATAAGCTGTAATTCCCCATCCCACCCCTCAGTGCTTATATAATAGTTTGTTTTTTTTAACTGTAAGGAAACTGAAAAAATAATATGAGCCACCTAAACACTGATATCACCTTAATTCTGGAATCATATTTTTTAACCTCTTTTTAAAAAAAAAAAAATTCTACTTTTGAATATTTTGAGTTAAAACAGGAAATGTGGGGGTTAATTTAAAGGCAGCTGCATCTGGGAGTGCAAGGTTGATTTCTAAACAATATACAACAGATAAGAATGGCGAAAAAAATAATTTAAATGAAGCCTGTGGGAGTAACATATTCATTGTTTGGCAATAATATCCAACACCTCTGAAGGCACTTCATGTCAAAAAGGGTCCTCGCGAAATAATTTTCATTATTCTTTAGGTATTATTACGATTTTTTTATATGGCTGCACTCCTTTGAAGTCATAGAGGACATGTGTGAGGAAGCCCTTTTCAGCATGTGCTCCCTTTTAGGCTGAACTAGTGAACTCTAGCAGGAACTGTCTGACAATGAGAGAAAAAATCCTTTAAATTGATAGTATTTTTAAGAAAAAAGGACTGAAGGTAAATGTACTGAAAGCTGCTGTTAACTCAATTATTAAGCACAGTTTTGAAATACTTGCAGTTTGGCTTGAGGTTTATATTTTTTATTGATTAGGTTGCATCACTACATGGTCAGAGGGGAAATTTTTATACTTTTTTTTTATCCACCTCATGTAATTTCTGGGTGATTTGGAGAAAAAACCCAATATGGCAAAAGTGGACAATGTCATAAAAATGACGCTTTGTTGTAAAGTCAGCAGTTGTTACTGTCTGCAGGCTTTTTAGTGCTTCTAAAGCGTGTTATTGTTTCAGTAAGAAGTTTAGGATTTGAATGCTTTTTCCATTACTGTTTATCAAAGTGTGCAGTAAAGCATAACGTACGGCTTCACTGATTTGTCTAACTGCAAATTTTACTCTGAGACAAACGTTGGTGATGCATCGGGAGTACGTGACATGAGGACGCGAAGAGCCGTTTGGCTTTCTGAAGAGAGACCTCACCTTTCCTAGAATTAAAGCGAGACGAGCTTAGTGTGTGTGCATGTGTCTTTGTGCTATAGTCAGTGCGGTGGTTTATCAGTAGCTCACACTGGGCACAGTTTTGATAGCACGCCACATACACGCACAAAGTGAAACTGATAAAGCATAAGCACAGTTCTGAATCACATATTTCACGTCAGATTACTAGCTGGACAACGGGGATATTATAATTAAGAACTAAAAATAATTAGGTGACTAATTTATTAGATGATTGACGGTTATTTTATTTTTTTTCCAAATCTAGACATTTATTGGTTCCAGCTCGTTCATGGTGGAGATTTGCTGCGTTTCCTTGCCATGTTTGAATGTTCTGTTTTTTTTTTGGAGTATTAAGCGAGCAAAAGGAACAATTTGAAGATGGGAAACTGGTGGGAGTTTATTTTTACACAATTGCTTTTCATATATCTGACAATGCAAATAAATACCTAGTCAGACGAATCATTTAAATATAACCCTAAGTTATGTTATTTATCTTCAAGTGAGAAGAAAATATGAGCCACATTACCTACTCACAGGGACACAGTAGCTCCCTGTATTTGTACGGACGATTGCTTTTTGTGTTCGCATCCTTCTGAAGCAGGCAGATACTCTTCTTTGTGTCATAAACAGTTAGCAAACGTGACCTGATGTGAGGTCACCTAAACGGCAGCACACAGGCTGTCATTGTGGCTCTGTGTCTCCTCCCATTCTGAGAGCGAGGACGACTTCAGCACCGAGCGAATTTGTTCTGGGCCGGGCAGGTCAGCGGCGGGTGCAGCGTAAAAGTTAGTTAGTTTTATGTTTGTGTGACGAGGAGGGGGGACGGTGGTTAAATGGAGGGTATGTGTGTGTGTGGTGTGTGTGCGCGCGTGCTTCCCCAGGAGAAAAGAGGACTCCTAATCTGTTTTCCTGGCTCTTCTTTAAAGGGAGAGCAAGACACACTAGAGGCTCCCTCTGATCTGCTGCCCCATCCATCCCTCACTTTCTCTCTCTCCTCCATCTCTCCTTTCCTCACTTCCATCATCTGTCTCTCGTTCCCTCTGCTTTTAGCCCTCGTTTTCTCGGCCCCCCGTCCCTATGCTCTCTCATCTGTTGTGTTGGCCCGCTCTGGTCTTTGTATGGCGACAGCCCCCATCTCCAGATACTGCCTAAGAGCTCTGATTCCACTTAATCACTCAGTTTTTTATTAGTTTTCCCTCGCAGGGTATTTTGTGTTCTGAATTGCGTTTATCTATTATGCTGTTTCAGATTTATTGCTTTAGGAGGCAGACTGTGTGGCACACTACCCACCAATACGGTACACGATGCTGTGATCTCTCTACGTCTGCCCCTCTTTATGCCTGTCTGCTTTCATCCCTTCAAAATTAAATGAACAAATACACAAGGAGGGTGCTATGCCACACTAACTCACAACTCTTTTTTTTGTTGTTGTACTTTTCCCTATACTTTTTTATTAGTTTTCTTTAATTTGGGCGTCTCAGGGTCTCATCTGCATTTATTTAGCATGCAGAAAGACCACAGGGGAAGAATATGTGGCATCGGTTTATTGGATGGTACTCTACTTTCACATCCATCTGTCCTGGCATCTTTAATGCCTCATTGATTTACTTTTCCAATTTCAAAATAAAAAAAGAAAGTCACAGGTATGGCTTCCTCTGTGAGCACAGATGTCTGTCTTTGAATGAATTTTGAGTAATTTGCTGAATATTTAGAGCGGCTTAGTCGTGACGTTGGCACCTTTGAATTACACTTAATTAAATTACAGTAAAAGAAAATACTGTTGATTATTCGGTCATTAATCAACCGCTAGCGACGATTTTATTTTGTCAGCTGACGCTATTGCTCAAGGTCATTTTGTTGCCACTTCTTTGCACTGCAGTTTAAACTGCTTATTTCTACATAATTAGGAGACATGGCATGCATACTCAAAATATTTTGCTCCAAAATGGCGGCACACCATCCTGGCCCTCCATTTTGTTCTGTCACTGGATCGAGTCTGGATCCTGCACCTGACATGTTGGACCAGTGTTTGCATTTGAAAATACCCTCTCTCCACGTCCTGCTGTTACTATGCAACCCCTTCTGGTTATTGGTCACCAAACGTGCCGCTAACCTGCTGCACCAATAGGACGGAGCCCCGCAACTGTGGTTTCCTCCTTCTCCACTCTGCTTCCAGGGCTTCCTGTGACCGGGGGGGGGGGGGAATATGGGCACTGGCCATCACCTCGACCAAATCCAGAACCAAATGAGAAGAGAGACTCGCAGAAACAGCCAGACAGAGGGAGACAGAAACAGAAAGAGCGAGTGAGCCAGGGTGCAATAAAAAATTATGATTACACATTGATAATTAGTACAAAGCAAGAACTGCGGTCACCATGTAGACATCGGCAGCTCCTTTTTGGAGTGAAAAAGGGAAATTAATATTCATGACCTGGTTCCTCCCATCCAAAATTCAGCACCCTCCCTCCCTTCCCACTCTGATCCTCCCTCCTCCTCACTTCCTCTCCCCTCCGTTGGGTGGCAACACTTGGTAGGGCACATGGTGAGACAGCTGTTGCAGGGCAACATGGGCATCTGTGGTGCTACGTAGAGGAGAGGAGGTAGTACAGCGGGTGTGGGGGGTGTCTGTAGGGGTGCAGACGGCATCAAGAGAGGGAGATAGTACCCCGTCTCAGCACTGTGTGCATATGTGTTTGTGTGTGAATGCGTCCAAAAGTTTCCAGAATTATTATTTTGATCTTTAGAGGAAGATGGAGATGTATTTTAGGGACACAATGAACAGCAAAAGAGACAAAATGAGGTCTCTCTTTTCTTCTTCTTTCGTGTCTAGCTGTGAATGAAATATAGCACCTGTCCTCCAAGCTATGACAGAATCAGCATTAGCATAAGAACACTAGGATGGACTGCTCCAAGATTGGAGTTTGTGTCTTCAACAGCCAAAC
Source organism: Simochromis diagramma (assembly GCF_900408965.1). NCBI lineage: Eukaryota > Metazoa > Chordata > Actinopteri > Cichliformes > Cichlidae > Simochromis > Simochromis diagramma. The sequence goes on from NW_024386792.1 coordinate 12,595,389, forward strand.
TCAAGCCCAACACACACACACACACACACACACACACACACACACACACACACACACACACACACACACACACACACACACACGTGCCTGTTTTCATGCCTGCATCTCATTCTGTCTTTCTCTCTCACACACCCTCCTCCCTCTGCACCTTCCTCTTCAGAGGGAATGGGCGTTTTCCCAGGGTTATTATCACATGCCAGGTGCCCTCCCCTCCCTTCACCAATACGCAGACAAACGCACATAGATATACACCTCACCCCCATCCACCCATCTCCTCTCCTCTATCCCAGCACCTACCACACACCCTTGCCATTTCTCTCTCCCCCAAAGCGCCAGCGCAGCCCCACCTCATGGTGCCAAAGTGGGCAGCCTCTGCCTTGGCGTTGCCGAGGCCTTCTGGTGCCCTAGATAGCTGTGTGAGTGTGTGTGTGCGGCTGCGTGTATGTGTTTGCGAGCACTGGCCCAGCTCTTTGCGGACACAGCCAGCCCTTTAAACTGTGTCAAGGCTCCAGATGCTGGGAGAGACTGGGATTAACACAGGCGTTTGTATGCAGACACATATGCACAGATGCACAGAAAACATTATCCAGGCCCATATATTGCATCATACTTGGGTTTTATGTTTTGACAAAAAGGCTGAATAAGTCTTACAAAAAAACCCCAAAACAAAACAAGACAAGAATGACAAAGAAAAGAACCTGCTTATTCCTTTTGTTATTATTAATTTTATTGTTATTATTGATTTGAAAGGAATGCTGTACATGACTCTATACTACTAAAATACTGGATCACATACAGAAATGTAAGAGACAGGATACAAAGGTATCAGAGATCCTATGGTGAACCAACAGGCCCTGGCAGTACGCTGAGACGATGCACTGATGCCAACGCAGCACCTCAGAGAGTGGATTTGGATTAGGCAGACACAGAAAAGGACCACGGAGACCTGACAAACACACACACCCCAGTGTCCGTACACTAGCCCTTTAGCTGCATGCCACTACCCCGAGGGCATTAATGCACACGCTCACACAAACACATGCGCAAATATGCAGACACACACAAATACAGACCAAGTGTCCACCTACTGTTACTTTAGTGGCCTGCCACTGCCCTTAGGGTATGCACATTTGCATGCACGCACACATTCACTCTAACACACACGCTCACATGCACATTCCATAACTGATTCTGACATCACTGCAGCTGAGTGCAGTTAATGAGATGAACTTAACAACGGTGTATTCAAGGCGTCCCCCAGCAAACTAGCAAAAGCTCAAAACTACTGATTACAAGTATGCAAGTACGTGCGACTGAGTGTGCAAAGAGAAGAGAGAGGGAGTGTTTTCTCCCAGTGTTCACTCTCTCTCGCTCCCTCATTCTACGAGTCTTGCTGAGAGGTAGTTATGGTGCCAGTTATGGAGTGTTTGCCATAGCAGGGAGCTGCTTTGGCACCATGCCCTAATTTAGGGGAATTAAAAAGCACTAGACAAGCCCCTTTGTGGCACCGTGCGCCCGCTTTAATCTCCCCACGCCTCAGCGGGCACCCACAGCACCAGGAGTTGGCACCTTGCCCACATGACCCCAGGCAATATGGAAATCGCCACCAAAAACCCTAACTAAGCGCCCAGCCCTGCCCTGGTGCACAGTGTACACAGTACGCACAGACATGCGCAAAGTGATGCTGTCGCATACATACAAACACACACACGGTGCAACAAGGACAACACCCAGCGCAAGGCGGTGTTTTGCATGCACACACGCATACTTGCACAAATGATTGAAAACACAGAGAAGTAACTGCAATGGCTCTGTGTGCAGAACTACAATGCTGAAATACACATATGCAACACACTGAGGTGTTTCAGAAGGCCACGGTGGCATGAAATGAAAAACCCCTGCTGTTGTCCCTGTTGGCACACATGCTGGCATGTACATGCATACACACATTCACTTTTCCACACGTCCAAAGTTGGTGCGCTCTCTTTGAAGTGTAGGTGAGTGCGGTGCTTGTCATGAGGTCATCCATCAGGGCTAATGAAACTGGCAGACCCTGACACTGTCTCACTGGGCAGCACCGCTGGCGCCGCGAGCTAATTCAAGGAGAAATGGACTGATTTAATTACACAGTGAGGGCACATGCACACACAGACACACACACACCTGCGCACACACATATATAAACAGTCTTGGACACATTTGCACAGAGAGAACAGGACATACACAGAGCATGCATACACATACTTTGCATCCAGGGACATAATCATGGGTAAAAATGCAGTCTCACACACACAGATATACACTTAAATGAAGCCAAATGACGGCCCGTGCGCGCACACACATACACACACGCTCCACTAAATATTGCTTTTTAGCCACATCTTTGTGGAGCTCTCAAAATCAGATGAAAAATTATAAACTCTGCGTCAATAGTAACCTTTTCTTATAAACAAAATTTGATAATCCATCATAACAAGTTTAGCTGGCCTCATCATCTCCACGGCAGAATTCACTGAAGGCGCCATTAGTGAGCTAGCTGCCCCTCCTCACCGCAGGTTCACAATGTTCCCTTCCCTAAAACAAAGACCCACTTTGGCCCGGGAACAGGACACACTACCATCCCTCTCTGTCTCTCTCTTTCCCCAGTTCCTCATTCCCCACTCGCCCTCTCTCTGTCCATTGGTCTCCCTACTGGTTTCACTTAATAAGCTTCAAAGGTTTCTGGGCAACATGGTTTTCAGAAAAAAAGTTACCATGGCATTTTTTTGGCACACAACATCTTCTCTCTTGCTAAGGATATGGGGTTGCCATGACATCAGCGGGCACCTTATAAAGAATACAATTGTGTATGTGTGTATGTGAGCATGCATGCGTGTCTGCGTGCTCGATGGACATCGTTTGCCAACCGCAGCTAAATGCTTAGACGCTGGTAGAAAACACAACAGCAATGACTGTGACAGAGTTCAACTTTTCTCCTGCAGCTCATGCTTACAGATCGCTATATTCCTCAACATACATACGCATGCAAACACTCCAGAAGACTCTAATCTCCTCTTCTGTTCTGTGGATGACTGCGATATATTTTGGACAACTTATTAAGAAAATTTTAGCAATTGAAGTCTGCATTTAATCTCACTGTCTCAGTGCTGAACATAGCATAAAAACATAACAGAACATGTGTTTGGCTTTGACATATTATTAATAAACTCAACAACAAAAGAACTGGCTAAGAGCGAACAGCATACATGTATTTTCTGCGAGTACATTCTGTGTTTGTTTTGGTTAAACTTACCCGTGAGAGTCTCAAATCCAAGTGCTAACTTTAAAATTGGCTCTGGATTCCCACTGATGGTTAATGTTTTCATACTGGCATCTTTATTTGTTTCTGCTAATGCTTGTGTGTGACTTTGAATGTGCATGTGCATTTATTTAGTGCACTTTTATCCAAAGTAATTATCCTTGAATTGACTTGTAATTCCTCATATACTGCATAAACAGTACACAACTGATAGCAATGACTGCAAAGGTCATGGCTATATTAGTCAGACTGACTGTGATTTGTGTACATTATGAGTAATATATGACAATTAATTTTGCTTGTTTTTTATGATCATCAAAGTTGTATTGCATTGGTTAAACGACACTATCACAGCCAACCCCTGGACTTCACTACACACTTTAGTGTAAATCTATCCCCTACTAATACTGAAAATAATGGGAAGCCTGAGCAAGCACTGCATATCTCTAATTTAGGTTGAATTCATGTTGATTTAAGTCTGCCTTTCCTCTAAATTGTGCAACATCTAACAACTGAAACTATAATTTCCTTTTTTCTCAAGCAATAGAAATGGAAAAGTGGTGCTTTGGTCATTTTTTGTGTGTCTATTTAACCCAGTGAATGCTAAAAACACCCATCAATCATGACATAAAGGAGTAATTATATTTTGTAAACCTTTTCAAGAAATGAAAAACTTCTCAAATCCCCCCTGAAGTTGAAAGAGACCCCGCTTTGCCCTCTTACAGTGCCAGTACTGTACATCTGTACAATCCTATGGACTCTTATCCCTCTAGTGGCCTCTAGTGGCTTATATATGATGTCACTGTGATCTCACATTTCATGAACGGAGCCTCTGGTGTCCGTTGTCTCCATTGTACACGGCTGTGTCCCACAGCTCCAACAGCACATATTCATTTTATACACCATATACTAATCATCATGGTACTGAGTCAGAATGTGTTGAACAAAAATACAAAAAAAGTAGGTTAAAAGTATTTCAGTAATTTATAGACATATATATATTTAAATATTATGAAATGATACTTGATATGAAAAGTGAATAAAAATGTGTCACTCCCAGTTACACTTCTAAACCACACATCGTTATAGCTTTGGTATTATTGAATAGTTATATTGAGTTTTCCAAGATATTTTGGCCGTGTCTCACCGCCACCCACTGGATATTTATTTCATCTCCTCCATTACCTTTTGTGCATCACATTGTGGCTGAATAATGTGCATCGGTAGCATATAGAGTGATTGTATAACCTAGATTCTGTCAGGTGCAAGAATACATCATTAGGAGATTATGAACACACTCAATACCAGAAGTGTCAAAATCATTTTACATCATTGGCCAAAAGCAGTCTAATTTGAACTTAGAGTGAAAAGACCAGTAAAGCTATTTTCTGGGGGGAAAAAAAGAAACAAAACCTGGAGATAAAAAAGATAAAAAAAATAAAAACAACAAATAGTTTCCCTTACTTTAAATGTAAAGAAGTTTAACTACACATTTAATTCCAGATGTGCCTTAAGAAAAAGGAATGCAATTGCAACAGTTTTTCCACATTATAAAGAAACACTGCTGTAGAAACACATCAGCACAGCTCTTTGGGACCTCATTGTAAGAAAAAAAGGAGTTTATCTTGTAGGCAATTTATCAAAAATTATTTATGAATTTAAAGAAAGTGTCCTTTTTTTACTATGTAAAAACCCTGAAAATCAGTTTTAAAGAGTAAAAAAAAATGTATCTGTCATTAAATTGAATACTAACAATAAAAAACAATTATTGCTCTTTCATACTTTATTTACTTTGGAATAATGACAGGCCAGGGTTTTGTCTTTGTTTGTAAGATGACCAGCGACCATACAGTTAAATGAAAACTGTGAAAGGTCAGCAGTTTCCAAAGCTACCCTTTAGTTTGCCAGTTTTAGCCTGCGGGCTGTATGTTTAACACCCCTACTCTATAACAAAAAGCTACTTAGAATCAGTATATTATTATATGGGATCAGTGCACAGTGTTTTGTTTTTTAATTTCAGTGGCTTTTAACCTAAACAATGGTTCTGTACACACTAATCTACACCATTCAAATACCTTCATATTGTACTTTGCTTCATATTCACTCCATCTCTGCGTGGACTTACACACTAGCAACACCACTTTAGTAATAAAGTATCACTCAAATAAATTTTGAAATACAAAACAATATGATATAAAAACAAAAAGTGCAAAGCAATACCGAAAAATGCCTCAAATAATGTTTCCCTCCCAAAAATGTCTGCTGTTTAATCCAGTTAGGATGAGTTATTCTGCTTATTTAGATAAGTACGGTGCCTTAAATTAGTACAAAAATCAAACTTGTGTCAGGGACATGAACTTTCTCTTACAGTCGAGCTCACAAGGAGAGGCTACAAGAGGGGTAACTTATCAGGTTTTGAAATACTAAATACAAAAAGCATTCCACCTACATAAAAATGTGAGGAAAAGTTTGCGTGTTATGAACAAGTTTGTGTCCCTCTTGTTTGCACCCCCGAGGTGACCATGTGTGACCTTTGCAAGCAACAAGGTATGTGGATCATCTCGGGCTTTGTCAAAGCTTCACCCAGCCGATAAGAAAGGACTGCTTTAGAGAAAATGGCCAAAAAAAATCCCCCCAAACACTCACCCCCCTGAAACGAAAAACTGATGATAGCTATCCAAAATAATCTTTTTTTTCCTTCTTAAATGACAGTTTATTTTTTCTATGTAAGCTTCGAGCATTGAGCAGGCCAGTAAGAAGAAAGACAGGATTGTGAAGGCTTTGGAAAATAAGCTTGTGACAAGTCCTGCACTTGCAGTGGATATGTGCAGTACTAATGTGTTCAGCTTTGCTTCACCCTAGCGATATAAAACACCCTACGGAGCTCAGGTCATATAATTTGCCTTCTCTCAAAAGAAAAAGGAAAAAAAAAAATCCCTCCCTGGGAACCAGAACATGAGTTTAATAGTTATTCTTATTAGCTCGCACAACTGCTGGGAGCCTGCAAAATAAAATAGCTGTTTTTCTGTTGATCTGTTTACGCTCGCCTAAGGAACTTTACCGCAGAAGGAGCCAAGACTCCAGAATAAAAAAAAAACAAAACCTTTTTCTCTCTCCCTCAGATCTAAAGTGGACTTATTATGTTACCCATGGCAGTATTCCCAGTGTGGAATTAGGACTTTGAGCTCCGATAACGTTCTGAATCCCAGCACGGCCCTGCTTTAACTGGTGGTGGTCACACACCGCTCTCTGTCTTGCCCTGAGCCAATCCAGCCGAGGAATTAGTCATTAATAGGGGGACGACTTCGGGCTGCTACTGTTTCCCATAGTGGTGAAAGAAAGAATATTATTTACAATGATCTTTGTGCCGCTGTGTGGTCTCAGAAATGGTTCTCACTCTGTTTTTTTTGGGTGTATGTGTGTGAGTTACATGTCGGCTGCCCTAAACAACAGTTGCGTTAGTTCATCTGTTTCACATCCTCCATAACTGAAATCGCAGCAGCTTAGTAACCCCCTCATGCACCTTAAACCTCTTCATACCTCTGGTTCCTTATCATTAGCAGTGTAGTCTCTATGCCCCTGTGTTGCTATAGGAAAACAAAAGAGTGCAAATCTTCCAATCTCCTTAATGTTCACTAATCTAACGAGTGCGGCGGGGATATTAAGCAGATTGCTGAGCATTACATTTTACCATTAGAGACATAGCCATCAGCCATTTCGGCACTTCTGGATTCTTTTCCTCAAAAGCCCCCCCCCCCCCCCTAAAAAAAAAAAAAAAAAATCAGATTTTACCATTATTTCTCCAGTCTGATCCTATCGGCCTGCTGCGTCTTGGGTAGATTATGATTTGGCATGATGAAGAGAAGTAATCAAATCATGCTGCTGCTAAGTGTGGTTACTGCTGAGTGCGGGAGAAAGTGAGTGGGAGTATGTGTGACCATGTGTGTGTTTTTGACAGCGACTGAGAAAGAGAAAATGGCATGGTAACAAGCCAAGTTAATAAAGGGAAACAATTAGGACATAAAAGATTGATATAGCCCACAGTTTTTAATGCTCTTGTCCCTCTTAATGAAATCCCTTTGACTATATCTGCTTCACACACAGAGACACGTATATGGACATGTACACACTCATTATAGTGATCCCATTGCTTCCCTCAGGCTCTTCTGACAGGTGTGGCTCCCACACAGACACATAGATAAACACTCACACACACACACATGCACAAACCAGGCCCTACAGGGCATTTTCCCTATCCTGGGACTGCACAATGGGCACTTTGTACACCCTCCCACCTCCCAACCCCGGCCCTTACCATCAACACCCCACCACCACCCCACCACCCCCTCCCAACGGCTTCCAGCACATCCCTTTTTAAATGGGAGATTATGCAAATGAGCACACACCATTGCAGCACCCCACATATAAGTGATGTGCATTGAGGGAAATCTGTAGTCTGTCTATGGGAGTCAGCACATGGATGTTTTTACCTACTGAGCAACGGACGTGGCCTAAATACACAGTCGACATCCCAGGTGTTTGAAGCCATATGATGATATTTCTTCTATCAGTCATGAGCGGCAATGTTGTTTTTCACGTTCTCCCGAATAATTTAGTTATTTTATCCCAAATATGTTTCTAAAATGTCTCCTTTCACCAGTGGAAAAATATTTCTTCTGCATTGCCGAGAAATCTCAAGACTGACAAAATAGGCTCAGACGATCTGATCTGAAACTGCAGTGCGTGGACTGAACGAAAAAGCCTTTGCAAATTGGTGCATGAGACTTTTTGCACGCAGTCAAAATACGAAGAGCACCATTCATTTTTTGTGACGGACGAGGTATTCAGATCCCTCAAAGAAGTATAAAAGCTACGACTGCACGATTTAAAAGTGAACAAAAAAGTCCAAAGCAACAACAACAAAATGTACAATATAACACTGCTGGTGTGATTTTATTATTGTAACATTTATTAATGAACAGGCAAGTGTTACTTCTTGAAATGCTGCCAGTTGATGTACTTTATGTAAGAGTTTCACTATTAATGGACTGTATTTTGTAGACACTTGACCTAAAAGTAATCTTCTTTGTCAGATAAATGTAGCATGTCCTTCAGAGATGTTCTGAAAAAAAAAAACTCTCCAGACTGTACTTGATTGTAGCACTTAGTTGTATTCTGCCACCTAATAATAATGAAAATCTGTCACTGTCAACGCTGCAAAATCATACAAAAAGAAATCAGAAATTTGGAGCTTCTGAGGGGAAAGAATGTGAGTGAACTTGATGCCTGAGAGTCAGGAGAGCAGAGGGCAAGCTCGGCACAAATACCAGAGTAGCCCATTTAGATAAAATAAGATATAGATGCATATCAAAAATGAAAGCGAGGCTTTAAAAACAGCTGATACTCACTTCCATAGGGTGCCGATTAGAGGAGTGTGCAGACAGAGAGGTGCTAGAGATGAACACGGATACACACAAACCCACACGGCGAGCTTGTTACATACAGCAGTTAGGTTCGGGGTCAGGCTGGGACACAGGTTACCACAGGGTTAAAGCCTCGTGCACATGAGAAAAACAGCAGAAACAGATTTAAGAGAGAGGTGGATGCCAAGAGTGCCATCTGTTTTAGTTACCCCCCCCCCCTCCAGTTTCCTCTCTCTCCTCTCTCCCATCCCTCCCTAGCTTTCTCCATCTTTGTCTCTCTGCGCATTCCCCACCGATCCCATCTTCCCATCTAAAGCCACAAACATATTTTATCAACAGCTAAATTTTGCTCTCCATTATTTGCTTTCTGAACACCGCTCGAAGCACTGATAATCAACTAAGATCGCATAGCTACAAGGACGGGCGTGGGGATGGGGAGGAGAGGGGGGTAAGATAAGTCCAAATCTGGCAACCGTCTCTAGTGTAATGACACCTCCATCTCTATGGAAAACCATCCCTTTTGTCTTCACTTGCATGGAAGCTCTTTCTTTTTACTGTTTTGTTCCCAGAAAACCCATGGAACATTTGCCAACATTTTTAAGAGCTGCGAAAAGCAGGATTTTTTTTTTCTTCTGTTTTTTTTTTAAGTCTTCCACCTCGCAGGTGTTTCTTTTTAAGGCGTGCTCGACAATGCCAAGTTCGTCTTGGCTCGTCTTGAATGCCGCGGGCCTCGGGGGGAGAGGAAAAAAAAAGCGAGGTTGGAGAAATCTTATTGATTAGCAGTTGTCGCTTCCCTTTTCTTTATCTCACTGTGGCTCTCCTTTTCTATCTCACTCACTCTATCGCCACACACTTTTTTTTAAACTGTCGATAAGGGGATGAGAAACCTTTAAAGGACAGGGCCAAGAAAGGAAGAGAGTGAATGAAATCTGGACTATAGCATAAAACTCTCTCCTCTCTCACAGGAAGTGGCTGGGCTTTTTTTTTGAGTGTCAAAGAATAAGCTTTAGCAAAGAAAAAAAAAATGTCTGTCACATTTAAGTGAGCATTTGTGTATAAGTTTGCATGTCAGAGACTCTCAGCTCACACTAGAGTCCTCAATGTGGGGCTTTTTTTTTTTTATTAAGAGGAATCTAATTTCCCTCACACCTTCAGGCTAACATCTCATAGATGCTGTCAGAGCTGATTTATGATGCACGCCTTCTTTTAATACAGAAAATGGAAAAGAATAATCAATCTTATCTTATTCGGATGCGCTCCTGTTTGTCTGATTAGTATTCTAGGGGTAAGTGACACAAACGCAGCCAAACTGGGTTCATTAATATCAAGAAGAATTGCTGCTCGTTAGAGCCACCATGTGGCGCAGATATAAACAGCAACCATCTTGTTCACGGGGAATTTGATAACTGTCAAATCCGTGTTTGGTCCTAACAAAATGTCATGTGAAAGTTATAGCTACAATAAGAAATAATGGATCCACGTTGCTTCCCTTGAGAGAGACAGAATTGATTCCGTTTTTTTTTAAATTAGAGAGTGGGTGAAAAGAGAGAATAAACAGGTGGACTGCCAGTTAGGATCAGTGCTACACCGGCTGGATGGAAAGAAACATGGGGAAAAGAGGGAGGGAGGAGGAGAGCTCAGAGAGGAGGATGAAAAGAGGAAAACGGGAAAGAAGTGCCATCTGTTTTTTGTTTTTTTTTTTGGGGTGGGGGGCATAAAATATGAGTAGCGTTCAGAGGCAGAATTTTAGTATAGACTCTGGGTGTGAAAGGACTTTTCATACAAGGAGGGAGGAGACTACAAGGGCCAGAGAGAGGTAAGGGAGAGAGGGCAGATAAGAGGGAGGTGGACAGATGGAAGACAGAAAGATGAGAGAGGGGGAAAGAGTGAGTGAGAGTGAGAAGGAAAGAGGACCAGAGATTGGGTCTGGCAGCGGTGTGAGCGCACTGGGCACACACACATCAGGAGGGGACATGACTCGACATGCCGGCTCAACCCAGCTGGGTCAACGCTCTGCACTGCCATGTTGTTTTGGCTTGGCATCCCCTGCTCTTACAAACACAGACACACGCGGCCACGCACGCACACATACACGCGTACAAACTGACAAACAAATCCAGTCACCCACAGCTTGCTCGCTCCCTCATTCGCACTCTCCCAGTCTCATATCTAGACACACACTCATTCGCAGACAAACACACACTAGCTCACACCCAAAATGCCATGGTTTTGGCTAGAACTGGACGGGCAGGCGAGGGCCCTGGACTAATGGAAACGCCAAACTCGTTACTCTAACGCTGGGTGACAAGGGCACCTTGGGCTGCAGATGTTCCTGCTGATGACAGATGGAGCCTGGCACTGCCAGGGGACAGTGGGCCAGGCCTGCGCCAGCTCCATGCCACCTGCACCCCTCCTCTGTACCCCTCCACACAAACTCCAGCATGCACACACTGCCTCGCTTTCTCACTTGGCCTATCTCTCTTGAACACTGGCGCACTGCCCCCCCCCCCCCCCCACCTCCCCCCTTTGTACCCCCACCCCCTATGCGTATGTCTGTCTCTCAATCACTCTTCTTCTTTCTCTTTCTCACACACTGGCATGATACTATTCCTCCTCTGCCCACTGTGATGATGACTGTTTGATGGATCACTGTTTGCGGACAGATATCTATGACACTGGCAAAATGTGCTGGATGAATTGTGTCTGTAGTGGTCCTGATCTTATTAGCAGTCCGAACAAAAATGCGTGTTTCATGAGCCCGATTCAAGATGAACTGCTTTGCAACACATAATCCGGTGCTGCATCCCAACGAGCGCTTTCAAAAAAAAAAAAGAGAGAGACGGTTACCAATGTTTGTCACACATTTTGTCAGTGTTATCCGATGGCTGAGTGTAATCCGTAGCCATTCCCACTTTTGCAGAAAGCAGATTCCAGATCAGCTAATGCATGATGGAGACTGTGTAATGATACCATTTATCTTCATGGAAGTGGTGACAGGCTTCTGGAGGTGATTCGCTGGTCTGGCGCAAGCAGACAGTCCACCAGGATAATTTGCTTGATGCTGTTAGTAGCCAGATTACCAAAGTGTGCTCAGCTGTAAATTTGATGATGATGGTTTTTTGCGAGGCTTTCGGTTCTCGGCTCCTGAATCGAGTGAGAAACAACCAGTGATGTTTCTCACTGTGAAAGGCCTCTTCTTTTCCCCCCTCTTTTCTTTTTTGCTCTTTTACTTATTTCTCATCTTAGCTTCTGGTCAGATGTTAAAGATAAATAAAAGGGAACTACGCTGGAGTGGGCGAACACATGAGGAAAACAGGGGGAGGTAAGCCCAGGGTTCACATCAAAGTCTTTTTTTCTCACAGAAAATGGGATGAGATTCTGGAAAAGTGCTTGTGCTGCCACGCCAGCTACAAATCCAGGCACTTCGTCTGTCAGTCTGGGAATCCAAGTGCTGAAAGAACACCAAGACACCAGAGATTCATATGTTTGCCGTTTCATAAATTTTGATAAATCTGACCAGGCCCGGTAGCCAAAGTTGTGTCTCCAAGTTGGCTCAGAGTGGTCTTTCCCACTGTTGGAATTTGTGGACTGTGATATTGAAATACTCTGTGATTAATGTGTATTTTGACATTGAAATGTTATAGAAGTCCCGTAAATGGAACAAACAACGTGCACGACTATAATCAAAGTTTCATGGGAGCTTGTGAATCTGTCAGTGTAAAAACCACTTAGCAGCCTCCGGTTTTTCATTGTGACTACAACTCTTTGGAGGTTTTTTTTTTTCAGTACTATTACTGCTGCATTTTTGGTGCTGCACCCCCTTTCCCTACTAATTCAGCACTCTTGCATCAAGCTTGCATCTCTCAACCCTTCCCTTTCATCACTTCATCCAGAAACCATGTGCGGCATGTCATTTCAACTCCCTCCATACTGAAGAAGGGCCCCTAACAAAACAAAACAATTATCTTTCCCCTCGTTAGGACCTGGCTTGCATCCCCTCTCCCTCTTTAACTCGCCTCTTCCTCCTGTCGGACCCAGCCTTTGGTCTTCCCCTTCCGTAGCTGTCTGTGTGACAATAAGTTGAGCTGAGGGTCTCTTAAGTGCTTCTGGAGTGCAGCGTTTAGCTGATTTTAGGCTTCATGTTTCTTTCAAAGGCCTCAGAAGGAACAGGGGCGCAGGATAGTTTTGACATAACGACGAGGACGAGGTGCCCGAGGGAGAAAAATGAAGGGAAGGCAAGAGAGCAGAAGTAGTTCAGCAGATGATGGCATGTAGTGGTATGAGGTGGGCGCTGATGTGTGTTGCTTAAAAGGAAGGGGAATGGATGGGTTGGCAGTGGAAGAGTGAGCAGGTTTCACCATGCCAGCTCTTAATTACTTTAATTGGAGTCATTAGCTAAGTGAGCATGAGAGACATCACCTGCATGGCATGCAGGACCGCACCTGCCACAGCGACATTGCTATCATCATCACACTCCAGCAGAGGGTTTACTGACAGCTCGACACTCAGCAGCAATAATCACCACAAATATATTCACAAGTACAACCCAAGCAAATACAAATATCATCAAATGCAGATAGAAATCACTCAAATATCACTCTTAATGAAATAGAACTTTTTTAGAGAAACTACAGATGCTGCATCTTAGGGATCATCAGATAATAAAAAAGCAGGTTAAGGATACTGTTGGTCTCTTAGTTGGGTCTGAAAAATAGACAAATAACTAAGTGTGTAAGTGGTAGGTGTGTGCAGGAAGAATGATTGCAGCTTTCAAAACCTCTTTCTGTGTTTACATGATTATTATTTTAAGAGAAACTACAAACGTTGTGAACATATTTCATAAGAACAGCCAAATCACATTGAGCTTATATCAGGCAATGTTACATTTTTACATCAATCCACATTTCTATGCTTAGACTTAATCTTTTAAAGCAATGCACTTCTGAACATAAAAAATTCTTATTTACCACGTTTCAACTGCTAAGCAATGTCAAAATTTTAGCGATAGAGTCATATAATCTTGATTAAGAGATTATGTGAAATCTAAAGGTAATAAATGAGATTTATGGAGTTGTGTTTTCCGTTTGTGGTCTGCTTGTAGCCCTTGGTTGAGCAGGCTCTGGGTGTGTGCACGTAAATAGCTGAGAGCACAAGAGGGAGGGTATTTGAGAGCTGTAAACTCGAAACCACGGACTATTGTCTGGTGACAGTTTAGCTTTGTATAAGCGCTTTTACTCCATCTGCATTCTTTTAAAATAATGAAAAGAAGAAGTGTTGGCCTGGCTTTACTGGAAGCCACAAAAAACTGGCCTATGGTCAGCAGACTTGCCAAGGGGTTCCTTAACTGTATCTCATGTGATGTCTTGCTCCGTCTTCTCCACATTAAATCAGGTTGTAATTGAATTAAATGTTGTTTCAATCTCTTGTAAAACCTTTTAAAGAAATAAAATAAACCCCCTTCACCTTACAGTGTCAGATTAGCAAAAGTCTAACTCACACAGAACCAGAAAAACCCATTCAGTTATTTTACTATGGTTACTGGTTAAAACTACATCAACATTTTATCCAATAACAAACTTTTGTAGGGCTACACCTATCTTTGTTCTGCTAAGCACCCAACAGACAGTCTGGCGGGCAGGTTGGCAGTCAGGCAGAATGGCAGTAGGCTGGCAGGCCTAGCCCGGGGCGCCATCTCCAGCAGAGCCAACTCTGACCAGCTGGTCCACACTAACACCACAGAGTGAGCATGTACTGCTGCATCAGAGGGGAAATGGATGTTATAACTGTGGAACAGACACACTCTCACCTAGAACCTGACACCTACAGCAGTAGACCTCTACTGCGGGGATTTAGGTGATAACACACCATCTCACCTATGACTTAACAGGTCTTACAAATAATCCTTCTGGTATACCTCTTCACCATCCAAATTTATTTCCAGAGAGTGCATCCTGGACCCCTGTTCACCCTCACCCGCAGATGCCAGATCTAGGAGCATGATCACTACTCCACTCAGGTCCAAACTAAGCAACAAGCTCCAGGGCGAAAACATAAAGCCAGCACATTATAGCTGGCAGGTCAGGCTTCACTATTGCTCCATCAAACCAGTAAACTGTATCCATCATCTGAGTTTGTGGTAAACTGGCCCTAAAAGTCATAGAAACATATTGTCTAACCAGATACTTATTCTGGATGGGATTGCCTTGGCCTCCAGTAACACTGTGAGGAATCTTGGAGTCATTATTGACCAGGATATGTCTTTCAGCACACACACATTAAACAAATATGTAAGACTGCTTTCTTGCATTTGTGCAATATCTCTAAAATTAAAAACATTGTGTATCAGAGTGATGCTGAAAAACCAGTGCATTTGTTACTTCTAGGTTGGACCACTGTAATTTATTATAACCAGGTTGTTCTAAACACTCTCTGAAAAGCCTTTGATTGATTCAGAGCACTGCAGCTAGAGTACTGAGCGGGACTAAAAAGAAAAAACATATTTCTTCCATATGAGCTTCACTGGCTTCCTGTTAAATCCAGAAACAAATTTAAAATCCTTCTCCTTCAAACTGCTGAATCAAGTCTCATCTTATCTTAAAGACCTCGTAGCACCGTATCGCCCCAAAAGAACACTTTGCTCTCAGACGTCTGCCTTACTTGTAGTTCCTAGGATATTTAAAAGTAGACTGGGAGGCAAAGCCTTCAGCTTCCAGGACCCTCTTCTGTGGAACCAGCTCCCAGTTTCTATTTTGGAGACAGACAATCTCTCTATTTTTAAGATTATGCTTAAAAATGTCCTTAATTTTGATTAAGCTTGTAGTTAGGGTTGGAGTAGGTGGCTCTAAGACAGCGGTCCCCAACCCCCGGGCCTCAGACCGGTACCGGTCCGTGAGTCGTTTGGTACCGGGCCGTGAGAGTAGAGGCTCAGGTGTGAAATGTATGGTTTTCATGGTTTTTATCGGTTTTCAGCGTTATTTTGTTATTGTTTTTATCGTTAACTCGGTTTTCCTGGGTCTTTTCATGTGTGTTATGAATAAATCTTCTTTTTTTCGGTACCGGTACTAGTTTTATTTTGTTGTATTTATCCGCGACACCTTAAAGGCCGGTCCGTGAAAATATTGTCGGGCATAAACCGGTCCGTAACGCAAAAAAGGTTGGGGTCCGCTGCTCTAAGAGATAAGGTTACTCCCTAAAAGAGGGTTACTCTCTTAGTTATGCTACAGTAAGCCTTGACTGCTGGGGGCAGTGTGTTTCTTCTTCTTTTTCTTTTCATTCTCTGTGTTTATACATCACTGTATTTAAACATTAGTTATTATTAATTTCTGGCACTCGTCCCCTCACCTCCCATGTTGCAGCAGAGTGCTGTCCCTCCCTGAGTCAGATTTCTTTCTCTTAAAAGGGAGTTTTTCCTTACCACTGTTTTACCAAAGTTTTTCCTTACCACTGTTTTACCAAAGTTTTTCCTTACCACTGTTGCCTAGTGCTTGCTCATAGGTCATCTGATTGTTGGCATTTTCTCACTATTATTGAAGGAGTCTCTTCGCCATAAGAAAATAAAGCACCTTGACACAACAATTCCTGTGATTTGATGCTATGTAAATAAAATTGAAGTTAAATTAAATGGACTTGGTGGTACTTGTCCTTCTTACTCACTTGAGCATTCAAAGTGTTCACTATTTCACTCAATAAAACACACATACATACATTTACATAGCATTTTTATCTATGCCTAAGCCCTTTCCAACATTCACACACACATTCACAATGGCTGCATCAGGGATAATATGAAGTATTTTTCTTAAGGATACTCAGGCATGCCAACTTGCCAACATGCCTTCCAGTTTGGTAGATCACCTGCCCTAACACCTAAACCACAGCTACCCACACGTTTAGTGGTATTTGGTAGCGCTAGTATAACCACACAGTGTGGTTAATTCTACTAATGGGCCACCCAAGAAATGTTTGGTAAGTTATATTGTTATTTTTTATTTGTCATTTAACACTATTTTGAGGTATTTTATCTCTGTGCAATGGGTGCACCTTGCTAACCAAGCTCGCTAGCTAGCTGATAGCTTAGCACATCATGCTGTCATCTCAATTTTGTCAGTTACTGCTACAGAAAAAAAAAACAAAAAGGGAAAAAAACGTTATTTTTACTTACGGTATATGATCCAGAGTAGCACGGTGATTTAGCTACAACAAAGCCCCAAGTAGCCAGCAAAGGTAGGAAAGGCCGGGAAATCAATGGAAAGATTTCATCAGCATCAAACTGGTTCAGTGTGGTAATTTTCCTTTTCTTACTATGAATCATAAAATACTTCAATGAGCACTTAATATATTATTATAATGAAGGAAAATATATATATATATAACTTTTCAATAATGAGAAAAATGGGCACCTATAAGTCTCACTTTATCATTCAGTTTCCTTTAAATTCACCTTGACTTAAGTAATATTTCTTGAGTTCCACCCCACCCTCCAACCCCCCCACACATACCCATCACACATACCTCCCAACCATTTCCATGTCTGACAGTTAAAAGGCCTACACACACAGCGAGAGAAAAAGCAGGCAGCTCATTGTGCGTTTTAAAGCGCTAACTAGGCCACTTAGCACCCCGTGACGCTGATCTGATCCCCGAGGCGCTGAACTTGGCAGCAGGCCCTCCTCCTTTCGCTCCTTCCTTTCCCCTCGCCATGGGAACCAGGCCATCCTTAATGACACAGGAGTGCTCCGCCGGATCCCACAATGCAAAGGGGGCTGACATCTGTCTTGCTAAGTGGTGCAATCTCTTGTGCACCTTGTTTGTTCAATCAACAACCGTCTTCATCCTCCCCTCCCCTCACTATGCCCATTTTTCTTTTTTTTTAATCTCTCTTCTTCCAGGAAAAAAAAAAGATTGGAAAGAGGGTGATACAGGGAGAAGATAGTGAGCTCATCACTCTTTCTTTGTTAACATCATCATGCGGACTGATGGCAAATGCGCTATTGCATAATGACATTTAGGGAAATACAGCCATGATTAGTTATAGATTACTCAGACTTTGACATTTCACAAACAACCCTCTTCACTATGAGGAATTTGTTCATTGTCGTGTGAGTCTCCCAAGCTCTCCACCTTCTCTATATGTCTACGTATAGAGGGAAAAAAAAGAAAAAGAAAACAAGTGCCTGATTAAAAGTGGCCCCTAATTCTTCACAGTTAAGACCTGGGCAAATATTTGTCCCATCAATCTCGGAAAATATAGCCATCAACGCAAGATGTTAATCACATGCTAATGGAATCCAAGGGACTCAATGCACCCCCGTAGTGCAATGAACGCTTTCACTTTTTCAGAAAGCCCACGTGAATGCAAATGGCCATCTAAGCAGCCATTTTGACAACATGCCAAGGCGACGTAAAGAGCCCCCTTCTTTATGCTCCTCTGGGAATGTATGTAGGGATGTGTGGGATGAGTTCACTTTACCAGGCCCAGGTGCCAGGATATAAATGAATAATAGGTTTTATGGGCTCTAACGGGGGGAAAAAAGCACATACACACATAATCACACATGCCCTCTTGCTCAAGTGCATCTGTGGTGAAGGATGTTCAAATTCCCACAGCTAGCTTGAAAAGAGATTGGGCATGAGAATAGGTGGTGCCTATACATAATTCAGGGGTCCATGCTGAAACAATTATGTTTGCTTACCGCTAAGTACTTGTGCTCAATAGCCTGCTTGCTGTCTAGTTCGGTGCTTTCAGATGTAAGTGCTATGTGCTAAAAGTCGATGGAACACGGCTTTTTAATAAAATATAGAAGCTGACACTTGAATGCTTGAATACAAGAGTGGGAGGGAAAAAAAACAACAAATGCTCTTCATGTTTTTACTTGAGCTTTGCATGCAAACTAAATTGCTCTTGTAAATCCAACAGTGTTGGCAGAAAACGAATTAGCAATGCCAGGAAAAAAAGGAATGCGGACAAAGAGGACATTTTAATGACAATATCACAGATCACAATATTTCAGTTTAGATTAATCTAAACACACTTTTAATCATAAGTCCAGTGTGGACCGTTTCTTTTGTTGCAACAGAAAAATGCGTGACCGAAGCTCAGGTCACTTTGTCAACAAGCGATGGTGGGAGAAGCCACCAGAACGTTTACCTTCTGAATAATACATTCAGACTCAAAAATACAGATACACATACGATTACACATAAAATATTTGTTCCAGCTATTAAAATAATCACTTTATCGTTTATGAAAAATAGTGGCTCACTTTGGCTGTGATTTGATTCAAATTAAAAACTTGTCTTCTACTTGAATTTCTATGTGATTTGCAACACAGGATTGCATTCAGACAGCACAAAATGTCATGAAGCCTTGTTGCGGCAGCTTTTACAGCGTTACACGTGCCTGGAACCTGCAGCCATGGCGCTCTTTTCTTCACGGCCTGTCTCACACTTGCACTCTTCCACCACCATCACTCGCTTCTCCCGGACGTCGGCTCCACAGCGCAGAGGCACAGTAACAGTCTGCGCTTTTGATGGTGCACAGCGGGAGCAGGGGGCCCGCCGGTGGAAGGCTCCTGTCTCAGGACTCAGTCCTTCAAACTCTCCTTCAGACGGGACAAAGAGGGAGCTGCATTGGCCGAAACACAGCTTGTTGTGTACTGTCACTGTTTCGCATCCATCTGCTGTCACATGCTGGGAAGATGACAGCGAGGGTCAGGTTTAGGGTAAACACAGCAGCTATAGACATAAATGTTTCCTTTACCTCTGAGAAAGTAAAAATCAGTGCTTCAACACCACAGCTAATGCAGACTGTAAAAATCATTTTAAAAAAAAAAATCAACACTAATGTGACTAACAATGAGAAATTTCCAATATTCTGTGTAGTCGTGTAAGAAGTCAGTTAACCTGACGCTGATTTGCATGTGCATATTAATGGGGAAAGAACTGAAAACGTATGATTCTTTGGCTCTTACCTGAGTGAAAGGTACTGCAGTGCATGTCTGTTTCATGTCCTTCAGGTTCACTGGCAAAGACATCTTGCCGCCTTTATCTATGACTTTCTGCCACATTTGCAGGCCCTGCTTCTTCTTTAGCTCCAACTCAGTGGGGTTTTTAGGGCGCAGGTTGTGTAGTGGATTTACAGGAGCCTTGTTGCCCACAGCCTGACCTGGACGACCGCGAGACAAGAAGGAAGGGAAGGGCAGTCTGGTACTGTGGGAAGGGGCTCTTCTGGGGGTCAGTCCTCTTCTGAAGAATCCAGACTGGGTCAGGGTATGATGGTCCAGCTGCACAACCTTGACAATCCCCCGGACAGGTTCCTCTGGTCCGCTGCCAGATGACTCAAAATCAACCCTGGATCCTTTCACATACGAACTGTAAGGAAGTGTAACAGCCGCCGCTGTCCAACTTGACAAAAAGATAAAGGCGATGAGGAGAGCCATACTCTGAGGAAAAGTTGGATAACTGGCAGAAATGACTTGAAACACTGAAATTATTTTAAAATTTACCACTATTGACTTTAAAAAATTAAATTAAAAAAGAAATCTTTGTCTGGTAGTTTGTGGTCCAAGGTTCCAAATGGCAACCTTGCTGTCAGTGCTTTGCCAGTATGGCGGAGGGAGTCTTTTTATGTAGGTAGCTGCCAATTCTCACCTGCGTTTAATGCAAAGAAGGTGTCACAATTCCCACACCAGACCAGACATCACACCCAGCTTAAAAGTCCAGGTCGTGGATGGTTGCCAGACTGAGAGGATTTTAGTTTCAAAGCAAGTGTGGAAAAGACGGTCATAAAAACATAACATTTGAAAGGTGAGCTTGATCTCGGAGTTCAAACTAATCCGATCTGGGCTGATTCCACAAACACTAATTATGCTGCGACTTTTATTTAGAATGCTTTTAATTAAAAAATAAGAGAGAATATTTACAACAACAACAAAAGAACATCAACAGATATAGAAGTTTTTTCAACAGTTGAATGGAAAGACCTTCAGTCTCCTTCAGCATAGAGGAAGTATGAACACCATTCTTGTAAAACATGGTCTAATGTTTGCTATTTGCTGCCTGACAGCACCAAATATCCCATAGGTATTCATCTGGTTATAGCAAAACATATAAGATATCAATATCTTTTAAATAAAAGTCTGTTCTTGTCCTAGCACACAACCGCATATAATTTTTTATTGGCAGAAATGACTGCAGTGCTGATAAGAAAAAATTAGAAATAAATAAATATAACAGTAAGAAAACATTAACAGTTGTGGGAATTTATTAGAATGAATCACTAAATTAGAATTCTTGATGCACAATTAACCTAAATTCAACCTGGAGGTCTGGGAATTTTACGTGTATGCGTAAACACTCAAAGTATACTCGCACAGTTTCAGAAAGACTTTTGAAACACTGTCTCATCAGCTGGGCCGGTCATTCAACAGGTGTTCCTGCTGCCTTTGACTGTAAAGCAATAATGAGTTTATGTTCCCCGTGTAAACAAACAGTCTCCTTCCCATGTATTCCCGCAAGCAGTTTCTTAGCCTCTCCCTTGGCATCCCATCATTGCGCCATTAGACTTGATTGTGCTCTGTCACCCGTGACGTGATCACATGCTGGCTGTTGAAAGCAGACTAGCTGACAGTCTTATAACAGAACCAGTGTTTAACTTTCTCATACACAAGCCTGGGCTTTAAAAGTCACTTTCCCCTCCCTTCTTCTCAGTTTCTGTTTCCCAGAATCACTATTTAACATCAGCGCATACAATGAGAAAGATTAGGAAAGGTAAATGAATCTGGTTTATTTGTAGGTTTTTTATCACATGCACTCATGTGGGTGACATTTGTAGTATCAACCTTATTTACCAGCAAGATAAGTAGTAATTCAAGGTTATGCGACTGTGTTTAAAAAGCATTCAAGGTCTATTCCTCCAGCTACAGCATGATCATTCTCCACTAGAGGGCACAGTTTACAAACTATTGCCTCCTCCTTCCATTCAATCGCCCCTTTAGTATTTAAACAAACCTCCAGACTGTGACTGTGTGCATTTTACAATCAGTATTTTTGTAGAGCCCCTCTGTTGTTTCACTGCTTTTCAACAAAAGGCTGTACTGACAGGTTAGATCTGCTTTTCTTGCTTCCTTATTCTCAAGGGTTGCCACATCAGGTAGCTCCGGATGTGTGATTTGGCAGATATCTAAAGGCCTTCCTGATATAACTGCAAAAGGATTTGTGTCTCCTCCCAGTATTGAACTGGGAATCTTTGGACTCCTGTTCATTTATACCATTCTCTAGAAAGACACCAGTAAATATTTGAATAAACCAATGACACGTCAGCAGCTTGTTGTGGGGGTTAAAAGCTGAACAGGCGGCTTTTGTTTCTGTTTATTCAAATGACAAGTACACCATATAAAAGATGGCCCGTCATAAACTGTGACAATAAAGTTACTCCAGGAAGTAATGCATTAGAATTATTCACATACTGGAAGGAAACGGTCCATGAATGTGTAACTTTGTGAAAGCCCGACTGCCAGCTTTTTCTGACAATACCAGATTTTGATGAAAATATGTTTATCTTTCAAGTATGCAGTTTGGGCATTAACTTTCTGGACAAATCCGCTTTTTCGATTTCTCTATACGTCATATTAAATTACATTTTAAATCAAAGAATGGAAATGTGACTAAAAAGCAGACTTTTAACTTTTATTCAAGAGGTTGAAAGTAAAAATTTTGCATTAACTGTTTCGGGATTGCAGTCATTTTTATATGCAGTCCCCGATTTTTGGAAGCTCAAAAGTAACTGGTCAGAGTAACAATTTCAACACAAGGAATGATTGAAACCATAAACATCACCAACTGCTGTGTTTCCTTTCTTGAAATGCTCTGTTATGCCACTGCAGCCTTCACCTTCAAGGGCTGCTTGTTTGTGGGTCTGTCTGCATTCACTTTTGCCATCAGAAACTGAGCATGCTCTGTTGGGATGAGATCAGATGACTGACATTGACATTGAAGAATTTCTCTTTTCTTTGCCTTTGAGGACTTCTTGGGTTACGTACATTTGTTTTGTATCATTATCCATTTGCACTGTAACACAAAGTCCTATCAGTTTTGCACCAACTGGTTGCATCTAAGCAGAGAGTATAGCCCTGCACACTTCACAGTTCTTCCTGCTGCTGCTATCGGCAGTCATATCATCAATAAACATTAGTGACCCGATTTCACTTGCAGCCATACATGCCCATGAGCCGTTTCTTTTCTTCTTCATACTTCTTCCCAGGTAAACTTTGGTTTCAACTGCCCAAAGGTTTCTTTTTGTTTTTAGAGCTGTGCTGACTCTTTAGATGATGTCTGGCAAAGCCTAATCTAATGTTCTTGAGTGTAACCAGTGCTCCCTACTGTAATTCCTCTGTATTTCCATTCATGATTCATGTTGTGATTGTAGATTTTGGCACTGGTACGACTTTCAGGATTTTTGGTGCTGCTGTCCAGTTCATTCCTTTTTATGATTGCAGATTGTTGATTTTGCCACTTTTAATGTTTTTCTCTGTGATCATTTATTGTTTTGTTTTTCATTGTTATTTTTTTTTTTAATTTTTCAGTCTAAATGGCCTCATTCACTGGCAGCTTTATGTCTTTTGAAATCATATTGAGAGTTCCAATCAACCACCAACAAATTGAGACTTAACATTTAGAATCAACTGGAGATCTTACGTCTGCTTAATTCGTTATGAAAAAACAGCGGAAATAAACTCATCTGGCCATTAAACTGTTTGTCAGAGACTTTGTCTCTAAATTTGTCCTCAGGAGATTTTATTCCTAAGTGTATCTACTAAAAAGTCTATATTTTATAAGAATTTTATAAGAAAACAAACAAACAATCAATCTATGATCTATGACATCTTGAGGTAGTATGATCACATTGTACCACATCAAGATGTTTTACATTTTTTATGTCATCAGGACACCACAAAGCCAGCTAGAAAACATAACATACTGTACTATAGAATAATTCTGAAGTTTATAAGTTGGGGACATTGATCAAAACTCTTCACTACTGTCTGTAACTTTAACCCAGTTCATATTCAACAGGCTGGGCTTCAGTTTCCGGTGAACAAAGACAGAATGACTGTGCTTAAGAAGGGTTTTAATTTCCACAATAAAATGTTCAAGGTTTAGTGTTATTGTTATTGTCCCACTAGAAAATAATATAATCAGGTTGCAGATAGGTATGTCAGTGGTAAAAAGAAAAAGAAAAAGACATGGAGTTGTTTAGTCCTCCAGGCAGATTAATAGAAAGACAACCTCAGGGCAATAACTCAAACTCCCAAAGAAATGTTTGGTTCAGACTGAGGTTATTTTAGTTAACTAAAACTCAAACTCAAAATTGAAAACATTTAGGAAAAAATATTAGAAAATGAAAACTACAACACACCAAATAAAAAAAAAAAATACAGAAAATGTTGTTACTTTTGGTAATTTTGGTCAAATTTGTCAAAACAACCTGCATGAGGAGACATTGGTTCATATATTTACTGAAAAAGGCTGTTTGTGAGTCAGCTGCCTTGATAAAACGTTGTGTTTGTATGCATGTCTTTAGTTTTTTTGACCTGTGTGGCTAAAAGACAGATGGCTCTATGGTATAGTGGTTGACACATTCACCTACACATAACATTTCCCCGATTTGAGACTGGGTGGAGGCACAGTAGATTGGTACTCTCAGTGTTGATACGTGTCCCAGATAAAAGGGAGGGTGGGATCAGGAAGGTCACCCTGTGTAAAATCTGTGCCGAGTCAAACATGTGGATCAAATAAGGGACTAGCTGAAAGTAACTTAGACAAAGGAGAGATTCATTATACTAAGTCACAAAGTCATCGTCTAGTGTCTCACCTTCAGGAAGACCGAAAAAACACAGTCGTCAGCAAACCTGAAAATGCGCCTGTTCTTGTAATTGGTGTTGCTCTCAGTAGTGTATATGATGTTTAAATATGTATTTTAAATCTTTAGGGCAACACTAATATTTTTGTGTCAGTGCTGAAACCACAACTCATATGTCACATCACATTTAAACTTCTCTTACTTTCCATATGCTTGAAGTTCTTATAAGAACGTTGACCTAAAAAAGAACTTAATAATGTCATAACGCTATAAAACATAATCACATGTAGAGGTTTATCTGTTTTATGATGTCTGTGGCAGAACATGTGACTGTAAAACCGGCTGCGTCACCAGCTAGCACACACACACACACACACACACACACACACACACACACACACACACACACACACACTCTGTGTGATCAATCCTGCTTAATATAAATTGAAATGTATGAAATAAAATTAACCTGTGGAAATATAATTTACTTTACTTATTAAAGTGTTTTAACCACTTGGCTACACCATACTGATCAAATATACCTTTTCATCCCTCATGCAATTAAACACCTGTTTGTTGATATTAACATGTAACTTATACACTTTGTTAAGTCTACTTATTACTGCCACTATTTTTTTGCTTAATGCCTGAATACTAGACATTTTCCAAAGCTTGAAGCAGACTGTTGAACCACGAGATTTAACTCAAAAGATTAAATTGGAGTGGATATACTGAAAAATATGAGTTCATTCAACACTAACATGACTGATGTTCAGGGTTGTGTAAGGACTTCATACATAGATTACTTTTGAAGTCTGTCTTATCACCAGTGTTCATGATAACTTAACTGCTTTCTGTGTCCTGCAGATAAAAGCATTAATGGAAAATTCAACTCTTATCAAGTCTTTCTTTAATAATTAGCTTACGTATTATCTTCGGCCACTTTATTGGTACTAAAACCAGGTTGGACTTACATTTGCCTTCAGAAATGACTTCAATCTTCATGGCATCAATTTAAAAAGGGACTATAAATACTTTTTAAAGATTTTGGGGCTTATTGACGTGAGAGCGTCACATAGCTGCCTGAGATTTGTCAGCTGCACATTCATGATGTAAATCTCCCCTTTCACCACATCACAAAGGTGATCTACTGGATTCGGATCTGGTGACTCTGGAGGCCATTTGAATACAGTTAACTCATTGTCATGTTCAAGAAGCCAGTTTGAGATTACTTGAGCTTTGTGACATGACACTGTGGTCATAAAGAGAAAGAATACTCGGGTAGGGTGTGGCATTTAAATGATACTGAGTTGATACCAATGGGTTTGATACAATGCAGGATGCATCCGTGGTTTCATGTTGTTTACATCAAAATGAAGCCCTACAATCCAGCTGTGTCACAGTAGAGATTGAGACCCATCAGAATTTTAGTCAGAAAATTGCAGTTTCAGTTTCCTGTTCTTGGCTGACAGGTGTGGCTTTCTGCTGACGTCACCCATCTGCTTCAAGGTTCCACATGTTTTCTGTTTAGAGATGCTCTTCTTCATTTTTGGTTGTAAAAAGTGGTTATTTGAGTTACTGTTTCAGCCAGAAAACTGTTGCTCACTGGATATTTTCTGGACCATTAATTGTAAACACTAGAGATGGTTGTGTGGGAAAATTGACAAGCCTGTCTGGCACCAACAGCTATGCCATGTTCAGAGTCACTTAAATTACTTTTCTTCCGTATTTTGATGCTCAATTTGAACTTCAGCAGGTCGTCTTGACCATGTGCATATGCCGAAATTCACAGAGTTACTATCATGTGATTCATATTCGACTTATCAAACAACTGAGAAGGTGTACCTAAAAAGTTGAAAAGTAAGATAAAAAATTCAAGTAAACTACGATCAATTATGGCACAAGTTCCGTTTGTTCTTTTTATTATTTAGAAGTGATCATACATAAAAAAATAAACTCATAACATTAATTTAGTGACTGTAAACCACTGACACAAAGAAACCAGAGTTCTCTGCACTGTGCATCATTTCACATTTTAGGTTAAGTGTATCAGCACATACAGCAGGAGACCCTCACACAAACATAAATAAATCACAGTATAAGTGTGTACAGATACATCGTTTTAAAAGTAAAAAGATGTTACTAGCTTTTCCTCTATCTTTGTATGAAAGCTTTAAAAACCAGAAGAGGCAGAGCATTCAATGTTCAGCTGAAAATCTGCTTTGAATCAAATACTAGAAAACTTTCCACAGACAAAACCGCTTAGCAAAATTTCTCCAAAGTTGAATTATCAATCTTTTCCAGCCTTGCAGTAGAGAACCATTGAAACCACCATGGCAGCGATCTGCAAAGACAACAGTTGATCAACATTAGATCTAAATACAGTGATCCGAGATGAGATACAAGTTACAATGTGGACAAATTCTGTGTCATATTCTGTACTCTGTAAGATGCAAATTGCTGAACAAGCTGTGGACTTTGCTGCAACTGTCATGCCATTTATAAGGTAAGGTTGAGTCAAATTATGGGATGTTAACTGAACTGTTTATTTTATTCAAAAATAAATAAGGTGTTCATTTGGGCTGAAACTATTTCCCCTTACTTCAAGAGTCAAATCAGTATGAAAATTAACTTTTTTTAATATGTTGTTTCACAGTAATAAAATTAAAATGAATCACCCAGAAAAAAGACACACACACTGTGTCATCTAGTATCATTTATAAGTATATGTAAGATATATGGCCATAAAGAAATTGAAGATAAAAATATACACAATAGATAATAACTAGCATGCAGTATATAACTGATGGATGACGAACGTGAACGATACCTCGAGAGCAGCGATCCCCATTGCCACACCTGCAATGACCAGAGCGTTGTCCTCTATCAGCTGCAGCAGTTTGTCAAAGCAGCCATCGATGTCCTAAAAGCAAAACAAATGTTTTTAGCTGAGGATGGGAAACACTGCTGTGCACTGTACATTGGATTAATTCTGTTGCTGACATGCATAAAATTAGGCCAAATGTAGGCTGGTCTCATACCGAACGTTGCGCTTTATTTTCATTGCATTTCTCAGCACTGATGGTTGAATTACAGCATGGGGCTGGATAGAGACCACCGTTATTGTTAAAAGGCGAGCCTGTAAAATCTGTGTAGTTCCTGTATCCACAGCATTTAAGCTAGAAGAGAGCAAAAAACTGTTAATGCAACAAGTTTTTAATTACCATAACAACAGAACAAAATTACGACTACAAGTTTGATTAATGTGTAAAATGTGAAGTAATTCAAAACGTTAGTCTTAAAAGTTTGATCAAATAAACCTCCATGTGCAAATAGATCACAAACCTTTCTCTTAAATAAATAAATGGGTACAGTACCTCTTCCATCGTGTTGTTCCAGACAGAAGTCAGCTGTTTTTTGGTTCCATAGTTGTTTTTAATGCTCTTTTGGACGTTTTTCTCCAGGTCCTGAAGAAGCTCACCAGCCTGAGAGACACAGACAGACAGTAGCACGTTATCATACTTTTTAGTTTCTAAATCTGACCATAGGCAGCTCTTGCCAGATTTTGCTCTTCAGAGCCACTTACCACATCTTTGAAGACAAAGAGCACAATGGCTCCTGCAACCTCGATGAGGAAGATAATCAAAACAATACTGAAGAACTAAAAGGGGGAAAACGAAAAAGCATACTGTAAAACATTCTTAACAGCATACTCTTAAGGTGTCAGTAGAGAAACAGATGTATAGTTACAAGAAAGTACCTGCTCAAATATGAAGCTAAAGAGTAGCTACAGAAGAATCACAATCTTAAGTCACTATACAGTACATGTCCATTAAGACGGTAAAGTTTTCAAGATGGCCATTTACTGTGCATTTCTAAGTCAGTGTAACAGCAAACCCAGCCCTAAAACACATTTATTTCCTGCAGTGTTTGTTTTTTTGTGTGCAGTACATTAATTGGCTGTTGGATATGCCTTTCCACACTAACTGCCATTTGTACACTACGAGTTTTGTCTTCTTTATCCACTCACATCTATCATATTGCCTTTAGCCTCATTCATTTGACAAGAACTAGCGTCAGCAGTCATAAAGTGCTGGCTCTGGTAAGTCAGACTGTTGAAGAATCTTTCAAGAGCACCTGCACCTGTTTTCAAATGTATCGATAACACACGAAGAAGAAATTTACTGATGTGTCAGTATTTGGTCACATCATGTGTGAGGACACACGTCTTTAAATGAATGGCAAAAGGAAATACTAAACACTTCTTTTAAACACTTTTCTGACTCAGCTGATTTAAATATAATTCTCTCTACTCCCCAGTTATAAACTGAAATTGTCATCTCAAGGAAAGACTTTGGTGCCATGTTATATTTTATTGATTTGGGCAAAGTTGCAAACTTTATTATCCTACTATTACAGACACAGAAGACCATATCTGCTGTTCTTTCTTTCTTTCTTTTTTTTTTACAAATGTTTTATTTATTTATTTTTATTCCAAACTTTGCTCACCGTCAGCAGCATGCACTTGTTCTCCCTGATGGCACCACAGCAGCCCAGGAAGCCAATCAGAAGTAGTACAGCACCCACGGCGATGAGCAGGTAGCTGACGTTTGCCAGTTGTGATAACGAGGAGGCGTCTTCCACCTCATCCAGTATATCCAGAAAGGAACTCCTGTCCACCTGCACCCAAATTCCCACACCCAGAATGACGGCACCTGCTAACTGCAGGTTTATGAAGAAAGAAAGGAGAGAAAGAAAAAACTGTAAGATAATGTAAGCAGACGCTTAAAACATGGAATGCTAATGGGAAATTAAACTAAAAAACTGAACGTGAATGATATGAACTGCACTAACTTTTTTAATAAGCAACAGTGGCAAAATAAATTGTATTTATTTATAGCTGTCAACATTTTAAGAAAAACAGTTTCTTACTACATGTTAAATTAATTTTCTGATATCACTGAAAATCCGAAGGAAAAAGACAAAAATAGGGAACAACAGACGTAAGAAGAAAAGTTGGCAACTGGATTTCTTTAGGTTTGCAAAGACATTTCACCTAAAACTACTCAATCTACTGAAAACTACTCAAGAATTCCAGTTGCCTCTTTTTACGCTTGATCGGGATGACTGATAAATTACACAGACATAAAGAAAAATACTCTGGAAATGAGTTTGTTCATTCTAGCAACATCAGTAAAATAAGATGGCAATGTAAGAAGTGACACTGTTACAATAGAAGTAATGGGAGCTGTAATTTTTCTGCATGCGCACAAAGTAATCATAAAAAAAGATTGATGAAACTGTTATAGTGATGAAAAACTGTGATAACGGATAAAAAATGAGTGAAACTGTTATGGTGATGAAAAACTGTCATAGTGGAGGAAAAACTGTTTCCGAGCATGGAGGGCAATCCACAGATCAGCGCTCCTGTCAGTTAATGCTCACTGAAAATATTCGACCTGAATGTGACATGTTTGCATTGAGCGGGAGAAACTGTAGCGATAATTGGCGTTATGTTGTAAGTTAGTTAGCTAAGGCTAAGCAGACCATCTTTTCTCTTCGACCTTACATTCAATAGACATAATGTTCAGTGGTAATGTTCATCTAATCTGATTTATGGGGAAAAGCAAATATTCATATTATTGAAAACTCTGACTTAAAGCCATATCTGAACAGAGAAAGTGGGCTAAAATGTACGTCTTATTGAGACTACCTATAAAAGGGAATAATTCATACAGCCAAATGAAATGGTTTGGCCTCTTTTGATTCACTACTCTCTATAAAGTCTTCTTTGTAGTCTGGTGTAGGATGTGAAACCAAGCTGTTGAAGAGATGCAGAGAAACAGAAGTTCTCTCCTTTTTTCCAACTTACAAAGATGCCGCCATTGAAGATGAACATCATAATTTTGAGAAAGCCGGAACAACACATTTTGGCTGATTTCTGTTTTTTCACTCTGTTGAAGAAACAAGAACAAAAAAAATTATGTCAGTTCAGGTGAAAACAACTTATCTAGTGTAATTACAATTATTCTTTTTCAGCATTTAACATGGGGAACTTTTCTTTTACTGCTGAAATTCAAATCAATAGCAAGAGGCAGACAACACAAGCAGTGGCCAACATGGGTCACTCGGCATTCGCTTGGGTTAAACA
Source organism: Simochromis diagramma (assembly GCF_900408965.1). Lineage (NCBI taxonomy): Eukaryota > Metazoa > Chordata > Actinopteri > Cichliformes > Cichlidae > Simochromis > Simochromis diagramma. The sequence goes on from NW_024386792.1 coordinate 12,626,120, forward strand.
TTAACCAAAGTAGCTGGCAGCAAAAGAGAGGGGGGTCGTAATCTTCTTTAAATATACCAATCGTTTCATGCTGACGTCATGCAGTTTCGGTTGAAGCATTGCCCAAGTCTACATGTTATTTTTTATTCATTTTGCTGCTAGTTATTTAAATCATCCTACTCTAGGCACCTCAGCTGGGTGATATGTTTGCTTCTTTTTTCCTTGCATTAAAGTCTGTATTTGGTTGAGTTGGGGTAAAAAAAATAGCTTCCTCTAGCTTTGAACTGCAAGTGTGCTGAAATATTACAGCTGAGGTACCTTATCAGGTTAGTGGTTTCACAGTTTAGGTAGCACAGGAGTGCCATAAAAGAGGCACACACAACCCCTTGTCCATTAACTTGCACAACCTAACATGCCTGTTCCTGGTATTAGAGAAATAAACTCCGTTTTATAGTGACTGTCATGTTCTTCCTTATTGCAGCTTTGACAACAGCAATCAATTGGACCTACTTTGCAGCTGCAACCTTGTTTCCATGAGGCAATAAAGTTCCCTTATAACACCTCCATGTTAATTTCTGAATACATACTCGAGCAGCCACAGAAGAGGGGAATAAATTACTTAAACTCTAAGAAGAAAAGTTGTTTCTGCACCAACACTTTTAATAGAAATGCAGCAGCTAAATAACTCAGTTTGATGGGTTTTTTTTGTTTTTTGTACCTGTTTTTATACAAAATAATAACACCTGGATATTGCTAAGGAATAGTAATCATGTCACTGTAACTTGCATAATGTTAATAAAATCCTTTGATTACAGAACAAACCATTCATCATGCGGATGAGCTTTAGATTAAGGAAGATTAATAGCAGTGTAGTTGTGGAGTTTGAATTAAAAAGTGAAGAAAGCAACTATACCTGTGTTGTACTGAGGTGTGCGTGTCCGCTGAGGTCTGATCAGCGAGGAGTGTCTGTGCATCGACGATTTGGACTGCCCATTTAAGTTCTCATAGGTCGCACAACCCCATGACCAACACGCCCACCACAGGACACACACACACACACACACACACACACACACACACAAACACAGGGTTCAAAGTTATTTTCAATCACATTTCATAACTTTCCATGACATTGAGATACGTTTTTATGACCAAATGTCACGAAGACAAAAAAAATATCAGACAACAACATCATATAAAGCAATTTAATCTGACAAGAGATATTTTCTCAGGTGACGTAATTCAGTCACAAGCTCCTATACAAGGGTATCTGGGAAGCATGTTTTCCAAAACTTCCTGGTTTCATTGTTTTCTTGCAACTCATCAAGGGCTGAAAAAAATACTAATTTCAAATTCAATTAATAATCCAGGTTTTTCATAACAAACACGACTCACACAATCACAATTGTGCTCTACACAATAAGATCTTTCTTGGTGATCAGTCCAATCAAAGAAACCATGGTGATCAAATCAATACAGGTCATGGTCAAAGTAAAAGGTTCACTATTAAAACACAGTAGGAAGTCCAGTGTGATGTCATTGAACAATTAAAACTGTCATAATAAACGATAACTGGTTTACTCGTGGAACATTTTTACGATAATATTTATGACTTTATTGATTTGTCGTGCTATTGATTAGTGAATGATTTCAACACTGCATGGAAACTTTTGGGAATGTTTTATTATTAACTTCGTGGATCATTAGGAAGTACTTAATCTGATTCAGTATTGGTTCCTTCCCGACTCCCTCAAAATGACATTTCTTTTGTATAATAGCTTTAAAATATCAGTGTGCAAAATTTACCCTTCATGCATTAAAAGCTACCTTTGAAGCACATACGCTATATCACCAAAAGTATTTGATCATCTGCATATGAACTTGAGTGACATCCAATTCTTAATCCATAGGGTTTAATATAATGTAGGCTCACCCTTTGCAGTTATAACTATTCCGTAAGGGTTAGTTAGTGTGTCTATGGGAATTTTTGACCATTCTTCCAGAAGTGAACCCTGAGAAGGTTCGGCCTGGAGTCTGTGCTATGATTCAGCCCAAAGGTGTTCTGTCAGGTAGAGAGGTGTTTGTTCTAATACCATCCATCCATTCGCGCTCACATTCACACCTATGGGCAATTTGGATGGGCAATTTGTTCTAATACTACCTAAGCAAAACTACACCAATTAAATGTCTATAACACAGTAACACAAAAGTGTTTTATCTCCTTTCTGATAATTCACTGGAGAAAACTGTCTTTCCAAGCAATGACTCATCCATTTAAAAACAAATTACAAAACTATACATGAAATGTTTTCATACAAATGAGGCCAACAGACATAACATACATATTCCTTTCTTTTAATCTCAACTTTATTTTAACTTTGGACTAACATTAATAATTAAAATGTATAAAAAGAAAAAACAAATACATTACTTAAACACAACAGATGATTATATTCCTATAAAACATCCAACAAAAAGTGTGGTTTATTAACTGGAAGTCACGCAGGGCTACCAGGCGTGTGTGATCTCAGCTTTCAAATATGTTAGACTTTGTACTGTACCTTTTTCCTCATTTGGTTTACAACAGGCAATTTCAACAGAAGTCACAGTGATGCAGTTTTGTGCGACGCCCACTAGGGGGTAGCATGACACAAGTCAATCGGGGTGATTCCCCATGCAATTTCAGTCTGGCACATGGCTTTCTTTCACATCCTGACCTGCAACAGGTGCTGTTCACTGCACTGTGTGAACAGGAAACAATAAAGAGAAAAGGCTGCTCAGTGGAGCTCTTTGGCATCTTAGTGTAACAGTTACATTGGGATTACAAAGACGATCCTTGAATCACCACCGAGTCAAGAAAACCAGGAACAAAAAGAAATATAAAAAAAAAGAAAATGAACCCCAGGCATCCATGATTGCGCTGCAGTAACATTTGGTAAAGTACAATCACAATGAAAGATTTAGGGGCAATTCTGGTCATCTGTGTAAGTGTGGGCACCTATATTTAATTATTAAACCTGTTTTATCAGGTTTTACAATCAGTAATCAGCATGCACAGCCACCCCGACTGCTGTTGTGTGTGTCCTTCAGGCCATCTCCCTTGTGATTGGTTGCCGGATTGGCATCACCGTTGACGCTCTCGTTCATCTTCTCGCAGATGACGTCCACCAGCTTATCAAAGACCTGCTTCACGTTGATGTTATCTTTGGCACTGGCCTCGAAGAAATGGAAGCCTGGCGAGAGAGCAGAGAGAGATAAAGAGCTTATGAGTGATTATTAAATAATGTTTTGTTCACTTGTTTTCATGCTGATAAACACCAGCGCGTACTGACCGAGCTCTTTGGCCAGTCTTTTGCCATCTTCAGTCGGCACCTGCCTGTCATCTTCCAAATCCAGCTTATTGGCCACCAGCACCACCTGAGCGTTGTCCCACGAGTAAGTCTTGATTTGTGTTGCCCTGAGAAAAACCAAAAAAACCAAACCATGTTCACAACTCTACTGTATCACCTACAGAGACCCTCAGTCCATCACAACAATGAACCAAAGCTGAGTCTCTTCTGATTTCTAGCATTCAAGTTCACTTTAATGGCAATGAAAAGGATATTAATCACTGAAGGAGATCACTGAAGATGCATGGCACAAAATGATAGCACACTGTATAGACGAATAAACAAGGAAGTTAAGACACCAAGTAGTGCAAGATGGCAAACAGGATTATGATAACAATCTCAACACACTGACAAATGAGACTAAACCTGTTTGAATGTCACATGATCTCGTCTTCTCATTGGTGTTGCTGTGAACACAATAGGCTCTGCTGACAAAGGGAAGCGGCATTAAGAGATTTTTGCTAAAGGGATTTGATCATCAAATGAGAGCTTTCACTTGAGTCCAAAATTCAAACGTTTCCAGTTGTGTATGTTATTAGGAGGACTGTTTATTGCGCCTATCGATTGGTTTCCTTTTCATTTCTATAGATTATGCAGTGGAACATTGCATTGTTTTAAGATAACACAGCAGAATGATTCTGCTCCTTTGACATTATTTGTAGTATTATTGTCAACCTGTTGCTATATGTGTTGATTTTTTTGATCGTTTCCAGGTCAAAGACGGAAACCCCCCCCAAAAACAGTCTATTAGAGGAAAGCCATAAGATGAACGTATCCATGGCGACACTGAGAAATTCCCTTTCTGAAGCGCACTGAATGTTTTCAACATCATAGCCTTTGTAAACTAAACATCATGGTCAAAAGACAGATCTAATTGCAAAACCTATGGACACACCTGCACATCTACACAGTGGATGCCCCAAAGCATACTGTGCCTTTTTTGTCCTCGTGGACCTTAATGAGGGCCGTCATTAATATAATGAAATTCACTGAATTTATAAGGACTTGAAACCATACACTCCTAAGGGTAGAGGTTACTGAAGTTACAAAGCAAACCAAAGGGAACCACGAGCCATTTTCGCACAGATTTTTCTGAGGATTCATTGGTCAAGAGTTGTCTGCAACCACTGGTTGCTAGGGAAAAATGTGTATTCCTTAACTGCTTGGCAGTGATTCATGGAAGCTACTGGCTGTTGCTGGATGAAATGAGATGCAAAGAAGGTGCAAAGAAGGTTCAGTAAGTTCACTTTAATTAGAATGAAAAGGTTATTAATCACTGAATAAAATCCCTAAGGATGCAAGTGGAAACATCACAAATGATGAAAGCAGTATTCAAAATGAAAGACTGAATAAACTGAAACTGTATGAAACTGTGCAATATATAAATGAATAAATAAACAGAAATATCCATTAAAAACAGTGCACTGCTGTCATGTCAAGTCAGCTAAGAGCCCAAGTAGTGCAAGCTGGCAACCCGGATTAAGATAAATGAGACTTAACCTGTTTGAATGTCACATGATCTCATCCCCTGATTGGTGATGCTGCGAACACAATTAGCTTTGCTTACAAAGTGGAGCAGCATTTACAGATTTTTGCAAAAGAAGACCGTTTTGGAAGAAGCTCAGAGTGGGATTTAGAGAAGTCTGAAGCAAAAGCATCTGATTATTGAAAACAGACAGAGCTTTCACCTGATATCATTTTCTCACTTTTGATGAAAGTCGTGTTTCAAGTCTTTTGTATCTGAAGTCTTCGACTAGAGCACTGGTAATGATAACATAAAGTAACAGTAATTATAACACACACACACGCACACACACACACACGCACACGCACACACCTTCAGTTATCCCAGAATTCTAGAGGCAAATGTTGACTTTTTACTCCACCATATTAATTTAAAGGGCATTGATTTTCAGATTGTACTTAGAAAACATACACTGATCAGTAACTGACGGATTAAATTAATATTTTAATGTTTCCCGTGGTGTCCATTTTCAGGAGGACTGTTGGTTGTGTCTATTGATATATTGTCCTTTTTGTTTCTACAGGTTATACAGTGGAACATTATGTGTATTTTCTTTAATTAAACACATTGTTATATCCAATTTTTTAATGCAGCATCTATTCTTGTGAACAAGAGTGCTGCTTTTTTATTTTTTTATTTTCTCCAAGTGATCCAAAAAAAACCAACAAACAGTTGAAGAAAATGATAAGATGAATGTATCCATGGCGACATTGAAAAGTTCCCTTTCTGAAGCTTATTGAATGTTTTCAACATCACAGCCTTTTAAACTAAATGTCACGATCAAAAGACAGATCTAACTGCAAAGCCTATGGACACACCTGCACATCTACACAGTGGATGCCCTAAAGCATATTGTGTTTTTTTGTCCTTGTGGACCTTAATGAGGGCCGTCATTAATATAATGAAATTCACTAAATTCAAAAGGACTTGAAAGTAGTGACTGAGACCATACACTCCTCAGGAAAGAGCTTACTGAAGTCACAAAGTAAGGAAACCATGGGCCATTTGCCCACAAATTTCTATTGAGGTTTCTTTCGTGTCGTCATGCACACATTGCTCAAGAGTTGTCTGCAGCCACTTGTTGTTAGGGAAAAATGTGTATTCCTTAACTGCCTGGCAATGATTCATGGAATTTGCTGGCTGGAAGGAATCAGATACAAAGAAAGTACTGCACCAAAAACCTCCTAGTTATCGCTGGTTTTCCCTGGTTTTTCGTGTTTGTCTACCAGCCCAACGTCAAAGTAAAGGTTGTGTCTCTGCTCTGCAGCCAGCATGTTTCTAGAAGAACAAATCTTTTACTTTGAAGGCAAACGGGTCTTCAATTCTGGTTCATGTTGCACTTTTCACAGTTTCCCTAGAGGATAGCTGGACAGGCTTTGTAGACAAATCTGCCACTTGCATTAAAACTAAGACTGCAGCAAAATTCCAGCAACCAAAGCAAGGAGATTTTACTAATTGAGGAATAAACATTTTCCCTAGCAACAGCTAGTTGCCATGGGGGTTACTGACCAGTCTGTAGCGCAGCATGAGTGGGATGAATTAACATTTTCCCTGTCACTGCCATCACATTCAGCAACCACTCACAACCAGGGAATATCCTATTTTTCTTCACCATTGCTGGTTGCCAGATGGTCGTGAACTGGTCCCTAGGCCTGTGTGACTGAGGCCTAGACGTGGCTAGTGTTCACGGGTCTGTAAAACCTCAACACAACCACAACGTTTTTTTGCAACCAAAGTGTCACCTCTGCTAGCCATTAGAAATAAAGAAAGTTTAAGGCACTTCTGTGCAGGTATCACTTTTTAGACCAGTGAAAAAAAAACCCCCCAAAAAACACATGCCTTGGAAAAATGCCTTCAGCTACTGGAAAACGCACATGCCTATTCTGCATTAATTATATGCTTCATCTACCCACCAGTCCTGAACAGCACAGAACGACTCCTGGCTCGTGATATCGTACATGAGCAGAAATCCCATGGCTCCTCTGTAGTAAGCTGTGGTGATAGTCCGGTAGCGCTCCTGCCCAGCTGTGTCCTGTAAACACACATTGAATGGTGGATGAATTATTTTTACTGGCCCAACTCCAGAAATCACACAAAAATGAAGAAACAACAACCCTACTGAAATTCTATTTCACCACATGTAACAAATTTCTCAAAAGCAACATGAAAGCTTAAAAAAAACACTTAAAACACTGAAAGTTGTTTGCAAAATGAAAACATGACAGGGGAGCAAAAGTAAACGAATGGTTAACTCTGCAGAAAATGTAGCTTGCCATCACCAGTGTGTGAATGTGTGTGTGAATGGGTGGATGACTGAATGTAGTGTAAAGCACTTTGGGGGTCCATAGGGACTAAGTAAAGCGCTATACAACTACAGGCCATTTACCATTTACCAAAAGCAAAGGTGAATCATGAACTTTCTTAGAATAGAATAACCCCTCCCTTTTAAAATGTTGATGCTGCCACACCCTGGAAGCACACTAGGACACACTCTCAGGTCTTGCCTACATCTCCAGATGGTATTTTTCCTCTTCATGTTGCCTTGGGAAAAACCTTAAAGTAACAAATGTAACACTCCTGTGGATTCTTTGAAACTGCAGTAAGAAAACTAAGACTTTGAAACGAACTTCTTTAAACTTTCTCCCATGTAATGTGATGCCAGTAGCTGCTATGGACCTCATTAACACCACTGACTCTAATTGTACACATTTCTGGGCTTGTCAGCAACCTACAATTTATGTCACATGTAGCTGCGCTTATTTTAATGGTCCTAAGAAATCCCATTAAGTCCCTCAGCAGCCAATAACCCCGATTCTAAAGTGAAGGGCTCATAACAAAACATTTTCACAACCAATATACTGCGTGTCTTTCCTGAATATAAAACCTCAAGTCAACCAGCTGGGACGTTAAAAATCTGCTTGCTTGTTAATGCATCGGTAATAAAACTTTTACTGTTATTTATCTGAATTTTAATATGGTTATCTTTTATACTACTGGTTCATCATTTCACTTGGCACCTTCATTGTGTGAAAGTGTGCAGCTGGATCATTGTAAAGCGCAGCCGAGAAGGCACGGCCCGCTGAATACATTAACTTCAAAAAAGATGCATTACTTTCATCTAACAGGAGTACTGTGGGTGAGTCCTCGCCTTCCGCTAACATTCAGTAATAGATCTGTCCTGGGTGTCAGTCTGCGCGGTAAGCACATTCGGCTCCTGCAGCTCAAACCCATGCATCTTTCATGAACCCCGCCGTCTGGGGACAATGTTAAACATCAACTGTTATTAACTCCAGAGAGTGAGAAATTAGTTCACATCCATGACAGGCTGCAGCATGTAAGAGGGCAAATCAGGGAATGGGAAGAGGATAAACACTCCATGTTGTGTAACAAGGCTTTGAAAAGCTCTATTCATTTGGCCCCTCCTTTGGTTGAAGATGTATTTTAAAACCTCTTTGCCACAGGTAACGACCCCACATAAATTACCACTCCGACTTTAAAGAGACTGCAGCATTTTATAGTCAATTTTGTTGATATATTGTGTGTCAAAGCTGTTCTCTGTACAGTAGATTTTTACTCCGGTGTGGGGAGACCGGAGTAAAAATCTTCCTGAGCATTCAAGTGGAAATTATTAGGGACTTTTAAGATCTCAGTTATGTTCAAATGGAGCTACCTCTACATTAAGTGCCTCTAGGAGCATCCCAGACATCTATCACAGTCAGAGTAGTTAAAACAAGAACAACAAAAAACGGAAAGGTTTTGTGTGACAGCTTGATTAAGATTACATTTGGTCAAACTGCAACACTGCCAGTGAGCTTTTAGTTCTTGGCTGCTGCAATGAATAAACATCTTTCAGTGAGTCAACAAACCTTGTTCTTGCCCTAATCATTATAACTATGTGCATGTGGTGACAAACAGTTTGAAAGCAGGAAGAAAAAACAGGTGTTTTTCTTTGGTTGGAAACCCCCCCGAAGTAAAATTAGTGTCTATTATTCCACGTCTTCAGATTAAAAAAAAAAAAAAACGTCTTGGTTAGTACTTTAGCAAAACGCCACAAACTATTATTTCAATCATGAGGACTGAAGACATAATTACACTAGTGTATAAGCTGCTATTGTGCTCCCAATGGCCTAAACCGCCTCTCCTCTTGCCCTGTTAATGGAGGTCAAATACCAGGTAAAGAAGTACAAAAGAAAGAAATAAAGAAAAAAAAAAACAGCAGATGAGAGAAAATAAATCCTTTGCTTGGAGGGTTTAGGGGGTTTTCGATCCTAAGGACTTCTTAAAAATACTACTCGGCAGTGCAGAGGCTCCATCTCATGCCCAATCTCACCCAGATCTGTAGCTTGACCCGCTTGTTGTTCCTGTAGATGGTCTTGACTTTGAAGTCGATGCCCACCGTGCTGACAAACGCTGAAGTGAATGAGTCATCTGCATATCGGAAGAGGAATGAGGTCTTTCCCACGCTGCTGTTGCCGATGATCAGCAGCTTGAACATGTAGTCAAAGTTTTGGTCGGCTGGATCTCTCTGCTCGTGAGCCGCTCCTGGATCTCTGGCTAAAGCCATCTATCAAATGATGACAGACAAAAAGGAGAGGCACATGTGTGATCACTGAGATGGGCTATAAAGCATCTTTCTTTTTTGTTGGTGTTGATAAATGTTGTCTTTTGTGCTTCTTGTATTAAATATTGTTTGCAGCAGTTTGTAGTGGTTGTGTGTCTACATTTTGGTTTTCTGTAGTGTCTGTTGTTGATTGCTGTCCCTTAAAATGCCTAAAAAGGGACAAGTTCTGCCAGTTACCTGTGGCTGGTAATCCTACATATACTCACTGACTACTTTATTATGTATACCATGCCAACAATGGGTTGGACCAATTTTTGCCTTTAGAATTCCCTTAATTCTTTGTTGCACAGATTCAACAAGGTGCTGGAAATATTTCATCAGAAGATGGGTACACGATGGTCATAAAGGGATAGACGTGGTCGACAACAATACTGAGATGGGCTGTGGTCTTTAAACAATGCTCAGTTGTGACTAAGAGCTCAAAGTGTGCCAAGAAAATATCCCCCACACCATCACAGCACCACCAGCCTGAACTGCTATAAGGTAAGATGGATCCATGCTGATCTTGCAATCGATTTCTGCTGTGACTCATCAGGCCAGGCAACATTTTTTTTTTTTTTTCAATCTTCTACTTTCCAATTTTGGCGAACCCGGGTGAACTATACCCTCATTTTTCCTGTTCTTGGCTGACAGGAGTGGCCAATCTAAGTAAACCCTAGACATGGCTGTGCAGTCCCAGTAGATCAGCAGTTTCTGAGATGCTCAGACCAGCTCATCTGGCACCAACAGTAATGCAACATTTAAAGTCACCGTTCTTCCCAATTGCAATGCATGCCATGCACCGCAGCAGCTCATCTTGATCACGTCTACATGCCTAAACGTACTGAGTTGCCATGCGATTGGTTGATTAGATATTTGCATTAATGAGCAATTGAACAGGTGTACCTTACACCTGTTCAATTGCCACACAAAAATAACACAAGTACAAGAACAACACAGAATAGGTGTGGCTGTAAGGCAGTTAAGGACAATTACATAATTGCAGGCTCAGGGTGCTGCACTGGGTCAACTGCTGGTAAATGCATACATGTACAGGAAGAAACAGGATTGTATCTACTAGTTCCTGTTTTTAATCAGTCATATAACTGCTTGGCTTTAATGCATACAAAAATAATCTAACAGAGTCTGACTTGCCAGTAATCTCAATATATTGCGCAATGATGTCTTATAGCAAAGACAGGAACATGTGACCATGGTAGGGAACGTCGATGCCGATGTCAGACACGTCATCTGCACAATCAAATGCCCATTGCAAATAAATTTTAAATAAGGAATTTTTAGACAAAGGCAATGCAGATACATTCCTATAATTGAACATAGTCAAATGTACTGGTTAATCCTTTCAATGTTAGATGATTAGCTAATGTATGAGCTCATGTTAGTTTCTCTTAAATGTTAATATTGGAGGTTTAATGTTTGTTTGAATTAAAAAGCAAAAGATGGCAACTGAAAACAAAAAAGGAGGGGGAATACTAAAGTTAAGAATAGCACTGGCTTTCGCAAAATCCAGGATTACCAGTATATCAGCTGTGGTGTCACAGTGATAAATATCAGCTATTTGAGAATTCAGGTTAACACTCAGACGTCTGAAATCCATCCACACTAATAGCTGAGCAGATGCTGATGTTGGTAAATGGAAGTGTTATTTTAAAAATGGTCCGTCTTCCTCCCTGATTCCTCTTAGCGCTTATCACTGTGCTATGAATCACAGCCAGGGCGTGCTCCTTACTCTTTTTCCTCCCTGGACCGGTCACCTCCTGCTCTCTCCATCCATTTGTCACAAGAACACATGTTAAAAACTTATAGGATCGGTAGAGACTGAGCGGTGGGAAGGGGGCAATAGATTCTCCCCCGCTTGTGTATTTTATCTATCACCCATCTGGTCATTCATTCACCCAGTGACACTACTACTTACATGCACACACAAACACACTCCTTACTCTCATTTATCTTCCTTCTCTCCTCACATATTCATCCATCTATGCATCCCTCCTGTCATCATCCGGCCAGCCAGCTTCCCTCCCACTCTTAACTCTCTCCTTCCTCCATCACTCGGCATCAATCCATCTACATTCATCTATCTCCCCCCCCCTTCTCCCTCTCCTCCTCCTCCACCCCCCTCCTCTTCTCTCAGGGGTTGAGTCCTGCTCCTCCTTGGCTGCTGAGAAGTCTCTGGAGACCAGCTCAGCATTACAGCTTCCAAGATCATAAAAGAGGGGCTGAGCGGCGTGCTGCTGTACACACTCAGCAGAACATCAATATCCGCGCATGCGCCTACATCAGCATGAAAGTACCTGGCACACACTGACGTATGTGTGTGTGTGTGTGTGTAGGGTCGTGTATTTACTTTAGCTTGGGAAAACATGTCAACTCTCATTAATGCACATTCAATATTTGACTTCAGAGCATCTGACGCCTGGTTTGTAACTGCTTCAGTCAGTCAATGCAGTGCACGAGAGCAGCTGTTTCACGGGACACTTCATTGCCCCACTTGTTGACACCGAATCCAAATATCTGTGTACAAATTAGCCCGATTAACCACGAACACAAAGTTCATATTCTGAAGCCACCGATGACACTTGTAGCCTATAACTAACTCAGAGTCTAAGTTGCCTACACCGCCTTACCATACGGCAGCTCAGCTACAAACCTGATGACATTTAACAGCCCCCGTCTGCCTTTGCATACAACTGTGAGTGAATGCAAATTACCTCGGGTGTTGTTTATGGGTCTGTCTCCTCTCTCCCTCCCGAAGTGTTCACACGTCTACCTGAAAGTCGATGAGTGTGTGCTGGCTGCTGCTGTCTGTCGGGCTCTCCTGCTCAGGTGTTCCTGTCCCGGATCTCCACACTATGCATGTGCATATCTATCACTGGGACGTCCAACACGCAACTTGTCAAGTCATGCCCAATATGAATCACGGACTTCCGGTATAAACTTTCAAAATAAACATAAAAAAAAGAAAGCTGACGTTTTAGGGTAACATACATCTGAGTGCAGATGTATGGCAGTTGGGTGTATTTGTTTCCAGGAGTTTTAAGACGAAGTTGGCTCACCCTCTACATTTCTATGTAAATTAATAAAGGATAACAATTTGTTCATCTCGGGGTTTTATATAGTAGGCAATCTGCACCCACTGATGGCAACCGAAGGAAACTAATAAATAAGTTGAGGGAGAGCTGAAGGTGTTGAGAAAATCTTCGAACTCCATTTCATAATGAGCTGAGCAGTGTAGCTAAGCAACAAGCCGTGCTCCTTGATACCGGTACTGTTTTCTCATTACTTGGCCATCTTGTGCAAAGAAAAAAAAAGAAGAGATTTTTCAAACTCAGTAAACACGAAGGAATCATTTTGAGTCAAATGCAACTGAAACATTCAAAATCAAGCGAACATTTATTCAAATAATTAAAGAAATTAAGGAAATCATGAAGGAAAATGGGCTTGGTATACCAATCAAGTAAATTTCATTTGATCAGGTTCCATTAAACCTAAACTTTTACATTGTACTTATATAACGCATTACACGAAAAATTTACATGTAATTAAAATAGTTAAAAGCAGAATTTTGGGCACAATTATTTTACTTTTTCTTTTGAGTGTACGATCAGTTCTCGACGGTCAAAAAACGAGTTTATACTAGTTTATTGTGAAGGTTATTGCTAAATTTCCGGTATTCTGTTGCCTCACCTGCTGGTGGACGCACTTTCAATACTAAGCCTTTCGATAAAACAAACAGAAAGTAAAAAATAAAAAACTAGAAAAAATAAATAAACAAAATTCCCAGGGCAGCTAAATAATGTGTTGACTTGTGCAACAGTTAGGCATCCAAATCTCATGAGCTCCCAGGTTTACTGGACACCGACACGGTAAATAAAATTGTCTGATTTTGTGGAGCTACCAGCTGTGGCGAACCCTTGTGTGAATAAAGGAAAAGTAGCTTTTTCTCTTACCATTTACAAAACTGCACTTCAAAATATAACCTTCTAAAACACTTCAAGTGTTAGGTCACACAAACCAGCTGTGGTCTTTATTTACATGCATCAGCCTGACTATGAGCAAGTAGTCATGCACACCAGGGCACATTAATCATGTCCCGACCCGATTATCTTCACTCGTTGGGAAATCTCAAGTGATATTACTGTTACAAAACGCTTCAGGTGAAATGAAATGAAGTGAATCATGTCAGAAAGGAAGAACCCTACACCTACAGAATCATTTTTACAACAAACAAAGACTTTTATTCAGGTTTTATTGGCGTTTGCCTGCAATAACAAACTATAATAAACAACTCTTATTTACGCTATAAACAAAGAACTGTATGTAGATTTGACAAAGGACATTAAACACAATCTATATTATAGATTTTCTCTTTACTTCCATGGAATGAACCACCTATTATTATTGTTTAAATGAGAAACGACGTCAGCTTGATAATCTAAGATCCTAAAAAAGCTAATTTTATTAATAACTTTTGTCAACCTGTGACAAAACCTATAAAAACAACACTGAATATATAAAGTAGAATAACAAACGAAAAACAAGTATTCAGATCCTAAAACAGAGGAATACACTTCACAAAGAAAAAACATTGTAGAACCTAAACGTGTTAATGTTGCAGGGTTGTGAAAAGCAGTGGAACAACAGCAGGCCAGTCAAGCAGTTAGCACCTCAAAGGCTTTGTTTTCATCTAAAACCCCAAAACCTTTAACTTCACACTTAGCCAGCTAAATCACATAACAGTGTTATGAGTCATAAGCATAAAAAAAAAATCTAACTTTTAATACTTCTGTTATCTACACACGGTAATGCTGTTACATTAACATGAATGAAGTCTCTCGAAACCTAAACATAGCCTCTGGAAAAAAAAGAAAAGGCCACTTTTTTTTTGAATCCTCACTCAGTATTCATCATAGCTAATCAGTCACTGAACTGAGGTACTGGGCCGAATCATTGAGCCCCCATAGCCTGCAGAACTCCTTGACGAAAGGCTGAACCAGGTCGGGCTCCTCGGTGATGATGATGTTCTCCATGTTGCTCTGCACTGCTGTCAGCGTCCAGTTGAGGGAGCCGGTGATGAGCATGCGGCTATCCACCACTGCAAACTTGTGATGCATGTGGACGGCGCTCACATCGCACCGCACGCAGATCCCTAGGGAGCAGAGGGTGGATAGGCAGGAGGAAGGAAGGGAAACTCTTTAATGCCTTACAGTATACAGCGCTTGTTTCCCTTCATCTACTTACTGTGAAATTCTGCACAAAAATTCAATGCGCCTCAAAAGGGAAAATGGTGGTTTTTAAAAGTACAGTATGTATGTAACGATCTCTTTAGTGCTACACCTTTAAAGATTGAAAGACTGTTACATATGTGTTTCTAAATGGATGGTGTGGAAAACTGAGGACCCAGAGGACCTGTAAAATACAAAGGTATTGTAAGCAGACGAAATGTAACCGCATTAAAACCTGCGCGCTTTGACCACATATAGGATTACCTAACACCACATCAGCCTCTCATGAAATATTTAGGACACTCACTACTTGTTTCCATTATGGTTACCTTTTCTTGGAATATGAAAAAATATATAACATGCAAAGACTGTATATCTGTATATTTTTTGTAAATGTGACTGTTATGTGCATCTGAAAGTCTAACATTAACTCATATGCACTGCAACACAGTGAACTTGTGGGTTTTAAACAGGCAATATAAAGTAAAAAATGTAAAACATTCTGATCTAAACTACAGCACTGAGACCGAGTTTTTTTAATGCATTAAGTGTTTCTCTGTTCTTCAGTTGTTTTGTACGGAAATGATCATAAGGAGGATGTTGGATCTCAGTATGCATTACCCGGCAGACTGCTAATTTTTAGATTGGCCTGCAGATTACTCTCACAGATTAGTCATGCAAATCTTCTCTTGAATTTGGCAAGTGCATGCCTCTTAAAAAAAAAACACATTACCAGAAATGGCTTTTTAGCAAACCGAAGAAAGACAAGATCTTTTTCAGAATCTGTTTTATCATCCTTGTTAAAATGTTTAACAAATGAACTCTTGACTATCTTAAGTGATGATAACCTTTACCCCTGTGCTTTATTTATGTACAGCGTTTCAAGAAGCTCCACAAGATAATGATGAAATATAATAAGAAGAAAAGAGACGTTGACTCTTCTTTGTGCCAAAGTGGTTTTCGTGTGATTTGCAGTCAATACACACATACACACAAAAACACACACACTTTCTCTCTGAAGAGACACACTTTGCTGTCTGGCTGCCAGTTTTGCACTTACTTAATTCTTACTTAAAGCTTCTGTCTTGCAAAAAAAATAAATAAAATAAAAAGGGTTACATTGTATTAAAGTTGAGTGTCTCATTAAAGAACCACAAAGATCTCCAGTGCCCTGCAGTTGGTGAAGATGGTGTCATTTTCACCAGTGGATGTACAGCTAATATAATAGTTCAAAGAGTATGAGCGAGAGTGCATAAGGGACAGAAACAGAAGAAAAGGGACAGACTCAATCAAATATAGGTGTGATATATAGTTAGTTAGCTAAGTGCAAAAAGCTGCAAAGACGGCTCAGACTTATTAGGGCAGACAAATCAAAAATGGAAAGGTTTTGCTGATTGGTTTGTGGAAATAATTGTGTGTGTGTGTGTGTGTGTGGGGGGGGGGGGTTCTAGCTTACTGACGACAGGACCCAAAGTTCAGCAGTAAAAGGGATATTCTTGATATATGTTTCCAGAGGCTGATATATGGTTGGAGTAATCTATTAAATGCAGAGTGGGCTGCAGAGAAAGTGAGACAGCATGAGTCAGACACGTGACACAAAATCTTTCAGAGAATGATTAGTCTGACTCATAGGAGGGCTTGTAGCGGCAACCTCCATTCACACAGACAGCTCCTTTTATCTCTCTCTAATCACAACTAAGGAACCCAGTGATAGTAACAATGACACTTAAAGTCAAAGAACATAAACTGAGCAGCATTTCTTGAGCAGGACCTGAGTCATCCTTCTCGTATCTCAAAAGAAATGTGTCTATAACAATGATCTCAGAGGTTAGTGTGACTGTTTTTTTTAACCAGTAACACCACCCAAAGGACTACATACAGTATGTCTCAGTGGCCAGTGTGAGATTTATGAGACACTTTGCAACAATAGCACCCTGAGTCACACACTGACTCAAGTTACAATATATATGTATGCTTCCAAAACATTTCATATATAGAAAAAAACAAATCTCCCTTACCGGCTTTGCGGAGGACGCCGATCTGGGAGCCACTGATGGCCGAGTAGACCTTGTCAGTGAGGACTCGGATGGTTACGCCTCTGCTATGCAGCAGTAGTACAGCCCTACTCAGATCCATGTTGGAAAAAGAAAAAAGACACAAGTCCAGAGAAGAGCAAGCAGACAGGATGTAACGGAGAAGACGAGAGAAAGAGGTGTCTACACCATGAGGCAATGAGCAGACATGGGAGCTGGAAGAGCAGAAAACAAAAGATCACCTGTCATAATTCATGACCACTTAAGTAAAGTTTAGCTTTCAGGGTTCATTTCATGTGAAAAAAAAAAAACTTAAGTAGATGAAAAATGATTTTAAAAAGAGGTGAAGTTAATATACATTATAACATCTTTGGCAGCGATATAGGAAAACAATAATTACTTCAAGTTTCACTGATGTTCCACTTACTGAGGTAACGTGGGAGAGAAGATGTGCTCCACACAAGCCACCTCTGAGGGGAAGAAGAGGACCTTATTGGTGATTCTTTCAGATCGGCGACGACTGAAGAGCCAAAAGAGCAGCTCCAGACTGAGGGAGAGGGCCACCACTCCCAGGCTGACCACCTTTACTGTCCACATTGCTACCATGTAAAGAAAATAACTTTAAGAACCAAATGTGTAGCATAATGAAAACATCCTTGTCCTCATGCATGATCATAACGTGTTTTAATGTAGATTCTTTAACAGATAGAAAACAGAAAACAAGCTGAAGTGTGGAGGACTCCAGCTTATCAGTTCTGAGGATTCACGCCCTTATAAACAACCTTTTCTTATTTTCTCGTCTCACCCTTCATTAGATCAGTAGTGCAATGTTTGTAGCTCCACAATGTTTTTGTTTTTTTTTTTAAATACAGAACATCTTCAACTCTGTAGGAAACCTCTATGAACGCTGTTAAAATAACGCACCACAAATCATACATTTAACACATGTAGCTTGAACACAAAGGCTTGTTTCATATTTGCCAAAGAGATCTTGATTATCTCAAAGACTTTTGGGAAAATGTTCTGTATGAGACAACAGTTTGGGTCCTGTTACATCTGATGTAAATATAACACAGCAGTTCATTAAAAATAACATCATACCTACAGTCAAACATGGTGGTGGTAGAGTGATGGTTTGAGTTGCTTTGGTGCTTCAGGATTTAGATGACTTGCAGTAATTGATTGAACCATTAATGCTCCTCTTTACCAGAAAATCCTGAAGAAGAATGAACTGGCTATCAGTTCATGCCCTGAAGTTCAATTGCAATTAGGTTATGCAGGAAGACAATGATCTGAAACATATCAGCAAGTCAACCTCCAAAGTCCAGATTTAAAGGAAATCGAGAGGCTTTGACATGACCTTAGACTGTTTATGCTTGAAAACCCTTCAGTTTGGCTGAATTTAGAGCTGGCCAAAATTCCTCTACAGTAAAGTTAAAGTCTCACTGCCAGTTATCTCAAACGCCTCATTGCATTTCTTTGCCTTGTACTTGTGACATGTGCAATGACAATAAAGTTGAATTTGAATTCTAATTCTGATGCCAAGGGTGAAAAAAAAAAAAACAGTTATTAGACTTTGGGGCAATTACTCTTTTCACACAGGGCCAGGTGGGGTTTAGATAACTACCCACTTTAATAAATTAAATTATAATTTAAAAATGTTATTTTACTATATGCTCTATTGGTTTTATTTGAAAATAAATGATGTACAATATTAACATAAATGTTGCCATTATGATACATTATATCAGAGTTAGCTTAAAGCTAATTTTCACCTCCAGTCTCGTGCTAGGTTACATTACAAATAATTATAACAACAATAAAACAAACAATATCTCATAAAAGGTCATTCACAAAACACACACCCACATGCCCATGAGCGCCAAATAAGAAACAACAGGAATTATCTCAGCCTGATTAGAGTACTGCAGTTCTTAAAGATGTCAGGCTTTTATACCCTTACTATGGTTATCTTTGTCTAAGAATTTTAAAAATGATCTGAAACATGTAAGTGTGACAAATATGCCAAACAAACTGTTGTTCACTGCACTTTGTTTTCGGCTTTAACCAGTAGAACGCAAATTAGCTCCCTGAATCGGTTAACCAAGCTGAACTGAGCGAATCAAACCAGCATCTTAACAGTGTTGAGCTACTGTTGCTGACTAGAAATCGAAGCACGCAAGCACATTTGACCAATGTTAGCCTTGCGAGATGTGGAGCATGTCAAAACAGCAAAACTGAGGTTTTTATTTTATTTTATTTTATTTCTTTAGAAAACAAAGGCAAACCTGAACAAGCTTCTGTCGCCACCACGTGGGAATAGGCAGCGCCAAGATCTTTGTCGTCACTATCAGGCAGTTAACAGACACGTCAGCTAGCCAATAGCAGGCCACGACGCTCACACTCTTCTCCAATTACGTAACGCGAAGAGTTACGGGTGCTGGAGCCAACGGAAGCCGTTTCCGCAAAACGGTAGCGTGTGTTTTCAACAAGAAAAGGTAAACTATTAATACATAACGTTTATCGGTCATTGTGTGTTTAATATGTGGGGATAGCTGAGGTATAATGAAATAGAATATAGCATTAAGTATTTTTTTCTATCGCGAGACGATTTGTATTGCACGAGAGAGCAACAACAAACATGCTAACGTTAGCCTGTTAACAACAGTGTGGGGCACCAGCAGCAACTAGCAGCTGGTGTTGTTCTTTTAGCAAGTATTCTCACATATATATGGTGCTGTTGGTCCAGTGTACGTGCCGTCTTTGTTGAAGCAGTGTGATTTTTGTTTCTTTCACTCAGACTCGATTCCCTTTGTGAAAAATGGGTCGTCGCAAATCCAAAAGAAAGCCTCCTCCAAAGAAGAAGATGACGGGGGATCTGGAAACTCAGTTCACATGTCCTTTCTGCAACCACGAGAAGTCATGTGATGTCAAAATGTATAGTGCCCACCTAAACACACCTGGTCTATGGTTCGTAGGTAGATTTCTTAGGTGATTGGTGGTCTCTGATGCTTCTTCTCGCTTTGTCTTTCAACAGGGAGAGAAGCAGAAACACTGGGATAATATCATGTACAGTCTGCTTGGAGGAGTTCCAGACCCCCATTACCTGTATCCTTATTGAGTTTTAGGTGGCAGCTCTCTTTCTCATACAGAAGCAAAGCAAATATAAGGCAGAGCAGTTTCTTGTTATTTTATTATCTTTGCACATTTAAATAAAATTTTTATATGAGGAAAAGTAGTTTGACAAAATAAAATATTAGCTCATACATTATTCAGGGGTTAAAGAAGTTCATAGGGATGTACTATAAAAGCGGTTTGATGGTTTGGTGAGCTATGTTGTGCAACAAAGTCAGCGTTTTCTGTGTCACAAAATTAATCTCGTTTTACCTTGATAAAAACCTATGCTGAACACACAACCTGGTTGAGAGTAGGTTATCTTTAGAGTTTTGGTGTAAAATTCAATTATTCTTAAAATTGATTTATTCTTCTGCAGGAAATCTATGTCCACCTTACGTTGTAACTAGAAACTCATTTTATCCCTGCACTGCAACCATGCACCCCGTCAAAGTAATCGTGGTATGTGTTGAGCCGACATTTAGTTGCATTTCTCTGGAGGTGCACATCAAGTTACCTAGAAGGTTGTGGCTTAGTGTTAAAAAGGCACTGAGGCTCAAGCGGTTATTATATAATTAACTTAATTTAAAGTGTTTGTTTTACCGCTCTGCGCGATTAATCCCAAGATTTGCCGCAGGAATAATCTCCTGACCTTTTCTTTTCTACCGGTCTTGTTCTTTACTATTATATGTTTTATGTTCTTGGCGGATTTTTAGACAGCATTGTATTGTCATTATCTGATAACATCTGTGAAGTGTAGGTGGCACTCACAGGTATCATTTCACGTGGAAGAAAATCCACATGATTTTATGTGAGCGCCCACAGAGCCTGAAGCAGAACACTCTTAATGGAGAAAGTTTATAACGTGCATCACAACAGTGGTTATCTAGGGTTATAGGCTTTGACAAGCACATTAAAGCAAAGAAACTCTGGCTGTATTGAGCTTAATTCGTTGTATACTGCCTCTTTGAATAATATAGAGTGGCATTAGGCTAAAACCTTGGTTATATATATGCAGGTGGTCAGGTTGTTGGTCATTTCTTTCTTTCTTTCTTTCTTTCTTTCTTTCTTTCTTTGTGAGGCCCTATATGTTTTACTAATAGCTCGTCTTAGGAAACCTGCCTTAAATGTCAACGTCAGCATTTGCCTTCATTGCCTCACCACATCACTGAAATGAGACAGTGTCTCTTTCATATACTGTGCATGTGACCATAGCTTCTAACTTATCTCAGGTTGACTATGTAGTAAGTCCACCTAAAAACTAACTGGTGCATAACTAAATCAGTATTTGTTTTGGGGTTTTAGAAATTCTTAGTAGATCAAAAAATAATACCGTTATCTTGTTTTCACTTGGCCACAGTAACCACATAGATTAAATCAGATATCTTGAGAGCTTAATTGTAAGTCATACGAGCAATTTAATGATATCAAATGACTGAAATACTTGGTTGTTGACAGCTGGGAGACGAGGTTACATTATCAGGAAAAAAGAGGTGGTAGGCTGACTTTAAATAAAGGTTATATAATCAAACTATATTGTTATACTTTAAACAACAGCAGCTCACGTCATTTTTCCATCTCCGTGTTGTCTGAGACCAATATGAGGAACTGTTTAATTTTATCAGAGTAATAAAAATGTTGTGGTACAAGCTTAGAAAGGCAGGGGACCTTTGGAAAATGTTAATTAGTTTATTTTACTTCCAATAAATAACCTGGCTTCAGAATGCGATTTGCTCAAACACATTGTAATAACTGGAACTTTGTATTGATTTTTAAAGTTCACGTCATTCTCTGTCTGTGGATGTTTTTATTTTTAAGCAACAGCATTGTTTTTTATCCTTAATCCATTCTTCCTCAGATCTGTCAGAGCCAGTTGATGTGTATAGTGATTGGATAGACGCCTGTGAAGCAGCCAATCAATAGAACTCATGAAAATGGTTAGAAACAGAGCGCAGTTAAGTTCTACCCACACTGAAGAGGAAAACCTTTTTTTTTCTTTTTCTTTTTGCATTGCTTGATGCATGCTTGTCATTTGTTCCTGTTCACAAAAAGCTGTCAATTGCCCAATGGCCGCTTTGCAGGTTCTTGAACTCTTTATAAGCTGCCAAACAAAAAACTGAGCTTGAATCAGCAGCAGAAATGGGAGAAAATGTGCAACTACTGATAAATAAAATATCCAAATGTCAAATTTGTGGGTACTCTGTTGCCGGCACATACCTAGCATTAACTTTCTAACAGCTAACTAGACATGGATGCTACAATAATTAGCCTGATAGTAAAATCTAATCTATTTTAGCTAGCTACAGACATTTTGTTGCACATTGTGAGGCCGGCTGTTTTCCTTCTAGCGGGCCTGATTTTCAGAGTATGACATGTTGCGCTTTGTCTCTACACCTGTCAGAAAGGTGGTGAAGAGTTCTCCCCTTTCTGTTTAAGGTTTCAGCTCACAACTCTAGTTTTGACTCTTGAGATTTATTACATAATTTGTTCTGTGCAGTGTACCCTGATTTATCTTTACACATTTAGCAGAGCTGTCTGTTTTAAAAATACAGCTTCTTTTTTGGGTGGGTGGTTGGTTGGGGGACCTTATTGGTGATCATCTAGGTCCATTCTTTTAAAATAAAGTATTTTGCATTGGAAAAAATGCTTCCAGGTATTTAGTTTCTAACTGCTAGAGATATCTAAGAGATACAAAAGATTATGCAAGCGAACATATTCACATCTTAGCATTTGAATATTTTAATATGAATATTTGTATCATGAAAGAAACTATGAATATGGTGAGTAGGTTGATTTTAAAATGGACAACTCTTGAGTATTATTCCTACAGTTTTTCAAAGTCTGACACAAGCAACTCGATCTAGTTTAAGAGTAAAAATTGTCTTGTTTTTTAATGATTTATACAGTCTTGATACAAGGAATCCTGAGCCGGATGTTTGTTCAGTCCAACTGCAGTGCTGGAAAATGTCACTGAAATAGCTAATCATGAGCTTTGTGTGTATGTGTGTGTGTAATCTATAATGATTACTCAGATTTAAGTATGATGTTATAGATTCTGGTCATAATGCAGTCACTCAGACATCTGTGTCACAGCATTAGGTCATTCCACTCTAGAGAGGAACAAGATGTTCAAGATTCATGCTGAGCTGCTGAGTTCATGAGTTTTGAAATGTTTTTAATCCATTCTGTTTCTGATGTCTTTAGGTTATATGTTCATGAAATAAAATAATTTTAAGATGCATAAATGTTCTTTTAATGGGCATGTATATGCAGTAATGTGCAGTATT
The DNA here is from genome assembly GCF_900408965.1 of Simochromis diagramma. Lineage (NCBI taxonomy): Eukaryota > Metazoa > Chordata > Actinopteri > Cichliformes > Cichlidae > Simochromis > Simochromis diagramma. The sequence continues at coordinate 12,649,293 of NW_024386792.1, forward strand.
TCGATGCCTTGAAGTCAGTAGTTTATGCTCAATGACACTCTCCTACACAGCCATCTGTTTTGGGTATCATGAATCAGAGCTGTTTTGTTTAATGTTTACTTAATGGATATGTTTGATTTTGATCCTGTGGTAGAGACTTAAGGGTAACCCCATCATTATTACATTTTTTATTACGCTCCACAAATCTGATGAAAATTCCAAATCCAAGCAGTATGTTATGTTTTCTGACTTACCTGTCCTGTTGATCTCACGTCTGCCGTTTAATGGGAAGAAGCAGTTTCGTTTTGCAGAAATACTCTGTAAATTATAGAAACAGCATGCTACTGTAGCTTAGTAAATATTACAAAAACAAATTCTTGGATTTTCACCCACATGTTCATAAACACTTGGGGTGCTAATAAGTATTTATGGAAGCAAGAATGTGTGTGTGTGTGGGCTTGCCTCCAAATACACCACATTGTCCAGATCTTAATGAGAAAAAACACACAACCCTGTTAAAGTCTGGCTTATTAATGTGATTATTTTTTTGTAACATTTTTACGGTAATCGGTGGCTCTACAAAGAGACAGATGACTTAATTAGTTTTATACTAAGAATTGTTAAAGTAATTAGGCTTGCCACCTTATATATTTTATGTGATATTAAAATATTCCAACAGAATAACAGAAACGTAAAATGATAACCGACATGACTGTGTGTGTGTGTGTAATTAGAAGAGATTTTCTTCCTTGAAAGGTTGAATGATTGAAAGATGTTTCCCCACATTGTTAAAAAACATTAAACTTATTTACAAGGCCATCTTATAATTTCAAATTATTATCTGTGAAATAATTTGAAAGGCAGTATTAATTAAAAATGGTACAAAGACAACAGAATGATGAAAATTAAACATTTTATTTTTTTGAATTGGACAGCAGCAACATGTTTTGTGTTTTGCACAGTTTCAGTGGTCGTATACTCGCGTGTTTAATCCACACCGTACATACGGCATAACGGCAAACACTTGTATAAAGATGTAAATGCTGGAAAGGGCGTCGGCAACTTGCATATGCTACACCGTAGGCTTTACATAGAATCACTGCATAAATATTAATAACGCGCCAGTGCTCATGAGGTTAATTAGTAACATGGATGGTTACAATTAGCATCTCAGAAGCAAACATAGGGAGTTCACCACTGTCGCAGACTGCACAGGAGAAATCATTTTAGGATTTTTATAATTTATGGTACATGATATCATTAAGAGCATCCACAGAAAAGTGTATACACAATGGGCACAGCTAATTTTAGGAAACCATTATTAGAAAATATAGTTAATCACTCCACCCACAAATCGGTGTTAAAACTACCATGTGAAAAAAAAGGAGAAAAAAACATTTAAAAAATCATCTTGAATAAGAGGAGAGGGATGTGATCTGATTTGTGATTAGCATGCAATCCAAAGGGAAGGCGTTTCTGCGAATGACATCTGTTAAGGTGCCATTAATAGTGAGCAACATATGCTTCAATCCAGACAACATCTTTTCAGGGAAAGCTTTGTTTTATTTCAGCAAGACAATGCCAGACCACATTCAATATGTATTATAACTGCAATGCTGTGTGATAACAGTCCTGGTGCTAAAACTGCCGGCAGTCCAGAGCTGTCACCTACTATAAACATTTAGCACACTATGAAACAAAGAAAAATTTAAAAAAAAAGAAGCCTGTAACTGCTAAAATCTTAATGTAAGAAAGTAATGTAAAACACCCTGCTTTCAAAAATGGTCTCCTCGGTCCCAAATGTTTACAGAGAGGTGTTTAAAAAAATACAACAGCAGCAAACAGCACCTTGTTGCAGCTTTTTTGAAAAGTGTTGGAACCATTATGATCGTCAAATAATTGCATTTCATTTTTAATTGGCCCTTTACACAACTTTACAGAGCCTTCATCAAACTGGGTTTGTATTGCACAGTATGCTTCGCGCTAAAAGCAAAACAGGTTTTTTTTTGGCGTTTGTGCAGTTTTGATCCTTTGATATCTTTAAACACAGAGTCAAAAATACGATTTCTGATATATAGGAAATTCCGCACAGCACAATGAAACCCTCCCTCAGCTAACAAAAGGGTAGATGGAGAAAACCAAAACGCTGATTTAATCAATTACAGTAATTTAAATGTTCCAAAGACAACGATGGCACCTATTTGGAATTAAACGTCTCTGTGTGCAGCTCCTTATCTACTGTCTTGTGGCATTTGTGACCGTGACGCATTTTAGGAGTCCAGTATCCATTCATCCCCACGGAGTGGAGGATGTAGCAGATCACAAATGAAAGAAGACACAGCGTAGCAAGGTTGTGCACCAGGCAGGGCTGAGTGATAATAGATGAGATGTGGAGTGCCTGCCTGGGCTCTCCACCCAGGAAGAGTGTGTCCATGCATGCGAGCACTGTACTGTGTATTGTGTTTGATGATGGACCCCAGCTGGAGAGGTATTGACGACGCCTTATGAAACATGCTGGAGGATGATTACAATGGAGAATGATTATCACTTAGTCTCTTCTCTGTCTCTGCACGTCCCCTCCCACTGCCTCCCCCTCTCTTCTATTTCTCGCTTCTTCTTTCTCCTCTCCCATTCAGCACGCGAGGTCAAGTGTCACTCCGTCTCCGTTGTCAAGGCTGCCAATCACCCACACAGTGAGTGCAAGGCAACTGTTGCCAAGGAAACAGCGATTTGGTTGCTAGGCACCTGGAGCTGTGCTCACAATAGTCATTTTGTTGCTTAGAAGCACACACACAAATACACGCTAAACCGCAGAAATGGCTTTGCCCAATCAACAAGTTTATGCAACCTCGGAGTGAAATTTGTATAAATTATAATTACACACTCTTAAGAGATTTGCTTACACAGTAGTAAGAAATCGTGTGAATGATAAGGGTGTAATTTATCACGGACATAACCAGATGCTAATGTATTGCTGAATTCGCAATGAAATGCTGATTTTCTAATTTATAATACTTAGCAATAATGCTAATGCGCCCAAAATGTAAAATGTTTTATTCGAACACAGCTGCTACCTGATTAATCAGCACGCCCAAACGTCCGGGAATTTTTCAAACCCACACCTCAGCTTGATCAATAAAGAACATAAACATCCATCATTCTGACTAAAAATAGTTAACCATAAAATCAGTCAATCCCTTATTTCCTCACTGGCACGCGGACCCAGTGAACCTACTAGCTGCACCGTGAGTCATATATGTGAGATCTATCTATATGCCTATTTTTGTGAGATCCCTCAATCCCCGATTTTCCTACCAGCATCTAGATTATGTGAACATTCAGGCACTTGAGCGTATGTGCGAATGTGGGTCTGGATCTCCATCGTGACAGCCAGTCAGCTGAGCTGAACGCTGAAATGTCAGCCATGGGTGCAAGCCTTGACATGTCCTCATGTGGTACTGTCTACTGTTGCTGCTACGGGCATCAAACACACATTTTTAGCAAGATTTGAAAATAGGAATGCAACAGTGGTTGCAAGTGCAGCGGTACGATGCTTATGCACAGTTATAATATAATATATTATCCCCTTGCCTGGGGGATGTGAAGTCCAGGAACACACGGCTAGTTTTTTTCTTTTAACTTGAAATTTCTGCTCAGCTTCAGGAAAATGTTCAGTGCAGAGTGTGAAGGTCTGTGAAAGACACCCATCAACTGATAAGATTATAGGATCACTTGTGTGCACGACTGAATGACAAGGATATGCAATCAAGAATTTGGAATTAACGTCTAAGTCTGAAGACTTTTGTGTTAAGCTCCCTGAACTAATGCCTGGGGGTTTAGCTTAGTGGCATGGTACAAGTCTTTCCCACCAGCACCTCTGCAGGGGAGGCAGAATCTAGCCAATGACACAAACTCATTTCCTCCACAGGTGTAAAGGGTTGACATGGTTGATAAAACTGCGATGATAAAACCCTTTCATTGGCTGGATTGGATTTGGGCTCCTGCTAGCCTCGATTGGATTCTATTTAAAAATAAAAACCCTTTCTGATTAAACAAAATAAGCCTTTGCCATAAAAAGTCACCTCTGGGCGCTTAATTAAAAATCACCAAATGCCTCAGTTTGACTATACATTTAAATGTGTCTGCCTGGGCTCTGAGCAATGTTCTGTTTATGGTCCAGTGCTGATGATAAAGCTTCCGCTCGACTACGCGTATTCTCAAGCAATAACATCCACATCTGTATTATCAACCCAAGAATACCCGTGGTCGAGACAGGAGCAGAAATGCCCACCTCCTCCCCTCTATTACTTTCTTTCTCCTCTCGACTGTGGAGCTCACTTTCCTTTTCTGTGTGCTTCCCTTCAGCTTCTGCACTCTGAATAAGATTGCAGTGTTGAAGTAGGTCTGTGTGGAGGCACATCTTTAAGGACAGCACCTGGGATAAAAGAGACAAAAGAGATCATTTTTCTTTTTCATTTTTTATCCTTGAATGACAAGGGAGCGGCATTGCTCTGAGGTTATAATACGCATTTAACACACGCAGTCACATCTCGAGCACACTGTTAGACTGATAGCCCGACTGTAAGCAACAGCAACGCATACATCCACACACAGACACGCAGGCAGCCTGCTATGCGTCTGTACCTGAGCTGCACCAAGTAAACAGATTACACTGCCAACAGCTAGTCCCTGTGCTCTCCCCAGTATCAAGCAACCATTTAGCCAAGCGCTGAGGGAGAGGGCAGGCTCACCAATTATCAAATAGGTGTCAGTATGTGTTACACTGCACTGAGGGGAGAGAGTGATTACCAAACAGATGTTTAGTCCTCACCTCCATCCTCCCCTCCTCACCCGCTGTCTTCCTTCATACTGTTTACGACTCCGTTTGACCATCTATTCCCTTCTTCCTTTGCTTTGTCTCCTCTCCCCTCAACTATTGTTGGACCACTTCCCTGGATACGTCCCCCATCTCCTCCCCACCTCAACACACACTCTCTTTCTCTCTTGCTTGGTCCGTCCCATGGAGAATAAGCTCTACTCTCCCCTATCCACACTTGCCAATTAGAGCCACAGTAGCTGTCAGTCAATAGCTGAGGAGGAGAGAATGAGGGAGAAGGAGATTTTATTGGGAAAAGAGGGGGTGGGAGTTGTCGGGGTTACATCAGCACCACAGACAGTTCCCCCCGGAAACAAACTAGTTTACAAACCTGACTTGATGCACTCTCTTTTCTTTTCTTTTTCTCCTCTCATCTCTCACTTTTCCACTTAACCTTTCCTCTCTAATCATTGTGATCCCTCTGCTGCCTTTCTCTCTCTTTGCCACGCATTTACCCTTTTATCCCTTTGTTATCCTCGCATCAGCTTGTTTATCCATTTGCACACACACGAACCAATCACCTATCAGAGGTGCACTTCAGGGAACCTGACACCCCTCAAAAGTTCCCATTTGCCACTGACAAAACCCCTCACCTCTCAGACTCTGGTGATAGTCTACTTCCTATCCTGCTGTCATTCTGCGAGAAGTGCCAAAACTAGCTAGGGCCATCACATCGACAAGATCTTGACGCCTCCCTCATTACCTATACTTCTCTAGTCTTCTCGCCTCATCTCTCCCCTTCGCATCTTGCCTCTTCCTCCATCCCAACTGTCCATGTCTGGGCTGCTGATGATGACAACTCAAGTGGACGTGTCTTCTGTTCTCACCAAGAGCTGTGAAGAGATGTACGTAGGTGTCAGAGATCTGGTGTAAAAATACACCCTGCTGCTGCCCTCTTCACTACTCAGGACCGGTCTGTGTCTGCTCGGTGTCACTGGAATGTCTTCGTGTAATTTGAAGACATGCTTCAGTGTGGTTTTAGCCGTGTATGCGGGGGTTAAGCTATGATAGCAAGACACTCACATATGGGTGTGCCTGTGGCAGCAGTTTTGAGTGTACAGACAGGCAGGCCTTTTTTCCTCGCCTCCCTTTTACGTTCACAATCATATGAACTTGCCCTGCATGCACATTTTATAATTCTAATAATTTCTGCATAGACTTGGTAAGAACTTCATTTCGCAGCGAACGACATCTGGCTCGCATTTATAAGAAAATCCATTTCCTGAATTGACTTGATTGAAATTGAACTGGCTCCAGCTGGAGGGCCTAATGAAAGAAAATCGGTCTGTGTTTCATATTTATGTCTGATGCAACAGACTTATCAATCATTTAATGTACCTGGTATTTCAGATAGGATGCAGAATCACAAGTGGCTGTGCCAGGGGCAAAGACAAGACAGTCTTGAGATGGAGACAGACTAAGCGGATGCTGAGCTGCTGCTTGCACATTACTGCTTAATTGCTTGGAACTAAAGGCACTGTTATGAGGATGTTTATGCTTATGCCTGCAACAGCAAATCTTTCCAGTCATTTTTTTTTCTTTTTTGCTACACTGTGGGGTCTCATAGTCACCACACAGACAAAAACTAAACGACCCAGTGATGGCAATTGCAAAAAATTCAGCCTATAGTGCAGAATAAGAATCCAACCCATCAGCCTTGGGCCAAACTTTTAGTGACAAACTTAAAAGAGACACTTTGGGTTCTTTAATCTTAATGCATAGGCTCCAGTTGGCCTACTAGCCCAGATAACCAGACAACCACACACACCACTGTAAAAATTGCAGATAGCCAGCACCTGTCCCCTACGTGACAGGCTTGGATATTAAGCTTTCTTTGTTTGTAAATACATCCGCTTCTACTGACAAGGAGAACCCAGTTCAGAGTGGCAGGCGTGGATTGAATCCTTAACCCTTTGCAGGGAGCGTGAAAGAGATTTTTAAGCATCTTTTCTTTTTTCTTTTTTTCGTTCTTCTTCCCCCCCCCCCCCAACCGGATACAAAGGAGGAAGACACGTTGGCATGCTGTTGTGGTTAAATATTAGCCTAAGCTGCATGCAGGTACAATTCGCATCAAGTAATCTGATAGGCACTTGGGAGTGAGGCTGCTGGGACCAACCTGTTTAGTTATCAAATCCTAAAGCGTGCCAGCGACAAATTGATAGGGCGTAATCTCATGCCATGCTGTGCTGCAAAGCGGCTAATGAAGCAGAAATCTACAAGTCTTGTTTTCTTCACTTCAGGGATTATCAACAAAATATCTTTAATAAACAGGACAGTGTAAAGTGACGGGACCCTGAGCAACAACGCCGTGCTGCGAACTATGCCCAAATCGCTTTTCGTGGTTAATGAAAGCGAAAAAAAACAAAGACATTTAACTTACCGCCACGTCCACCTTTATGTCAGCTGAAAAAGCCGCTCCATATGCTGTACAACGTATCCATGCTCAAGTGTGGTGATAATAGACTGTGCTGTGCAGGGAAACGCCCCCCTCCCCGCTATTCCTTTTCTCCACTGTGCGCTCCTCACCCTGCATGTGGGGAATCACATAACCACTCCTTGTTTTTTCCATTCTCTCCGAGGGAGGGATGGAGCGATGGAGCCTATGCAGCAGCATCACTATCCCATGCCATGCAACTCATCTGCAACCTCTCACCTCTCTTTTCCTCCTCCTCTGATTCTTATCCCCTCCTCCTCTTCTCTTTCTTTCTTTCTTGTCCATGCCTCCATAAAACCACGCCGACAAGGACCAATGCCCCCCGCCCATAGTGCAGCGGTCCCCAAGTCCAGGGCCATAATGAACCACTGGCAGGCCCTAGAGAAAGAAAATAGAAATATTGGCTTTACACATCGAATGCAACACTGGTTGATTAATTCGCCCCGCTGGCTGTAGCACACGGTGCCTTTTTGTTGTTGTTGTTGTTGTTGTTGTTTTTAATTTTCCTATGCAAAAAATATTATATGTGGGCGGCTTTCACACGAAATCTGTATTTATCACAGGTGTCACGTTTTGTAGTTCATTGTTCGTGGATTCGTGATGCTTTGAGCCCGCAGCAGTCTGACTAATATTCTAAATAATGTGAGTGAACAAACCTGGAAAACACAATGCAATCTGGAGCAACAGCCAGGTTTTAATCTTTCACGATATTGCTTCAACCCCATGGTCATTTTAGATTTTAGTTTGTGCTGTTATTGACTTAAAGGTCTGGGCTGTTGCAGTGCGTTACATTTGGCATTACATATACTTACCGTTGGCTCAGTTTGTTTTAAAATCTCATTTAGCTGCGTCTCTTTGGAGGGGAAACCGAATGTAGTACTTATTTGCCCACTTAAAAGAGGGTTCTGTTGTTTGTCATTGTTGTTGATGTTGATTTAATGGGACCATTTTAAAATTTACTGCCAGCAACACATTTTATATTCACTCTGTGTTTCATTATTCTTCATCAAATAACACTCCTTTTGGGGGAGAACTGAGGATATCTGTAGTTGTGGAAGTGATATCTTTCCTCAGTCTTGCTCAACAGTTCAAGGCTTTTAGAATGTTGTATTTTTCATTGCACAATGGGCCAGATGTTTTTATATAGGTGACAGATATGATATGCAGCCAGCCCAGTTTTGCACCTGGACGCTCGTACTGTGTGCACAAGGTTTCTTGGCATTACCTTGCTTAAATAAGAAAGGCCTACACTGGAAAAGATTTTGTCGTGATTGCAGCATACGTTAGTCCAAAACACACGTATCCTGTGCAGCATTGGCGCTGCCTTCACAGAAGTTTGAGTCATCCATGCCGTGCTAGGTGGTCCCCTTGGTCTTTGGGCTGCAGGGTGTGGCATCCACCGTTTCTCAAAAAGAATTTTAGCTTTTGATTGGTTACCTGATAGTACAACTTTTCTGCCCATCTAAAGTGAGCTTGGGAGTGGCATTTCTGGCTCTTGTTCATATTTGTTTTATCTTTGCGTGACAGAGATTTAACTTTCATTCATGGATGCAGAGACCAACTGTGTTCACTGACAGCGATTTTCGGATGTGTCGCTGAGCCCACTTTTCAGCGGTTTTCAGTAGAATCCTCACTGCAACCCAAACGGATAAAAGATTTCGACCACTTAGTGTAGATTTACAGATTTCTCACTACAGAGAATGAATCTGGATTCTCAGAGTGTTTTAATGACAATGTATACCACAGACTACGTATTCTTCCAATTATCGTGTGTGTATTTATAGTTGCACTTGATTAAGGGCGTTTGCTGCAGAGTCTCAAAAAGATTTCTACTGTATATTCCCCGGTGGCGTGTCTGTGTTCCTTTTAACAATCTTTCTCTTATATATTCAGCGGATGGTCTTCCTTATTAGACATACTGGATAGGATTGGTGGTAAAGACATTTTTGCTCATCTCCTCATTTGGTGGTGTGTAAAAGGGCTGACCGCTCAAAACCATTAGAGTGTGTGCATGTGTATGATTGCCAAGTGCTCAGTAATGGCCGACACACGAGATAGTCTGTATACACCCTTTTCTAGTAACTTTTGTGTATGATTTGTTTTTTAATCCATTTCTTTCTTTGTGCCTTACTGTCTCTGATTTGGTCAGAGGCATCAGTAACAATAGCAGAAAGGCAGCAAACATGTAAATTTAATGTTTGAGAGCCCAGAAGGCTGATGCTGTAAGGCACTGGAGCCTCCAGGGCCATAAAATAAATGAAAGCATATTTCTTCAAATCAGCAGCCATAGCGTCTCTGTATCTCTCTCCTTTCTCTTTTGGACACACACACATATATATATACACTCACACACAAACGTGTATATATGTGCACTCACACTCGCAGTGTTAATGGCTTCATAATTGTCAGAGGCAGACCACTGAGGATAATCAGGAGACTGCAGCAAGGCAACAACCACTATTTGGAATTTACTATGACAGATAGTGCCTTTTTATTACTCAGAGGCCTCTGGTTTGTTTTGGGATGCGATAAACCACACTCATTTGACTACCCCCCCCCCGCCCTTGATACTTCTCTTTCTCTTTCCCTCTCTCATCCTCAGTCTCTGCTTCTTTTTCTCTGTCTCTCTCTCAAACACACATGCATAGCGGTTCAGTCCCAGACAGCGTGTGACTCAGGGATCAAGGCCATTACTACCAAACACTTAGTCAGGGAGTAAAGTTCAGCTTATCACAGGAAATCACAGACACGCACACACACAAAGGCGCACACAGACAAGCACGAACGTACTCAAGGAAACGCACACATAGAAGCGCAGTCAGTCATACATGACCCTTTAATACATAAATTGAATGCCTATGAGCAGTTTGGTCTCGGGTGAGAGCCAGACATGTTTTACATTTTTCATTTTTTTCCCTCAGAAGGTTTAATGGTGTAATTACATTTGCACTTCTTTAAAACTGTCTCACTCACGATGAACAGGTAAAGAAAAAAATCCAGATCAAAATCCATGCATCAGGTCCAGATATTCAGCTGAAGCCTCAGCACAATACAACGCAATAGCTCTTCACCAAATTCTACTTTTACAACCCTTCCTCATTTTCATTTTTTTTTTATAGTTGATTGCTCTGCTATATAACTGAGTGGATGGTCATGGCATTCTGATAAATTGCATCACTACATTTATAAAAATGCTAATTTTCTTTTGTCCTTTTGTGTGTGTATGTGCTGAAAGTAGTATATGTAGAAGAGCTGTTGTACTAGGCAGTATTAGATTTCACACATGTATTTTGATGTTAATGTAACATCAGTCTGCTCTCCCAGCCTGGCTAACTCATTCTTTCTAACTCCACCTCAGATTTGTTCCATTTTCAAGCTTGTTGTCTTCAGATCCAAGTGCTTTGAGGCAATTTATAAAACTTCACACGGCTCCCTCTGGAACCACAAAAGGCTTTATACTACTTTTTTTTTGTTTTTTATACTTGTAGTACTCCTCCCCAAGACATTTAATAAGATTTTGATGTTTAAAATCAGTGGAATCCTTTCTCTTTCACACAGGTATCTTAACAGATATGTGTGCTTCTCGTGTTCGCGTGTTTACGTCTCGCGCATTATGTTCTGTCATAACCGCTGATCTATCTCTGACTGCACTTAAAGTGATATTAACACATTCTAATCACCCAAATCAAGTTCATCATTCATCTCAGATGGCCTATATCAGCTCTAGTGGCTTGACATGTTACAAAATATCCATCCTGTTTTCTCAGTGTCTAGCTTTGAGAGAGAATTACTCATGTCCAAAACACTAATTTAACAGTCACAAGTCATTAGAATAGCACACGTAAATTATTAAATTGAGTGGTTTTGCACTCTGAGGCAGAACTTCAAGATGTAAGTGATTCATACTCTAATTGGAGTGGATGTGTGCTTTTGCTCAGTAGCCAGTTCGTACGATTGGGAATGGGGATGCTGGCAATCAGGATGTAGAAAATGTGTGTGTGTGTCTGTTAGTGTGTGTATGTGTGTGTCAGTGTTAACAAGAGAGACAAATAGGAACAGAGAGAGAAGCAGGTGCATCACTAATGGCTTTTTAAAAAGGTTACAGCGTAGCGCTCTTCTTTTCTAATGGGGCTCTGGCTGTGCTTGAGAAGCAATTTCCGGAAAAGATAATGTTGTCGAGAGAGTGCAGAGAGTTCTCTGTTTGCGTGTGTGTGTGTGCGTGCGTGCGTGCATGTGTGTATTTGTGTTGTTATTAACAAGACTGACAAACACAAACTCAAAGGAACACAAAGAGGGGCGGGAAGAGATTGGGGCAATTGAGAGAGAAAAGAGAGGGAGAGAAATTGCCTTTGTCTTTATTGCAAAGTAATTGTGCCATATTGCATTGCATTTATTAGTTGATGAATAATGCCTGCTCCCGGGCCAGCAGAGGTCTCAAGCCACAATAAATAAATAAATAAAATTTTCTCTTTTAGCATATTTTTACATTCATAATGTGGGGTTTGATTTCATAAACATTAAAGCTGGTGAGTCCTGAAAGCTCCTCTCTTGCGCTTCCCTTTCCCAGTAACCATGGTAAACAGTGCCACCCTGTGTCCACAGTTATCTGCTTCAACGTTTTGAGCCACGTTTCTGCAGATTCACAAGGAATAAAGCTGCAATCCCGAAATGCTGCAGATTTTAATAGTATATTGATAAAGACAGATCTAGACAAATGTACTTCCAAGTGCGCGTTAGATAATTAAATGCAAGTGCATATGTAAATACATTTCATGTGTTGATTAGTACATCTTAAACAAGAAGTTCAATTAAGACCACTAAGGGGCAGTACTTTCCCATTACTGCCTGCATGCTTTACAACAAACCCTGTAGTGTTTACACTGTGAAATTGACAAAATTAGTAACAGTCGGCTTTTCAGAATGTGATGTTGATGAGAATTTTATTATTTTATATTTATTTATTATTTTCCTAAAAAGGAAATGAGTGAAGCAATCACAGATGCAGACTAATTGTGGTTGTTGTGGTATCTCCAGGAACACTTCACATAAGAGAAACCCTTTTTGTGAAGCGTAGTGAGAATCTAAGATCACAGTTTGAGTCAAGCCCTAATTTCTAATATAAAGTCTTTTTGTGTCGAAATAGCAAAACGGTGTGCTGTACAATACACTGAGTACTTGTAGTATGTATTGTGCAGATGTGTGAAACTGGATCATGACTCCAGAACCTGAGCACAGACAGATCTTTCCCACAGATCATCGCATGTCATGACATACAGCAGCAGGAAAAATGGAAATTGAATTCCATCTAGTGGCGTGCTGGGTCACAGTCACACTGTCCCGGCTAGAATTCTTGTAATCAGTCACGCCGGTGTTTCATTTAAAATGTCTAACACCAATCAGCTGCAATGTTAAAATCACCAGCCTTATATTCTGTCTGTCTAGTTCTGACTCTAGACACCTCTAGCAGTGCCCTGTGGTTGGATAACCACTGTGGATCTCGTTTATTTCAGTCAGAGACATTATAATAGAGAGACATGGCACTCATATTCAAATCTATGGCACAATTACACAATGGAAAAAATGGTGATATTAGTTTAATTTCCAGGGGGGAAAAATGAGTTTTTAGAAATTCTTTTAGGGGCAAAGTCAGCACACCACTGCAGCTGTTTTTATTGAATTTGTCCCATGATGGGTTGAGATGATTTGGGCATGTAAAGAGGAGGGATAGTAGATTCATTTATTTCAGCCTGTACTACTTGATTATTCCAGCATCGACCATCATAACATACACTGGCATCAAAAGACTTTCCTTGTAGACCTTCACTGGCTTAAAATAGTTTAAAAATTATTATTGCTGGTTGTTAAATCGCTGCACAGTCGGTTTGTGGATGCGGTCTGCATCCATAAACTGCTGACTCCATATAATATTGCCTGAGATCTTCCAACATGACCTTTATAAGTAATGCCAAAGGCTCGTCAGGTCACTAAAGGTGATCAAGCCCGTGCGCTCTCAGCAGCACGAATGTGTAATTCCCTGCACGAAGAACTCAGATAAGTGTGATTTATTTGTATTGTTTTGCTTCTTTAAACCATGTGTACTTGTTTTCGCTTGTTTCCACTGAATTTGAAATTGCTTTAAGTTCCAGTGAAGTTATTTTTGCATTTTTCAAATTTGGACATTCTTATTCTTTAGCACTTTGTATCTTTACTTTGTTCTATAAAAATCCAAAAAAGTCAAAGCGAAATAAAGGGTGCTGTCAGGGAAGAGGAAAAGAGGAAGACCACAGAGACGCTTCATGGATGTAGTGAAGGAGGAGATTGATTTTTCTGGTCACTGTTGTCAAGATTAACAGAAACCATTTGTCCATTTTCTTCAGCTATCTAATTCAGGGTCACGGGGGAGGCTAAAATAGGGCAAGTAAAGGGTACACCTGGGACATGTGATTCAGCGCTAACACAGAGAGAGACCTATGGCTGGTTTAGTATTGCTAATAAACCTAACCCTGTGCATGTCATTAGACTGTGGGTGGAATTACACGGAAAAGCCTCAGCCGCCTGTGGATTTGAACCCAGGACTCAGGGGTGGCTGTAGCTGGGGGTAGTTGGGTTTGGCTAGAATGGGTCATCTACTAATTGGTGGGTGGTTGGTGGTTTGATCCAGACTGCATGCAGAATTCTTGTAATGGGGCAAGATACTAACCCCAAGTTGCTCTTTGACATAGAGTATGAATGTATGTTAATGTTATATAAAAAGCACTAAAGCATAGTGAATATTTGTGTGAATGGCAAGTTATATAAAGTGCTTTGACTGCTCAGGCAGAGTAGAAAAGTGCTATATAAGAACCGGTCCATTTACCATTCTTGCTAGCTGCCCAACTGAAACAAATTGTCCAAAAACTGTCACTTGCATGTGCAGCATGCACCACTACTGAATGTCCGGTATTTCAAATAAGACCATGTAACAAAAAAAGAGTAAAACATAAAATCTATATCCTCATTAACGGTAGCAAGGAATTCAACTAAATCACACACAAAACAAAGTGAAAATTAGAAAATGTAATTCACCAAGCGGTGTGTTATAATTGTGATTTATTTTGGTAAATAAATACAAAACAGTGACATTTCAACATGAAAATAACATTATTTAGACAGTTATGGTATTCTCTATCTCTTCAGTTATTTACAAAAAAAATTCAGACTGAAAAGTTTCACCGTAGGTAATCACAGAGCTATAATGAGCACCTGCTATAACAGGCATTGTTAAGAAGCCTTGGCAGGGGTCCTTCGAAGGCCTGCAGTTACACACATGCACAAGTGTGTAATTATAGCAGCTACTTTTGACAGTTTAACTTAAGAAAACAGATTGCCAAATTAACAGTTATGCTGCCATACAATGTGCTCATTATAAACATACACACAAATATGCACACGCACGCACGCACGCACACACACGCTTAATAAAACCTTAACAACGTCTTCTTTATATAACCCAGTGTGTAGAGTAGTATACCCTCCCTGGAGTGTCCTTTTGAACTGAGCAGAAGCAAGCAAGTTGTGAGCCAAACACCCCAATTTTATGCTTTTAGATTTCACACACTTCTCCGCTGCGCTACATTCCTGCTTTAGATCAGGCTACTACTCATGTTCGTACAAGACAGCTTCAGGTAGCTTCACATTTTTCACACAATAAAACATGATGCGGTATATACTGTGTAAAAAAAACCTATATTCTGTACAAAACTATACACAGCTCAGAGGGCTTACCTCTGTCTTACACACTGGTCTGTGCCATCACTGTTAGAGAATCGGTGAGAGGAAACACTGATGGAGCTAGGAACAACTAGACAGGACAGATGCATGAACTGCAGCAAACTGATGTCATAACCACTCTTATTACAGACTAGTTTTGGAAACACCAGCTGATATAAATGTAGGAAACATCATACAGGTGTCCAGTATTTAGATAAATGTACTCTGGAATAAAAGACGATGCATGGAAGTGTTAAAAAAGGGGACGAGGGAAACAGACAAAAAAGGATTTTGTTTTTACAGACTTTCACATTGGAACAGGCAGTATGTCAAATCACAGAGCTCTCCATAATGTTTCACAGGATGGAGATTAATCCTACAGTACATTTAGAACACACACCTGAATAGAAAGGAATAAGGATATTTGGAAAGTTGGTGAAAATCAAATGCTGTTCACTTCGAGGATGAATTAAATGATGCCACAAAACACGTGGCATCACGAGCACAGCTGTGGTGTGTATAAATCTCTCTTCTATCACGTCACACAATATAAAATAAAAGAAAATAGGATACAACACAGTTTCGTGAACACTGAGTCGGTTCATCTGTGCTATAATTTACAAAAGTGCTTTCTCTTTGACACGTCTCTTATTGACTTTGAGGACAAAAGAAAATGTTAATACTCTCGAAGGTACGTGTATTCTTATTATAAAGGTCTTTGTTCTTATTCCTGTCCTCTGCTTGTTTCTATTTAATCATCCTGAGTGTTACAAAATGGTCTTGAGGGCAATTCACTTGTGCCCGGGATTTTCTTCGATCCCGAAACCCTCAGCGCTGCTGAGTTGTTTTCTTAATTGTTTTTGTTGTTGTTTTTAAAATATCAAGTCATCACCAGCCAACAGTCTTTATAGTCTTTGTGGAAAAACTGGACAAGAAAGCAGGAAACAGTATTGCTTTAACAGCTCTGGCTTTGGCGAGTCATGAAATGGGTCTTTTTCACCCAAAGGAGAAGGTAGGCCACCGTGGATGACAAACAGGACAGTGCAAGGTAAGGAGGGCAGGTCTCTGTCTCCGTCTGGTCCTTAGCAGATGGCGAATTTTGGCCAGGCTCGCCGTGTGTGATTTTTGCTGGTTTGTCTCATGTGACGGGTGGACCTTCAGACCTGGGTGGATTTGACTCGTCTGAGAGGCTTTCGTCCTTCAGGGTGGGCGTGGCAGGGCGGGGGGCACTCAGTGGGCAGGTCTAGACTGCGCTGGTGAGGCAACGTCGTGAGGGGAGGAGCACATCGGGAGGGGCGGGGGACGGGATTGGCTGATGGTCATGTGATCTCAGAATACGGTAGCCCTGGAGCCTAATGGGAGGACACAGGAAAGGGTGGGGAAGACGAGAAAGAAAATTCATATCAGAACACATTGTAAAATATTTGGGAAGTTAAATTTGAGCGAAAAGGGCAAATGAACTTGACTAGACTGAGATAATAACAGTAAAAAAAAAAAAAGCCCAGTGATGATGTCTCGACAAGAGAATGGACACACAAAGCTAGGATATCAGACAGAGATCAGAGCATCTGGTACACATTAAGACATAATGAGTCAAACAAGACAGGAAGATCATTCCATAAAAGATCCATAAAATCTGACCCCTCAAATCAGCTGACTTTTTTTTAGTATATAAAAACAAAGCCTTACAAAGTTGCTCCTTCATACTGATGTATGAAAATTTTCTCTAATAGGTTGTCTTGTTGCACATATGCTTTATGAAAATATCAATTCCACAGGTCTCTGGGTGCGTGTTGTTTTGTCACTATGGTTTTTGTATATTCACGTCAAATTGCAATCCAACCTTTGCACATACAATCACTGGCAGTCACTGGTACATCTGTTCAATTGTTTAATAATGCAAATATTTAATCACATAGCAATAATTGGGTCCATTTAGATCCATGTACACATGGTCACGCTGACATCCTGAAGTATAGTCAGACTGCTTCGAGGTAATAGAAAGTAAAGAGTAACTTTAATAACCATTAATCACAGCCAAGCTATGCAGAAGAGCATATCTGAACACATGTTAAACCTCAAAGCAGATCAGCCACAGCAGCAGAAGATCACCTGGTGTGCAACTCCTATAAATTGCACAGGAAACAGAAGATTGGAAAAATGCTGCCCGGTCTGATCAGTCTTGATTCCTGCTGCGACATTGAGACGGAATCAGAATAAAATATCAACAACATGAAAGCACTGATCCATCCTGCCTTTGATCAACAGTTCAGACTGCTGGTGTAATGGTTTGGGGAGTATTTTCTTGGCAGTCTTTGGCTCCCTTAGAACCAATTGAGCATTGTTTCACTACCACAGCCTGCCTGAGTATTGTTGCTGACCACGTCTATTCCTTTGTGAGCCGAGCAGCTATGTTCTGATGGGTTGAACATGACAATGACATCACCGTACTCCAATGGTCTCCATAGTTACCAGATCTCAATCCAATAAAGCACCTTAGGGATGCGGGGAATGGGAGACTCAGGATGTGGATGTGCAGCCAAGTAAAAATCTGCAGCAACTGTGTTTCCAGCACCTTGTTGAATCTATGCGATGAAGAATTAAGGCTATTCTGAAGGAAATGGGTGTTCATTAAAAAAAATGGTTACTTATTAGTAATGATTAGTAAAGGATTTCAACACAAAGGAATCAGAGCTGGAAAATGAACCTGGTATCAAAACAAAAGACCTTTTATATTCTACTTGTTGTGACCAGCACCTCGATCACGTGTGGATATGACCCTTAAAAGTAAATGCTTTTTTTTCTCTGTTCTTCTACATTACAGACTACATCCCATGATATTGACGCTCAAAGCTGGTTATAGAAATAAGAGAAAACATGCGTAACAAAAAAAGATCAGAAACACTGGAAAATATGTAATATGATGGCCTGTAATATGTCAAGTTTTTTTTTTTCTATAATGTTAAAAATTTATATAGTTTTTCTAAACACACTACAGCTGATTCTGAGGAGGTCAGGTTGGACGTACTCACTGATTTGTCATGGAATGAAAATGCCCAAACATTTCGATAAAAAAACAAGTACATGTACATTTAAAACATTGTTTTGATTGCTTTGGTACATTTCGTTTCCCCCACCCCTTACCTGGAGGCCACTTAACTTTTCAAGTGGACTCTCCACGCGGGGCAGGCTGAGAAGAGGCAGCCCAACGGGGGGCTCTGAGCGCTGAGGAGGTGGAGGAGTCGACGCTGCTATCTGGGTTGGCCTGAAATTGTTGATCACACATGACACCTGGTAGAGAGCAGACAAAAAAGGTGTAAAGGGAAAAGGAAGGGAGAAATTCGCTCTACTCCACTATAGAGATGGATGATTTTCTGCTGCATGAAATGCTGAAGTGTGCATGGAAACAGATAGTGAAGTGGGAGAGACTGAGATAAAAGAAAGAGGGATAGGCAATGAATTTTGCGGGGAGGCATGGAAAGAAATTTATATTCTTAGGGACACACACCAGAAATGACTTTGATCTTTGAAGTTAATACTGATACTTTGGGTCAAGAGGTCCAACACTAAATGACATTATTTGAATTATCAATATAAAAGACTCTGTTTAGTCCACGCTTTTTTTTCTTTCACAGTCATGTATGGAAGTGCATCCTTTTCGTAGCCTTAATCATCAGTAAATCCTCCCACCATCATTCCTGTAACCGTATTTTACCACATTTCTCCCTTCAGCATGTCCCACACACAGAAAATGGAGTGGAACAGATCACAGTTTGAGTTTTTATGATGGTGAAGGCTCAGAAAGTACGACATCTACAAAAACAGCATGTAAACTCGAGAATGACAAGAAAATGAAACTAAAATGCAAACAGACAAAGGACAGTGACATACGAAAAGCACGCTGGTGACACAGCCGTGACCATGTTATTCATTTATTTTTGCAACGGTTGTTCTCTGTAACTGTAAAATGAAGATTGTGATGTCCATTGACAGTAATTTATATTTGACAGCAAGGCCTGATGGCTACAGAACAGAGCAGGCATCGATGGCAGCAGACGTGGCATTGATTAAGTCAGGCACAGAATGAAAATAAGGAGGGTGGAGGATGTAGGCGGGTTGCTGAGCAGCTTGCAGAGATAGAAGCAGCTCTAGGCAGCTTATAGCAACTGACAACATATAAGGCGACTGTGTTCCTATCTGGAGGTGTATAAATAGGCTATGATCTATCGCCTCTTTCACCCTACTTTCTTTTACTACCCCTCTCAGTGTTTCCTCCCTCCCTTTCTCCTTCTTACCAGAAAGGCAGCAATGGCACCACCCGTTACAAATCCAGCCAGAACATCGTTCCAGTGGTTCCTGTGTTCAGTCACCCTCACCACCCCAACCAGCACAGCCAGAGACAGCAGCACCAAGCATAATGTGGGCTTCATCAGGCGGGTCCCTTTTGTCCTGAACACCAGAGTCACATACATCTGGAAAGCAGTAATATACTGAATTAGGTACATTTTTAAAATGCTATGTTATCTTAACAAAGCAAAGAGTTGAACAATGTGTTGAAAGCTCAAGCAGCAAGCTGAGATAATGCAAAATATTCTAGACACTGACTAGCTTAATAGTTCAAACAGCTTGAGCAAACCACAAGAGGCCGCACTCTGCAGGGACTTTTGAACAGCTGAGTGGTTTATCCGCAGGGAAAGCAGCATAATAAAACCACTGCAGCTGGTTTAAAGGTTCTAAAATGACAGGAGCAAGTTAATGTAATTCCAGAGAAAAGAGGCAGAAGGGTGTGCGTTCTTTTTGTCCAACTTAGTTAGTTAAGTGAACGTTTTTTACTTTATAATCTCTTACATGAACATATTTTAATTCTGAATATTCAAAACTTTGAAAGTCGGGTATAAAACTTGCCAGTTTGCAGAGGGATTGTTTTAAGAAAAGATGATTTTCGGTTTGCTATGCTCTGTGTAAAGACTGTGTTCAAGCTGTTTATTTCAGTATGTTCGTAAAATGTAGATTTATCTAGGGATAATCTGGAGTTTTACTTCTGTTTTTTATTTGTGCACATACCTTAAAATGTGGTTGAAAGAACTACCAGGCTTAACCTTATATTTGTCATAACTGATGTAAAGTGGTAGCATTGGCTAGTGTTTGAATCCCGACACATATGATTCTGTACCCCAGGATCTCCAACGTGGAGATGGAATGGACGGCTGCCTCATGTTTGAGGAGCAAGTGACTCTGGGATGGGGTATAGAGCCACATGGCCATGACAAAAAGGAAGATGCACACAAATGCCAATTTAAATACAGTTTATTTTAAAGAAGAAAAGAACTTTAACTAACTATAATGGATGCAGTCAGTACAATCAGCGGTGTAAGTTAGAGCATGGGTAAAGAAATGGTTCATGCAGTGTTGTTTAGTGTAAAAATCCAAACCACAGAGCCACCCAGCACCTGAGCTCAGAGGCATTTCATAGAACGCTGGTGTGCTCAAAACATCACTTCTAGATGCCATAAATCAGAAAACTGGAGTTCTGCAGCGTGTGAACCTTTCATTCTTTTCAGTGTCACTGATGGGAAACAAGCCACACCAGCCCTCCAGTGCCTGTGGTTAAGACCAGCCACACAAACAGGTTGAAAGGAAGGAAGGGTGGAGGTGGTTGTCACGGGATGAAGATCAGTTCATAGAGGTACATAGGGCCAAGACTGTGGAGGGACTTGTAGAAGATCTCATATTTATATCAGTGCACTCTATTGGGAGCCAGTGTAGGCGGAGAGTAGGGTTGATGTGCTGCCAGGATTTAGTGTGTGTCAGATCCAAGCAGCTGAAAAATACTTAACAGTGGAAAAAAATAACCATGTTTTCAACCTGGTACAAAAACCTGTTTGGACATCTATACATATACAAATATATGGGGGTAGTCTATTCTATTATTAGTCTTTTAAATTACAGACTGTTGAATTACAGGTGGCTGAGGGCTCCAGCTGTGTGCCAGTGTTTACGTTAGCTATCTGAAACCAGCCATGTTTTCATTTTACTTCCTTTTGAAGCATTTTTACTGTAATTATTTGACAGATGTGTATGATTAATTGCACAGCCAGTCCAAGTAACCTATACTCCAAATTTGATGAGTAAAATTATAGTATTTAATTTATATTTCTTCTGGCACAAATTGGGAGGTGTATGTGTCTGTGCAATTCACCTGTACAGTCTGTGGATGCACCTTGCTTGCCAAGCTCAGCAGCTGATAACTCAGCGTTCAGCGTTAGCTAGACTTGAATAATAGTAAAAATGTTAAACAATATAAACAATATTAGTCTGCTTTAAGCCACTTATCAGAAACTTTTCTGGTGCTTTGTTGTGTGTTATAGCTCTTCTAAAGACTCTTCATAAAGTAAAACCAGATCATCAGTCATCTCATCCGGTGCATCTCCCTTCACCCAGACTCAAAAAAGAAAGTCTCCTACCACCGTGTAGATGGCTGAGTAGAAGCTGAGCGCTGCATCTTTGGAGGGGAAGGATTTGCGGGCGGACACCACCAGATACGGGTTTCCTGTGCAGGCTCGGTGCTCTGCGATGTACTGCAGTGGAGACTGGCAGCCCAGAGCTGTGTAGTTTGGCTTACAGGCAGATAGGAAATGAGGCGTCTGGTTTCCTGTCACCACCTGACCGGCATTGGCAAAGATGGTGGTGGTAAAGAGGCCGAAAGAGTACACACCTGAGCGAAAGACAGACAGAGTGAAAGTGAGGGAGCGTGTACAAGAAAACAAGCACTCTCCTGGGATTTCAGCTGTTATTGTTGATTTTATGTGTTTCGCACCAAATGACTAGACAGAAGCAGTCTTTGCTTTTATGCTTCAGAACCTCAGTCTGTCATACAGATGTGGTGAAAAAGATCACAGAGCATCAACAGAATGGGACATAAAAATAAGGCTAACGAAAATGCGTCCACAGGAGACTCATGTTAAGGACAAGGGCTTTTTGTGTTTAGTCTACATACTGTAAGATAGAGATGTAGTGGTGCGAGCCTTAATGAGGCTGCACCCCAGAGAAGAGAGGCTTTATTAGTTAAAGCAGAAGAAGCTCTGATCTTTAAGACTGTGACTGACCCAGAAAACGTACGATCCTACGGAGGAGAGGGTTGAAGTAACAGCAGTCAGCCGTCACTATGGTCTTCTCCTGAGCGCCTTCTGTCTTCACAAAAAAACTGGTCACCTCCCCGATAAGAATCTGGGACACACACACACACACCAAGAGAGAGAGACCACAAACATTTTTGTCAAACAGAAAGCTTAAACTGTGCGCTTAAGTATTGATCAGCCTCGATGAATATTCTGTCAGTTAAACATGGTGCAAAGGCAAAATTATTCATGACTGTTTCTCCCTCAGCCTTGATTAAAATTTCCCCTCATCATTTGGCTGATTTTATGCTGCTAGTAAATCCCGACACCAACACCTCCCATTCCTTGTCATCAGCGACAGTTTGTTTGTCAGCGTCTATCCGGTTTTTCCACTTATATTTTACTGCAACTCCATAAAATCATGGATGGACTGGTTATGTCACACAAGTTAACAAGCTCGGTCTGAAAGATAAGCTCAATCAAACCCATTTTATATGACTTTCTTGAAATGCTTAAAATTCTATGAGCAAACGCTTTAGCTCACACTGATCGCACCCTATCACCCATCACTGTATATATCAGTATTTTTACATTCCAAAACTCATTTGAAGAGCGCACACCCAGAGCATCTGGCAGCTGTTTGAAAAGCACTTTTAAGTCAAAGCAGCAGGACCTTGATCTCTTTTGACAGGAGAATAAATTGACTAAACACTATAATACACACTCCAGGACACCATTAAACTCTGCACACTGAACCTGTCTTATCAGGGGACCTCCGCTGACAGAAGCATGGGTATATGTAGGTTACCTGCTCATACAATATGCGTGGCCCAGGGCCAAAAGCGTGGGACGATGCTAATGCACTAAAGCTCATTGCCCTTAGTGTGGCAGATGAAGGCTGGGGTTTGTGTTACGGAGTAAGAATTACCAATAGAGGACTCGGTGTGACATGTAGTAGCGTGTGTGCCACCATAAATTATCTGTTTGCAGCATAATGTCACCTGAGTGCCGCAAAGCTATGCAGCAGGGGTGTGCAGGTTGTGAGTGTTGCTCCTGCATCCCTGCGATCACCTTCAAAGTTTAGCATGAAAATGAAGACGACCTACTACAGAGTTCTAACTATTTATCGAGATTAATTCAGCAAAAAGTGTAAATTCATTTTGCCTGAAGAGAGTTCTAGTCCCAGGCATTTTTCTTCTTAGTGGAAATTTTTCCCTTTCAAAGCAGTCCTAATGTTTGCCATCCCGTCCCTCTGAGCTATCGAGGAAATCCATTTAATGATAGTATATTGTATAGTGCTAAGTGCAAGTGATCCTGGATCTACATCAGAAGAGCTGGCGTGTGACTGAATAATAGATGAATAATAGATAAGGAATTAAAAAATCTTTTAAAACAAGTATCGTAAGATAAATCTGACTCAGGATGGACGATAAAGTTTTGATTTTTCAGAACTGAGTACTGGTACTGATGCTAGAGTGAGTGACAGGTGTGGGTAGGTAGAGCTATGTGTCAGAATGGAGCTGCTGTCAGTTACTGACCTTATGTGCACATCATTTCTGTGGACGTGATGGCTGTATGACACATTTATTCAGTATTTATTTATTTATAAAGTTTTGTTATGTATGTAAGTGTGTTACGGTCATTCTTTGGGTCTGGATTTTCTCTAGCTGCTCTTGTGCACTGACTTGACATGTATGCGTGCACATGGCAGATTTCACCCTGTTGTGTTGCTTTCAGGCAGAGACTTGTACTCATTCATCCTATCCTGCGATGTCTCCTGCAGAGATTTAGGTGACACCCACCTGTCTCATAGTGCAAGCTTCTTGTCATTTTACTGAGGCAGAGATGTTGACTTGATATATAAAACTCTTTTTTTCCACATGAAGAAATACAATATAACAGGTAAAGCAGTTACATGTAAATTTCAGTCTGATGCCCAAACTTAAAAAGCTCTATCAATCCTCTGTTGGTGGTCATAAAACTTGGATCACAGTGAGTTTCACTGAGAAAGCAACACTACAAAGGAAAGGCTTTCTTGTATTTGGTTTAAAACATATGGTCAGAATCCACAGAGGCCGTGGCAGAGCTTTAGAGAGGAGGAAATGAAAGCAGTCTTTCTTTGATTCTCTGAACCGAACTTGGGTGTTGCTATAAAACTGAAAGAGAGCATCTGTCTGACAGGAACATGTGTAGTGAGGTAATTATTTAGGTTGCAAGGCAATACAAAGATTTAAGCCATCACAAGGAACTACCTTTGTAGTGTTTCTACAGTAGGATCATGATAAAACTCTTCTAATGTATTCCTGTGACTTGGCTGTGTGAAGTGAGTGTGGGGAGAATATGTAGAAGACCGGAGGAGACAGCACCACTGATGATAGATACAGTAGCTAGCAGCCAACAAGGCAGGAGGCAAAGAGACTTGCAAATGGTGCTGGCAAATAATCATTGTGAAGCTGAGATTACAGATTAAAGAGGTCTATAACAACATAATTAAAACTATCAAGAGGCTCAATCTACAATTCTCAAATTAGTTTTAGCAGCTTTCTTTCTAGTGTGGAGTGCAAAAAAGATTTTCTTTTGTTTGCTTTTGTTTTTATAACAAATCAAGGAAGCATGCCACGTGTGTGGTTTACGAGTGCTCTGGTTGCCACTAGCACGACCACAAAAAGGAAGACATCTCTGCAGGGCAGCAGGATGTGTAAGCAGCGTGACACAGACCTTATAAAGAACAGCATGCGCTAATTGGGTGCAGCACGTTATTTGGCCATTTTTAAACTTCAGCAAAACCCGCAGAAGACAGCTGCATCCCTATTTGTACATATTACACACACACTGTGTCTCGAATCTCATAATTCCATACTTATGCTCACACCATTAAGTGCCTACGCGCATTTGCGCTGACAATTATATGGCTACATTAAGTACTCTATGAGAACGCAAATGGTGGAGTGGTGCAGTATACATTTCTAATCTTTAATGGTTGCCATCTTGACAATGTAGCAAAAACTTTCAGCATGTAGAAGCAGAGCACAGCAGCTGTTACGGCCATCAACTTATCTCCATGACCAAAAGACTTCTTTTATTTAAATGGAGAGAGAAAGAGCGTAAAAAAGAAAAAAAAAACAAGGTGAAATGGGTTTGGGCCAGAGAAACAATGGGGTCTTGGACCCATGAACTCCTGTCATGAAGAAAGAAAACGAAACTAACAAGTACAGCTTGGGACCGCCATCCCAGTCATCAATCATGCCATGAGAAAGAAAGAAGAGATAAGTAAGGGAGAGGAGAAGAAAAGAGGAAAAGTGGATAGAGGAAACAAATACAAAGGAAAGAGCATGTAACACTGAGCTAACTGTAAAAAACAACAGTGAAGGTGGTTGTGCTGGCTCACAGAACATCACATGTGTTGTGCACATTCAGACCTCCAGAAACCTGTTTTAAAAGGTGTGTTTGTGACATTCAGTAATAAGCTGGTAAACCTAAGGGATGGATGTTTTTTTTAATTTAAATAAGGACAAGTAGTTACAATTAAAGATCAAATCAAATCACGGTGCTATCAAGTCACTGAAAGGATTAAATAAATTAGAATACCATCATCTTAATCACTAATACATCCACAATTATAGCATTTTCGTTGTCTTTAAAGGTCACCATGCTGGAATCTAGTGTAACACAATAAATATCCATCCACGCCTCCAGCTGGCATTTTCTGTTTAGCCACTGATGTTACGCATGTTTTTTTTCTTATTCATTAATGTTAAATTGTCATCTTCACTTCAGAAGAATTCAGTTCTAACTTCACAAATGCTCACAAACTGCAGAAACTAGCACAACCATCATTTCTGGTAAGAGGACAACTAAATCTGTTCAAGACAATCCACCTCACAACTGAATACTTAGTGAAGATGCACAAACAAATATCCTAATTAAGACGATACAAATTTCCACTCAAACAACCACCTGGTTTAATTCTTTCTTATTTCTAACAGCAAATGACATTTTGTGTAATTACTGAGGGAATATTAATCGTGCACAGCTTCCTCAGACAGCATACCGAGGTTACACAAACAGTGTTACTTAATGAATACTGATTTGTCAATATACGCCTCAGAAAATCTTTGTTACAGACCCACCTCTATATTTTTTTAAAACATTACATAGCTTTTCAGATTGCACAGCAACAAAAACAATTCAGGATTTTATGTGTCTGCTATCTTATTTATATTCCACAGCATTGAACTCAAGTTTCTTGATGATCCCTTGAAGGCAACATCAAACTGAAGGAAAATAAAATACAGTTAGGCTGAAGGGCATGTGGGAAGACAGAGTGGAGGACACTTGTTGAAGCATGTATTTGAAGGTTTACGTTTAAATAAATTATTCATTTCTGATGTGATAGCAGTGCAATGTTCAGTGCTTTAGGAAGTGTGGTGTTTCATACAAAGCTGCAGCTACAGCTAACAACTGAATGGGCTTGTTACCCTTCCTCTGCCATGTTTTTCCTCCCCCTAATTCTCACTGTGAGAAAATCAAGACTGCACACCAATTAGGGAAGTGGTTGCCATATCCACTCCATTATCATTAATTTTTTCCCGCTACTCCAAAGCTGTGTTCACACTGGCATTCACAGGAAGGTTTCCAACTGAATTCTTATCCCCTACATGACTCCTGCTGTCATCAGAATTATGTGGTTTCAATCCTTTTCCCCCACACCGACCTCACTAAAAGTAACTTCCTGCTGCGCCACAAAACCCCGACTTTAATCACAGTGAAACTTCTGAACGGAAATTTTCAAAAGTAGTCTTGGTTTTTCCCAGCTTTTAACAAAGAAGTCTCTTTATAGTAATCAGTAGGTAGTCCAGCTCCACCAGGACTGCACATCAATATGTGGCATTGCAAGAAGGTTTGCTACTGTTGCAGCACAGTCTCAAGAGTGTGGCAGTTTTATCAGGACACATGCTGTAACACAAGGACAGAGCACCAGCAGCAGACTTACCAGTGTTGGGATTTTCTGGCGAATGCTGATTGAGCTGCGAAGTGTGAGCACAGGACCCACTAAGGATGTTAGCACTTGTTAGCCACCCTCATAAAGACTATTTCTCAGAGTCTGATTAAGAACATGCACATTAGTAACCTGCTGGAAGCAATTTTGTGCCTCCTCTTCTTCCTCGCACAAAGGAGCAGAAACTGGTCCTACTACCACTCTGTCACCCCAGCTCTACTCATGTAATGGCACATCTCCTGCTAAACCACTTCCTTTTTGGTTGTCTTGTTGCTTGTCCAGTCACTTTCATTTGCACTGGGAGGAGATAAAATGGATTCACAATGGTTTCTGCTTCCTAACTGAACAGACTGACATCCATGAAGTTTTGTGTAACACTGTGATGATCAAGTATTCACTTAATTTTGTTGAACAAGGTATGTTTGAAACATAGTAATATACAGTACCTTATTATCACAGCACATAGATCAAAGCTACACTTATAAATACTTTATAATAAAAAGACATGGGGATTGTTTGCAGTTTGAGAGGGCTCCCCTCAGTAATACAGAGTTAATTTGTATTTGTCTCATTGTCATAGCTTTCCAACATTTCCAACGATACAAAATAAAATTCCCCGTATTCAGCGTGTTCAGCTACAAACAGCAGGCACACAGTTAACAGCTATGGGCTCAGGAGAGACAGCAAGGTGTTGACTAATCAGTAAAGCTCATCCAGTATGTATTCTGTAGAGTCCCCAGGCAAGATACTGCACACGAAACTGCCTCAGATACATCCATGAGTTTGATGTTTGTGCATGTGTGCGTGATAGATAAAGTGCTTAAAGTCTGCAGAATAAAGTGCTGTGTGACTTTTTTTTTTTTTTGATTGCAAAAGCGTTAAAAATGTCACTCAGTTTACATAGTCCAGCATTTAACAGAGTCACATATTTCTCTTAGTAGTTAATGGACACCGGATGCTTTCAGATTAAACAGTTATAAAAGAGAATGAATAATGGAATTAATATTGCCAAGTATATTACCTCAAATGAATGCTAATGTTGTTTTTTTAATGGTAGTTGCTAGCTGTGTAAATAGGCACCTGTTGTTGGTTGTTGATAATATACTAGCACTGTGCTTTTATTGAATCTCATTGAGATTAAAAATCTAATTTCCAAGAGAGACCTGGCATCATGGCAGCAAAAATTCAAAAACACATGCACCACATAACAATTAAAACAAATACAATATTCTGTGCCAGTATGTGAGAAATATACAATAACAGTTAAAAACAATCACTGAAAGAGTGATGCCAGGTCTCTCTTGGAAATGAGATTTTTAAATAATAAATAAAGGATTAATAATATTATCACAGGTTTAAATGTGTGGTGTGCAACACATGTGCATGTTTTGCAGTCGATCACTTTCTCTCTTAGACTGTAATTCTCACTCACAAATATCTCTTTTTTACTTGTTGTATCAGTAAAAAGTCCTATTTTTTCCCACAATAGGCTCTAAAAATCTGGCAGTGCCGTACCCTAATCCTTCTCCACCAATAGGATTCCTTTCCTCTTCAGCTCAGGCAAACCAGTCTTTGCTTGCTAACAAAAGATGCACTGGGTGGGTCATTGCACTGTGTTCTGAGGATTGTTTTGCCCAGGTGTGACCGGTCACCTTGCCCAGCTTTCACATTGCAAACAGGAGTTCAGAGCTCTTTCAGAACCCACACATTGCACACGACTATGTCAGCACGAATCTCTTGCTGCATAGTCAATTGAGAGAGTGAGCGAACACTAAAGATGGACATGGATGGACAAACCAACTGTCTGGCTGCTTCTCTTCCGCAGGAACACTGAAGCATTAATTCAGCAATATGCCTCCATCCCAGGCTGCTCATGCAAACGAGCAGACCGCTTATTTTGCAGCACTACTTGTTGATGTAAAGGGTGCCAGACTATGAATGTGGCCATGAAATGGACAGTCGGGCCACTTACAAATATCCTGATGGGCCGTTGCATTTGTTCTATATCAGCAATGAAAAAAAGAAAAGGCTCTTAAACCAGACAAAGCTAAACGCTGCAAGGTAGGAACATTTAGGGTGAAAAAATACACGCTACCGTAAAGCATACACACACAGACACGGATGAACATATCACTGATATTTATAACTAGTCTGTCACTTATTACATCAACCAGTGGAGCTAAGCTACAGCATGAGCGGTCTGGTGCTTTGTATGAACAGGATGGCCCAGCATGGAGAAAAATCCTTGGTTGAATTGTTGCTCAGTATTCGGCAGGTGCGCCACATCGGAAATGCAACTGCAGACACAAAATTGAAAACTGCACACTATTAAAAAAATAAATAAATACAGAGAGATTTATCTGATGCTGATAGACTTACTCAACATTGTGTGAAATTGTTCGGCAAGGATTGGCACATACCCAATGCTTATTTACATACATACAATACCACACTCTAGATTTAACTTTTGTCACACAGAAGTATTTCCAGGCTTCCAGTGTATCAGTGATAGCAGCCAGTACTGAGTGTGTAAAATGCAACTGAACAGTTGTAATGTAAAAAAAAAAACAGCTGAAACAAAGTTAATGTATGGAAAAGTATACTGAAAACACACAGTTTGCTGTCAGTACAAATGAGATTAATACATAGAGAAAGCTTGAAAATGCTGAAAATGCTTTATAATCAAGCAGCAAGATCTTCTGTCAGCATGATTTGATTCTGACAACAACTTCATGTCAGCAGAATTTCTGTGAAACTTCAAAACTCTGCTAAAGCAGCAACAGTAAATACCCTCTCACATTTACAGCAATGCAAATTAAATCCATAGAAGATATCGCAATCGTAATCTCTGCTTTTTAGCAATAGCAAATACTCAACCACAACCACACACATATGGTCAACCAAGCCAAAAGAGAGAGAGAGAAAAAGAAGGTTGGTGCAAATATGAAAAGGGTGAAATATTATTATCAGACAAACAGATAGTAAAGCAGGTGACAAGCTTTGTGAGGAGGTTCCAGTTTAGAGGAAGGTAATGAGCATTCAGGTGAAACAGCATTCAGAAATACAAAGCAACTGATTCCAAGCTAATAATCAGACTCTAATGGTGCTAACCATCGTTGGGTAATTTGAAAGTATTTGTGAGGTTCAATGAATTTGTTAAGATCAGAACAATGTGGATGGGAGCTGCCAGACTGCCAGCATGCAGCCCAAAGCAAAATATAACCTGCTTTCCATGCTTTAGGTGTCTGGTGCCATTATGTTGATTGAAAATCAATCTGATTGTTTATGGGTTGCTTTCAAAGCCATCATGAGGTCTATCTGAAAGGTATTTTTGAGGCAACACATACCATATGTATTCATGCAAAAGTGGGATATAGTATAACAAATTCTGACATGCACTGATTTGATTTGATTTAGGAGACTCCAAATGAGCAAGGCTAGGCTGTAACAGTATGAAAACATAAGTACACGAGACAGGTGTCTGAGTCCTGCCAACATTAACTTTAATTCGCACAGTCTTGGTGGACTGAAAATCCACTGAAGCAATGTGAAAATCTGACTTGGCAGTCAGTTAGTTTTGAGCAGATGTTGGCTGTTTTCTGGAGGCAGTTGCTGTGTTTTTTAGGCCATATTTATTTTTTTGTAGGACTATTCAGGGAGGGATAAAAGAGTTCTCAGGTAGTGAGAGGAGATGGCAGGATACAGGCAGGAATTTGTGTGAAAAATACCTGAAGAGAGATAACGCAACAGGGTGTGGGAATGAGACGACACGGAAATAGTGGAGGGCAGAACATGGGGTAGCAGAGAGGGGCACTAAAAAGAGAAATGATGAATGAGTGTCACAAACTACCCTCTCCTGTCACAGAGACCAAACAACTTTCTTCGTTGAGAAAATAGGCACATTTATTCATGTGTTGTGCACAAATGTGTAGGTGTCTGTGTACAGCAAAACCCGTTAGTGTGACTTTGCGAGTCAGGGAGTAGCTTTGGAGTCTTTGATGTGCAGCCCTGACAACTAGAGGTTGAAAAAGTTATAAGGACATCCAGGGAAACAGAGGTGGCACAGGAAAGAGAACATGAATGTGTTTGCTCGAAGTGAGGGAACAAAATCAAGAGGCTGAGTTGATCTTAATTGGCGTTTTGGGCTCTCTGTGACCAGTTTTGGGTGTAATGTAAATGGTAAATGGTCTGTATTTGTATAGCGCTTTACTTGGTCCTAAGGACCCCAAAGCGCTTTACACTATACACAATCATCCACCCATTCACACACACATTCACACACTGGTGATGGTAAGCTACAGTGTAGCCACAGCCGCCCTGGGGCGCACTGACAGAGGCGAGGCTGCCGGACACTGGCGCCACCAGGCCCTCTGACCACCACCAGTAGGCAACGGGTGAAGTGCCTTGCCCAAGGACACAACGACTGAGACTGTCTGAGAAAATGCGGTCCGTTACTGTTTTTCAACAAACAGAAGGTTGAAGCTGTGTTCAGCTTACCGCATCTTATATACATACAATCACATGAGTGCTGCTGTTTGAGTGAGGAAGAGTAAAGTAGTCGTGGTAAGCCAGTCACATGACCACTTAAAGACAAAGCAACAAGGTGATATATACCAGCTTTCAAATTGTGTAGATAGGCCACGTAAAACCAGAGTCATGATAAAAATGACTCTGGTTTTTTCCTCAAAGCTTAGTCGCGTTTACTGTCTAAGGACAGCGCTAGCAAGCACTCTGTGCTTATGAGAGAAAAAAAAACACAACAGGGGAAGTTTTAGGAGTGACGGAGAGAGAGAGAGAGAGAGAGAGAGAGAGGGGGGAGAGACAGCAGAAAAAGAGAGAGAGCGAGTTTTGAGATGTGAGAGATTTGTGTTTAGCGTGTTTGGAGTGTGTAGTTAATGTGTTGTCTTGTGTAGTTAGTGTGTAGTGTTGTGGATAGTTTTGTGTTGTGTGTCAGAACAATGAGGCGACTGCTGTCTCCAGGTAGAAACAGGAGTGATACACCTGCTGCTGTCAGGCCTGCAGGTATCAGGCTGTGATGTTCTCCTTCATAGTGGACAGAAATTATTGTTTTGGAGTGGCACAAATAATTTGTGTGGCCTCTTATTTAATGCAGAACAGCTGATTGTTCTGTAAATAGTTTGAAATGGTTATTTAAAAAATTGAGGTTAAAGGTAAATGGATGCAAATAACTTTGTTTGCAAAACTTGTGCATAGGATTTTAAAATTGAAGATTTATATTTGTATTTAAAGTTATGAAATATGATTCAATAAACATGTTTGTGGTTGTTACAGTAAAAAAAAGATAACTTTTTCTACTCTGATTTTACATTTTTTGTCTGATTTTAGATCAATTGTGTTAATACAGTATATCAAAATGAAAACACAACTGTAAATTCAGACATGTGAGGTTGTGCTGAAAAGAATGATACCAAACAAGGCAAAGTAAATCGTTTTTAAAGGTAAAATGTGGAGGGAAAATCAAAAGTGGTTAAAAATGGCCAATTATACCCTGGACCCCAGAGGGTTAAACATTTTTTTAAAGTAACGCAATAGTTACTTTTCAAGTAATTAATTACTTTTAGAATATTGTAACTCAGTTACTAACTCAGTTACTTTTTTGAAGAAGTAACTAGTAACTATAATTAATTACTTTTTCAAAGTAACTTGCCCAGCTAGAGCCTGAACTTCAACAGGTAACTAAAGCAGTGACGAGCAGTCAGGCTTGAAGCCTCCATTTCTGCTTGTTCATGCTTCTAAAGAATCACTGTGGAATTTGCTTTGTAGGAAGTGTCTTTGTGCTGGTGTTCATATGTAGAAACTGAAGAAAAGATGGTATGTGTATCCTCATTAGGACAGGAATTTGTGTTGGTGTGTGAGCCTGTAGCCTGAGATTTCTATTGTTAGCTGGTTATTATGTACGTGTTTCAGGCCATTTTAAAGAGAAACAAAAATGGTAACGAGTACTCGTGGCTTTCTCTGCTTTTAATTATGCAACGTACTTCATTACTTTTCTTGAGTAACGACCAAAACACTGCCTGGGTCTGAGTGACAGCTGATTGTGGGATGTGCTTTTGCCTGCTTTTGTAAGCATGACTCTGCACACTCATTCTTGCTTCACAAGCGAGCGAACATCAAAAAGGATGAAAGGGTGATAGTTATTATTTTAACATCAGAGAAAAACAGCCTGTTGAAAACCTAATTTTTCAGAAATGTATTGTAAGACAACGGAGCCGTTAACAGGCATCTAATCGCCAGCTTTGTCTGTAAAGGCAGGACCTGCAAACTCATGTTTTTCTGTAACATCAGATGTATCCAGGGTGTTCAGTCAAGCGTCACTTTCAATTTCTCAGCCCCTCCGCAAAGAAATATACGAGAGCTCCTTCAAAAGAAGACATCAGATCACACACAGACACACAATATACGTAGAAAACAGACACACACACTCGTTCGCAGGATGCACTGTGAGTAACAACAATCAGGAATCAGTGATGCAGCATTAAATGTTGGTTTGACGTCACGACGTATAAAAAGCATGTAAAGCTTGAGGCAGAGTGTGAAAATGTAAACCGATGCATCCATTCCTTCCCTTTTTTTTTGTTCCAGATTTGCGAGGACTTTTCTTCGCTAACACCTCGGGCACATCGTGAGAAAACAGTAAATTTAGCTATCCATTTACACCGTGAAATGCTCAGAGTGATTCACATTTGATGCAGTGCTACATTCCTGCTCTATGTATTTACGGTTTGTGTCTATAACGCGTGTCTTGATAGATGTCCTTTACAATTATCCACAGTTTAAAAATGATGTAATGCTGAAAACGGCTCTTCGTTGGTTAATGTGGAAAGAAGCAAATTGAAAGAAAAAAGCCTTCATAAGGATTACACTGAATCTACATAAGGCTTCTGCAAATATCACATGACATCTGTTGACACTGCAAGCCCAGTGCTCTACTTTAAACACACACGCACGCAGATACACGGCCAGCCTTCGCACAGACTAGCAATGGTAACCATGACAATTTAGCTTCATCATCACCCACACTCTCTCCATCCTTCTCTGTATCTCTAGCTCTGCTTTTACTCTGTTTTTATTTTTTTGCTTTTTTTTTTTATAGGCCGGCTTTCTCAGGTCTTTGTGGAGGAGAAAGTAGGCTACCAGAAGCATCTCCCTTTTTCACTGTTTTTCTTTGATATAAATAAAAAAAAAGTCCTTTCTTGCCTTCTCTCAATCCTCTAAGATTTTAACTATGACCCCAATATTCTTCCTTTCCCATTTTCTCTATTGTTTCTTTTG
This sequence comes from Simochromis diagramma, assembly GCF_900408965.1. NCBI lineage: Eukaryota > Metazoa > Chordata > Actinopteri > Cichliformes > Cichlidae > Simochromis > Simochromis diagramma. Next base: position 12,683,741 of record NW_024386792.1, read on the forward strand.
CATTTTCATCTCTCTCGTTCTTTGAGTCTCCCCCTCCCTGTCCTCTTCCTGCTCTGTCTCTGTTTTTTCTATTTATTTCTCTCTCCATATCCTCATAATCTTCTCCCCATATAAGTTTCCTTCCATCTGTGTCCTCTTAAGAAGAAACTGAGGGATCCTGGCTCAGTGTGGGAAGAGACCTTGCAGCTAATCTACCAGAGTGCGAGTATATTGGGGGATTAGGGTTCTCATCTGCGGGTTAGACCATGTCTTACAGGCTATCACAATGGGAGCAGATAGCTGGTCAGGCGTATCAGCATGGGCCCTGCTGTCTTCATTTTTCAGACCTCAACCGAGTATGACTGGCAGTGACAGGATAAAGCTGTGATTATCCCTTATTATCCCTGCCCTTTTTTCACTGCTCCACCTCATACACATGATGACGCAATGATCTCGCCATCTTTCCTTCACAAACACATACAAAGTAAAGAGCGATAGACACGGCTCGAGACACTGTGATTTGATGGTCACTGGTCAAACAGCTTACAACTTTTTTTTTTTACCAGTGCAAACCCCTTTAGATTATGAAAAGTAGCTTATAATTCTAATAATTCATCAGTGACAGTCAGATAACTGTTGCACAGGAAGTAGAATGGATTATCTATAAATTGGAAGACTTCTCTATCATTTCAATCCACACATATAAGTGTCCTTGAGACCCTACTGCAGTTTAAAGGTTTTAAGGATCAGGACACAATACAAAACATCAGGTCCATTGCATGTCTTAAAATTAGGTAAATACATCCTCAGGTGAACAACATCACATCACATGTTAAATTGTTATTATCTATTAAACAAAAAAACTAAACCAAAAGCAGAAACAGTGTTTGCCCAACTGATACAGAATTTTAAAGACATATAAAATTTGATTTATGGGCAGATATTTTTTTCCCAGACAAATAAAACATAAACTGATTTCCCCAATATTTGTGTAGTTATGTGTAGTTTTATGAGTGCCTACTAAGATAAAACAGTAATGCCATTTAATTACGTTTGCAGATTTGAAAAATGAAGGTATGTGTTAATACAATAGTAAAGGAGGAAAGACATCTGAGACAGGGCCATTTCAAAATAATTGTATACCTATCATTTAGAGTGAAAAAGATTATTTGCAAGTGGAAAGTGTTTACCCCCAATGTCTGACCATGCAATGCTCAAAGAAACTGCGAAGATATAAACAAAAACAAACCAAGAGCTGCTTCTCAGACGAGCCTCAGTTAGTTAGATGTTAAAATTCTTGACAACTGGAGAAAAATGTGAAAAAAAAATCTGTTGTTTGGAAGTGTTGGCAGGAGACGCTGTTCTCTCGAAAAAGAACATGGCAGCAGCTGCAGAGCTGCCTCTGAAAAAACCACAAGACTTCAGAAACAATGTCCTTTGGACGAGACCAAAGTGGAGATGCTTGGCTATAATGCACCGCACCATGTTTGGCAAAAATCCAAATACACAATATCAGCACAAACACCTCACACCAACTGTTAACTACAGTGATGGAGGGAGGATGATCTGAGATTGTTTCACAGCCACAGGACCTGAGCACTTTGCGGTCGACGGGTCAACCATGATGTCAAAGGGTTCTAAAGTAAAATGTGGGTCCGCTGTCCGACAGCTAAAGCTTGGCCAAAACTGTGTCATGGAACAGGATGGTGATCCCGAGCACAGCAGTAAATCTACATCAAGGTTTTGCAATGGCCGAATTAAACCTCAACGAAATGCTATGTTGGGGCTTTGAGAGCGCTGTGCATAAATAAATGTCCCTGAAAGTGATTACTTTAGTTTAGGTTTTACTGCTAAAGCTGGTTCTGCAAGCTACAGAGTCACAGGCTCTGTAGTTTTTTCCTCATTGCTTCTGCATTTTTTGTTAAATAAATAATGACAGCGTGATTTGTTGCTGTTCATCTGAGGCTGTACTTACCCAATTTTAAGATCTGGTGAGAACCAGGTGAATTTTTTATGTGCTGATATGTAGAAGGTTGTGTTTCCTTTTTCACAATTGTTAATGGCAGTCACCTTTTGACAGTTTAATACCTTCTCTAATGCTGATCTATGAAAAGGAGAAAGTACTAGGCGAATATTTTGTGATTTTACTTACTTCTTGTCCTTCTGGTAGTTCCAGACCATGCCATTTCCTCACCCTCAAGCAGCTGTCCTGAGTTTTTCCCAATGTTCCCCAGCCCCCTCATCTACACATGCCAACAGTACACATTTGCCCATCATTTCCCTAATCAGTGTACAGCCACTTTCATTCTGTTCCCTGCAAGAATGTCTTCTGTGCTTTTGCCTTCACATTCTCTGCTTATCTCTGTGGAGTCATTTTAACCAGAAAAATATTTATACTGGACTGTGTGCAGGAAAGTTTGTTTCACTTTAACCTGGTTCTAGCATTGATAAGCACACAGACACTGCTATGTGTGCTTTGTGTGACTATTAAGTCACACCAGAAACGCTGCTGCCTCTCAGGGCCCCCAGAAATATTTAAGGTCCTGCTCACAAATGAAGCTACTAAGGCATACATTACACTGGTCAAAGCATTTTGTTAACCTCTGGGGCTGAAAAATGAAGCCAAGACAGAAATGCCAAAAACTACATTATTTGAATGGCCACTTGAGGCTGACTCTAAATGCAATCCCCATAGATCCCCACGTTAAAATAAATAAACAGGTTTATAGCCTGTTTTAGGAAAAAATGGTTTGGTGGAACCTTAATTTAAATGCATCTGTTTAAACTAAGGCTTAAAGTTATGGATTATCTGGGCCTGGCTGCTTTGACTGACAGGTGGATGCTGACACAGGCCCCTGATAGTTGTCAGCTAGGCTTCACCTCCAGTAATTCAAGTCTGGGCCTCTCTGCAGTGTTTGTAGTGTTGGTTCATTTTGGAGCATGTTTATTACACTCATCTGACACACTCTTCCAGTCTGTGGATGGAAAGCACTAACCAAGTTTGCTGAAAACTTCACATGCACTCAGTCAGCAAAATGTGGTGACTTCTAGCTCTGATAAATCAACAACCACAGGCTTCAAAAGTTAACAAACAAAATATAGGTGACATCATAGTGTCCACATCTATGCGTTATATACAGTTTAAAGCTCTCATGCACTGCAATTCAGCAAACTATGGAAACAGACACAGAAGGTAGCATTGAAACACACAAGATTAGTCAAACATAATCAAGTAAACTACAGAGTGCAAACAATAAGCACTGAAAATACAGTGACGGCAGCATTACAAGCACCTTTTCACAGCAACTACAACATCCATGGTTTTGGAGCGAAAATACTGGAAGAGTTTCAGTGTCACACTCAAATCTGTCCTCTCACCCAGTGGCTCTGCTCAGTCTTCTTCTGTCTTTCATATGTGACTCCATTATTCATGAGGGATTGTGCCCAGGCTTAGCAGTATGCAAACTTCTGGTCAATTTGTATATGATTATTTTGTTAACTTAGGCTTATGTGTGCACGAGTGTCCAAAAAATACAGAAGGCAACTGCAATCAAGTCAAAATGTCTGTACAAAAGTACGAGTTCAGAGCCGTCGTGATCCATGAAAGACGCTCGTTTCAGCTTTCCTTTACAGTTTATGAGTAAGTAGTTGTATGTTTCTGTGCATTGGTGTGCATTGGTGTGCATGTGTGCGAGCAGATTTCTTTTGGGCTGCTTGTCAAAGATGACAAGTCTGATTAGAATAACAATAGGAGGTAAATATAGAATAGAGAAAGGCAATAAATGGGAACAGGAAAAGCCCGGATTTTCTGAACATCATAATTTTCGAAACATTAGCATAACAAAGGCTCTGTCAAAGAGTATGATGGGGACCATTTTCATACATGAGAACTCCACTGTTGCTGGGCTCACCCACAGCCTTCCACCAATTTAATCTGCATGTCTACACCTGAGCTGGGAGTAAAGAGGGAAACCAATTTCCACATCCACAAGTGTTTACGATGGAGAAACAGAGGACTAGTTGTTGCCGGCTGCAGTTACAGCTGACATTTCCATCTCTTTTCTGAGATCTAATCGAACAGATTGGCTGTTGTGATGTAGCCGCATGTTACCACAGGAGGAAGAGTTTGGTTTGTGGTTACAGAGAGCAAACGTCTTCTAAAGAATTCACAGGTTAGAGCACATTTAATGACTTTGAGCCCAAAAAGATCAGCAGGGAAGGAGTTCAGCTTTTGTGTCCGACACCTTTGACAGAAATAACTCTAAAAAGATAGTTTGCTGAGGGAGAAGCTATCTTATTAGAGGTGTGAGAACATTACATTTGACAAAATCATGTTCTCTGAAATGATAAGCAGCAGGGTTTTTTTTTTATAGCCACCTTGTCATTGAGAATACTAACCAGTAGTCACGATGTCATCTGTCAAATGTCCTAATCTGATACGTCCCAGCACACAGACTGGAAATATAAGCACTGGGGATTTGTTGTTTTCTGTACAATCCAGGTTTAATTTTGTGAACAATTTCCTGTTTTTATTGCAACCAGTGGCAAAAACAAAAGACTTGACACTAAAAGACTTGAAAGGCATTTAATTTTTATGCCATTTCTTCATTTTATGGTGTTAAGCTCCACTGATGGAGCTCTTTTAATATCTCAAAATAACTCATTGTGACAAAAAGATAATTATCAAACAGCAAAAGAAAGGAAATTGACAATTAAAAAATAAAGCACTGTATCCTGTCTCTCCAGCTTCATCATGCAAACACCCAGACATCTGACAAGCAGGACCATCTCCTTCCCCCGAATGCTGCATTTATTCAAAGCTACTTTGCTTTCGCCAGTCCTCTTCCACTCCCACTATTGTTCCCCTTCATCACTTCAGACCCTGTGATGGCAAAAACAGCACCATACAGATTTTCATGCATCAAGAGCTCTCCCTTGATAAACTCTGGCATGACTGGATAATGTGGTCTGTATCCCTGGTTTGCCCCAATCCCCATCTTTCTGTCACATGGAATTGCATAATGCATGAAGGTTTTTTCCCAAGGTTTAACAGACAGCAGAAAACAAACTTGGAACAGAACCCCTTGTTTCTTCTTTCCTTCCTCCTCCCTTTCTTTTTTGGCTGCCCTAACACTTCTTTTTCATTTTCTTTTCTTTCATTTCGCCATTTCTCTACCTCGATGTTGTAGTTTGTATTTGCTGCGTTTTGAACTCGTTCTGTCTCTGCGTCTCTCCTCTCAAAGAGCGCCCTCGCTGTGCCTTCTCACACAGTTTGAGAGGCTTATATTTAGCAGCATTAGAACGGAGCTCTCAAGGGCAAAGGTATTTAGCATTATGCCTCTGACCCACATAAAAAAGGTGGAGAAATAAACCTCTGCATTCAAAACTTCATTCATTTGCTGCACCCTTGTGTGTGAGTGTGTGTGTGTGTGTGTGTCCACGTGCTGTGAAAGCTCACACCAAGCCTGCAATTACCACTGGATGGATTGCAGTGTGATATCAACATGTACACATAAGGTCTCCATTCACTCAAATACACTCAAATACACACACACACATGCACGTAATTAGCAAATGGTTCAAATAGCACTTCACCTTGCTCTTTCAGCTTTGAGTGATGATTAAAATGAGTGCTGAAATGTCACCTGTAATGCATTTGCTACATGTATTGCACACGCGGGATGCTACATGCTCTGCACTGAATACTGTGTGTGTAAAAACAGAATTATCTGCAGTTGTGGAAAGTCATAGAGATCGCCTGCGGCTACTCTGACTAGTACTTAGATCCGAGCACTACTGCGTGCGCACACACACGCACGCACGCCGTTTTCTATCTTCACACACAAAAATGATTTTCAGTGGCCGCGGAGGAGATGTGTGCCGTCATCCTCCCACACACTTACCTTCACTGATGCACTGAAACCTACAGCATTTTTGCCAAGTACCACACAAGTGCCTTTATTTCACTCACCCTCTCACTTCCTCTCTGTGTGTCCCTTTAGCATTGTGCAGCATTCACGTACCGCACACACTCACACACAATCTGGTGTGTGTGTGTGTGTGTGTGTGTGTGTGTGTGTGTGTGTGCTATTCAGTTCTTACAGGTTGTTTGAGATTAACAAGATTTGCACTTCTTTTCAGCACCGTCAGCTTCAGGACAGACTTTTGGGTCAGAGAGATGGAGTGGACTCTGTTTTAACCAGTGCAAATCAAACTTTCACCAAGGCTAATGTGTGCTACTAGCTATTGCTTACCATTTTTTCTAACAAAAATATGTGAAGGACTTGATGGAAAAACAAATGGAAAATAAATAATTATATTATGAAAAAAAAAAACCCTCATGGAGCTTTTGATTGTAGTCCAGTGCCTTAGTCATTCAATCACCCTTGCTTGGGTGAGATTGCAGAAAACCATAATGGAAGCCAAAATTTATTCCAGGGTGAAAAAACAAGCTTAAACAAACAGATAAAAAGAAAAAGCAAGGCTTAATTTTAAAAAAGTAAATGGATCTGAAATGCACCCAAAAACAAAAATTCATGGTTACACACCAGTGCAGAGGTCTGACAGATGTGTTGAATAGACCTGCTTAATCTTAAAACAGCCGAAAACTCGAAATATTTTATTTGTCTTAATTCTTCGCAGCATAGTCTGAACAAAGCGCTGGAGACATTCCTCAGAGACTTTGGTTCATAATGACACAATAGCATCACACAGTTGCAGAGCTGAGGCCAGTGAACTCGCTGTCGTGTTCAAGAAATCAGTTTGAGATGATGTGAGCTTTGTGACATGCTGTGTAATCCTGCTGGTTAACATGGCAGTTACTGTTGCCTTTCTTTCAGCTCAAATTAATCTGGCCATTCACCTCTCATAGCAACATGGCATTTTCACTCAGAGAACTTTTTTTCAGACCATTCCCCATAAACCTCAAGAAATATTTGTGTGGGAAAATCCCAGTAGATCATCAATTTCTGAAATATTCAGACCAACCAGTCTGGCACCAATAACCATCACCCGCTTGTAGTCGCCCTTTTCCCCCCAGTTCTGATGCTCTATTTGAACTTCAGCAGGTCGTCTCGACCATGTCCACACGTCTAAATGCATTGAGTTTCTACTATATGATTGGCTGATTAGGTAACAGTCAGTTGAGGAGGTGTACCTAATAAAGTACTGGGTGAGTGTATGTTGCTCCAGTAGATCAGTAGAAAAGTACAGAGCCATTTCCAGGAACGTGTACTGAAGGGTAGGGGACACATTCTGTAAAATGTTAATGGTGAGATGAATTATATAATGTTCAGCATATTGCCAGTAAGAGGAGATTTAAATGAAATTTGAATTCCTGAGTCATGCCTCTGACACTGTCTGACCTCACATATCTCTGTAGATGAAGACAAATGTATTCTGCTGAGCAGGTCCTCACTTCACTTCAGCTGAGTTGTTTAGTTAAAGTGCATTATATTAAACATGTAGCACTTAGAAATGTGATGTGCACATCATTTCAGAACTTTATATCACTTTGAATGGTGACGTCCTCGTCTGAACAGAATTTGGCTTTATATGTGATACAAAATACAATACAATATATATAAAACATCACTTTTTAATTTGTAAAAGACATGTAAGGTATGACTTTACTAATCGTATAGAAAATATCTTTTAATGCTCATTAACTTATTTAGCACAGCTCTGCAACCTCGCCTGAAATCCATTATTACATAATTGCCATCCTTACATATCAATGCATATGCTTTCCTGAAAACAAAGACATACCAAAGAGCTTTGCACTTTGCCATCACATTCTTGAGAGAGCCTTTTCACGCACGTTGATGCATCTCATGATGTTTTCTTTCTCTCTTTTCTTTCTCTTTCTTATCTCCTCATTATGCAGATAATTGAAGAAGTTATGCAACACAAGTGGCATAATTTTTGGATTAGAAAGTAGGATGAAAACTCTGAATCTATGAAGACTAATGCATTTCTTTGTTACATTACAGACATATTTAATCTCATTACAGTAGTGCACTATTTTGTTTTGCTGCTTAAATGCTGTGTCAGCCAGAGGAGCACCTGCCCTGAGTGTCAGTGCAACACGTGCCTTATCTTAGAGAGAACTAAACTAAACACATTCCTGCATGTGACAGATTCATTGAAAGGTTGTGCAAAGTTATGCAAAGACATTTCTAGGGGCACTCAAGCTATTTCACTGTTTATCAAAGGGAGTATCTCTCATCTCACAAAAACTGCAGTAAAATGTCTTCAGTGGCTCTGGAAGGAGGGTTGTGTAGTCAAAAAATTTAAATCTGGGGCTTTCACTTGGGTTATTCTAATAAATAAATGGACTCTAATGGAACAAAAAAACCTTCCTATATTCATTATAGAAAGTGTAGGTGTCAGCATTTCTGGAGATTCAGTCACACTAAGGGCTAGATGTCAGAACATCTCAGTCCTCATTTAATGGAGGGACTAAATGGAAATCTCCAGAGTTCTGTTTTAAATATTTTAACTTGGGCAAGACAATGCAGCAAGTGTACATGAAAAGAGAGAGCGGCAAAAAAGAAGAGGGCCTAAAGGGAAAAAAGAAAAATCTGCACAATTTCTGGTGAATTTGAAAATAATCTTGAGCTATCAAAGATAGAATCCGCACACACAAGATATGGATACTTTGTTAAAACAAGTGTTTGCACGATCACTTGAAAGAGCTAGAGTTGTGTTTGTAGCTAAAAGTCTGAGTGAAATTTGAGGGAAAAGTTAGCAAAATGTCTGCCTTTTTCATTGTTACTAAAGAAAGACTTGTGGGATGGAGCGCTATCTTCCAGAAAAAGAGAACACAGATGCTCTGACTTTTAAAAAAGCCGCTTCCCTTCTCCAGGCAAAATCACACCACTCTGCTCCCACTCTGTACCCCGACGCTTGGAGCCTGCAAGCATTAGAGCACACGCTAGGCTCCACCTGTGCATCTGTGATATGCATGTCAACTTTGGATGATTCCTAAACGGGTGGTAAAGTCTCACACAACCTAAATATCACTTACACACAATAATGTGCAAGTGATACATAAGTAAAACAGGCCAACTAATGATATATGTAAGTTTATAAAGTATGTGTGGAGGATTTTTTTTATGTGCGCACTGCCCTAATATGTGTTTCCGAGGCAGACATGTCCTACTGCCAATTAATTGTAGGGCATCAAAGAAGTAGTCCCTAAGAGACAGAAGTCATGGATGCACAGCTTTGATGAGGATGTGAATGTTTCATTATTAATGATATTCAAATCTACTGATGAGAAACTGTGCATGCTGTGATTAACTTGGGGTAATTACATGAATTATGGCCACTATAAACTGATTGAGTGCCAATGAAAATTGATAAATTCCTAAAGATAATTACTAAAAGAAAGCACTTTAACACTGATTGGTCTGATCTGCTGTATTATGACTGACAGTATTCAATTCTACTCAGTTACTGAAGATGCTTCTATATGCATATTGAAGTAACAGGTGAAAATAATGAAACTGTGCCTTGCAGACCTAAATAAGTAAGACCACTCAGAGGTGATGTTTTATTCTGTTTTAATGCAATGTGGAAATAAGGACAGACTTTCTGCACACTGTAGCTATCTCTGACTGCTCTGTGGAGGACAAATATAGTGCCCGTTGCCATGGTTATTACAGAGAACGCAACCACACAAACAGAGCTGCGAGTCCACGAGGATGCACACCTACGCATCGCTACCCTGTTTTAATCCATAAACACCACGTGTAGATGAGGAGGTACTGTCCATGTGCGTGTGCGTGTTTATTTCACATGCTGTGGGTGAATGTTGTGTGCATGACTGTCACGTATATTCATGTAAGATATGTGTGCGTGTGTGCAGGATGATCACATGTGGAAGTATCTTTTTTTTTAATTTAAGTTGAAAACAGACTCACCGTCACAGTGGGTATGGCGGTGACGAGAGAGTAGACGAGGACAGGTGGAGCCTTGCTGTTTTCTTCTGGTCCTGGGTACGGCTTGGAGTAAGCTTTGTCAAAGCAGAAGAAGCCCTGGATGTGCACGGGGAACGTGTCTGTGTACTCAAAGTAGTACGCCAACAGAACGGTCCCTGCCATGATGACCAGCTGAAAATAAAACATATTGGTTCCAGCTTTAGGATTGGATCCACAGGAGAGTGTAGGAGTTGGGAAAGAGAAGACAGCCGTAAAGAAGAGAAGTGGAAAATACTGTTGCGGGTTTTTTTTTTTTTTTTTTTAAAAGAAAAGGGGAAAAAAAGAAGAGATTTTTCCTCCACAGAGCAAAATGATGGATGCTTCCGTAATGTGTAAAATGAATCAAGTGTGCATGGAGAGATAGCGAGGGAGGAGGATGACAGGGAGGGAGGAAAGGAGGGAGAGTGAGGGAGGGAGGTAAAGATAGAGACGGAGGGAGGCAAATAAGGAGAAAGACAGATAGAGAGAAGAATGAGAGCAATGAGGGAGACAGAGTGTGAGAGAGAGAGAGAGAGAGAGATCCCTTCAGCTGTGTCAGTATGCTGAGTGGGAGGGTAAAGAAACAAATGGAGAGCGATCAAAGAAAAAAAAGCTGTATGGAGGAACAGAAGAAGAGCTGAAGAAGGGCAGGAGAGAGTGGAGGGTGAGACGACACAGAGAGGTGAAAAAGAGCAGAACAGTGAGGAAGGAGCAGGCAACAGGGAAAGGAAGAACCCGGGCAAGAGCAGAGAGTATGAGAACAAGCAGAATCGGGGTACATGAGTCTGGATCTCTGCATAACTTTGTGCTATTCTGACATTTATAAAATATCAGATTTATGCAAAGCAGGAGCTGTGAAGCATAAAATATGACCTTCATTGCTGTTAAAACATAAATAATAAATAAGCATTTCAAAGCAGATTGTATGTATGTGAGGGAGAAGACAGGAAGAGGCGATGATAAACATAGAACACATCAAAAAATGCGAGATATTCTCCCAAGATGAGACAGATGCACAAGTTCTAATTATTCATTTATACTCCAGTAAACAGCACACAGACGCTCTTTGCAGGGAAAAAAAGTGACTGCAGTGCGAGCTCCTGTAAATCTGCAACTGAAAACTGGAGGTTTGTGCAATATTAGCTTGCCCTCGCAGATCAGCCCGAAACAAAAAAAACTGCAAATGAAAAAGGAAAATGTGAGTTTAAATATAGAGAGCTGCTGATTAGTTTCCTCTTAAGCTGCAGCCTAAATGCTTGCTAGATGGACTTGCATTGTATGCGAAGGACAAATTTATCAGCAGCAAAACATGAGGAGCCTCTGCTGGCAGGCTGAGCTGATTTGCAGCTTCAGGGACAGTGAGACAAGGAGCAAATTGTAGCGGTTTTTGTGGCTGTCACTAACAATTTCTTATTTTACTTGAAGAAAGTTTTACTATTTAGCATTTGCACATTAACAAAATATAAATGAACAAATTAATCATGTGATGAGATCCTTGTTTTTCAACCACAACAACAGAGTACTACATCATAAGTCAAAGCATATCTTAAGAAAGGACCCCAGCTGAGAGCTAATAATTATTACAGCTTATTAATGATTTCCTAGGTTTGTTTGTTTTTGATTATGTGCTGGACTTCAGAGTTTTCCGGTTGGTTACATTTCAGTTATGCTGTTTCAACTATGTCTTGTTAAGTCTCTATGTGTGCTTGGTGTTTAGTTACTTCCTGTTTTTTTTTGTTTGTTTGTTTTTGTGGGACGTTATCACTTTTTCTTCCCCTTGTGTTTTTTTTTTCTATTCAATTAACCCATGTCTTGTTTCCCCCCGCTGTGTCCTCTATCCCTGTTACCTTGTCTGTATTTGTTTTGGGGTAGGAGTAGTTTTAATGTTTTATTCTGTGTTTTTTAGTGGTTTAGTTTATACCATGTTTTTTGTATACATGTTGCATGCATGCTTTTATTCTGAAGTTTTTCTTTTACTTCCTACCCACACCTTAATCAAAAAAAATGATCTGCACCTGCTAGTGCTGCATAAAAGATGGGAGGTGAGGGCAGTCAGACAGAGGAGGCACAGAGCATATGCAGAGGTGGCACAAGCATGACGATGGCAGAGCTTCACAAGAGCAACAGGATGGATTGGCCAGATGGATGCCAATGAGTTTGGCCCTGGAATTGTCTGTGGAACTGGTGCTGGATGTGGTGGAGGAGTTGGAACCAGTAAGAAGGCCTTTCCCGGTGTGATACGACTGGTGAAGAGTGACTTCTGTGATGTTTGGTGCTAGAGCATGTGTTTCAAGACTGCTGCATGTCGTCTGTATAAGTGGGACATCTAGCTTGCCGTTAGTTTTTTCATTTTTTGAAATGCTCTACTCTTGTGTTATTGTAAATAAATTATGTTAACCGCTACACTTGAGTTTTGTACTCCTTGGCTAACACTGCCCTCATATTTTTAGCTGCTCTCCACCTGATGGAAAAGGACCTCCCCTCATTACATATTTAAGCTTTCAGTTTTCCCATGTTCCTTGTTGTGTCGAACTGGTGAATTTCACTGTGTTTCTTCATTACATCTCTGTTTGGATTACTGGACTTTTCTCTTTTCTTGCAGCATAAAACATGTTACAAAGCTCAGTTTTCTAGCTTACCATGAGATCTACTACCAGAGGTTTTAAATGCACGTAAGTGATCAAATAGAGCACAATCAATTGGTGTGTTTAAAAGAAAAATGGCACGCCTTCTTTCATTCATCTATCAGGTGTTGTTAATGAACAAAATGGGGTCTGGGTACATTATTACACAATACCTCATGTTGCCGTAATAGTAAACTGCTGAACTGCTGTCATATTAGTGATATCAATAGTGTAGGTTTAAAAGAAAATCAGGCAGGAAGCCCAAATCTCAAATGTATTTATTTATTATGGAGATAGTCCATAATAAATGGGGTTTTATGGAGCTCCAGTAAATGTAGTCTTCCCTGAAGTTGAAATGCAGCCAAATTTGGTGCAATGGGATTACTAAGTGAACAGGCTCTCTGCCATTTCAAGAAAAGCAGTTTTATTAAAACTTATACTTCATGTAGTTCATATATATTTCATCTTCACGATCCTTGCAACTCAGAGAAAAGGAGAAACTCACATGAAGTGTGACTTTCACGCAAGTTTAACATGTAGACAGGATGCTGTGGTGGACAGGTGGGTTGACAAAATACTGGATTTTACACAAAGTCCTTTATTTTTACTTTCTGATTCACTTATTTAGTTTTACTTCACATAAACATAAACCCTAAAAGCTGAAAATTGATACTTAGCACTACTCACTGCATTTCAGTGAAGCATCATGAAATCCTCAACAAAGTTGGAAGTGCAACGTGCTTCACTGTGTATATAACCCCATGCATCGTGCCATAGACACTGATGGGCACCTTGCACATGTCTTTGAGAAGTTAGTCACTTGTAAATGTGCTGGCTGTAGCAACATCTTGGAGACCAGTTAATGAGTGCTGTGGATTCCCGCAGTCTCAGCTGACTGTTGAGCAAACTCGCTGTTGTGTAAAGACTTCAGGGAGTCACCTGGCAAGGCAAACATGCCATCTAAAAAACTCTTGCTTTAACTTCCTGCATATAATCAAAGGAGCTTGCAAAGAAAAGCGTCTGGACTTCTTTAAGTTGCTTGAAGACGTTTCACCTCTCATCCGAGAAGCTTCTTCAGTTCTAAGGTCAAATGGTGGGGAGTCCCAGATTTAAAACCAGTGGGAGTATCCCCCCACAGAGGGACAAAAGGACCCCCTGATGATCCTCTAATCGCCTGAGCCAGGTGTGAAACTGGGTGTGGGTCCCAATCAGCCAGGGTTTCGGGTGAGCTCATTGTGAAACCTGGCCCCACCTTTATCATGCGAATTCCTGAGGTCAGATGGCCCAGGATGTGAGTGGGCGTTAAGGCGTCTGGGGAGGGAACGCAAAACTGGATTATAGATGGCAGACAGTTGGTGTCGTAAACCACCGCCTCTGTTCAAAGATGGTCGCTCACAGTGCACATAGATGGCTTCTTTCACTCCTCTTTCAAACCATCTGTCCTCTCTGTCCAAAATGTGAACATTGGCATCCTCGAAAGAGTGACCTTTATCCTTAAGATGCAGATGGACTGCTGAGTCTACTACATTTGATCTTAGAACTGAAGAAGCTTCTCGGATGAGAGGTGAAACGTCTTCAAGCAACTTAAAGAAGTCCAGACGCTTTTCTTTGCAAGCTCCTTTGACTACAATGACCTGGATGACTGAGAACCTTCACAGACATCCTGCATATAATGTAACTTCAACTACGCACAAAGCAAAAGATGCTTAACATGTTGAGTGCTTTTAACCGAAAGCTTCTAAAATGCTATTTTAGTTTATGCGATAATGTCAAGCAGACTTGCATTTATTCATTTGAAATGAAGAGATGTGCTGAAGGAGCTTCATCTTCCTTTACAGCACCAAAAGAGAAAGGTTTCACAGTGGCAGATGGCTGGAAAAGTGACATAACACTGAGAAACGTCCTCCAACACGTTTATGCTCTTCAGAAAACAGAGAGCCCACACGGATTAATGCTATGGGAAGGGGAGGCTTGTTATGTGTTAGATACTATTCTGCTTTATTACACAGAAAGGAGCACTGAAGATGGGATGGAGAGGGTGACCTAATTTAAACATTCATTACACACCCAGCTCTGCTGTCTGATCTGCAAGTCTACACGTTTCTCTTCAGTGTTTTTGTAAACAGTTATTGAATTTCAATGAATGGATTCCCTTCATTAGCAACAAGATCAAATAATTGATCTGTTCCCTGTGGCAATATGCAGACGTAATCTACATAACTCTGTTTATGGGAGACGTTTCACTGAGGGTCCCAAATGAAGAGAGCATCATCACGTAGGCCATTCGAGCGAAATCTTTAAAAAACACACACGTACAGGCACCCACAGCCTGTAGTTTATATATAGACCAATAATATCAAGCAACTTATTCCTCCATGGTTTTTTCCCATTTTCGTTTCCCTTTACATGAGCTTTGTGTGTGTGTTTGTGTTTCAGTATGTGGGTGTGTTTCCGTGAGTGTCTGTGGGCATGTGGGTGCATTCCCATGTCTGAGCAGGAACTCTGACACAGATACGCTGTGTTGAACATTTCTTTCCATCATCCATTTCTCTCTTCTGCCCGAGCAACAGAAGGCTTGAGGCAGGGAGGTGTAGATAGTGGGAGAAAGAGAGCGAGGGAGGTCTGCGAACAACCATCAAAGTTTAAAAAACGTTTGAAAACAACCGCAGAAAACCTCCCTGGGAGATTACGCGTCATTTTGGTATCTACTTTTGCTCTACGCAACTGTCAGTGTTTGTGTACTATATGTCCCATCAGACTTATACATCTTGTACTATAAGAATTAAGCATCATGTTTGCTTGTAGTCAGAACATTCAAAGGGGGGTAATTTTCACGAGAAAGTCAAAGTAGATCATTGCAAGCCTTATGGGATTTCAACACTTCAACGGCTCTGGACCTACTTATCCCCTTACTTTCCTGGCTTTGTGTGTGTGTGTGTGTGTGTGTGTGTGTGTGTGTGTGTGTGTGTGTGTGTGTGTGTGTGTGTGTGTGTGTGTGTGTGTGTGTATATCAATGTGTGTGTGTGTATGAAGGGGGTATATCAAGGTGTTCACAAGCCAGTCTCTCCAGTGTCCTTGGTCCTGAATATGACTGAAGCCTGAAGCATCTCACCTAGGGGGCATGATGTAAGGGGGGGTTTGAAGCCCAAGTAATCCCAGCAGCTATGCTGTCTAAGGCAACTTGCCCCTGGTAAGATTTCCCAAGACAAAATGTATTCTGATTGAGAGGCCAGACTAAGTGCAATTCAAAAGACTCCTGTGACAATGATACCTAATACCCGGGTATTAGGGAGGAGCTCATTCACGACCACCAGGTGTCCAAACCTTAGCCCATGGGGCCCTTTAAGGACTAAGCCAGAGCAACCTGCATAGGCCCATCCTCCTCTGGGCCATTCAGCAGCAAGAGCAGCCAAAGAGGCCGTGTGCTTTGTGGACTGGGTTGGGGTCAAAAGCTCTTGGTCTCTGCTAAACCACTCCCCAGTTTCTAAAACTGGCTAAAAGTTCTGCATTTGGACAGATTGAAATTCTTGAGTAATTAAAGTTCTTTAACTTGGTAAAAACAGGAAATATACATAGCATTCCTACTGATTACAAATTCAGAGGTGATATATAACATTTAATCCATCTTTATTACACACAAACAAGAAACCAAATTCCTGCATATTCCGCAGGCACTGCCAGTTTGCCGTAATATCTGTAAAGGTCAAAGCAACTTCAAGTTGATGGTTTCTAATTAGCATCGAGGAACATCCTGCACAAGTCACCTTGGAACATTAATTTGCATAAAATTATTTCTAAAGCATCATGAACAGCACTGATGAATTAAAGTTGGTAGTAAGGGTGGTAATGAAGGGCTATGGCAAGCCAAATGTCATTCTGTCACAAGTCATCTTCACACATGCTCTTTAACCAGGATACTGCCGTTGTAGATTCATTAACATCTTTGCTACAATAGTAACCAGTAGAAGTGCTTAAATTTTGAATTTTTACACAGTAAGTCTTCCTTGCAGCCACTGAAAATGAATGTCTTCTTTATTGCCCCCATACGTCGCGACTCTGGCACCCTTTGAATCCAGTCGGTCCACCTGTTTGTCCCACTTAAAGGAGTGCTCACCAGATGGTCCACACCTTCCCCTTTCAATTCTGTCCTCATTTTTGTTCAGGGTGTACACACATAAGACCTCCGCCTAATTCTCACATACAAAATAAAACAAAATGTTTTATTTCCTGTTTTTGTATTTTTAAAGTAGCATACTTAAATTTTTTATTAAAATGTATCTTGCACTAGCTTTATATCTGCTACTTGTAAATGTTCAATGTTTCTCTTAGTAATTTATCAGCTCTTTGTTAAATTCTTTAGAGGCTATTTGGGAAACTCGCCTGGAAATAGAAATAAAGCATGGTGAAATTGTAATGAAACACAGACAGAACCAGCCTTAAGAGCTGCATTCACACAAAAGTCCTCCTAATCAAACAATAAAATATGTAATCTTTGCACGCCTTCAAGAGCAACAACTATCATGTGAAGGATAAGACAAAAATTCAAATTAATTCACTTTCATTTTAAGAAATGTGACGGTAGAGTGCAGAATGGGTGAGCGACAACAACTCACTGCTGTAAACATGAAATGTCTCCAAAAAACTGCAAATACATGACAACACAAAGCCAGTAATGATAGACCTCAAAGTCCAAAGAGATGCTCAAATGTGTGCCAGCCCCAACCAAGCAGCCAGAGCCTGAATTTTCAACAGGTCACCGAAGCAGAGATGAACAGGCTCGCGGAATTGAAAATAGTAGAGTAAATGTTGCCCTTTTCTTTAATACGAGCACTGTTGACACAGCATTTTGAAGTGCTCCTTGTGTTTGCTTTTATCAGTTCTACTGGTGGCTCAGTAGTATAACACTAAAAGGATGACCTTGTGTATACTCAGAGTATTTGTGCACAAGCATTTGTGCGGATATTTAGCAATACGTAAGGTTTAATGTTAATATTATGAATTGCTAAGCAAACCAACATCACTCAGGTGTTAAATAAGAGTGATGCATAAGTAGAATGATTTACTTTCTGAAGGGGATAAAGTAAAGTAATGTGTAAGCAATGGCACCAAACTTGGTTTCAAGGCACAAAACAACCAAATTATATTTAGGGAAGGATCGTCGTGTTGGGTAAAATACCAATCTTTAAGATTAGATGAGCTTTGTTGGTTGTAATACTTGCTAAAGTTAATCACAGTCAGTTTAAAACGGTACACAAACTGTATCGCTCACACACCTTAGAGCCAATCAGCCATCATACCGACTAGTGAGTGATCACTAACTGCTAACTCACTTCCATTTCAGTGTTATTACTCGTTAACAATCATGGATATGGAGGATAATGAACACTGAACACTAAGAAAACCAAAGAGCTCATTGTTGACTTCAGGAGACACAGCACTGACTACTTTACTTTACTAGCACTGATTCCCTTTACATCAACGGGGAGTGTGTGGAGAGGGTCCACACCTTCCGGTTCCTTGGTGTCCTCATCTCTGCTGACATCTCCTGGACAGACAACATCTCAGTGGTCGTCAAGAAGGCCCAACAGCAGCTGCACTTCCCGAGAGTCCTCAAGAAGTACAAGCTGAACTCCAACCTGCTGCTGACCTTCTACCGCTCGTCCATTGAGAGCCTGCTAACCTACTGCATCACGGTATGGTACGGCAGCTGCACCAAGGCGGATAGAGTGAGGCTTCAGAGTGTGGTCAAGACAGCACAAAAGATCATCGGCTGCCCTCTCCCCTCCCTGATGGACATTTATTCCTCCCGCTGCTTCAACATGTTCAGCCTGCTTCCCTCAGGGAAGCGCTACAGGTGCATCAGCACAAAAACCCACAGACTCAAAAACAGTTTCTTCCCCAAAGCCATAACTGACCTGAACTCACACATGCACCGATAACACAGCCCCCCCCCCCAATTTTTTTATTCCCACTTCCTCTATGGACCACCACTGTGCAATACCAATTCTATGTGCAATAACTCAAAAGTATATACACAACACTATTTATTACACATTACTTTAAAAAAAAAAAAAAACGGCTTGTATATTTGTACATTATATATATATATATATCTTTTTCTCTATGTTAATACTGTCCATATGTATATAGCGCTGCAGAACTGTACCCCCCCCCCCCCCCCCCCCAGCATGTTTACACTCAGTAGGAGATGCTCTGTATCTCATTGTACAACTGTATGGTGACAATAAAGGCATTCTATTCTATTCTATTCTATTCTATTCTGTTCTAATGATAGTGTGCCAAGAGTAGAGTGACAAGTTGCTGGTTTACTGTGTATTATATATATTCTATAAGAAATGAATCCACATAATCATAGTGTCAAGAGGGCAGAGAAAGTCTGTGGCCATCACATATGTTATCACAAAAAAGGGTCTAAATAAATTTGCTTGTTATCTTCTCTGAATGTGAAAATTAGCAGTTGGTTTTATGCCACAAAGCGTGTTCCTTTCAGTGCTCTGTCAGTCTGTTTCAAGAGATGTGAAATTAATCTTTCAGAGACTATAAAGGATAAAACACTAAAGCCTCAAAACATTGAATGCCAGTTCAACGACAGGCAATAAGACAATGGCTTCTGTTCACATATTTTTAAAAAAAAATTCAAATATGACGAAACTAAATATTTCATGCATTTTTTAAGTCTTGGTGGACACTGAGGTTTGAAAGGCTTACTGTCACGCAAACACAACTATATGCTTGTAAATCTTTGAAATAAGAACGTACAGCCGTACTGTACTGTACAGTAAATATCATAGCACAGCCAGGAATAGGCATCCCTGTTTATGAATCACATAGATTTGTTATTTCTAGCCTGCTGCTTCAGAATCTGGAACAATGTTGCCAGCAGAAATGATGATGAAAAAAAGGGATTACACTGTTATGCAATAAAACCCAATTTGATTTAGATACTAAAATCTGTCAGGATAAATTTAGCCATGGGATTAAATCAGATTTGTAAATTGCAAAAGATTCAAGAGCTTGACCTCTTTCCATCTGACCCAGTAAACTGAAATCACTTATCAGACCATGTAATTAAGACTTAATGCTTACACCTCTGCACTTCAAAGGGAGAAAAAGCAAGAAATCAAAGAGACTAATACGGGACTCGTGACAGAAAATGAGGAAAATCTCCTTCCCCTAAAAGCCCTTTAACTGGAAAGGGGGAAATGAAATGTGACAATAATGGTGCATTATGGGTAGGGAAACTAGAGGTGAAAATAGAGTGGGCATCACTAATGTCTCCTGGGGCCAAACTGTGAGTTCGCACATAACTGCTGCATGTCTACCGTCGGCCTGTGTGGAGCAGCCAGATGGCAGAAAAGTCAACTGCTAAAGTCAAACATGTTTACAGGAGGTGAGAATGTGTGGATGGAGGCTGGTGACGAGATGACAGTGTCCTGCTGCAAGACGACAAATGTCACAGGGCTCAGGATGAACTGGAGGCATGCTGCTACTTTTTGCCCACAGCAGGTCTGCAGTGTTTTTAAATGAATATACACTCTATACTATAACTGAGTCATAATGAGCACGGGTGAGGCTGGGTAAGCCTACATTCAAGAGATAATTTTCTATATTTAAGTATGGTTTTGCACATTTGAAACTTCATTTATAAAAATTAGTTATGTTGTTTTTAATTTTTTTGAGTCATGCATATTAGGTGCACCTGATGTAAATGTTCTGCAATAAAATCTACTTTGGAAAAGTCTAATTCCTTTGCTTCCAAGGAGCCAGACTTTATTGTAATTTTTTTAATGTGCTCTTAGTTCTCCAGGCTTTCTAACTGAATGCTTTTTCCCCACTAATTTTCAGTCCAGGCTGTAGTTTTTATGTCATTTATCACTGACCCATGAATCATTCAAGCATGAAAAAGCCCCCTAACTGGAAGGATGAAGTAGTATTGGATCTCCAAATAACAGAAAACTTAGCAGCCTGTTGCAAAAACACAGCATTTGTTCCCAATTATTTAAACGAATCTACAAAAAATGCCAAACATAACACAGTTTGACAGGCATATAATAGTATTTTTGCACTAAAAAGGTGATTCCCAAATAGCTATTAGCTGCAAACTTGGCATATCTCAGCACATCGTGCAGTGTGTCCTTGGCAGGCCTAAAAAGCTATCTGCAGCAGATAAACAGCATCTGGAAGTCATGTCCTTAAGAAATAGGAAAAGAAATCCAGCAAAGACCTGACACAGGACCTGAAATATTTATCTCTACTGTTGAATGAAGCCTCATCAGAAATGGTTTTAGTGGAAGGGTGGGCTTCCCTTGTTAAGGAAGGGAAGCAGGGAGAAAAGACTGAGGTATGGCAAATTACTCAAGAAAAAAAATCAGCAGTCACAGATCTTTTAAAGCTGAAAATTGTCATCATCAACATATCCATATATACAGAAGACGGCAGAAGTGAGTGTCTATCTGTAAAACACAGTGGAGGCTCTGTCATAGTTTCTGGCTGCTTCTCAGGCAGTGGTGTTGGAGACGTTAAAAACTGATGAATTATGAATGCAGAAAAGTACAAGCAGATCTTGATCCATTATGCAATATCACCTGAAAAGCATCTGACTGTCAACAGCTTCATTTGTTAGCATGACAATGATCCAAAACACACAATGAAACACTATCAATCATGGATTGGCCTTCCCAGAGCCCAGACCTCAACATTACTGAAGCAGTGTGAGATCATCTTGACAGAGAACAGAACAGCAGCCAACATCCAAAGAAGAGCTTTGAATCACCTCCAAGAAATGTGGAGAATTATTCCTGAAGGCTATTTAAAGAAATAAGAAGAAAGCTTTCCCAATAGAGTTAAGGCTGTGTTGGAGAAAGAAGACATATCAAATATTTAATTTCAAGCTTGTTAAAACGATACAAACTCTGTTTTTGTCTTATATAAAGTATGTATCTAAGCACCTGTTTCACTAACTTGCTACATACATTTTCTATTTTCCTAGCTTCATATAAATAACTGAGGGGTAGTGCAAGAGTTTTGCATCGCAATGTATGCTTTTAAAGGGAAAGTTTAACCCATTATCAAATTTACTTACATTTGTCCTCTGACTGCCTCCCTCAGCTGACTGGTAATATTGGCTTTTTACGCGCTTCTTTTAACTGGCGGATGCAGACAGATAACTGTTTCTAAATGAAACATATCACGGTACAATTATCATTTAGTTCTATTATATTAAAGAGAAAGCAAACATTTTTGCAGCAGATACCTGCAAAACCAGACAACCCACACCAAAGCAGTCTGTGTGAATGAACATCACAACAGGGCAGAAGGAAAATATGTAAATTTAGTTAATAAGGAAATTATTATCTTGATTCTTTGTTGTGCTGTTCCTTTAATCTTTCATTGAATTGTTAAATACATTAGGTCCTCAATAATACCTCCTTTAACCTCGACCACAGTTATATACATAATATAACTGAATGAACATATTTTAATAATGTCACCAAAAACAAATCACTATGATCTCTGGCACACATTAGCCTGTGAAGGTGTTTCTCATAAAGTGGCTGCAAAATGTTTAACCTTCTTCTTATTATATGTTACTAAACAGCTAAATGTTCTGTTTTTTTTTAATGTGCCAACATTAATCAGCCACAATTAAAAACACATCCACACAAATTAACCTCTAAACCAAAAGCTGGCATCTTCAGCTGAAACGCTTTTTATATTTGCATGGCTTCAGTTGACTTCAGAGTTACAACACACATCACAGAGCCTCACTGAAAACATTTCACCTAAATTAGAGTGAGACGAGGCAGCAACACCTCTCCTGTTTTCCTGATGAGCCACATGATTACTCGCTCATGTGATCGGAGCCACTAAATATTTTACAGCGGCTGAGATCTCGATCTGTGCGTCTCTATGAGATTCAGCAGATTTCCAGATTAAAAAAAGCAAAGGTGTTGGGCGCATGCAGCCTCTGGGACAGAAACGGCTCAAGTAGAGCAGCAATACGATACATCGCAGGGACACTGCCCCTTAAAAACATATTTGTTAAATAGATGAGTGTGATTATATGAGATAACAAAGTCAAAAAAAAAACAACGCACTAAAGGAAATCATAATCAGCATGGATAACAAGCAAATAAATGGCCTTGACTGCCGCCTGGTGTCACTGGGTTGTATTACAACACACTGAGCAAGAGGACTACAAGATGGATTAGATGGAAAACCTTGGTCAAGCCAGAGGGATAGAGCCTTTAAGAGAGCACTGGGAGAAGCAGCAGAGGGTTAGGGTTAGTGGAAGTGGAAGAAGATAAACAGACAGATAAAAGAGTTAATGAGACATTAGTACATCACAGAGTGCGGCCGGGCAAAGCCGCTGGGAAATAAAACTAGGAGTGGAAGCAGGGAGGAGGGGAAAACAGGGGAGAGGAGGTGCAAGAGAGTAAATGAGGATATATGAGAGAGTGAAAGAGGGTGAAGTGGAGAGTGAGGTAAAATACAAAAAGGGAACAAGGGAAATGAAGAGGATCAAAGCAGGCGTTCAGTTTTTTGTGGCGAGGTGGGGGGGGCACCCACATGTCCTCCACTCTTTTCCCCCTCTCTCTCTCTCTCTCTCGCTCTTTTCTCCCAGTGCTTTTGTTTCTCTTATGGGTTTATTTATCTTAAAATCGCCCCCCCCCCCCCCTTTCCCCGTCATCTGTCAAAAACATCTTTCCTCAATAATTTTCAAACCCACGCTTTCTGTGTCTCCCCTTCTCGCTGCATTTCCTTTTATGTCTCTCAATCATCCTCACTGTCAAAACATCTTTGTCTCTCTGTGTCCACAGTCTCTCACTGGCTCCCTCACCCCCGTCTCTCTCTTTCTCTCCCCATAGCAAACAAATGCATTTAGAGCTTCCTCGTGCCAGTGGACTACATATCCATGAATAGTGCGTTTAAATGTTCACTGCTACACACCAAAGAACAATCACATAATTCTATGAAATCCCGAGTCCTCAAGCACACATGCCCCCGCATCTTACAAACAGGGAGGAATAAAAGGAAGAGGCTCACTCGCACAAACACGCTGCCAGAATAAAAGCCTACAGTGCAGTTAAAGGTTTTTATGCCAACGCTATCTTGCTTATGAATATACACATGTATTTGCTTTTTTTTTTTTTTTTTTAATAAACAGTTATTTGACATGCATCCCCCTTTTCTATTGTAACTTCAGCCTTTAAAAAAACAGCACTTTTGCAGAATAATTTAAATCTAACTTGATTTTAACGTGTTCTGGAAAAAGTGTGTACAATTTAGAATTTAAGCCGAATCTATTTAGAGCTACATGGATAACCAGCACTGAGAGCCAACCTCTATATCTGACTCCTGTAATTACATGTAACATGAATAGAAGGAAGAGTTTGTAAAGATTATATCTTAGATATAGATTTTATTGAAAGTCTTATTCCAGCATCTTGTTGTTCTATTTCTAAAACAGTTAGCTCTGATGCCGCTGGCCAGATATTCAGCTACTCTACTGATTACCTGCAGATGACAGGGACCTACAGTATATTGTGATATCTATACAGTACAGGATCTCTATCACCCCCCCCCCACACACACACACACATCCCTTTCTTCCTCCCTCCCTAAAGGGATAAAAGGTGGGAAGCAGCACAGCTAACAAGTGTTTCAAACATCCACCCAGAATATTGAGAAATCCCAGAGCAGCAGACAGGCGGGCAGGTGCTATTCATGGAGTCAGAGAGATAATGAGGAGAGAACTAGGGAGAGAATGATGTGCCAATGAACTGTTACAGTGTCTTCATGGGAGTATGTGTGTGTCTTGAGGAGGGAGGGGACATAAAAAAAAAAATGAATCTGTGCAGGCACTTTCTCATCACCTGAAAATTACCAGGAAAGTATGACGCTCTAGTGTAAAGGTAATGTGCTCAGAGATGTTATGAAACTGAATTAATTTTTTTCTTATCTTTCCTTTGTGGCATGAGGAAATGTTGATTGTGAATAAATGGATCATAACAAAGTTAAAAAGAAGTTAATGGCAATCATTAGCACTATTACAAAACGACTTACGGGGATGTACAGTACTTTAGCAATAACGTTTAATCTACCGGAGCGTTTTAATTTAAGTAAAGCTGGACTGAAAGCACATATGAAAAGGAACACTAATGGAAAAGGTAATGGGGACCCTCTATGCTCTTTTTAATTTCTGTCATATATAAACTGACAGCAATAGATGAGATGGCCATCTCAAGCACACAGCTCTGACTCGTAAACCAACCAATCAGAAGAAAATTGGGTTATTCTACAGTCATAAGGAAACAGTGGTTGGACCAAAAGAATTGTGACTTGTGATCTGGCGATATTGTTACCTTTGAAATGCGGTCTTCAAAGCAGCTTTGGTGATGACAGCGATAACACAGAGACAGTCTGATGTCATTTTACAATTAAATGGGTCAAGATGGCAATTACTTGCAATCTGTTTTTAAAATACAGTGAATAACTATGAGAAATGGTTGAAAATTGCAAATTTGTTGCTGTCTGTTCCAAATCTGTTTCCGTCTACATACACAAAGAGATTCAGACAGAACCTCATATAGCTGAAAACTTCAGAAATTCCTCCACAAATAGTTTAACTGCAAAATGACATAGGCGAACGACATGGTTTGACATAGGAGAAAAACCAGCGGGCAAAAAATTGAGTCAGGTCCCCTTTTACGCAGATGCCTGTCACAGATGATTTGCACTCAGTGGTGCAGACTGGATTAGGTCAGTTGCAAAGGCTGGGCAATCTGTCTGCATTTATAAATTAGAAGGCAATTATTTGCCAACCTTTGCCAATCTAAGAGGGATTGATCAACCAATCGTTAATGGAGACCTTAAAAGACGAGAAGCTAAAGTGGCTTGTTTCAGGCAAGACTTCAGTACAGGTTAAACAGGGATTGTTTTGAACTGGGAATCATGCAAAGCTGCTGCAATAGAGCCTAGTCATGTTTATTACTTTGTATCTGAGAAAATATTGTGTTTCTTCTTCCTAGCACAAATGAACCAAAAAGAAATATTTAGAAAAAAGCAAACGATATATCAAGCACATTGCCTGAAGGTAGACGATGTACTGAGATGATGTCATACCCAGCAGGGACTGTGGATGAAGTGAGCGCATGTGAGGAGAAGGCTTTGGTGGAGGCAAGTGTCGGTCTGATGTATTAGCAACACTGTTGTGTTTGTCCTGAATAACATAACATATTAAGAAGCAAACTGATGCCGGGGCTGAATCCAACAAGATGGACAAAACAAAACAGAAGTTTGCTCTGTCTTTGTCAGGATCAGTACTGCCCCCAGAAATTATGGTGATATTTATGCTCTGTGTTTCTAAAAGGGATGAAACCATGTATTTGGAATGTGTTCAGTGTCTCTATTTTTCTGAATACTGAAAATATCAGAAGGAGCAAGTCTTTTTGAGACCAGAGATCTAAATTATGATTAGGCGAGCACTCCACTGTTTTAGCACTGCATTGTAACACTGTCAGAGATGGACAAAGGATCAAAACAGATGCAGCAGATTCAGAGATTTAAATTTTTCATTCTTGTCGCACTCAAACAACAACCGGCTCAGTGACATCACTTCAGACAAGTCATTTCACGCAGCTCCCTCTGAGATACAAAAAGGCTTTGCACAACTTTTTTACATATGCACGAACACTCCCCAATGCATGTAAACAAACTGAAGCGTAAAAACAGCAGTGCTTAACCAACCAAGAGCCTAAATATTAAAACTTTTGTCTTGCTTTGGATGCTAGAAGTGAAAACTGTTTCGCTAGAAAGGAAAAGCAAAGACATCTGTGAATGTTTTGAACTTTCAGTATCAAGAAATTTGTGACTTGCAAGATATCCTCAGTATGTTTTAGGATTGAGGATGTAAATTATTACAGTTGCATATAAATGCACCTATTTATTAAAACTTCAGAGTTTTAATAAATAGCCTCACTGACCTCTTTAAATTTGACTTTGGATTTGGCAAGATTGTTGTTGCCTAATGGGCGGTGGTTTAATGAGAATGGTCCAAAAAAGAGAAATCAGTTCTCTGGGCACAGATGCTTTGATTATGCCAGAGGAGAATTAGCAGACTCCTTTGAGTTGACAAGAACGCAACGGTAACTTGTTACAAACTCGGCGTCCAGAAGAGAATCAACACAGAATGTCAAACCTCGAAGAAGATGGGCTACAGCAGTGCACCACAGGGCAGCTGTTGCTACAATGTAGCTTGCCATCACCAGTGTGTGAATGGGTGAATGACTGAATGTAGTGTAAGACCACACCGCATGTCACTCCTATGAGCTAAGAACAGAAAGCTGATGCTACAATTCCCATGAGGTCACCAAAATTGGACAATAGAAGGCTAGAAAAATGTTGCCCTGTCCAGACCAAATTTCTGATGGAACAATTAAATCGTTGGGTCAGAATTTGATGTAAACCACATTAAAACATGTCTTGTATCAGTGGTTCAGGATGGTGATGGTGTAATTGTGCGGGAGAATTCTTTTCTTGCCACACCAACTGAGCATTGTTTAAACACCACACCCGGCCTGAGTATTGATGCCCACCATGTCCAACACATCAAACTATGTCCATCTAGTGATGGACTGAGCTTCTCAAACTGGTTTCTTGAACACAACAATAATTTCCCTGGACTCAAAAGACCTCCACAGTCACTAGATCTCAATCAAACAGAAGACCTTGGGATGTGGTAGAACAGGAGATCATCGTGGGTGTGCAGCCAACTATGATGTTGCCATGTGGACATGGACCAAAGTCTCTGAGGACTGTTTTCAGCACCTTGTTGAATCTATTCCATGAAGAATTAAGGCAAATTTGAAAGCAATAGAGTTTCAATTGGCTATTAGTAAGATGTATATAAATAGATGGACTTTGAATGTATTACTGACCTTCCAAAAGTTGATTCTGTTCATCTGGACGTAGCGTTTTGTGGGAGAAACGTTTCATCACTCATCCACGTGACTTCTTCAGTCTCAGCTGACTGCAGGTTTCCCCAATCTTATAAACAGTACATTGGATAATGACTGAAATCAGCCAAGTGAAGGAACAATGGGCTGGGAGGTCAGTTCCTTAATCTTAATTATGCAAATTCTCATGACCATTGATCAACAACCACTGATCAAAGCCCACTGATCAATGGCCAATGGCCATGAGTATTACTGTATTATGAATATTACTGACTATTAAAAAATTCCTAAGCAAACACGTACTGGTGTATGTACAGAAAAGCTCAGCTATGAGAGCTGCAAGCTGACATGAACTAACACCTCAGAGTATCATCAGACAGCATAAGCTGCAGACCTGAAATATTATGTGGTCTGATGCTGAGCAGTCTGTTTATTTTACAGAAGTTGCTATGCCACAGGAGGACGCAGCCAACGAGGCGTGAGGAAGGAGCGAAGAGGAGGAAGCTTAGCGAGCCCGAGCTGGCCGAAAAGTAAAGCTGGAAAGCCCGCGCGCACGCTTCACAAGCTGTGTGCCATGAATTAATAACCACAGCACATTAACAGTTGACAGTAATAATTATCATATTTTACTATTGTTGCAACTGATGCAACACTACTATTTGACGGCTGCAGTGAGAACAGTCAATTTGTAGTCACTCCTACTTCGATACTATGTAACTCGACTTCAGTACAGATTTTCACAGTAGGCCCGCCTGGCCTAGATCACACCAAAGAACAGCCCTCCTCCCACCCACCAGTGTCTAAAGCAAGTCAGGAGCCAGTCGTATCAAAATGACTTTTTAAAGAGGATCCTTTGAAGCCGTGCCTCTGTTAGGCCCCAGACCAGCCTCTTGTGTGGCTTCACAGCTGCAGAAGCAGCATGAAGCAAAAACAAAAGAGAGCAGCAAGGACGGAGAGATAGAGCGGCGAAGGAGGACGACTAATCTGCTGTCCATTATGTTGTTTTCATCACATGCAGTTTAAAGGAAAATGGTGTAAACGCTTTCTTGTTTTAACAGGAAAGTGATAGGACCAGTTCTCACATTTTAATCAAGCAGAGGGAGAGAGAGAGGGAAAAAACAATCACTAAAGGGGGGGTGACACAAGCACGATCACAGGGGAAGAGAAATACAGACAAGCGCGGTGAGATGTGGTAGACAGGCCTTTATAAAAAAAAGGAGTGACGAAGTGACAGAGAGACTGACTGAGTAAGAGGAAAAGGGCCATCGCCATAAATAAAATTATAAGGAAGGAATAAAAGAGATAGAGCGGCAGACAGTGATAGATAGACAGTTAGATTGTGCGGGAAATGAGAGAGGGAATCGGCAACACGATCACAAGAGCGGAAGGGAAATAAGACTGGGCGTTTGGATTGAAAAGAAATGGGTAATGAGATGCTAATGTAACAACAAAGGAGAGTGTGCCCTCCGGGGGGAGCTATGCTACAGCAAGCTGCTTTAGTCTGAATGCAGCAGAGGGGGGAATTTAATTTTAAAACGCTCTTTATTAAACTACTGTAATGCACGCAGATTCATTCAGGTGCACATACAGTCATTAAAGTCAGACCAAATCTCCATCTCCAAATCCATCTCTAAGCTGAAAAAAAGAGGGGTCCTCAGAAATGGGGTAATAAGGTGGCAAAAATGGGAAGAAGTGCTCACACCCTGGTACGTAATGCCCTCCTGTCTCCATTCTGATATGAGGTAAGGTTGGGGACAAGGTCTACCGAGGACAAAATCTATCCTGAGGAGGAGCAAATGAACAAAACCAAGAGGAGCGACACAAAGAAATACCAAGAAACGATGGACACTCACGGGAAAACACGGACAGAGTGTTGGTGAAAAATGAGGAGAATAGAGACTTTGTGATAGCAGACTGGCTTTTGAGTGGGAGGAGGAGACGAAGCTTTACAATCAAAGGGGAATAATGGAGAAATCTATGGTACAAACAACGTACGGTAATTACTCAAGGGACTGAGTGCTGAATAGGAGTGATGCAGAGAGGTAAAGAATGACTGGGCAGTACTCAGGAGACCATCAAAGAGAATATAGAAGGAGGTGAAGAGCACCTGTGACAGATTCAAGCCTAGAGATATTACAAACGCACTATGAAAATTTTTTTAAAAAGGTGGAAAATCATTATAACATGTCCTCAAGAGGATCTCGAGAATGAGCGAATGCTAAAGCGCAATGAATGAAAAATAAAAGCAAGCTTAAGGCCGCGTGTAAACCTGGAGGGATCGCGAGATATTTGAGCTATAAAGAGATGCAGAGGTAACTGAGGTGTGTGCGTGGAAACAGTGCAGGCTCCGTGTGTTGGCTGAGGCACAAAGAGCAGATAAAAAAAAAGTTATAGTCACATCTCAAGAGGTTGTTGTGTTTTTGAACATATAGAGAGATGAAACACAAGGCTGAGGAAAATCCCTTTGGAGATTCAGGTGAAGAGGTTGGGTCGTGCAGAAAAGAAAGAGTCAGCTTAATTTTTTTTAAACTGCAAATCCACAGCACTGAAATAGACTGGCGACCTGTCTATACCCCACCTCTCAACCAATGACAGCTGGCTAACTGGAAGAAAAAGGATGGATGGATACCACAAAGAGACCAGCTTTTTACAACATCAGTGATAGTCAGTTTAAGTTTGTCTCAGTCGGTAAATCAGAAAAATGGCCATATACATCATCAGCTCTTTGCTTGACTGAACAGCCAAGCAGTCTCCAAAAAAATACAAATAAAAATACGTTCCCATATAACTAGATTGCTTTCTCAGTGATGTTTCAAGAGAAACCAGTTTTCTCTCCGGCAAAACACCTTATAATTTAAAAGATCAATAAAGACTGCATGAGGGGGCGGATAAGCAGAATGGTGGCAACATAATCTGTGAGACTAGGGTTCATTTAAAGGGACTGTCATTATTTCACTTACTTTAGTGTCTGTTTTAATTTGCCGTTTACTTTCATTTTCACTTGCCCTTTGATTACGTTTAGGCACAAAAAGCTGAAAGTAAGTACCCATCAGTTGGATCAGACATTAAACAGCTTTTGCTTTTGCTCCAGGCGCTACCCCTTGCCAAATCCAAATTGAGTATTTCCAGTAGTGAGAGCACATCTGACACAGCGAAGCGCCTACTGTGTGATGCATATGAGAGAGGGAACCTGTGGACAATGTCTGGGCCTGATTTTCCCAACACTGTCCCGATTTCGTGTTAGCTTCCTGAAAAGGGGAGACACTATGAAAGCAAGAACACAAAGATCAAAGATATGTTGGTGACACACACGCACACAAAAAAAAAATGCTTTCCTCAATTTAAAAATGTACATTACTTGTTTAGGAATATCATTTTTAGGATACAGGGCCCTACTGGAGGCACTATTGTCAATTGCAAAACCTCTATTTCTAGTCAGCTCTCTATGGCACTACTTGACTAAACAGCTTTCATCAACATTAAACATTAACATTTGATCTCATGTAAGAGTAAGAAATTATATTTCTAGGCTGAATTTAAATGCAAAGACCCTTATTTTAATGCTAAAAAGTGCTAATTTTGCATATTTTGCTATTTCTGCTGTAACTCTGAGGATCCTCAGGCTTGGAGCATGTTAACAGTAGCACAGGCTAATTGGGTTTCCGTTCTTAATCAGGCCAATTAATTAGGAAATGCAGCTTGATCCATGAGAGCTTCACCGGGTCATTTAGGGATTACAGGGAAAGAAGAAGAGTTGTGGGAAGAGCAGGAACATATGAGGGAAAAGGTCTTTGTGACAGATCCCTTCACCCTTGTGCTGAATGTTATCACTAAACGGACTCATGGACGAGGGGGTAATTACCCATTTGTGACAGTTAATCAAAATCAATCACTTCCTTCGAGAGTCACTGAATTGAAAAGTGGTTCAGCCAATTCATGCGTTTTTTCCCCAAGGGACACATTTTGCTCTTCATCCACCATGAGAAACACAGGAAGAGATTGCAGAAAGCGATGCAGGAGTGAGGGAATAGAAAGCGAAGAGAACATCCACCAGCAGACGGCTGTAAAATGTGCTTTTATGTCTCCATCCGTTTGCTCTGTGTGACTCCAACTTACAGAGGTTTCTAAAATTTCCAACAAGACCTAAATACACAGCTGAATTTAAAACATTTTTTTTTTTATTTCTGCTGTGCTTGCTACACAGCACATCATTTTGTTCCACAGCACAAAACACATTAAACCTCGGAGACTTTAGATTGCTGTAGATTTCTTTCAGTTATAGCTTCCAAATGATGTTCGGGCCAAATCAAGCTGAAATGTCCTGTTGTGAGTTAAGCCTGATGAGCACAGCAGGGACCAAAGCGCTGAAATGTTGAAGAAAATGTGCCTTAACAGTCACACTCACCTCCACAAAGAGGAAGCAGGGCACGATGTAGGTGCTGGTTTTCTGAAAGCCTCTGTCTGCAGGAAGGTTCCTCATTGTCCTCTCCTGTGCTGACAGGCGACTGTCCATCATCTGTTGGGGAAAAGAAAAAGTCTCTGTAAAGCTTCAGTCTACTGGATTTATAGTGTTGAACTAATCCTTATACTGAGCCTTTGTGCGGCTACTCGCTTCATCCACTGTCTGAAAGAAGCTGCTTTAGCTCCTCACCTCACTGCTTTCCACTGACTGGCTGCCCCCTGCAAACAAATAGGTTTGAACAGCAGGTAGATGAGGGTCCAGTTCTTTATAGCCAGGACTGTGGCTCTGAGCACTGTGGCAATATTGCCTCTCACTGTCATCATACAGAACCAAGAGTAGAGAAAATGATCTGAAACTGAGTGTTTAGAGCAGTTTGAAGCCTGAATGTTTGGCTTACGCTGACTATTTGTATACACACTGACCTCACGTTGTCTCACGTGTATTGAGGAGATTTTGGACAGAATCAGAGTCAATATTAAGCTTTGGCAGTGGTTAATAATTGATTTGAAATGTTGTATTTGCAAAAAAGAAACCCATCAAAGAGACTGACACTTCAGTTTGGTCACTTTCTTCAACTTTGTACCTAATATGAGTCACTAAATAGTTCTGGGCAATAAAAAGTGGTAGTTAATATAGTGCCAATCATAGAGTGGACTGTGTGTGAGTGGAAAAGCCTGTATAGCCTGTGTAGCAGATTGTTGTACAGTTTTTTGTGTATCACTACATCCTGTGATGGTTTCAAATATATTTGTTTTAAAATATGCTAGAGAAAACCTCTGCAAGGCCTTACTCATAGAAAAAGAGGTCAGCATGCTAGAAAAATCGTTTTTATGCTGTTTTTGTTCGGAGAATGCTGAACAATCAGACTGCAATAAACTTTACAATGAAGCAATGTTCAAACACAGCAAAATACATTTAAAAAGCACTGCATGCTGCTGAAGTTCAGTTCAGATCTAGTGTTGTGCAAACCTTTTGAGCTACCCTCTCATTTCTCTTTACTTTGCCTCTAATAACAATAGTTCTCGTGCATTTTATAACTTTGCCACTGACCCTTTTTTGCTAAGCTACTTACACTCACCTATGAATCATTCAAGCTTAAAAAAGGCACCTAACTCAGAGGGTGAACCTGTGTTGTGTCTACAGACAACTTTGCAAAGAAACAAATGTACATTTTACTGTTTGACACTTTAATTTGTTTCTTTAATTGATTCTATAAAAATACCTGGGATAACACAGCCATAAACAGTATTTTTGCACCAACAAGGTGATTTTGAAATAGCTATTAGCTGAAAACCTGGCATATCTTGAGAAAAGGTCTTAGTGGTGAGATGGCTGTCAAGAAGCCATTCTTAAGAAAGTGAAACAAGGAGAATGGATGAGGGATGCCAAATAAACACAAACTGGATTGAAAATCAGTGGCATCCTATGAAGTGATGGATCCAAATTTTTGTTTTAAATCACTGTTGTATGGAGGAGGTTAGGAGAACGATACAGCAGTGACTGTCTATAGCCATCTGCAAAACATGGTGGAGACTGTTAAGGTTTGGGGCTGCATTTAAGCCAGTGGTGTTTGTCTTGTCAAAATTTAAGAAAGTACTGTCAGATTGTGATCTACCATGAAATACCATCTGAAAAGTGCCCGATTGACATCATCTTTCATCACATCAATGATCGCGAACAGATACTGGATAGAAAACCAAACACTGGACCACTATCAGTCATAGACTGGCCTCCCCAGAGCCCGGACCTCAACATTATTGAATCAGTGTGGGATTGCCTTGACAGAGAGCAGAACAAAAGGCAGCCAGCATCCAAAGAAGAGCTTTGAATCTCCTTAAAGAAGCCTCAAGATCTTTCTTCTTATTTCTTTAAATAGTCTCAGGGAAAGCTTGTTTAAGACAGTTCAGGCTGTTTTCATATTAAATATTGACTTTCAAGCTCATTAGAATTGTAGAAACTCTGTTTTGTACTATTTACTGTATTTCATTTATATTTCTACATTTGAATAAATGCACCATTTTCCATTTTCCTGGCAAAATATAAAGAAATGACAAGCGACACAAGACTTTTATACAGTGGTGTATTTGCATGATCAATTTATGCTGCTTTATAGTTCTATGAGATAGGATGTTTAGTTGTTTTTAAATTTCCTTCATTTACTAGTGTGATGATTAAACTGTTATCTCACAGCGAGAAAGGTCAAATCCAGTCTGCTTTTCTGTGTGGGGTTTCTGTGTTCGCCCCATGTCTCTGTGGGTTATCTCTGGCTACTGCCACGGTCTAAAGACATGCATGTGGTTAGGTTAACAGGTGTTTCTAACTTGGCCATGGATGTAAATGTGAGTGGGGATGGTTATCTGTCTCTATGTGTTAGCCTTGTGATAGACTGGTGATCCTGCGTCTCACCCTGGGATAGGCTCCCAGGTTGTTGCCCCCATGCAACCCTGAATTGGATAAACAGATAAAAATGGATAGGTGGACACTTACTTGCCTAAAAGTGAGTACTTATTTTGTAGAATATATAACTAATAAATTAAGATATAAAATTGTTGATTAACTCTGTGGTATATAAAGTAGATTGAACCTACCTTTACCAAGTCAATATCAAAGTGTTTTTTACGCACATCTTCTTCTGCAGCAGTTTCAGTCTTCACTGCTTACAGTCAAGGCTGAAAATGCCTCTGCACCATGCATGAATTGAGACCCTGGGTGCAGAAGGATATTTGGACTGTGATAAGAGTATGATGTTTTCTTGAAGACATACAAGAAAGTGTATTCTAATGTCTCTTATTTAATTATGATATTTATTTGAGAAAATATACATCACATGAAAATATATAAGCTGCCCTGTCTCGTAAAGATAATAAATCATTAATCAACTCCAGAAATCACTTTGTTGTCGATCCCAGCCCCGCCTCTTCTAAAATTTTCATGCAGTTTTGAATAATCTTGATTACAAACTGGCAAACAACCACCAATCATCTCCTTGGCAGACTAGTAATTTTTCATTTGACCTAAAACACAACCCCCCTGACATTTCCCATGGTGAGTTTTTAGGGGGGATTTTTTCAAAGTATATTCTTCTTCATTTAATAATGAAAAAAATGGACCTGAAAACTCCTAAATATAATTGAGGAAAGGTTTTCTCACAACTCATCTTGTTAGAGCACCGCTTCTCCTAGCATAAGAGAAAGCTTCACTCGCTATCACTTCATCAGCTCGGTGATGTGTTTCTTTAAAGATATGGTAACGCTTTTCTGGGACTAAATCTTCACGGTGAACAATAGAGGCACCAAGTGTTGTACTACTTAAGATCATTAACTATAATGAGGACACTTTTTGCCTGATGCTCACAATGTGACATCTATCCATTAATAAATTGGCCCCTTTGAAACAGCTTCATATTTTCATAGATAATCATGTCTGAGCACAAAGAGGAAAACCATTTATTATCTATCATCAGTAAGAATACAAAAAGATTATTCCAAAGCAAACACACAACCACAGTTGTATACATCCACACCAGCTCACTCACCAAATTGTCAGGATGCCTGTAAAGACACTCTGCATGACACATCAAAAATGCACACAGGTACACACACGCACACAAACCAGTATGGGTAGGCAATCAAAAGAATTGGAGGGGAAATGAGGTTGAAAGGAGGAGAAGTAGAGTGGAAACAGAGGAGCGATGATCAAAAACAAAAGCCTGACAGTAAGAGATAAGAGCGAGACAAAGTCCTGATGCAGACGTTCGGAAACTCTTCAGAAATCAAGCGGGTGGGGTGAAAGCCAGCAGACTCAGCAACGGGAAATTATAGTGACTGAGGGATAACAGGTACACGCTGAAGAAAAACAGATCCAGTCCCCAAACTGAGAAGAGGTGGTAAGGGGGGGAGATGGTGATAAAAGTCAGAGTAAGAAGAGTAGCTTATGAGTTGCTCAGGGGTTTGTGACATGCAAATGACTGCGCTCATGCTAAATAATGACAGCTACTACTCTTTTAAGTTTAGGAGAGCCTCAAAAGGCTTTCCAATATATCCTCTGATTAACACAGTAAATGCATTTTTCAAGAACTGTGAAATCCTGATATTATCAATCATAAAGCAAAAGGCTTCAGCAATCTTCAATATAATTTTACTCACTCGCAAACCAATTGGTTTTCCTCTCAGATATCGAGCTTAGCCCCCTCCCCGATCTCCCTGACAACAATTATCTTGCTGACTTTATGGCTTAGTGAGAGTCTCTGCTGCCTTGTCAGCCCTTTCCCCAATCAATGGTCATTATGGGTGAGAGGAGAAGGAAGGCACTTCACAAGTTTGGAGTGTGTCCATGCATTCGTTGTGCACTTGACCCCCTATCAGTCACATCCTAAAATGATAGAAGCCAGATTAAAAATAAAATAAGAGTAAAAACAAGGTAAATGATTCATTCCTGTTTACACAAACACTAAAAATTCACCATCTTGTTATTCGTGACGGCGATTCAAAGTGCACATTTGCATGACGAACAGGAGCACGGCAGTTAAACGCTGTCATAGTATGCATAGTAGAGATACAATATATGCATTAATAAAGAAAGAATTAAAGATGTAATACTCTGACAACCCGGAATTCATTTAGATCTTCTCTCATCTTTAACAGCTTTTTTTCCCCTAGCAGATAATTTAAGCTCATACATATATGCTATCAAAGCTTTTTCTGACTTCTGAGGCAGCAACAAGATAAGATTTAAGGAACTTATTTTTTTATATAATCATCTTATGCTGTGAAAGGAGTGAAAAAATTATATTTTTGTCACTTTAAACATGGAAGATTTCTAAATTAAAAATCCCAATTTGGGCAAAAATCACCCTCAGGTGACATTGTGCACAAACTTAAAGAATCAGTGGTTCCTCTGCAGTTATCAAACATCATGTCCCGCTATTTATAGACCTGAATGAGGCTTGTTAATGACCAAAAATTCTTATAATATTCAAGAATTTCCTTCAGACATGTACGCTTAATGAAGAAACGGACATAAGTATTCATGCTGTGGTTCATATAAATGTATTTGATTCTTTAATTTCAAGGCCACCTGTCTGCTTCATTAATTAAACACTATTCCACTGTAAGGTTCTGCTTCAGAGCATGAAAGACAAGATTGTTTAGGTTATGGCAGGAGATCAAAAGACTGTGTATTGTATATGCATACATTCCCACACAGGGGGCTGCATGCTGTAAATACTGTATTTGGGTCTTCTTTTATGTTCCCATCTTCCAAAGCAGTGAGAAGCAATCAGGCATAAGGCAGCTGTGTCTGATTGTCTTTTGTGTTGCTGTCCATGTTGCTCACAATGATTTTTTTCACCCTTAAGCCTTGCATTGGTAGCACAGCACAAAAAGAGTTAGTCACTATCTCACACATGCACAGGTGCATTCACACATTTGCGCCGGCTGATATTCATGCAAATGTGTGCACGGGCTAATGCGTGCACGCATACAACTGACCAGTATTTCAATATTCATAGCATGTCAGTTTGGATGTCAGTCCAACAAGTGGTGTCACACAGCTGCGTGCGAGTCTGTGTGTGTGTGTGTGTGTGTGTGTGAGAGAGAGAGAGAAGGAGAGGAGAAGAGAGATAAGAGGAGAGAGAAGGAGAGAGAGGGGAGAGAGACATCCTACAGAGAATTCCTGCTGTGCTGCTCCTCAGGTTCAACAATGTGGGTCACACTGATGCACATCTGCACTCACACTTTTTCCTTTTCGCACTCTCTTGCACACACACACACACCCCCACACTCACGCAAATTTAGGAACAAAATGTTTCCCAAAAGAGCCAGAAGAAAAAAACACAGCAGTAACTGGTTTGAAAAAGTCTCACCTTCTATGTCTTTTTGTTGGAAGCAGTGCTGCTGCAAAGTAACGGCTGCCACCTCACAGTTTCTGTCTCTAGGAGGTTGTGCTCCTGCAGCGGACTTCCATTCTGAGGTTTTGTTGTGGTCTCAGCTCCGCTTCTTTCTCTTTTCCCCTTCTCGTCTCTTTCAAAGCAAAAACGCCCCTCACTTCCGCCGCTCCGCCACTGAGAAGCCCTCGGCGGTGAGTGTGAATAGAGAGAGATAGAGAGCTTGCCCGCTGCCAGGCACTCTGCCTCCAGCCAGCCAAGTCTATATCTGTCTGCACTCTGCCGCTAGGTCACTAAGCTAAATATGATGATCTTCAACAGCACTTCAAGGCTAATTAGTCAAGTGAAGGGATCCATGGGCTTGGTGAGGGAGCCTGCTCAGTTGCCGGTGGATATGAGGAGAGGGAGAGAAAGAAAGCGAGAGAGAAAATGTGTGTGTGCATCTGTATGCGTGTGTGGAAGAGGAAGAAGAGGAGGAGGAGAAGCAAAGAGGAGAAGAAGAAAAAACAGAGTTGGAAGAGGGAACAAGAGAATGAGAACGCAGGAGTGGAGACTGAGAGTAGAAAGCAGCCAGAATGTGTATGAGAGAGAGAGAGAGCAGAGAGAGAGAGAGCAAGAGAGAGAGAGAGAGAGAGAGCATTAGATAAAGAGAGAAGGAGGGACTGTATGTGTGTCAAGCAACACAGTGGCTAAAATGGTAGATGCTGTGCACTTTAGTACCCT
Organism: Simochromis diagramma; assembly: GCF_900408965.1. Classification (NCBI taxonomy): domain Eukaryota; kingdom Metazoa; phylum Chordata; class Actinopteri; order Cichliformes; family Cichlidae; genus Simochromis; species Simochromis diagramma. The sequence goes on from NW_024386792.1 coordinate 12,722,353, forward strand.
AGGAAACCACTTTGACACAGGAAGACATCATGTACTCTGTGAGAGCGAGTGTACTGTTGTGTGTTGTGTAATTATGGTAAAGTGGAAAGCCAAAGCAATGGAGAAAAAAAATTAACTAATGGTATGGTGCCATTTCGTATGTGTGCGTGTGTGTGTGTGTGTGCTTATGTATCTAAATTCAACGGTGGGTTCAGGTGAGCTGCAGGGACTTGACTTTGGACAGTCAGAAGTAGGTTAATGATGCATCGTCAAGCGGAAAAGTGGGATGCATCCCCCACACGCTTCAATGTAGGTCACGGGCCTTCAGGTGAAAGTTCACGGGCAGCTTTCTGGGCTATTGTATGTACGTAAGAGCACACTGCATAATTTTTAATAAATTCTGCCTCCCTCAGGGCTAAAACGAAACCTTGTGCATTTCTGTGGCCGCGCATGCATATACATGTTGATGTGCTGGTAACCTTTGGTAAATATTTAGACATGCTGCAGAGGCTGAACTGTTGGACCACTGTGAAATAACCAGGCAGCACTGTTGCACAGGTCTGTACTTCTTTGTCTCATAAAGGCATCGCAATTACATTCATCAATGGGTGGACGTAGCCTGCACAGATTATATTGTGAGCTTATACTTTACTTCTTTATGCTGTAGTGTCTTGTCTTGGCTGGCTGTTCACACTGACAGAGGACGTGGCATCCACTGAAGATGCATTCGGACTACTGGCACATCATACAGCTGCGGCTTCACATTGACTGCAAAGAAAAAAATGACAAAGACAAGAAAAAAAGATTGTTGTTGCATTCACAGACACACAGAGCTCTGAAACAGAAGGAACTCCGATAATTCATATTTCAATCATACATATTAGTACAAACACACACATGCACATACAAAACCAAACAACAAAAAAACACCTAAAATCATAACCTTTTCTAAATGCACTGTAACAAAATTTGTGTTCTAAGTTTCGTTTTGTTGTTGATAGAATTTGCTGATTTTGTTGTGGCTATGTGGGCTTCCTCTGGGGCTCCAACCCACTCTAACTTAGATAAAAACAAAACAACACTTACATAGATATATATGTAAGTGTTTTTAGTCCTTGTAAGGCACACACACACACACACACACACACACACACACACACACAACAACAACAACAACAACAACAACAACAACAAAAACATAATCTCAGAGAGATTGAGAGAGCTTTTGATCTGAAATTACCAATCCATTTTTCAAACCTCTTCCTTTTAAATTTCCACCCACTACTTCCAAAACCCCAGCCTTAGATGACAAGCTGAAACCAAGCTTGTTTACGATATCTGCATCCCTCTTAAATATATAAAAGCGAGGCAATAATAGCAAATTGCATCTTGAGACTATAGCATTATGATGAATGAAATCTAAAGAGAATAAAAGAATAAGTAAAGGTGTTTGGCATCCCTATTGCTAACACAGTTTTTTGAATACATCTCCGTCGTTAACAGGAAGCCACCCACCTTTCTAATGCACTCAAACGAATCATTCACAGCTGGAGAGGGACAACGGACCACATGTGGTAAAGTGTGTTTCTTTTTTTCTGAAAATCAGAGATAATATCACGTGGTGTCACAGATGTCATGGTTCCCATGGTAACTTAATACATTCATTGAATGGTATATCAAGGAAAGAAATGTGAATACGCAGAAACGTTTATGCTTTACAGCACAAACGCAATGTAGATTCAACAAGTGCCCCTTAATAATGACCTTGCCTTAATGACACCACTTGTAAAACACACAGGAAAAAAAAAACACTTTAGCAACTAGCCTAACTCACTGCTCTCGGAAGCAACAAAAAAGTGTTGGGCATGAAAAAATAATAAAAGAAAATCATATCAATAACTGCACAGCTAATAAATCTGAATAAAAAAAAATAAGGATAAGTGGATTTTTTTTTTGCACAGATACAAATTTCCTGTCACCACAGCACCTGCTTCCTGCGAGGACATCATAAGAACTGCAGTATTTTTTGTGACTACATTAATATCTGTCTTTTATAACCTCCCAAAGGAGAGCTACTTTTTCCATCCCATCACTTTAGCCCAAACACTGCAGGTGTACATTTTTCTGTAATATCTCTTCTACGACAGCTGATGCTTTTAGATATGCCCGTCTGGTCTAATACCACGATGTATGTCTGACTAACTTAGATTGCATCACGCTTTCTAAGAACAGAAAAAGCACGAAAAGTTGACAAAGTCAAGGGCAAAACAAGCAAGGTAAGACACTGCAGAGCTCTTTAAATAGAGCAAGCACACAGAGGTGGGCGTGTGTAGCCTGCAAACACTGAGACACACAAGTGCAGTGGACATGCACACAAACAGAAACACATGCAGTACACTTATCATCTTTACAGTCATTTTGAACACACTCCTTATAGCCCCATCTATAGGAACTACAGCTTTGTGTTTACAATAGACTTCACAAATCTTTATTAAGTTTGCAGCTAATGTTTTATTAGAGAGTGGCAGAATCTAAATCTTCACAGGTCACAGGTTTGCACTAGAAAGGACTTTTCAGGCATGGAAGTAATGTAAAAACAGTCATGTGATGCTGATAGCCTAATCAACATTTACATCACAAGTGGATCACATGACTGTTTGAATACCGGTGATGGTGAATAAAGGTGAAGCTTAACATTACTTAAATGCCTGAAAACACACACATAAACACACACACAATTGTTTGCAAGCACCAGATGAAGTCCAAAGATTTACTCCTTCACTGTCACATCTTATGTCAGCACTGTTTTCAGCCCCAGGTTTTACCTTTGTGCTGACAAGCGTCTGCCCTGTTAATGTTTGCCTTAACAACTGTGCTCACACTGGTTTGTTAGAAGACACAAGGTGTTTTCACCAATGAACCGCAACCCCAATGTTTTCTAGATACAGAGCATCTGATGACCAGGGTGCATGTAAAAACAAAGTCTCCTACTCTCCTACTACAGTTGTTTGTGTGATGCTGGATTGCCAAAAATGTATGAATGAAGTGTATTATTTCGTGCTGTTTGCTACAACTGTGGAAAGTACCTGTTTACCTGATTATGTGTGAGAACACCTACACGGCAAACAACCTGACTGAACCTCACTGAGATAATTCTGTCTCTTAAAAACCACAAAACCCTGTCAGTAAACCGCCCATTAGAAACCAGTGTTCCCACTTCCTCTTTACATTTGTATTGTGTTTACATAAGCACGCGGACAAGAACAGCGCTTTTTTCAAACTATGCTATTAAAACAGATGCAGGCAAACAAAGAGCCGTGCTGGTACTTCTACACGTGAACACAAAGGTACAAAAAGCCTGTGCATGCAGTATTGTTAAAGAAACGCTGCTACCCTGCCAAATACCTCCCCTACAAACACAGACAAAGGACTAGTTGCTGTATTGTTATCTATATGATTTTAGCCTGCGTGCTCCCGCTCTCTCTCTCTCTGGTGTGGTGTGAAAACTGTATCTTGGGGAATTAGAAGTAGGCCGAGTCAGTGGATGCGCTCATTTCATATAATATCACTGTAGGGGATCACAGCCAAGGACATTCTTACTTCAAACTGCCATGGTAGGGACTTTCAGATATAAAGAATTAATCAGATTTTAAGCAAAATGGGATTATAAAGAAGAGACAGCACAGGTCAGCTAAGCTGTGATTCATGAGGCTAAAATACATCTCTAAAGAACTTGTTACGCTTGGACATCAGGGGTTCATACCCTACATTTGGGAAAATTAAAAAAGCAATTAATGGCGGGAAAATGAGGATGAAGTATATGTAGTATAAATGAAATATGACTAAGCTGTAATGATACATAAAAATAGCTTGGCCTAGTTTTATTTCATGGGTCTATAGAGTAGCTGAATAGCGCCTTTGGTCTGTCCTTTCTGTCACTCATAAAATTATTTTATCACTGATATAAAGTGCCCTGAGACTTTTTCCACACGTGAACCATCGATAATGTCATGTGAATCAGGTCAAGACACTGTCTGAAGCTGTCCTTTCTCACATGTGACAAAGAGCCGGAGCTAGATTGCGTCAGCTAATGGGAATACATCGTTGAGTTGCAATGAGCAATGGGAGTACAGGAGGCCAGACAACTACTCAGTAGCTGTAAATTTACTGGACTAAAGGCACTATCGGCCCAACTTTGCACAACTGGACTCACATGTATTTTGTACTAGGGAACTGGCAGGTTAAAGACTGATTAATGGGCAGTCTCCCTGAGTCAGACATTAGTGTTTTCCCATGCACTTCCTCTTAATAATGTCTAGAAAAATCTGCTGCAGGGCACATATGAAAACAACTTTAGTAAGGATTTTGGGCCCAGTGCCTACCAGCTCACCAAAAGTACACCTTGAAATAGATTCTGTCCAAATTAACACACAGATCTGGTGACTGTGAAGATGATAGTGCATTAGATTTTTGGAGGTTAAACGAAATTAGTCTTAATGGAGCTTTTAGGATGATGACCTTGGCTTTCTTGTGGTGCCTGGTGTTTTGGCTCCTTGGTAGACACAAGGACAGCCTAGCTGCTTGCCGACAGTGCAGAGACATACTGAGCTTCTTTATCTGGAAAGCTGATATATAAAAAGGGGTGTGTGACACTGTCTGAGATTAGGACTTCAGAATGGTATAACCGTGACTGCTTTTCACCCTTTTTCCTTGATATGAGGCAATATATCATAACACAAGCATATATATTCTCTACTATTCATCTGCATCTCAACATTCATTTTTCTGCACAAGAGCCTGAATGATTACCAGTAGCAATGAGGCTTTGTTTGTGGGGCACTGTTCAAAACAGTGTGGTTACAAAGTGCTGTACAGAAAGCAGGACAATAGATCACAATCCAAACTCAAAAAGAAAAGCAAACACAGTTAAAATAACAATATATGAAAGCACGGCATAAAACCTGGACAGACAGACTATGAGAGGTAGGCTAAGTAATGAATTAATTAACGATAAGAAGAAATGGATGATAAAGAAATAATATTGTATTATTTATTTAAAAACAACTTTTGGTTAAAGTAAGCTTTGAAGAGTAATTTAAAAGTAGATGCAGAGTTTGTTAGGCTTTAATATGTTCACAAAACAAGCAAAATTACTAACAAAGGCAACAAGAAATTCTTCTTTGTGTCTTTCCCCCCTGCTTTTTAAAATATTGCAAACAGAAAAATAAAGGTTAGGGACATGACACATTAGCTATTCCAAATAAATGTGCAACCCACTCCTACATTACCCTTGTCTCATTTGCTTATTAATATTCCAAACAGCCTCTCGTGTTTCCATCAAGCAACCAGAATGCAGCTGAATTAGTTGATTTCAGGCACCTGTTTACATCAGACACTCAGGAGCATTTAGGCAGATGACCCACGGGTCACACTTTATAAACTAATCCCTGGCTCCCATCCTATATAAATAATAAATACACGCATAGCTTAATGCAGCCCTGAGCAGTTACAGTCTATTAATTTTACAGCTACATATTGGGCAATCCAATATATACCACCCACTTAGCTCACAGCTAGAGGTGTGAGACTGGTCAAAATAATATAAACACCTGTCAGCATAACACAAAGGAGCTGAACAGCATCACAAATAATCATAAAGCTGGATCACAATATATAGGCTACCTAATTACATGCAATTAGCTGCACTTTTACTGCGCAGTCCTCTGAAGTGTTATAATTGCTCTGAGTTCGGTTATTTTTAATAAGCTTCTTTTCCTTTGAAAACAGACAGGAAGCTGGGCTAGCTGTGTTAGATGGGGCTGCCACTGGGTAAATGTATTGCAGATCTAACAGCGGGTTCAAATCAGATAGCATCCACCTCTGCACACATAAGAAAGAGAGAGAGAAAAAAAATCATGCATATTAATTTTGCCACTAATGAAACTGAAACTGAAAGGGATGCTAATAATGATAATTATATTTTTGTTCATACCCTGGTTAGACTTTCGTGATGGTCATACCTTTTAAACGACTTGGCCTTGCACACCTACGAGAAACAAGCATTGAGACTTGGTTTAATACAGTGCAGCTACACAGCTACAAGGAAACGCAAAGAAAAGTAAATACTACAGTAACTGGAGTTTTCGCCGTTACTCTTATGTTAATGTAACGGATCAGAGCCAGAGCCGCAGGTCACAGCTCAGTCCTCGGCAAATAAAAGAGGAAAGCATCTCAACCTGTTGCTTTTGAGGAAAGCTGTTTGTCGGTTTTGCAGCCACTCAGAGCGACAATACCAGGAAACATGAGGCGGCAGCTGCTGTTGTGAGGAGGGCTGGCCTCACGGTAATGACTGGAGTCAGGTAACCGCCGGACAGACCGACTCTGGTCCTCCTCACACACGCATACACTCCAAAAAAGCGGGTTTGGAAGCGCAGGAGAGCGCCGAAAGGCAGGACTCTTTCACTTTTTCAAGCGCTTTCTGTTTGACGAGGACTTTATTTTCTTTCAAAGTAAAAAGTTTCACACATTTGACGACGCGTCGTCCAGCCTTCATGTGACGACTGTCACATTTTGGGGCCAGCTCCGCGCTGAAGCTACTCAGGTGTACAGTTACACTACCCGGGGAGTTTGTGTCGCATTTTTTGTAACTCTTCTTGCTCTCTTCATAAAATTGATTGAGCCGGAAGAAGGGTCGCTTTTCTTTCTCCCCGCATTTTTTTTTTTTAACTTTTCTATTTTGTGTAATTCAGCTTTCCCACTGTGTTGGACTTATAATATCATCAAGCGGGCAAGCCTGAGCTGGTGAGTAACAGCGTAATATTTTCATTTTCCCCGTGAATATTCTTTGCATGATTTGCAACAAGTATTTGGTGTACGTGGTCGGTTGACACCTTTTGAGTTTGAGCCAAGAGGTGGAAGTGAGCCCAGCCAGAGTGTTGGGACAGCCCATGCTGCTGTTGACTTGTCTGACCTCTGTTAAGCATTCTACATTAATGAGTTACCTTTTGATTTAAGCCATTAAGAAATAATTTTAAAAGGGTCGCATATGTTATTTTTTTCGGACCCTCTTTAGTTTCTTTAATCCTGATCAAAAACATTAATACAACTCACAGAGAAAATTTTGGTCCTGCATATTAGGACTTTATCATTTAACCCCCCCTCACCAAAAAACCCCCAACTTTTCACAGTTAAGTATCAGACTATTTGCATCGCTGTTCTCGAATATCTTTCTATCGGTTTTGTGAGATAGGGTAATTACGCCCATGAGGCACAAGTCTGCAGTTCATTTAGAGTAGCTTCAAGAAATGTGGTTTGAGATAGAGGCTCCATCTTTTTGCATGTTTGTAGTTATTGTTGCAGCTGCATGTCACCAGCGGTGCTCGCAGACACCCCGCACACGGATACCCAGCAGGCAGATTTTAAGGTGTGCATATCAGATCAACCACACATTTGTTTTTCTCGCTCTCATGACTCACTAACTTACAGCGGAACACATTGCTGTTTCATCATTTTCACCAACAGCCATGCAGGATCTGTGTTCTGAGTTTCGCTTTTAAACAGCCAGTATTTAACTTGCAGCCTATCAAACAAAGGCTGCTTAGCATGCAGCTGAGTATACTGATTTACAAGCCGAGCGCCCAGCAGGAGCTCCTGACATGGCTCGTCTTCTGTCAGGTTGAAGGACTGAGGGCCTTGAGGCCATTTGGAGAAAGAAGGAGACTGAAATGTCAACCAAGAGCAAGTTGTGCTGCATTCAGCTGCTTTCACATTTTCATCTGTTTGATTCCAACTTGTGTTTTTCTGCTCTTGTACAGTGACAGTTTTATTTTTATCTTAAATAACCATTAAACTCGCTAATATCTTCTGTGAGAAGCCAGACAGCACATCTGTCTAAGATAGCCTCCGAATGTTCCACATTATGTGGACACAAATGAAACATGCATGAAGGGTATTTTTTAATTTCATACTTTCAATGGTGTGGATGTCTTTGTTGCATTTTGGCTGTCACAGCAGTCTCTCTTGCTTTGTGCCATAGTAATAAAGCCAACTCCTGTGTAGCAAAAAGTGATGGCCTGTTTGTTGTTGTTCAGCTGAAAAGTTTTATCTTTGATGCACAAACAATATACCATAGAAGCCAGATCGGCATGCACGTCGCTTGCAGAGCATTTAGATTTTATATGAATCTGCAGAAATCTACACAAATGTGCAAAAAGGAAGAGAGAGCGGGCTGTTAAAGGCAGATAAAAGGACAGGAGAGACTGTGTGGTCGTCAGCACCACCAATCAGCAAGAGTTTTATCTTTTCAAATCCTGTTGAAAAGAGCATTGGAGAGTTAGACTCTGACAAGGCAGAGGGAGATTAAAAAACAGAAAGATAAAGGGGAGGAGACAAAAGTGTAGCTGGGAGTGATGAAACCCACCACTTCTTTGCTTGGCAAACTGGGTGATGGATGAATTTCCAGCAGGAGGGAAATTCCTCACTGTCAAATCGCCTCCAGCATTTCTCCGTGAAAGTCTGTCCATCCCTGGTTTAAGTGCGATTGGATTTACACATTTCTTTGCCCCTCACTGAAGCATTGACACCAGAAACCAACTCCTCCATGATTGTTAGCACATTGTCAAATTTTAGCTGAGCTTTTTACACAAGTGCAACTTTTTCCATTAAAAGTATGTTCTGTGGAGCTTTGCCTGATTAATGATTCCCTCTGCTCACTGTGTGGTACTGCTTGGGCGTACTACCTCACACACACTCTGTGCCTCATGCTTCTATCTCAGTGTGCAAAATGCACATCTTGCTTCAGGTTATTATTTTGGCTAAACAGAGAATTAGACTCAGATTGCAGAGCATGGGCAGAGCTGGTTCCTGTGCAAACAACAGATTACTATGATAATGGTCACATGTAAAGCTTTTTTTTAGTCTTTCCTATTGCGACAGAAAGGTCTCAGCATTCTAGTATTATTTGGTTTAGGTTTCATTTGCCAGTATTTAAATTTTAGCAACTGGAATTCGAATTTTAGGCAAAGCTGTTGTGTCCCACTATGACTTTATGACTCATACTGCAGTTCCTCCACCAATTAGGTATTGCATCAAAGACATCATACATGGATAGATTCTTACTTAGTTCCTAATATGGGCCAAGCTTTAAAACAGAACTTAAAAGCGTCTCTGGTTAAAGCCTTCCAGCTTTTTGCACTGCTATGTTTTTAAAACTTGACATGCCCTGTTTGTGACACAGGCTTTCTTGTTAGAAATCTTTTTGCCCAAGCCAGCATAACCTTCAAGATATAACCTAGTTTAACTTTTCCGATTTTAGTAGTGAAGATATTGATTTGTGTAAAAGGATGGATTCCCCCTTTAAGAAGAGTTCATCATAGAATATTGTTTCCTAGTTTGCTTACATGACGTTGGAGGATGTTTCAGCGATATGTCACCATGTCACTTCGAAGATGCCTCACATGGCAGCCATTCCCTAATACTGAGCTATCAACAGTGGTATAAGAGTCATCTTTTTGTCAGGTCTCTTTAGCTTGTCTTGTTTAGGCATAGACGACTGCTTTTCTCTTCAAATCAACGCCTGTGTGTGGTATTCCTTTCATTTGCAATAATAATGACTTAAAGCCTCAGAAAATCCTCGCTGACAGTACGAACAGGGAGGGGGTGGATGGAAAAACATTTACTATCTTCAGTTTACTGGGTAAAGAGTAAAGATCCCTTCTTTTGTCTGCACAAGAAAAGTATTAATCAAGCGGTCAAGGATTAGGGAGTTAAGTAATGTGTTATGGCAGCGAAGGAGTCTGAGGAGATAAGAAGAAATATCAGAGCTGCCTGAAAGCTGTCTGAATACTTTAGCTTCTTAGCTTGCCAGCATTTAAAACATCCCTCTAATGCATTTCTTTTTAAATTGTGGTGTAAGATTGCAGTCTTCATTAAGATGTCACCTGTGCCTTTGTGGCTTTTATCATATATTAAACGTTGGAGGAAAGTCAACTTGTAAAATTCAAATTTATACATAGAAAAGGAATGTTAATGAACCGCCACAGGATAATCTGGCCTTTCTGATGGACATACAATGAGAACGATTAATTAACAGCAAATTAAGCTGCTGCTTGTGCAAAACTGTTGATCATTTAAGTACATTTTCAAGCAAAAATCCAAAAAGGTTATCTGAATCAGTGTCTCAGTTGTGATTTTTCTTTGTGTTACTCTTTATATGATAATAAATTAACAACACAAGCGCTCCATGACAAACCTTGTGCTTTTAGAAATGTGGGAGGGTGATACGAACCAAACAACTGATCAATAATGGAGAACAATGAGAGTAACTGCTAGCTGCAGCTCTGTTCCAGAAACTAGAATGATTTGGTGTTTCTATCTGCAAATGAAACAAAGATGATAACATAAGTAATACAACCACAAGACATCAGAAAAAACAAAACAAAAAAAGCCCACAGTTGTGGTTACTAGGTTACAAAGTCAGGTTGGCCATCAAGCAATGCGCAGATGTAACAAAAGAATCCCACTAATGCACACTGTACGCAACAATTACTCTGAACAATGTGGTAATCTTTATCTGAAGTATTGGATGTTTAAAACACTGGAATAGCATGGTTGCAAAACAGGAACTGGATATGTTTTAGATTATGTGCACTAAAGTGGTTTAACAAAACAGCCCAATTAAAAAAAACAAAACTGAAAGGACTGTGTCCACATTTTTGGTGAGTCTGTGTCTTTGTGGTGGGAGAAGCTGAAGTCTTCTCACATTTTTGTGATTCCAGAAATCAGTCTAATGTTAGGCATCCTTCCATAGCTGCAGCCAATGTGTGATGCTCTTGTCTAGTCAATTATATGGTAAACCACATCTTCTCACTGGCACTTCACAACTAATTTTGGAAGAACCTCACCTGTAGCTGAACTGCACAAACTGCCAGTGACAGATCTACATCCCACACTGAAAATATAACTGATGTACCAAGTATAGTTTGTCTGTAGGGGCTTGGTGGCTGTGGTTTAGTCCTGGCAGAAATGCTTATTGCAATCACAGCATAAACACGGTATTTTCATCATCAGAGGGGGTTGACATGTGTTGTTTTCTTTTGCTGCCTAGAGGTATGTGTCCTTGTCCGCTATTCAGTAAAATATAATTAGTACAACTACTGCTTGGTCAAGAAAGGTCCTATGCTCTTACATCTGCCCCTCCCAGTAAAGAAAGGTCCAGAACACATGATGATGTCTGTACCTGGAAACCCATCCATATTACTTGTTCCCTTATTATTGAAGTTTATTTTGTATAATTGTTTGGAGTCACGAGTTTTTATACCAATTAATGTTCAACATGTTGTTTTGAAGTTGCATTTAAACCCCTTTTCCGTGTCTAATGGCAACCATGAGACATTGTGAGCTGTAACCTTTCTGGATATTTGAAGAAACGTGTGTATCATACCTGCTCTGAAAGGTTTTGTTCTTACTGGACTCTTCACTCTTACTGGATTTCTGTCAATAAGTCTAACTAGACACAGAGCTTGTGATGGAGTTGCAGGTGTTACGTGCCAGACTTTAATGGCCAACTCCAAAGTTTGGCTCTGTAGATAAAGAGAGTTATTACCTTCATACATTGACTAATAGCTTGTTTAGTGTGGTAAAGTGTTATTGAGTCAGCTGCTATTGAAACCCTGCTATGTTGAGTGCTGAGAACCTTGCCAAGCCTATACTTCTGCTGCAAAAGACTTTTCAAGCATATATGGTTGGAAATAATATTCATTTACACCATTTTAATAGATTTCAGTGCTGCAAAGAACCAAACATTCTTGTACAGAATAAGGTGGTGTAGTTAAGTTTTGGCCGTACGTAAAACATTTTCCAACCAGGTAGGCTCAGTCCACAAACTGACAAGCTAAGGGACCAAAATCATTTTACAACTTGCTGCCACTAAATTAACAAACAACGGGGATACAATGAGTCAGTGATGGAAAACTATTTATTCGTTGACCTCCTCTCCCCTCCAAAAGTATGCAGTTTGCAGCCAGTCACAGAGGCGTCCTTCCTAATCAGTTGATTATGTCTGTTGGTGTCAGCAGGTCTGATTCTGCATCCCCAGCAGATCACAGCAAAGTATACTGCACTCACTAATGGACTTTTGGAAGAAATCTCCAACATTTTGCTGCTTGTATTAAAGGATCTGAATTTCCTTAAGAAACAGAGCCTGCTCATCTCATTCTTGTATGCAGCCTTAACTTGTATACAGCACTGGTCTTCCAGCCCGTTGTTGATGTGGACGCCCAGGTACTTGTACTCTTCCACCATATCAACATCCTGCGCCAGGATAGACATGGGTTGTGTAGCTGTCCTCTTCCTTCTGAGGTCATCTCTCTGGTCTTATTCACATTCATAAGCAGATTATTTCTCCCAGACCACTCCACAAAACCACCCACTAGTGTTGTATACTCCTTCTCATGCCCATAACTAATGCATCCAACCACTGCAGAATCGGTTGTACTGAAAGTCTGAGGTGTACGAGGACTTGAGATAGCATGACCTGTGGAGTTTATGTACCTCATATTAAGAGTGGGATTTTGGATTTATGTGATAAATAGGAACCAAGGAGGTAATATTCTACATTTGGAGGATATGAGTGAATAAGGTCATGGTTTCTTAATGTGGTTTCTTATCTACCTCTTAATTCTTAAGTTTCATTGTATTTCACAGAATAAGCATTATGTGATCTACAAAACAACCCCTTTTATTTTATTTTGGTGTCCTGGTGCAGCATCATCTTTTGTCTAAAATGAGCAGTTTTAGCTCTTGAACCTCTCCTTAAGCCAAGATGATTATATTATCACACATGTAAGAGTATCTACGGTAAGCACAAGCATTTCAAGTATGGGGTGACTTACACAGACAATGAGTTTATTATTTGCAGTTTTGGCCATCTTTAAATATGAGCATCCAACATAATAATAGTGTGTGTGTGAATGACTGAAAGTTGGAGAAATTGTAATAGATCCCCTTTAAGTGGAAAAGAAAATCAAGATGAACAACACTGTACTCTACCCAAGGAGTGATTTGGAGCAAAGGCCAGGGGACAGATGTATAAAACTGTGTCACATCTAAGTGTGAACGAAGGAAGAAATGTGTATATAGATTCTTTTCAGAAAATGTGTTCATCTTCATCTACAAGCCCCATTAATTGAAATCCCGCACACCAAATGTAAAATCAAGAAACTCAGAGAAGAGTAGAAAAGGAGAACTGCTTTATTTGATGTTCTTTCTTTTGGAATCAGGACTGAACAAACACTACTGAAGGAAAAGACTTCTATGCAATAGCAAAGGAACCAGGCAGGGGTGAAAAAAAAGAAGAAGTGGTCAGACTACAAATGTGAGGCAAAAAAAGCATATCAGCACAAAAAAAGCTTGAGGGCAACATGAAGAAGAGCGGCAAACCCTGTTTTATCTGTGATAGCTTACTCCACTTGTGTTTAGAGCCACTCAGCTTTGGGTGGCTCTAAGAGCCCGAGATGAAGACGGAGACACAGGTGCACAAACTGTTGAATGTTTTTATTAGATAAGCTCAAGATAAATAAGGCAGTTAATTATTTAGCCTAATAAACTATTCCACAATGCCAGAGCAGCCGTCTCTATGGACAGCCATTACACACGAATGCAGCTGTTTATAACAATTACATAAGTATGAGTGTGTGTCTGTGCGCTTGTGTTTGCAATCCAAACTAAACTAAACATATTGAAGTTGGCTGAAGTTAAGAAGTCTGAGAATATGTGAGGTGTGCATTTTTCTCTGGGTTTTTTTTTCATAATGATGAAAAATATGTTGTTAAAAGAATAATGTTAAAGAAAACATTAGGTCCTACAACACATCCCTGAGGAACGCCAAAGGTCAGCAGAGCAGAGTCACTCAGTGAGCAGTAGAAAAAGTTAATTTTGAAAAAGAAGGTTGTTTAAGTCAGCGGTCCCCAAGCCCCCGGCCCCGGACCGGTACCGGTCCGTGAGTCGTTTGGTACCGGGCCGCGAGAGTAGAGGCTCAGGTGTGAAATGTATGGTTTTCAGGGTTTTTATCGGTTTTCAGCGTTATTTTGTTATCGTTTTTATCATTAACTCGGTTTTCCTGGGTCTTTTCACATGTGTTATGAATAAATCTTCTTTTTTTTTCAGTACCGGTACTACTTTTATTTTGTTGTATTTATCCGTGACACCTTAAAGGCCGGTCCGTGAAAATATTGTCGGGCATAAACCAGTCCATGGCGCAAAAAAGGTTGGGGACCGCTGATTTAAGTGACAGATTTCCCTAACTGTCTATGACTATGTTTAAAAAATATGAGTTTAAAAATGTTAGACTCTTTGGTAGGGTAAACCAGGTTTGTCAAACATAATGCCCCAGGGCTAGAATCGGCCCGGCAAGGACACTTTGAAAAATGTGAAGCTTAAATTGTAGACTTTTTCATTTTTTCCCCACTATCTACTATAGAAATTTAACTATAGTACATGTTTTGTTTTCTACAACGGGCCCCCATTTAACAAAACAGAAAAAGAAGGGATTTTTCTTCTGTGAATTAACAAAAACTAGCTATGTTACCAGAACTTCACCTGTAATTTTACGGCATTTTTTTGTTACAATTTAAGCACAAATGACAGATGTCTTTCATTCACTACCATGACACAGCATTTTAATGTGTAGTTAAACATCTTTACAAGTTTGACTCATCTGGCCCTCCTAAAATCAAAGTAAGCTGTATGTGGCCCTCTGTGTAAAACGAGTTTGACATCCGGGGATAAACTATACCATAATAACTAAATCAGCCTAGCTAAGTCTGGCACTGATAATACCCAAATGAAATGCAGCAAAATCATGTCACATTTCTAACATTGTGTTTACATAATGGTAAGCTGAGAGTGTTGACAGCTATGGGTTGAAGGATCAGTGTATTGTCTTTAACGTATTTAATGATTGGTTGAAATTGTGTTTGCTTGTCCACAATGATTACAAGGAAGGAGGGAAGTTAAACATTAAGTTGCCTGACTAGACATTTGCAAGGTGACTGGATATCCTCCAGAACAAATTTAAACAAACACCACTTTGAAACTGCAAGGTCATTTTGTTACCTTAGTTAACTGTATCCTTAGGTTATTTCAAAACTTGAAATTTAAAGATCTTTTAAGAGTTCTTTTCACTGTATCTACAGATTGCTTTTCTAATGATGTGTTGTCCCGTTGTTGTTTTAAAAACAATTTAGGCTGCAGTACAATATGTGAGGATATGTCTGTAGTCATGACTGAGCTATGGGGCCCTGTGGCAAACAGGCCTACAGGCTTTTGACTCGGTGACAATAGCGAAAATGAACCGAGACTGGATTACAACAGTCCTGCATTCCTCTCCAAACCTGCCTGACACACACACATACACGCACTAATCCGGCACACAAGCAGACAGATCACAGAAGCAAGCCAATACATGTCTAACACACTCTTGCCTAAAGTGCAAAGAGAGTACTTAGGACAAGAATTGTGTGGGAATAGAAAGTCTGAAAATACTTGAGTAGAACATCCTAAAATAACACAATCATAAGTCTTAGTAACCAAAAAGAGGTCAAATCATTGATAACGATCATTAGATGTGTTTCACTGTACTCGCTCAGTTCTACTCCCAGACTTTTCTGTGCTGACTTGAAAATAAATGAAGTCCTGGCCCAGTCTGCATCATCAGTACGCTAGCCAAGAAATACATTTAAAAATTGATTAGTATTTAATTCAGAATTTGTTCGCAGCCTTTGTTTATTAGATTCTGCTGCATGAATGCCACCTGTCACGACCTGCTTTCAGTTAACACAGTCGACAGTTTCCTAATGCACAGAGTGGTGAATGATTAAACCACAAAGCAGCACAAACAGATAACCTGAAGGCAGCAATATAAATGAACATCCTCACTGCCTGCGTGCATCATTGAGCATAGGAGGCAGAGCCACTTTGGGCTGGGGAGAAAAGAGTCTTCTCCTTCATTTTGATGACATTTTGCCAGTGCACAAGGCTTCTAAAGTGCTCTTTGAAAAGAACAAGCCCAGTCTGTCCAAGCCTTGTTGAAGCCTCCTTTTCACACCAGCTCCTAAATGAAGTCTAAACAAAACAAGAGTAATTGTATTTTCAAACCCAATATGGTTTTATCAGGTTCTAATGAATGAATAGTCAAAAGTACCCAGTATGTTTTCCAAACTAAATTTATGCTTAGTGAACAGTTTCGGTATATAAGCTTGTGTCAAGTTTAAAACTCAGTTTTAGTACAATATTTTTTATGGAATAGAGCGTTTTTAAGGATATCATCAAAGGTTATTTCAGGATATTCAGTAATTTACTTACAATGTGAATGTCACTTTTGTATTTCTAGGAAAAATGACTATTTTACAGTTTTAACTGTTAGTGCACTATTTCAGGTGAAATTACTATCGCATTCCTAGTTTTATTCTAGCTTTGTTGTGAATGTGTCTGCACAGAATGAAGACAGGGGCGTTATAAAGAGTCTTGGTGTGAACTTAATGTGTGCGGGTAGACTGTTAAAAGTGGTGTTACTGCCTCAAGTGTCTTGTCAGGACTTGTCAGAACAGGTGTCTGAAACTCTGATCCCCCTCTTAACTTCACTTCCTCTAATTCTTGTTCTCCCGCTTGTTTTAACCTCTCTACTTCCTTTTATGTCTCCGTCTCATCTGTCTTTTATGCTTTCTTTAATCTCCCCTTACTTTTTTCATTTCTGAAGCTCGCCCTGCTCCTCCAAGTTAGGAGGTTTTAGTCATTTTAAAATTACAGATTCATTTCAAGTTTACACTTCTAGAGCTATTATGTAAACAGTATACGTCTTGCAATGACACTGGCACCATGTACCAAAGTGAAATATACTGTAAAAGGTTATAATGACTGTAATGACATCGAGTTACCCTCTCTCGCTTTCCTGTGAAGCCTCATCTAACATATAATCTTCACTCATCTGAGTGTAACACCACCCACTCGGTGCATTCCACCTCAGGGTTAAAAACCAGTGGTTTCCTACTTATCGGGAAAACTAATACGTACCTTGACTACCTGTGCACAGTGTTTCGTAGCTGCAGATAGAGGGGATTTGTGCATACCAAAACACTGAAAGCACAGTGATTACGCATCTTACAGTTTAAGGGTGACACTTTATAACTGTCATGCAGGGTCATGACTTAGTCTACATGCAAACAAAAAGCTGGGTGGTAACCCAGCTATTAGCCAGTGCTTTCATGATGGTCATTTTACAAACATCTTCCGTGTCAATTCGATAGGTTTCACCAAGGCCAGCGAAACACGGCTGAAACCTTTAGGGATATTAATAGGGATATTTTATTAGACCCACATGCTGAACAGTGTGTTGCATTCCTTTGCAGTTTCTGCTGGCCCTGCAGTGGGACAGTGGCTATAGTGTTTGGAAGTGCGTGGGCTTAATTGCAAGCTGTCCACAGCTAAGAAGATGTGGATAAAGGCACACCTTGGGTGGTTTTAGATGGCCACTCATCATGCTCTCATAGCTGTGTTTTTCAAAGCAGTGACTAAGTTGCACTGTCATCGACTGCAGTAAATCAAACAAAACTAGCTGTAAAACTAAAAGTTTAACTACTGGTTTTGTTTTAATTGAAGCTTGAGGCTGGGATTAGGCTCACTTGTGGATGCACACAAACAGCTACAGGCACCACGGATGAGCAGTTACTGTTGTTCACTTTTTCAAGTCCCTGAAGAGTACATCTGGAGTACTAGCTGCAATGGTAGCACAACAAATTTGAGGGCACTGATCCTCTGATGACAAAATTCGCATCACTCAAACTTAATCAAGCCTTTATTTATTCATTGAGATGAAAATTCTTAACACATGTTCTGTCATTTGCACAAAAATGGCACAAATAGTAGCAAAAAATGTATATTAAAAATAATTTGTTCAATGTTCAAAAGGTCAATTTAACATTTTGTGCTTAGTTTTACGTTCAATTCGATTTTCATTTATACAGTCACAGTTCTCAAAAGTTAATGGTTTTCAGTGGTGGCTTAAGGGAAGTGTTCAGTGCATCATGGATGATAAATGAAATGCAATTATTTTATCTTTTTAATAGCCCAATCGCAAAGTCGATACATTGTATAATGTTAACTTTCCTTAGAGACGTCCAACCCAACATACCATAATTTAAGGCATGAAGAGATTCACTGACTTTACAGACCAAATAAAAAATACTGAAATTTTACCTTAATCTAGTCCAAATTTAAATATAATCTTTGTGAACATTATGAAATCTTCAGTACAAAATAATAATCCCCTGTTAGCTCTTAATTACATTAAGACTGCCTGAGCTGACTTCACACAAACCTTCAGATCACAGAGGTGTTTCCGCACACTGACACTTCTAAAACTGAGCCATTCTATAAAGTGCGTACAGTTAGACTCTTACAGCAATCTGACTTCTTCACATTTGGATAAAACAGATAATCCTGCATGTTAATCATACTCAGTAAGCCACAATGACTCATCCAAGCTGCGTCGCGCATTATTCTTCAGCTTCATCATACATATGTATGTTCTGGATGACCGTGTTAATCTCTGCAGCCCCTCTGCTGATTTGATGAGTGGATGACAAGGTCTTAACAAAGGCCTCGCCATGCTGTCGCTTTTGATCAGTTGCTCAGCCTAATGGCTGTGGAACTGATTTTTCTCACCCCAAATCCATCTAGACTTAATATTTTAAATGTGTGTGGCAGATGGTGAGTTTGACATAGCCAGTGATCAGAAGCTTGCCCGTCTTGAGAACCACTCGGAGGGCAGCATCGAGCAGTAGGTAGCCATATACGGTATTTAGTATTCTTTCAGCCATCTGTGTTTGCCTGAAGACATAATGGCTGCACAAACTGTAGTTTAACAGCACAGAATATGTCAGTAGGCACCGCAAGGCAGACTTGGTAGATAATTTTGTCAGATACAGGATAACACTATTCAGTCAAGCTGCAGTCTTGACTAAAATTGTTCCCAATAAGTATTTCCTGTACCTTTCTGAGCTATTTGTGACACAAAAGAAACTAAACCTTCCATAAAGAAAGAGCCCTCTATCATTTGCTTTGCTTCATTTCTGTACATGGATCCATGTAGCACTGACATTCCAGGTCTAATAGGTTACAGTGTGTAACTTTTTCTCCCTGCTTCAGACCAAGTGAACCAAACTCCAGTTGGGAAAGAGAATCACAACCGGAGTTCATGAATCAGCCGAGGATTATGAATATGATTCACTTTCTGCCCACCTAATCTGCCCGGGAACAGGTTACGTTCAAGATAAGAGACCAGCACATATGAAAATCACTTCCAATTGACCAGTTACCTCTCTGAAAATTGCATCATCATTCATTCCTTCTCAGAATATCCTGCAGCCCTGCGTAAGAGATAGTGAGGTGTATAGATTTCAGAGACTGTTTAAAATCCTTGTCTTTCCTGGCGAGCATCATGAGAAATATAGATTCCAGCAGAGTCAGCCCTTTTTTCATGCAATCTATAAATTTCTTTTTAACCACTGACTGCAAGTATTTTTAAACCCTTGCTGTTGTTCTTTTTCTCACAGATGTGACTTATCTGTTTCCATTGTTTCATGTCCAACTCTTTGTAGTTGTTGACCTTTTGTGTAAGCGTAGGTTTTCTTGCTGGTTAGAATTGTTTATTTGTTCTTTACTTGCTTCCAGACAGTTTAATATTACGATCTGAACACTGAACACTTTTCCTAAAACACACACATTCACACAGTGCTGCTAGGGCTGGAGCAACGCTGCTGTTTTTAGCATGTAATGTGTTTAACCTTGTCATATTTCATATATATAGTTTGCTCTTTGTAAAATGTGTCTGCTCTGCTGCTAGTAGATCTTTCCTGACTTGTGACTGGTCATAAGCTAATAAGCTGACAACATCACCCATTTAATTTGAATGTGGTCATAGCTATATTGACAAATCTTTGGTCGATTCAAATATTTTATAAGCAGCTTTGTATTTGCCCTTACCGCAGAAATTAGGTTTAGTGGAGCAAGATCACAAAAACATATCTTTGAACTTGCTTTGAGGTACAACCCCGAATGGAGTTCTGTGGGTGTGTGCTATGTTGGAGCAGGATACTGCGGGCAGAACGAAGACCAGCCCACTACCTGCTCAACAGAGACTCTATTGTGTGTGTGTGTGCGTGTGTGTCTGTGCGCACACATGCACTTGTGAGTGTATTACCTGACAGGATCCTATTGATCCCGCTGAATCTTTTTCACTGCTGTAAAACTTAAGAGACCAAATGAGAGCAAAGAGATTTGCTCCTTGGAGGTGCTTTTGTTCCATCACTGTCTCCTCTCTCAACACTGTTTAGTCAGATTGTCAGTGCATTAAACTCACTTTAGTCTTAGCCACTGGAACATGTCTTTTGATATCCTCCTGCAGTGAGTCCTTTGATGCTTTCAAGCAAATGCGTTCCCTTGTGATGACTTGTGCAAGCTTACTGTTCGCATCTGCAAAGGTAACCCTCTGATAAATCTGAGATTCGTAGGTGGATGATTTTCTCTGCGCTTTTATATTCACAAATTGTTTTATCCTCTTTGTTACGTAGATGCTAGGTTGTAGTTGGAGTTATGAAGTGGATAAATGACTTGGAGTGGCTCTGTGATGTCTGCTGTTGATTCTGATAATCCTCAACATGCTCCAGTGTCTACTACACTGTTAGCTCTGTGATTTAGAATGCACACACAAATTGCACATTAAACTTTTTTTTTTTGTGTGATTTGTGCGCAGACACACGCACACGCGCGCGTGCACACACACACAGAGCAGTGGAATGTGGTGTTTTCATTTCCCTGGCCTGGACTGTCAATCAGAGGATGTTGGCCGTGTGCTTTTGAGACAGAACGATCCAAGCTACACAAATTCCACTCATACCACCCACTCATGTACAGCACACACACACACACACACACATTACCCACATAAACACACCTTCCCACTGCGTGTCAGATTTATTTCCATCTAGATATGCAGGATGTCCATCTCCAATAAGTAATTTCTGCTGCTGGGTCTGCAAAGCAACCAAAAGTCAATAGCTGATGAAAAAGCACTTTACTACAGTTTGCTCTGTCCATCCCTCAAGCTAAAGAATAATTGCTTCTTTGACTGACTCGTCTCCAAATGAAGTTCAGTCTGCTAATTTGTTTTACAGTAAGTTTGCAGGCTCTTTAAATCTGCCTCTTCCCGAGCAAGAGCCGGTGACGAAAGCAGAGGATGCATCGGTTCAGAGATCAGGGTCGGTGAGATTGCACGCTCTCCTGCCGAAGGATGATGTTTTCGCTCTTCCTGTTCCCAAGCACTTTGGTGGAAGGATATTTTGAACTTGCGGTGGCCTTGAAATACTTTGTCTGTCTCTCTTTGTTTCACAGATTAGAAAATGTGAAACTTTCCAGATTGAACTTTTAGTCCCAGTGTGTTTTTGAACCTTTTTTTTTTTTTGCTCCTGTCATCTTTGACTATTCCTTTCTGCAGTTTAAATGCTACAGTTGAAGACTCTATTCCCCAAGGCTGAAAAGAACTACAGCAATACTGAACAGAAACACAAATAGGACATTTAGAAGCAATATTGTAAATGAGCCTCAAGCTGATGCAATAAACTTTATACTTGATTTCAGCGTATGAGGTTTGCTTTTATGAAAGAAAAAAAGCTAACACTGTTAGTACTTAGGTAAGCTTATAGTAATTGAGGACACACGATACCGCACACTTATCTGCTCCCCACTCCTCTCAGTCGGCACCTTCTTATATATTATTTTTATTTTTTTGATCTCCCATCTCCATCCCCACATCTCTTCAAAGCCCCTTTCACATAGTCATACATTGCCATTATGCATTTTTATGTGGTTATTGTTGCCTTTAAGCCTGTAACAGAGCCAGTCACAGAGCTGAATCAACATCTGTGTGAAACAGGGAGCCAGCATAGCAGGACGCCATCCTGCACACCTACACTGCTGTGTTAGTCGTCAACCCTCTTTGTTTGCTTCGGGTTGAACCAGGAAAAGCAGTTTAATGAGGGGGTATTCTTAGCGTCATTATAGCATGAACTGTGAAAGGAGCTTTAAAAAAAATGGAGCAGAAACTTGCGGTGCTGGCCACCCTGCTTCTCTGCATTTCTGTCAGCAGCATGATTTCATCCTCACCCACAATCAAAATGTAAATGGGTGGCCTTTCAGTGACTCCCTCTCCTCACCGTCCTCCCCTATAATCTCAGTTTTTGACTAAATTGATGCAATTTCCCCACAATATATTTAGGGTGTTATAGTGCTCCTGTTTAAGCCAGTTGTTCATCACAGGAGCTTTGTCAGTCATTTATCCCAATGTAGCAATGTCTGGACTCAAAGTGCACCATGTCACAATCTTGCTAGTCTCATACCAAAAGTTCAGTTTCCATGCTTCACTGCAGTTGCTGCTCTCATGTTTGAGTCATTTATTATTTTTAAATAAGGTTCTGAGCTCAGAAACATCCTTTAGATTTCTATGACACCCATGTAGCAAGCTTATATAGACATTGCATCTTTCCTACCACTATAGGTTGTATTCCACCTAATAGAGACCAACATGAGGCATTGATGCATGTGATGACTGCCTATCAGGTAACACTGACTGTGCTGATTGCATCCCACGCAGACTCTTTAGAGACTTTCTTTTTAAAGCGGTTTTTGTGGTATTTTCTCAGACTTTTCTTTACATTCGCCCTGTGATTTAGTTGAACATCAAAGTTTGTAGGGAAGTTGTTCTGGTCTTTTGATTAAGTGCCTTGCCTTTTAGAAATAACACTACCCAACTTTCTCATTTTTCAGTCTCATATGCAGTCAATTGTGCACTCCCCGTCGGTGTGGATCAGAGAACAGCACAAACTGCGAGCTGTAATTCTATAATACTTGTAGTTTGCATTGCAGACACCCTACTGTTCCTCCATCTGTTCCCACAGAGCTAATGTCACTACACAAGCACTTGGTATACAGACTTCATGACTCCCCACTAGGCAAATATACATTTTTACATACACATGCATGCACGGCAAATATGCGCCACATTCTTTTGCAACGGGGCAGGAGGAATGTTTGTAAAGAAACCCTGCTGGGGTAATGCTGAATGACGGTGACGCAACTCGACTTCCTCAGCCTTCCAATGAACACATCAATTAGCAGTTCATTGAAGTGTCCAAGAAGGGCCAACAGGCTGATGCAAGTCAGCGTGAATCGGTCAACTGGCGCTAAGCAAATGTATGGTTGCATCCCTTGAAGCTGCCATTTATTTCTGATAGTGGATAGTTGACCCTTACATTTCTCAAGAGAGATCTTTTCTATACCAACCATTTTTATATGTCACAGAGGGGAAAGCACTACGACATCTAGAACTTTGAAGAACAAAGTTATTGATGGCTGAATTCTGCTCTTCAACCTGTCCTTGTATTGTTTATGTTGGCCCACATTCACACTGCTTTGGCTCACTGGCAAAATGGTTATTGTTAACGATATCTCAGCATTGCTAGACACACACAGACTACTGTGTGTGAGTGTGTCTGTGTGTGTGGTAGAGGGTCATACCACTGAGAGCAGATAGCTTCAATTGGCAAGCTTTGTGTTCGACGCAAATTACAGCATTCAAAACCAAATCTGGTTTAATGGAACTGATCTAAGCTGGCATGTAGCAGGTGTTACAGGTGAAGCATTATCTGTAATTAAATGCTGTAGTGGCAAAACTATGATTATGACCACATGACTTAATTGCCGCTGTCTGCTTCTGGGATGTATTGGATTTAGGCCAAATTAACAAAGGCCCTGAAGTCCCACACATTTATGCGCTGCTGGGCTTTCTTAATGCCAGAATATGATTGTGGGAGTCGTGTTAATATTCACAGTTGAGGTGAAAAGATTCATAGTTTAAAAAAAAGATTTCATATTCATATGACTCCTAATTTGGGGCGGGGGGGGGGGGGGGGGGGTTGTTGACTTGACTTTTCAGTTTGTACTTGGATGGTCTGCATTCGAGTGTCAATGAGAACGGGATAAAGATTAGCACCTCCAAGTCTGAAGCCGTGGTTATCAGTCAGAAAAGGATGGATTACCCAGTTAGGGGTTGGTAATAAGTAGCTCTACCAAGTGGAGGAGTATCGGTATCTTGGGTCTTGGTCATAAGTGAGTAGAGAGTGGAACTGGAGACTGAAAATTGGTTTGGTGTTATTAGTGATGTGGACGTTGTAGCTGTGGTGAAGTGAAGCTGTTGATTTACTGGTCGATCTATGTCCCTACATTCACCTATGGCCATGAGCTCTGGGTGAGACTGAAAGATTGAGATAATAGATACAAGTGGCAGAAATGAGTTTCCTCCCAAAGGTGGCAGGGTGTCCCTTAGAGACATGGTGAAGAGCTTGGTCATTCAAGAGGGGTTCAAGCCAATATCCCCCATGTGGAGGTTCAAGCATCTGACTAGGATGATTCCTGGCCACCTCCTGCGTGAGATGCTTCAGGCATTTCCTACCAGGAGGAGGCCCAGGGGCAGACCCAGGACTTGCTGGAGAGATTATGTCTCTTAGCCTGCTTGGAAAAACCTTTGGTGTCCTCCTGGAAGAGATGGCTAGGGAGGAGGAAGTCAGGTTGTTTCTGCTTAGACTGCTGTCCCCACAAATCAGATTTTTGTTTTTGTTTTACCATTTCTGTCTATTCTAATATCACCTACACATCTTCCCATCATGCACATCGTGCTGTTTTTTATCCTTTTAAAATATGCTTGTAGCGCATTTGCTTTAAGGTTCTAGAGTTAGACAGTGTCAGTTGATTTGATTTGGAGCTGTATTAACAAAATTGACTTAGCTTGACTGATAGGTTTTGAAATGATCCTCACCAGAGGGCATGGAAATCAGTTCTCCAGATGTTGGATGTTTTTCTTTGCGCCACTTCCAGGTTTTTGAAATTCCAGATTACAAATTGATTCTTTGGTTTAGCTGCAAACCCACTGACCTGAGTTTGATGACAATCAGGATCTGTTCTTCTAAATCCTTTGTTTTCTCTCTGCCTCTTTGTGTTACAGGTCAGTCACATTTAGCAGTGACAATAAGAAATCACAATCCCTAAGCAGTTGCTACATTTGCACATGTCACCTCCGTCCCCTTACACCTTCTCCGTTTCTGTAGCTTCAGCCAGCTTGACTTTCCTAGTCTCTTAACTTTTTGACTTTGTCAGCCTTCCCTTCTCTACCCTCTTGTATCATGTCTAATTATCGAAGTCTGTGTGTCTACGGGGAGCTCCTCAATACCTCCTCATCAAAGCTCTTGTTTGTGTTTGCTTGTTTATCTCTGGCTGCTATTCTAGGCGCTCTCCTGGAGCCCTGATGAGACACAAGCCGCCGCTCCCCACGGAGGGTTATACTGTAAGCTGTCACTGCACCTTCAGTCATTCAAAACCCTGGCACAATAAGATTTTGTCTCTTTCTACCTCTTTTGCTCTTTTGCTCTTGAAGGCTGCATTCTATGTTGTCTCTGTATATATAGCATATGTATATACTTTCCCATGTCTTTCTGCTGATGCTTTTACTTTGTGCACATTTTAGAGAACGGCAGAATAATGAGAGCCATGCTGGAGGTTGTGTCCTCATCAAAATTTTTCTCTTTCCTCCTTTTTTCCATCTTTCTCTGTTTCCCCTCTCCATACAAAGTGCATGCACATTTTCATATATTTTATTTGAGTCCCGCCCCCCTCCACCACCACTACCTTCCCCACTCCTGGAGGGTGCCAAAAGGAATCCTTCAGGTGTTGGTAAGAGAAAGTTTCTTGCTATGATAAGCCCTGAAAGATCTACCATATTTTAGGAACAACATAAGCTAAAGTGCTAGGTTGCCTTCTGGGAAGAAAGAAAAGAGACCTGATTTGCAATGTGCGTGTATCAGGATGGGGAGGGCATTTTGGGGAAAAACAAGCAATGTGTCCAAGAGTTGATGTGTCAAGGCTTATTCTGGCAGCTTCTTTAATTTTATTGAATTTGATGTGAAAGTTTTATTTTAGTCTCAAATCTGGCATCATCTCTGAAATGTAACCTTCCTGTTGATGTGCTTATTACCATCTTTATGAGGTTTTACAGGTTATGCATCTGGAAAGTGTTTTGCGAGTGCATGTTGTGCATTGGTAAGCACATATTTTGCGCTTCAAAGTGCTGTGATGGCGATTAGCAGCAGTAGTTGTGACAGCGTGGCATTTGGTATAGAAACGGCTCCCTGCATTAGTCAGATCTGTCCCAATGTGACATCTCAGTTACCCTGGTGGCTAAATGTTTACTGGTGTAGGACAGCACTCCTAGCATACCACACAGGATTGACGGTGACAAGCAAAATGTTGCTGTCATTGTGTGGGGTAAAAACCCCCAAAAACTTCAATTTCCAATAACTGTTTTAATTATGTTTCCTATATTTTTATGGAACCTAGTCAGTGGTGAATTACATGCGGGTCAGAAATACGTGTTGTTTTTCTCCTAGGAAGTTAACTTTATTTTTAAATTTTATTTTAAGAGTTTCACTCTGCGGAGAGCAAAATATGGAGAGTTATGGCTTGTGATGGCAGGAAGTCGGTAATGACTGAGTTGCCGTGAGCTGGTTGCTATGTGTGGCTCTGCTCCTAGTTTGGGGTAACTCAAATATTATCCCACAGAGTGTCAGCTGCAAGGGAAAACAAATATTGTCTGTGCTTATCTTCTTGCAGATGCCTGAGGCTGCGTCATGACTAAAACAAAAAGCTTAATGGGGGTACTGGAAAGACATTTTGGGGGGATGATCGTGAGTCATATTGGGTCCGATAATGAGGATACATAGTAATGCTAGTCCAGCTGCATACTTCACAAATAGCAAAGGGTAAATTCCTGCCTTTGATTTTTGTTACCGCTCATTAGCTGCCGCTGTGTCCTCTGATGTAGAGACTCAACTGCACTCCGAGAGTTGGGGACCAATGCAGAAATGTTGTTTGATTCTCATCTTTATACACTCTTCAAACCAGTGTTTCTCAACTGGGGGTACTAGAACCCCTAGTGTTAGTCTAAATAGAGCTGAGGGTTCTTCTGATTTTTTATGTTAATTTAAAACCTATCAGTTATGCATGTTTTTTAAACAAAACTGTTGTAAGTTGATATAAAAATGTTTGACAAACCACATTTTTATGTTCAGTATTTCTGTTTCCGATGCACTTTGTAACTGTCATTAGCCAGTTTCTAAACCAGACGGAGGAAGAAAAACAATGTTACAACACAGCAAAAATAAAGTCATCAAAATACTGTTTATCACTAACTTAGTGATGGATTTAAACAGCTAATGAGTGGTATTTTAAGTCTTTTTATGTTCAATGACACATATTATGCAGGCGTCTTCTTTTTTTTTACTAGAAAATGCTTTGAGCTGCTCGGGCTTACTTCCCTTAGAGAAGACAATTCAAAGGAGGAACATTATTGAGAAAAGTTTGAAAAAAGTTTATGAAATACTGCTTCAGGCAAGAGACATTTTTTGCAAGAACACAAAAACCTCGTCAAAAACTGCATAACATGGACATCTCAACAAAAGGAAACACATAATAGGAATCCAGAGCATTCATCCAAAATAAGTGCTGAAGCTCATTCTCTCAATTCAGTGAATATGGTACATTTTGAGCATAAATGCATCCAGCTGACTCGCCTCATATTTGTTTAACCTCTGATCTTTAACCTTTGCTCCTATCCCGTCTTGTTTTTGTCCCAGGTGCCGAGATGGATGAGGCTGAGAAATACAAACAGCGCATTGAGGCCATCGCTGTGAGTCCACACACACACACACACACACACACACATTTATCTGCATACACAGAAAAAAAGAGGGTGAAGAGACCGTGCTCTTAGAGCTGTCCTTAACTCTTAAATATTTTAATGAGTGTGCTGCGTGCTGAGCCAGTCTGTCCCCGGTCCCACGAAAACAACACCAGTTTGCCAGGCAACAGCTGCTTTGAGCGTTATGTAAAATAGAGTACACCTAATGTTCACAGTGACAGTGTCCTATGACATGATGGGTGGTTAGATAGGTGTCCTCATTTCACTTCTCCTCTCCATTAACTTCTTCTTCATGGCTGCTTCTCACCTTTCTTTATTTCTGATGTGTTATTTACTCTTCCAAATCATCTTCCTGCTGCCTCTCTTCATTTCTACTAAACTCTCTAAGTATGTCCATATTTATTCTCTTTCCTTGCCATATTTCGCATTCCTCCTCTTCTTTTTTGTAGGAGAAGCGTCGGTTGCAGGAAGAGCAGGACAGATCCAGAAGAGAGAAGGAGGATGAGAAGCTCAGACTACGGCAGTTCAAGGTCTGACACACACATATTCAGGATGAGCTAACCTGTCTCATTCATTTACACACTTACTCACACAGAGAGACACAGCCTTAATTTCACTCAGCTAAAATCCTCCGTAGGCTCATTCCAGCTCATTCCAGCTTGTTAACAAGCAGATTGCCTCCAAATTTATTTCCTTTTCACATTCAGTATCTCACACATAGACACACGGATGAGCTGTAAGTACAGACTTGCACATTTCCTCGCCCTGTCACTCTCTCACAAGGTTAGCGGCAAGCCTTCCTTTGTTGAAATCAGTTTTTATGTGTGTGTTTACACACTCACATAGTTACAGAGCTGCTCTATTGTTTTCACATCATTTCCACACTGGTGTTCCAACTTCCTACTCCACTGTGTTATGCTGCCCTGGGGCACATTCCTCAAATTTTGTGAAATTTGTGCAGAAAGTGTTTGTGTGCATGCAGGTATGCATGTGTGTGCCAGTATAAATCCTGTAGCAGAATATTGTGTGTGCCTGTGAATTTGTGCAGAGTGCTCCAAATGTGCGTTTTTGAGATCAAAAGTCTATTTGCAAGAGGCTTCAGCGATTAATCTTACATGATTGTATTGCCGTCTCGCAGGAGTTATTATCGTTACAGCTTTTAGCACATTCATTAGCTTTGACATTGACTCTAACCTCTGGTTAGATGCAAGGATTTGATAAGTGGGAGCAGCAGCTTATATGCAGTTCCTGACCTGCAGAGAAGTTTAGAGGGGCCTGCCTAGCTAGCCAAAGGCACAAGGAGGGAAACAGAGCTAGGCTTGTCCTGCGCAGCAGGAGAAAACACAGAGATGGTATTGTGACGTTTACTTTTGAGTAGGAAACTACTGGCCAACGGTGGCCAGATTATGAACACATGGGCCAATAATCTGGAACAGAGCGGTTTCTGAGAAGGTGCAGACATCGCCTCGTATTACAGAGTGAGAGATATCACTTTTACAAGATTTATATCACGTTGAGCACTGTGATAGAGCTCACCCGGTGTCAGCTGGAATTGATTTGACCAGACATTTTAATAGAGAGACATGACACTCAATAGAAATCTATGCCTTCTATATGCCATGCTTTATTTCGAGGTTAGGTTTGAGCAGTTTTTATCAGATATGTGCTTTTAAATTAAGGTTATTTGATGTAATGCTTTGATTAACTGCACAAGCAGGTGCCTGGAGACATGTTAAGCAGAGATTCACAAGTTGCAATTTTCTTGGCCAACTGGGATTTCCTTTATAATATGGTAATATTGACTTTTGCCAATTTCAGAATATACAGTACATGTCAACAAAATCTGTTTATTATCATAACATTATCAAATGTTAGTTTTTGTAGTAAAACAAGATTAAATTTTAAATCTCCCCAAACTGCATTAAATATATTAGCTCAAGTGTTAATAAAATATTACTGCACTGTTTTCCTGTTTTATTATACTGCCACCTGCAGTTAGTTCAGAGGCCTTGAGTTTCAGTTAAACGTCTGTTGCTGGTAGCAACCACTACTAGCAATATGCTAACTCGGTTCCATAACCTAACAGCACAGTAAGAGTAACCTAACAGTAAGCTAGCTTAACTCTATTGCTTTCACTACGTTCCAGATATAATTTATCTAACCTTGCTGAACCACTATCTGTAGGTATCTCATTTTATGAAGCTGTTTTATTAATATTCTTGTAGTCTATTAATTTCTATTAGCCCAGGTTAGCCTCGTGCTAAATAGGCTAGTAGCGGTGTGCTAACTGTCGTTTGTTAAACTTTCTGACTGTGCTGTTAAACTTATATGTGGACTGTTGTAGTATTATATAATCACATTAGTAAGAATATTTTTATTTAATATTTCATATCTATATGTATACAAAACATAATAAATCAGAATAATAAAAAAATAAAAGACAGAAGATAAATATAAATTCATACAGCTCTGTTCCCCTGTGCTAACAAATAGCAAAAAAAAGTCTCTTGGTTTCTGGCCAATCCACCAAATGAAATACTCAACAAATGCAAAAAAAAAATATCACAGAGCTTTTCAAACCTGTCAATAATTTGACTGTTTGGATACCATGTTTTCTTTAAAAACCATGCTAAATCCAGTAGTACAATATTAGAAAGCTTTTCAACTTCACTGATTCAAACATATGTCCCAAGTCACATTTATTTGTTTTCATCATTTTATTACCGTACCTTCAAAGTAAAAGTTGTGAAGCATCTAAAAGATCTTCCTACAGAGTTATTAGTTGTGCACACACCTCTTGCGTCAGGTCTTGTGTTGGTAGCTTAAGGTGGCAGATAAGTTGAAATTATATACAGTGTGTTGATTGTGTGCGTAGACAATAGACGGTCTGTTTTTTTTAAAAGGATGTAGTCACCATGATTTCAGCTGCTGGTTTGTCCTGTTACGAAACCTGACCACTTTATTGTGGGATTTTGAAATTAGACACGATGGATATGAAGCTGCATGTTTACTGGCTAACCACTTGTGAGTGACATATTGTTAACTAATCAGCAGTACCCTTTATAATCCTCCTGTCTGAGTCTTAAAATTACTATAATTTATAAAATGAATAATGTTCCATTTAATGTGACCTGTAACAGTGTTTGAGTCCAGTAAAGTCATCAGGAAAGTGTTTACTGAGGTCAAAGACCGAGGGGGCAGAGGGCTGTTTTCCCATAAACCTCTATGCAACGATAAGTCTTGGAGCCACGTCCCTCTTTTATTATGTCTGTGGTGTAGACTGTGTTTCATGGATGGTTTGGCAAAGTGAATATCATTAGACACACAATGATAATGCTGGGAGTCTTAAAATACAGGAGAAAACATGAAAAAACTGAGTGTTTGCAGGCCTCCAGTGCTGCTAATAAGCTAGTTTACCTATTGATTTGCAGTGCTGCTTAAACATATGACTGAAAATGATCTGAGATATAATCAGGATATATATAAAATATTTGCAGTCTATTTCTCCATATTATTACCCTCTAAACACATCAATAATATAATTACATTAATGAACTACAATACTAATGAAAGTTGGTTCACTGTTTTTCCCCTTCATCTCCTTCACCCCTTCTTTGTTCCTGTAGAGGAAGTCGCTGAGAGAGCAGTGGTTAATGGAAGGAGCTCCCTTATCCCCAACCTCTCTGGACGCTGAGAGCCTTCACTCCCCTCCATGGAGTGCCCAGGCCCAGCATATGGAAGAGCACATTGAAAAGTATATCCACAGTTTGTGGGATTTTGTGTGTGTGCATCTGTGTGTTAGTGCTAGAAGACAAGGAAGACATTTTGTGTTTGTCTGAGACAGTTAGCAAAGCAGAGAATGAGAGAAGTGTCACAATTCAGTTGTTTTTGCATAGTTGAAACTTCATGTATATTGCAGAATACGCTCTTCTGTTTCAGTCTTCTAATAGTTTTCTTCTCTTTTTTTGCTTTTGTTGTACATAATGTATTCTTTGGCAAAACTGAATTTTAATCCTGCCAGTACTGAACTCACGCAGAGAAGGAGCCACACACGAAGAGATTTTTCTGAACTGTAGTGCACAAAGTTGTCAAAGCTCTGAAAATTACAAAGATCCCACTCTAATTATTCCAAAGGTCCACAGCTTAGTATCACTTTCCTATAAGTTTTCCAGCACATGTTGTACATGGCCTTTGAGGAAATGTAAACTAAAATTTTGGGGGAAAGTGCTTGTAGTAGTGATGCCTACTATTATTCAGTTAGAGTAATGTAATATTTACCCAAGTTCTTTTAGACCTTACCTAGTATGAGGATGTTGTTATCATAGGTTTGATTGTGTTTGTTCTTTCTTTGTACGTCCGTCTCAGGTCGCAGTCAGAGAATAAGCAGTTGGCAGATGAGCAAGAAAAGCTGGAGAAAAGGACAGAGGATGGTGAAACGGTGCTCACATACACACACACTCACCCACTCACTCACCCACCCAGTCACTATGTGGACACAAAAGGGGTTGGAATATGTGTTGAACAAGCTTGCTCCATCATCTTCCATTAAGGAGAAAATTTCCCACAACCTCTGTCTGTGGCTTTTTGCCATGCATAATGCATTCCACTCTTAATGTACCTTTGATGTAGCACCTCTTGTTCAAAAGCAGAAACTTTATAAATGCAAGCAACCCCGTTATGTAAACAATACGGCACTAGATCCTCTCTTGAATTATTGTTTTAGCTCAAGCCAAGGCCGTGTATGTGTACTTCACGTCCGAAGGCCTTTATAGTCGGACAAAAGTTGTCTGTCCTCGTCTACTGCCTGCTCCAGGGTCTTTTAGTAAAGTTTGTCATACTTACATATCTTAACCTTGGCTTTTGGAGCTCAACTAAAATCAGTAGGAGACGTAAACAGAAGATTCCACTTTTAATAGGTTTTACAGCCTATTAGCCATGCTGGCTGTGATAGAGGAACCTTTGAATGCTTGACCTTATCTTCTGTAAAAATTTAATGTTTTAAACAAGCTCAGCCAATAAGGCTTTGATTTTAGTGGGCCAGACTGGGAGTGAGTGAAAGGTACAGTACATCTGATAAACCAAATTCACATTTTTCTTCACTTCTTGAATGTTTGATGTGGTTAAGCGCTTTAGATGGGGTCAACTTTCACCGGTTACAGCAAAACCACATAAATTTTGCTCATCAGCTGCAGCAGCAGCTTGTTTATGGGGAGCTGGCAAAATAAATTGTGTCGAACGCTAAATCTAAAGGAGGAGGACAGGGACGTAGCTTATTAATGACTCATCCAGCAAACATAAAATCATTATCTCAGTGCAAATCATCAGCTAGTCTCTCCATCCATGTTACATCAGCATGATTACGTTGGCCAAAAACATCTGAACAGACAGCGGTGCTGTGCTAGCTTTACACTGATTGAGTGGTGCTGACTAACACAGCAGGGGTGAAAGCTCAAGCCACAGCAACAAGTAGATAAGTTAGTCAGTATGTGAATAAATGCCATTAACACTGCAATCATTCTGCAAGCACATTCACACACCACAGAAAATAATATGTGGTGACCTTTAAAAAAAACTCAAGTTACAAAATAAAAAAACTAAAATAACACGACACACAAAATGGTGACATGAAAAACTTAATTCTACAGACAATCTACGTATATAAAACAGCTACTGTGACTTCACCCACTGGCTTTAAACAGCATAAACTTCAGCATTTTAGTTACTGCCACGTTTAGGTTTTTTGGATAAGAAGTGACTGTATTTGGATATGAGGCTGTAGAGCTAAGTTTTAGGCTAAAATGCCAAAATTTCAGTCACTAAAAGTGGAGAATGAGCTTCTTGGATGGTCTGCAATTAGGTAATTGCATTAGAAATGCCCCAAAGGGCATCAACATCACAATAACGGTTGAGAGAGTCAGTGACTCGAATTAGCAGAGGTGACGCCAGCAGGCAGCTGCTGGCTACAGCCACAGTCTGTTCAGAAATAAAGCTTCATTTCTTTCTTTCATGCTATTGTGGTTGTTGCTTTTTTAATGTTTGTATTTTATGACAGAGCATTGACTTTAAGTACACTTAAAATGTGCATCATCTTTTTTTGGCTGCTCCCTTTAGTGGTTGCCATAGCGGATCATCTGTCTCAATCTCATCAGATCTCACCCATTTGAAGGGGGAAGTTTAGTCAGTTTAGATCAGTTTAAACTGCACTTGTCTTAACTGATTATAGTGATTATATATTATAGATAGATTATAGTGATTATATATTATAGATAGATTATAGTGATTATATATTGGGTAGAAATTAGCAAACTTTATAAAGTCAACACTTCACAATGTCACCATTTGAGTACAATACATTTAATTTGTCCCCTGTTCCTTTTTACCCAACAGGTAAAAATGTTACATGCTGGAGATGGTAAGTAGATGAACATCTCTTTGGGAATTAAGAAATGTAAAAATTTGGTGCTTTGCTTTTCATTGTCTTTTTAATCAAAGAAAGTGATAAATTCAGTAAATTAACCCTGAAAAATAGTTTAAATTCATAGAGAATTTGTATGTATAAATGTAGAGTGAGGTATTGCTGTCATCCATCTGCCTGCTTCACTTAACACTCACATGGTATTCTGTCCAAAGCCTTTTAATGTGTGCGTGCACACTTTTCTGGCACCTACCAACTGTCAGTCAACAGCTGCGCTACTAATTCTGCTTTTACTTAATTGCATCAGTCCATACTGGTTAGATTTCATTTCTTTAATTCTGGGACTTCTTCCAGCTTCTCTTTCTTTACTTGCAGTGGATTGTGAATGGATGCCATCCTATAGAAAAGAATAACGTTATTTAGTCAGGACATGACAGCTTATCCAAAGCACAGGTGTAATAACTGATGCACTACACCTTATACTGTAAATTCTGGTTAATTATTGCTCCATCATGTTCAGCATGCTCAAGTTACACATTACATGTCTATTAATAACTAATTATTTTGTCCTTAGAAGTGGTCAGTGATGTTGCACAGAATGGAGAAAACAATTCAACTGGATCAGGTGGGCATAGGACATTCACCTTAACAGAATATCATCCAGAAACATCCAGGCTTTTATTAAAATCTCCATCATCAACCTGAGCCTGATAAAATCTTATCCTTTCTCTGTCCTTCCTCTTGTTAATTCTTATCTAATCACCAGCTTGTGCTGACCCTGTTTATCTCACCTCAAAGACCACGTAATTCCCTGCAGATGTGCTTGTCTATATGAGTTGTATACACTGATAGAAATTTGCATTATAAAGGACAGAGTGGCACACGCGTACCTATGCTGTACTGGAAGATCGTATATTCTGTTATGAATAATTACACATGTTGGATAAGGGTTTGAATTTAAATATATGCTAATAGAAACCTAAGTGCATAACTTGCATTTTTATAGTTCAGCAGGTTCGTGGACATGTCCGTTGGGATGCTACTCAAGCTGTTAAAGTAGACAAAAGAGTTGGTGAAATGTAATCAACCCATCCATTTATATTGAAATCATCCAGTGCCTAAAACTTTCTTGTCCAGACTGCAGAATTTAAATGGCTTCAAAAACATTAGTTGGCATACTGTATCTAGTTTAAGGCCAGTCCTTTTTCCATTCTCGTGTGTCCAACTCTTTATAAAGCTAGTACTTCTTTACCTCATGGCCAAGCCTAAAAGGTTTAGCATATATTTATTTTTTTACTATTAGATATATACACATGAACTATTTCAACATCAGCTAAAAAATATATCTATATTATTATTATTTTTCTTTTTTAATGTATTTTTAGCTGATGTTGAAATGGTCAATGTTCTGCTTCATTCAAATGGATACCTCTCTTCATTAGTATGCACTTCATGGAGCAGGTCAATAATTTTTCCATCTAATGGATCATTCATGGATAGAAAACCGTTTGGTTAAATGTTGTACATGAATTGGCTGCACTGAGCTAATGATGTAAAAAGCAACCTCTAACTGTATTGAAAAGCTGCTTCTACACCAGACATTATGAAAGTTTATAATCAATGTAAAAGGTTCAGTTCAATATTGATGAATGAAGAACATTTTTTAACGAATTTTGTTGACCTTTATTGATATGTATTTGTTGGTTTCTTCAGAAACAAGTGAAGGTGATACGGAGGTATACCAAGAGGCACCACTGGATGAAAATGGAGTCATTGTAACCAATGGTGTGGAAAACACTGAAGTTAGTGCTTCAGATGAAAATAATCAGTCACTCACTAATGGGCCAACCAGTGATGTTAGTGTGGAGATGGGAAAGAATTTGGATGTTTCTGAGGAAGATCCGGTCCAGGTTCCAAATACCAATGTTAAAGAAGAGGAGGAAGAAGAAGGGACTCTGGTGATGAGAGCAGAATGCATCTTCATCACAGATGATGGGGATGATGTTTCTGGAGAGGTTGTGCCGCAGGCAGATCAACAGGAGTCCGTGCAGTCAGACCAGATCCTTCTGCCAAATCCAGAAGCAGAAGCCAGCAAAGAGGGAGGGGAGGCTGCAGAGGAGGATGTACAAACAGAAACTTTTACAGAGCCAGAGAGTGAGCCATTGGGAGACATAGATGATAGCATAAAGGCAAATCCAGGTGAAGATGAAGATAGAGATGTAAAAACTGAGGGCCAGGACAACGAATTGAAAGATCCAGCCTGTGTGCAGTCGCAGTCCCTAATCAGTCCTCCAGGGAGCACTGTGGTGGCTTTGTTGCCTGTCTATACTGAGGCACAACCTTCTAATCTTAGTCCCAATCTACAGGTTCAAGCTGAAGAATCAGCAGCAGTACCAGAGGAAACTGAGGCAGCATCAAAAGCACAAGAGGCTACCTGTCTTACTGATCAGTTCCAGGAGGTGCCTCTGGCTGATGCCCAAGAAAACCAAAGAACAGAGGCAGGGTCTGGGGAACAGGAACCCCTTCTGTTGAACGCCAAAGCCCCCAGCACCATGGTAGAGCCAGCAGGCGCTGACAGCCCAGCCAATGCAGAGGCACAGAGCCCAAACGCAGGTAGCCAGGGAGATGCAGCTGAGTCAAACAAACCCAAAAAATGCGACTGCTGCTCTGTCATGTAAATGCCCTCTGTGTACATGCATTTGCTCTCAACCTCGTCACTCTGCCAGTATCCTTCAGCCTGTGCATTGGCTGCTCAGTTCATAACAATTACTTCCCTCATCTCTTTGTTTTGTGCATCCATCCATTTTTTTTTTAATAAGAATGCCTGGAAGCTGCTTCCCTTTCCTCCACTGTCCACTGCCAACATTCCTAGTATTCCTCTTGAAATTTCCTCATCCCCAGTCTCAAGCTTTGATGCTGCAACAGGAAGTGTGCTCGCTCCAACATGAGGAGAGGAATCATATGGACTGAACTAGTTTTAAAGTGGAACTACAGTTTTAAAAAGAAAAACCAAACAGTTGTTTTTTGGGCCACACTGTTTTGAGTTTGATAAAATTCTCTTCAGAGAACAAAAGTGATTTCATGTATTTTACATTATTTGCTGAAGTCATTTTGTAGTTTTAAAAATCTGAGTTGTAACTGGAAAATTGCAATGTTAATGAAAGGTTCATAAATTTCTGGAGATATTCTGTTTTACTGACTTGAAGCTGGACTGTTATCGCTTTAGGCTTTTTAATAAATGTTTTTAATCCCACTACAGTAGCCTAAACAGGTTTAACCAACTGACTATTTGGTTAAATTGTGTCATTTATAAACAGTGTGCTCCATTGATAGTTAAAAAAATATTACCTAAAAGTATGATACATATGGGTTTTTAAAAAAAAAAAATTCTTAACATGGAAGGCCTGGAATTCCTGAGATGACTCTGTTACAAATGTACATACTGTATACAGAAAGCGTGTATAATTTTTTTTTTGAAATGATTTAATGATTAAACTGTCATTTGCAATACTCTTCTTAACATAACTTGATCTGCATTCAGAGTTTTTGTTCTTCAAATACTGGATTTGTCCCAAAACATCATCCATGCTTCATGCAAAAGAAATGCAAAAGCGACTGTATTACATTTTTTCTCTGTTCATGGTTTTTTATCTAGTTATATAGACAGCACTAGGAAACAGAATTTAAGATTCAGATTGAGAAATCCCAAGACACAAAACTTAACTTTGCATGTATTACTACATGCAGTTTACTTTTAGATTGTATTTATTGATTTTTATTTTGGACATACTGCTTAGAAAAAGATATGTTAAAGCATTGAAAGGTGAATCATGAGTGCACACTTGACCAGTCTTCCAAATGTATGCACATGAAGCTTTTTATTATGAAAGAAATAAGGGAACTAGTCATCACCTTTTGGCAGTAGCTGGTGTTCCCTTCAACATGTCTCACTGCATGCGCTTCTCCCAGGTCTTGGGATAGTCCCGTGGATAACAGCAGGGTCTTCTTATTGACCAGACTAAAGCTGGAGTCTTTGGAGAAAGGACTGCAGCATGTCCTCGAACTGAAAAGAAGTCCCGCTGAGCTGAGAGCTCCCAGAATCTCTGCTCCATCTGACAACAAAGACATTTCAAAGAATTATTGCATGGGGATCCTGTACCTCTCTAAACTAGGTTGAAACATCACTGTGCAGATTGGCTGTGCATGGATACATTTGTCCAAGCTATAAATTACATATTTACAAATTTGTTATTATAGCCAACCCTTTCTTTCAACACCAAGATTAAGTCTACTGACCTACACGCTTATTTCTTGCAATTTAAGATTTCTTTCATTTATTATTGTAGCATTTCTTTATCGTGTATGGTCATTTTATACAGAGATATTTCAGTGATTAAATGTGCAGTTTAAAGTCTTCACACTGGCAGAAGGCAAAGTTTCACTGGTCCGGCCCACACATCCATGTCACACCTAGGACAGGTTACTAGTCTGTTGCAGAGCTAACAAAGAGAGACAGACAATAAATTTCCACCTACAGCCAATTTGGAATTATTGGTTGAGCTAATATGCACATGTCTGGACTTCAGAAAGAAGACAGAGTGCCTCAGAGAGCCCACTTAAGCACAGGGAGAACATATGACCTCCAGACAGACATGAGCCAGCCAACTGCTGCGTTCAAACCCAGGAAATTCCTGCCGGGAGGTAACTGTTGTGCATAGCATTGCAAAACAGGCAGATATTCCTCCATCGCCATCACTCTTTCCTTTCAATAACAGACTTTTCCCTCAGTGCGAGATATTGCCCAACCGGTGTTATTACTTGGCTATACCCAACTCTGGTTAAGAATGCCTTAAAAAGCAAAGTTGTTCAGTTACTTGGTGTAAACCACAAGTCGTCTTCTCATCTCAAGAGCTCAGTGTTAGATTTGGTAATATGTAGGGGAGCATCTGAGAAAGAACTTCTCATTTATGATTTAATAACCTGAAACCTGAACAATTAAAAAACTTGCACACAATATATTGGAACAGCCTCTATCGTGTTAACATTATTACTAGATTTTCATATTTAAGATTTTCTCTCTATGGGGAGAGCAGATGATGAATTTTACGCTTAAAGCAGCCACGCTGGCAAAGGTACTTAAACCAACCCAAAAGCTTTCAAACGTCTCTGCTAAATAAAGCAAAAGTGAGGTTTTAATATTTTTCCATTTCTTCTCAATTTAAAACATAGATTTATCACAACTGATAAAATGAAGAGTGCATACAACTTGAGGTCATTGACCATTTGTTACTCAAATATTGCATTAGACTGAATGTTGAATTTACCAAACATGGTGTAAACAACACACAATCCTTTCACCCATCCTGGAATTTCCAGCACTACAAAACTGAGAATGTGAAAGAATTGAACTAGAAGGAAAACCTCTTTACCAGACACATTTTCAGTGAGACCCCACGGTGCGACGGACATCATGTTTGCGATACTTCTCACACTTCTCTGTTTGGTGTCTGTGAGCCGTTCAGCTCCTGTGGCCTGTGAAAAGTTGGTCAAGCCTTTGGAACAGTTTGATATTCACAATGTGACGGGAAGATGGTCTTTAGTCGCTGTCAGTCTGAAATTTGAGTTCATTGCAAGAAGAAGAGCCAGTGTAGTTGTTGATATCCGCAACTCCTCGTACATCACAGGTGAACGAGTTGCTGGCAGATGCCAGTATGAACTCCTTGACTTTACTTTGGAAGGCCACGTCTTAACCATGAAGGCGAGAAATGTCAACCTCACTGGAACTTTGTTTTATACATCCTGTGCAGACTGTATGGTGCTCACCATGCACATCAAGTCCCCCGCTTAC
The DNA here is from genome assembly GCF_900408965.1 of Simochromis diagramma. Taxonomy (NCBI): domain Eukaryota; kingdom Metazoa; phylum Chordata; class Actinopteri; order Cichliformes; family Cichlidae; genus Simochromis; species Simochromis diagramma. The sequence goes on from NW_024386792.1 coordinate 12,762,451, forward strand.
CGCGCAGTCGAGTTCTACCTGCTTAGCCGGAGGAGACAGCTGGAGCAGAGGGAGATGGAGGAGTTCAGTGCTCAAGTGCTGTGTCTCAGCATGCCTCCACCTGTTGTGATGGATCCTAAAATGGAGCTTTGTCCTGTATAGACAACCAACCAACAAACTGACCAGAGAACGATAGAAGTCCCATAAAGGGAGCAAGGGGAAAGAAGAAGAAGGAGGCGAAGAAGACAGTTAACTTCAATGTGCTGAATGTCAGCGTATAGTGTGACAAAAAGAATAACAATTGATGATCATGTGTTGGAAGCTATAAAAACTAGTTCTAATTCTCCATTTTTTTAATCTGTGTTTTTTTTTTTTATGTTTAAGGACCAACAACAGCTTGTTGAACCTGTTGTTGTTGGATGGTTTTATGAGTTTTATGTGATCCATTATATAGTGCATTTAATCATATCTTGCAAATGACATACTGCACATCAAAAAATGTCTATGTTTTTGCTTGTAAATTACCATGCTAGACCAAGACTGTAAAATGATTTTTATTGTAAATTTATAACTTTAATCTCAGAAGTTCTCAGTCTTTTCTCTGCACATTACCCCACTATACCACTTCATCATTTTTAAATCACCTTGATAAGCCCTTTTACACAGAAGTAAATAGAAGCTCTCTGAAAAATGTATTCAAATACACAGTATACTGAGAGGTTAACCAAAGTATTTTGTTTAACCAAGAGCATCAAAATAGTAGCTTTAGCTAACGGTATTGCTCCATATCTTTGGGTGTACTAATGTTATATTACTAACCTACTGAAATTGCTAGTGCATCAAATATAGCACACTAGTACCTTTTCATCTGCTGTTAATTAAATTCCTATGTTGCGTATTATGATGATACCTTTTTTTCCCTTGTCCTCAGCAAGAGCAAAGTGGGAAACTGTAGCATCATAATAAACCAAACTAAAGCAATTATGGGTTCACATGGAAGTATTCATAGTCTGCTTCAGTATTCCCAGTGTGGATATCATTCCTGAAGAACATGACACAGTGTGCAAAGAAAGATAAAGTCTGTTTAATTTTGTTGTGCAGTGGGAAATTGTGAAACTTGAGATTAATGACATCCAGTTTAGCAAAAATGACTATCCACACACGGTTTCATGATATTTCATGTTCGTCATGTTGCATATTTGGTAAGCAGTAGGTCACACCTTTTAAAATGTGTGCTTGTCTTTAAGATAGATAGATAGGTAGAATAAGAATGTGAAAATATAGCTTTCAATCAGCATCAATTCATGACAAAAATTAGTTCACTGTTTGACTTTTTTTTTTCATTATTTTGTTGATGATAGAATAAAAGTGTATCCCTATTCAGTAACTGAATCTGATTTTGCTACAGTTCACAGAAACTTCTGCTATTTCAAAATCACAGAACCCTTGGAGCGGACTCTGCCCTCTGTTATTGCCAGTGTTGCATAACTGGAGGGTTCTGATCCAACTAAATAGTTGTACGCAGTACAGAAGAGGGTAACTGGCTTCAGCACTATTTTATAGCAGTTTATATCATTTTAAAGAAATATATGCACGTCTATATTGACGTTCTTAGTCAGTAAACTTCTCTTATTTAGTTTGGAGTTATGCTGTGAACTGTTCTAACATAACATCCAGCTAATTGCAAAAATATGCCAAACTGAAAATATTTTTAGCCCTTCAGAAGCTACCTTAAATACCAAGAGTTGTGTTCAACTCTTCAATCAGTCATTGCTTCTTTGCTTTGCGATGTAACATAAAGGTTTAGAACATTTTATAATTCTTCTCTTTTTGTTTTGTTTATTTTTTGCTGTTTTTGAAGTGGTTGATACATTTTGTTAAACAGCAGAATGAACTCATCCTAACCAATAGTAGGGAAAACCTTGCTCGAGGGCAGAATAATCAGTCAGTTGCTAACAGGTCAATGACACCCACTGTTCTTAGCATGAGGATGGAAATGGATTTGGGTTTTCCTGAGGCAGATCCTGCTCGGGTTTCAAATGACAATGTTAAAGAGTGGGAGGAAGAAAGGGGCACTCTGATGATGAGAGCAGACGATGATGGGCATGATGTTTCTGGAGACGTTATATAGCAGGCAGATCAACCGGAGTCCACGCAGTCAGATTAAATCCTTCTGCTAAATCCAGAAGCAGGCGACGAGGGAGTGAGGAAAGGGGGGTAAGACTGTGTGGGAGAAAGTAAAAACAGAAACTTTTACAAAGAAGAGTGAGTCACTCACAGGCATAGATGGTAGCATTAAGACAAATCAAGATGACGATTGAGAGATAAAAACTGAATCAGGACAGAAAATTGGAAGGCCCAGAGTGTCTGTTGTTTTTCGGTGTCTGTGCCTTTTGTTCCCTTCAGCATGTATCACTGCATGTGTCTCTACCAGCTCCTGGGATTGTCCCATGGATAACAGCAGGGTCCTTATGTGGATCAAACCAAAGCCAGAGGCTCTGGACTCGCCTGGAGTAAGGGAATGCAGCATGTTTTCTACGTGAAAATAACTCCTGCTGAGCTGAGAACTCCCAGGACGTCTGTCCTGCCTGACGACTGGATTTCAAAGGGCAATTACATATGGATCCTGCGCCAGGAGCTGGATAGTGGTCAACCTGCTGCTTTATACGAAAGCAGAGATTAGAAGCCCAGTTTCCAATGAAGATGGCTGTGAATAGTCATTTTTTTAATTAAATTGAATTTTTTTCCGCACCTAGATTCAGGTTGTAGTTTAATTTTAATGAACCCTGGTAGAGAAGACTTTTTTCCCCTACTCAGACTTTAATTCATTATAAAACAACAGCCAGATTTGCTTCCACTGCCTTTCTTTTAGTTTTTTGTTTTAGTTTTTTTTTTTTTTACATTTGCCTCAATACAAAGTATTGTACAACTATTGCTGTAACCAAATCTGTCAATCTGGATAAAAATTATTAAGACATTTAATGCGGAAACTAACACAAAATCAAGTCAAGTGAAACTGAAGCGGAAGAAAGGGTGAATAAAGACCACCTATTTGTGACCTATAGGTTCAACATGAAGCTTTAATGTCTTACCATTTTATGAGTTTTTATACAGTTTATTTTACAGCTTGGTAGAGCTAATGTGGCTATGTTAGAATCTCTGCCCACACAAGACATTACTGTCATACAAACGTGTGAGACACAACAAAGTAGACCTGATGTCTCAACAACTAAACACAAGCTATATAATATAAAGTTAAATTCTCTGTGGAAGTGCATTTGATCTACTTAATAAGTTTATTTAAGTCTAACTGCTCACATTGCATGTTTGCAGAATGTATGCACATTTTGTGCAAGTGAGCTTTTTCATTAGTATGCATGCAAATATATCCATATGTATTAATCACAAGAAGAGTACAACTCATATTTGTTCCCCAAATATTACAAATATCACACTGAATACTGAATTTACAAAATTTCACAAAAACACTACACTTCTGTTTTTGTATGTAATTTAATTTTATTTCATAAACAATATGCGACTAACCAAGACCAAACAGCCAGTGTAAATAACGCACAGTCCATGCTCTTTGGTCTCACAGTTCCCAAATCAACATATCCAGGATCTTTTGAATTCCAGAGCTAAATATGTGAAACTGAACTATGAAACCTGAACGTCTTTACCAGACACAGTATCAGTGAGAAACACAGTACGGAGAGTACATTACACACTGGCGCTCTTCCTCATGAAACTGAATAGCTTCACCTTTACTCTAACATTCTTTCATACATGTCCAAACTGCGCTGCTGGCATCATGACCTCCACTTACAAGTCAGTTAACTTTTTCAACCAGAGGAGAGCTGGAGCAGAAGGAGATGGAGGAATTCAGTGCTCAAGTGGGTTGCCACCACCTACTGTGACAGAACCCACCAAGGAGCTTTGTTACTAAGCAGAAATCTCTCTAAGTTTACCAAATCAAGGTGAATTAATTTATATGATGCTACTTTTTGAAATGTATGCTTTTTGTTTTTTCACTGATTGCAATATTTGTTGCTGATTCTGACTCGCATTATTTATATCTTGGACATAATATACTACAGATAAAAAATATGCAAACACCCACATACTAAATGGTTTTCATTATAAACTGACAGTATAAACTTTAACCTTCACATTTTTATCATCCTACTGTCGCTTCATAAATATGTAGTTTAGCTCTAATACACAAAAATAATCAAAAGTTTTAAAGTACATGTGCATGTACTTATTGTATTTTAGTACATCTTTGGATGTACTAAAAACAGATAATTATCATTCTGACTGAATTAGGAGGGTTTTTTTATGATATTATACCTTTAGTATATTTATATGCTATTAATTCAGTTGTTTTGTGTGACATATTTTTTGATCCCAAGAAGAACAACTTAAAAACTGAAACTAAATCAATTATCAGTATACTTAAATTAAGTCTACTATTAAAAAAAGAAGAAGAAGAAGCTCTCGCTATCATAGATATGTCATGATTAACAAAGAACATTCGTTGTGTTACAGTGGTCATTGATATTGGCTCATATTGTTGGGTCTGACTGTCCTTTTTGATTAAATAATTGATTTAATTTGTTAAGCTGTGGGAATTTAGGATATAATTTTAATTAGAAATAACAGGCCTTTAATAAATCCATTATATAATCTTACAGCTTTAGATAACATTATTAAATTGTTTTCTTAGTTTGCTCATTTAAATGGATAGTTCAGCCACTTATATTTTTGGGTTACAGATACCAAAATACACAAGAATATCCCACTTTTTTTTTTTTTGATGTATACAAACTAAAAAGGTTTTATTAAATAAACTCCTACAAATCATGAACTGAATAAAAAACTTTGAACAGATGTGATGCAGTCAGACACAAAAATATGCATGTCATGCTGTTGCCACTGGGTTGTTTGTACCTGCTTACATCTTCTTTAACAAAATAAAGATATCATAAGAATATAACAATGTTGCTTTTAAACACAAATTAATGAAGGAAGTGTGCTCATTCTTTGAAATTAGGGATTTTTCTTCTTTTTTTATGATGAAGTAAAAGCAAATCCCAGTTATGTAATTACATCAGAATTCGAAATGGTTTCAGAAAAATGTCAGAGAATCTGCATGTAGAGGCAGGACTCTGCCCTCTGGCTCTGGTAGTGTTGCATAACTGTGGGGTTTCTGACCAAATCAAATAGTTGCACACAAAGTGCAACAGAGGGTAAGTAAATATCTCCACCATTACCTCCACCCATCTTTCTTAGACTTCATAGTTCATTGTACTATAACAGAATATTATGTAAAGTTGCTTTAATTCAGTAAATAAAACAATAAAGTTCAACATCTAAATTTATTATAATCAGAATAGATGAAGATGAATAGAAGAAGAAGAATTTGACTTGACAGACTTTGACAGATTTTGAATTTTATTCATTTGGAATATTTTATATACTCCAAATTTCCATATTTCAGTTAATTGTAGAAAATATGCAACACCAAGCTGATTTTTATACTTTCCCAACCAGGGTAAGTTTACCAAAGTGCAATTAAAAAAGAATAAGGTTTTGCAGCTTTCATTAGCACACCACCTGTTGTTAATATGTGCTGTTTATTCAACTCCTGGCATTTCATGCCTTACAATATGTTTGGACAGCCGGAATCTGGGAACAGTAAATAAAAACAATTTGACTTCACAGTGTTACACCACAGGTACTGGAATAGAGAAACCAGTCAGCGGGTAAAACTTATCTGTGAACAATCAATAGTCACAGGCAGGACTTCAAAATATTGTTTAGTTTTACAATCACGGAAACCACAGGTGAAAAATTACCGTGCTTTTTTCTCCTGTGTTGTGAAACTACATGTTTCTGAAACAACTATAAAACGACCCGGCACACTTCACCGTCTCCAGAGGTTTGAAACTGCAGTGTGACTGACAATATTCCACTGACTGCCTACTAATAGCTCAACATGATTTTTGCTGCGCTTTCTCTTCTTTGTTTGGTGGCTGGGAGTCATTCAGCTCCTCTGACCTGCGAGGAGTTGGTCCGTCCATTAGACCGACTCAATCTTCATCATTTGAAGGGGAAATGGGCTTTAGTTGCAGGCAGTTTGAGCCACCCACCATTCCTGGAGCGATTTAAACAAAGAGACAGTGCCTCTGTGAACTTCTACAGCAACACCAGTGAAACTCATATTTCCTACACCCGCAGCATCAGCTTACACAACGAGTGCCAGTATCACACCTACAACATCACTCTGAATGGCAGCAGTTACACCTTTGACGGGACAGAGAACGACAACTTCAGTGCAAACTTTGCCCATACGTCTTGCCATGACTGCATGCTGATGCACATGAGAATGGAGTCGGGGGAAAGGCAGCATTTTTACCTGTTCAGTCGGAGGAGACAGCTGGAGCAGAAGGAGCTGGAGGAGTTCAGGGCTCAGGTGGAGTGTCTTAACATGCCTCCACCTGCTGTGATGGATCCCACCAAGGCGCTTTGTCCCGAAGAGACTGCCAGCGATCCAGCAGCACAGCCTGAAGAAAAAACCGAGGGACAGAAGGAATAAGAGAAAGTGAAAATTCTCACTCTGATTTGGTGGATGAACATACAGCAATAAAAATTATTTGTGTGTGTGAAGTGCATTTCACACTCCTTAGTGTAGAAAGATCAAAAGTCTGATATTTGATTTTGTAACTTGAAATAAATGATTGTTATTTCTATGATACAGTGTTTGTTTTTCAACTCATTTGAAGATGTATCTGAGAATACACCTTTTAGCTTTCACCTTCACCGCCATATTATTCTCTGTTTCATAGGTTGTTGTATCTCAGGCATGTTTGAGAAGATATTTTAAGGTGCAAATTTAAATTCTAAATTCACAACCCAAATAAAGTAATTAATTAAAAACATGAAAACTGTTAAAATCACAAAAACTAGCATTTCTTAACTTTTACCTCAGGAGTTCCCATCAAACAGTGAGTTGACTTTTTTTTTTTTGTTTTAATAATGACACATTATTAATTAATAAATTATTATTAATCAAATGATCATACCTTAATCATAATATATATAAATGCTTAGCCTTTATAAATGATAAAATGAGCATGTTATATGTGAGCTTATTAAACAAGAATAAACATTTATATCTGTATTTATATAAACTGCATACTAAGGAGGAGTATTGCTCTATAAATGATGAATTGAGCACTTACTTATTTTTTATTAATGTTTAGTAGTGTGTCATTATTACAAAGTTTGACCCTGTTTGGTTTCGTTTGCAAGCTGAGCGAGCATCCATTTGTCACAAGGGTGTCAATTCCAAACCAGGGCCCTTGCTGCATGTTTTCCCACGTGCTCTTTTCCCTGCTTTCCCGTCACTCTTCACTGTGTTATCTAATAAAGGTGAAATAGCCCATAAAAAATGAATTTCAAAAAGCTTGCCAACTTCTGTGATGTGAACTGTATGAAGACAGTTACATAGAGGCATTTTTGTGTCTTCATTATCTTTCAGTTTGAGATGGACAGTTGAATAATGTAGCTGTGTGAAACGATGGAAAATGTACCACTGCAAGATGGTATATTTTGTCATTGAGACAGTCCATGGTCGGGTCTGCTAACTTTTTTGTTTCATTTTATTCATACAGCACATTTCATTACATGCAAACTCAATGTGCTCAACACAGAAGATAAAAACCTTTATTGGTCATGGTGTGTTTTCTGGCATATAAAAAAACCCATACAGATCCTAACAAGGCTGAAAATTAAATTTTCATCAGAGGGCCTTTAAGACATTCTTGAAAGGGAAAAATTAGATGCTTTGAACACATAAGACTCATTTCATCATAAGTGCCTGTAATATTATCAAATAAAATGTAGTTTTCCAAACAAACATATTAGAAGTACTTTGCTAGTAAAAAGGACCGGACCCTTTGCCTTCACAACTGCTTTAATTTTTCGTGGCATAGATTCAGTTCAGTTCAACTCAGTTTTACTTGTATATTGCTAGTTAACAATAAAAACAGTCACATAAAGGATCAGCAAGGTGCTGGAAACATTCCTCAGAGATTTTGGTCCATGGTGACAACAAAGCCTCACACAGTTGCTGCAGCGTTGGTGAGCCCGTGTGAATTGTAGCCTCCGTTTCCCGCTCTTAAGTGTCAGGGATTGGACCTGGTGTGGTCTTCTGCTGCTGTAGCCCATTATCAATGTGTTGCTCGTTGAAAGATGCTCTTCTGCTACCTGCTTCAGATGCTTCTGCATACCTTGTTAGCAACAAGTGGTTTGTTGAGTTACTGTTTCCTTCCTATTATTTCACAATGGTCTAGTCATCCTCCCCTGACTTCAATCAATAAGGCACTTAGCCTCTTAAGCCCCAACGCCCCGGGGCTTAAGGGGGGGGGGGGTGTTATTATAGATTGTACTTGTTATGCTTCTTTTAACAGATTACTGATTGATGGATGAATTGTATAAGATCAGCGTGGTGTACTTATTTACAAAGCAGTGGACAAATGTCCTGTGTTAGTGTCCCATTTATTTATTGTGTAATCAAAGAAACCACAGAGGAAAAAGGGACTCTGCTCCCTGGTATTTTCAGTATTGTGAAAGTAATGTTTGTTAAGCAACTATAAAACCAATATATATTTATTAACCAACCTTTTAGGTACAAACTGAGACTTAACAAATCAACACAATCCTGCAGAGAGACGGTACTGTGTCAGAAAGAGCCATGTTAGCTGTGTGTGCCGTTGCTGTCATCTACTTGATGTCTGTGAGCCATGCTGCGCCTCTAGCATGTGAATATTTGCTCCGGCCTTTGAATGAGCTGGACCACCATCATTTGGAGGGCAGATGGGCTATGATTGCTGGCAGCCTGAGTGAACTACCCCTGATTGAGCATTTAAGACTTAGAGACAGTGCTACTGCTAAGTTTTCCAGCACCAGTGAAACCAACATCTCCTTTAGACGTACCATGAGTTTAAATAATACATGCTCTTATAAGTCCTTCAACATCTCGTTGGAGGGCAGCACCTTCACCTTTGACAACGGCAGAGTCAACACAACCTTCATCCAGACATCCTGTGACGACTGCATACTACTGAGTTTTGATGTAAAATCGGGGACCCGGCGACATTTTTACCTATACAGCAGGAGGAGACAGTTGGAGCAAAGGGAGATCGAGGAGTTCAGAGCTCAGGTGGAGTGTGTGAACATGCCTCCGCCTGTTGTGATGGATCCCACCAAAGAGCTTTGTCCTGAAGAGAAAACAGCTAAAGATGCTAGAAAAGCAGAGGAAAGGAAGCACTGAAAGACAATGAGATAATAGTTCGGTAAAATTAAACTGTCACCGATGGAAACCATCTCATTAATATCTGTTTTCTTCAACCAGTCTGTAACTAGAAGTATATTCATTTTTAAGCCTCTGTCTTCAAAGAAAACTTTCTCTTGCAGCGTCTTGAGCTTTTAATTTAAGCTTCGTGACAACAGGAACCGTGCTGCTAATATTCTGCGATAGGAGAAAACAATGACTGAAAACATCACCGAAAATAAGTGCCAACATGGTATCTGTAAAAGCTCATCACAGAATATTTGACGGATTTTTTTTTAAAGTTGCTGCTTTGTAATCAGTAAAACTCTTCAGAGCCTGATTTGTTTCTTCTCTGTATTTACATGAATCAACTGTCGTCTAACACGGTGACGCCGTTACACTCGTACAGATTGTGTTCACAGCCTGTAATGTTACGGCACATTCATCCTTTTTAAACATTTTTTTCAGGGGCTTTTAACTTCAAATAGACATAATAACAAAATAATAACAAAATTACACAACAAACGATGCCAACGCCATCATTATCCCAACCTGATAAAATTAATTATTATGTTAAATTGTTTAATTTTAAACTGCAAAAAGTCTTAAGTCATGGTTTGGTCTTTCTCTCATCTGATTATTTGTATGTTCTTAACACTGAATTTAATTTATGTATGTTCAAATGTTTGTTTTATAAGTCTATTTATATGAGTGGATTAATTTTCCTCCAATATTTCATCTTGTTTCTGCAAGCTAGCAAATTCTTACACGATAAAAAGAGAAGGTGAGCTGTTTTGGGACTTTTTTTTCCTTTTCTCTTTTTCTTTTCTTTTTGCCTTCACTTTGATCTTTAATCACAGAAATTGCATAATTTATAACAGGAACCAGAGTTGTGCTGTGAGTAAAAGTGTATGTAACTATACTGACAATCAACCCAAAGAGAGGGTTTAAAAAGAGAAGCGTGTCTCATGAAAATAGTACAAGTATTGTATCTAAATCTTTGCATTTTATAAAATAAATGCATTAAAACCCCCTGAAGTTTCCCACAATGTACAAACCCTAGAACAGCCGAGTCACGGTTGACCCAACAGTGAACCAAATGCTGCATCACATGTAATGCAAGAGAGAGGCGAGCACTGTTAATATTAGACAGTCCCAGAACGCTCATTTCACAATCACAAAATAAACAGACACACAAAAGAAAAGGACTCTGCTCTTCAGAGCTTGCAAAAAAAAAAAAAAAAAAAACTGGATGAAAACCCCCTGAGCTGCGTTCCCAGGCTCATTTTCAGTCTGATGCTAACTTGTGACAGTTAATATCTGAACACTGCCAACATAAAGAGGGCCACATATCACACATAAGACATGTTTGCTGTTTATATCATCGTTTTCATCTGCTGGAAGTCTGTGAGCCATGCAGCTCCTTCTGCCTGTGAAAACTTGCTCCATCCTTTGGAACAACTGGATTTTCACCATTTGGAGGGCAGCTGGGCCTTGGTTGCAGGAAGCGTGAGTGATCCGGCGCACCTGGAAAGCCTCAAGAGCAGAGACAGTTCCAGGATTATTTTTGCCGGTAACAATGACACCTCCAAAATATCCTTCACGCGTGTTTTCAGTTCTCACGACAGCTGTCAATACATGCATTCTAATATCACACTACAAGGCAGCGGCTTCACCTTTGAACAGCTAAACGCCACTGTGACGGCCCTCAATACATCTTGTTCAGACTGTGTAGCGATGCGTTTTGACAAGTCAAAGCAAGTCCAGCGTTTCTACCTGTTCAGCAGGAGGAGGGAGGTGGGACAGACGGAGATGGAGGAGTTTAAGGCCCAGGCGGCATGTCTGAACATTACTGCACCGTTCGTGATGGATCCTTCCAAGGAACTTTGCCCTGAAAAGATATCCGGCAATCCAGAGAGTCAAAATGCCTAAGACACTCTGGCTTTTGACATATTGTGACAAAGAGCTGAATGAATACAAATGTGGACATAATGTGCAAAAACTAAATTGATGCAGATTTTCTGTATTTTTCTTGTTGCTTGGACACGAATCCTTAAATCACCCTTCAGACTGCAAACACATGACTGACTGGATTACTTTAGGTAGAGGGTTTTATGGTTTCATTGGTTGCCATTGAAAACAGCGTAAAACATCCTAAGATTAGAAAGACAAAGTGTAAGAAAATGGATTGCATCACTCTGTGCTCTTGAATAATATTAAAAATGTTAATGTCTCGATATTTTTCAATTACTTCCTCAAAAGAAAACGTAACCAACCATCAAACAACTGAAATGATGTGCAGTGGGAATCGTCCATTTAAAAGCACATGTTTGAACTTGATTTGCTCATTCTGTAAAAATAATGAACCACTTAAATAAAATTTAAAAAACAACTCTGTGAAATCTGGCCTAATATTTGCATTTGCTAAATGATTTTTAAGTGTCTTTTATTTGGCTTTTTTTTTTTTGTCTCATTATGATGTGCCTGGCTCTATTTCTCTTCAACCATTATTTATTTGAATGGCACAGAGACGCAGCTATGGAAAACACATTGTGGAGAAAACTCGGATTTCTTTAATCCCTGAATGTCTGCCAATAGTTTCCAAATCCACATCCTCTCACAGTTCAAGTTTACTTAGGGAAGAGTAACGAAATACAGCTGTCAAAACTGTATTTTTAAAGCATATTACCAATAAATACCAACTTTTTTATTTACACAAGTATATAAAGGAAACTTTGAATAACTTATTTTTCAAACCACACATTTTGTACCCTTTTGGCTATATACATATATACATGTGCATAATTTTATACTGTGACAAACCTTTGGCAATATTCGTTATTTCAGGACAACCAACAGATTTTTTTAATCAAGACACAACAATGACAAAACAACAGAGGGGTTTTTGTGTTATCCTCGTCTTTATCTTTATTGTATGAGTCCATGAGTGGGCTGATTTTATTTTATTTTTTAAAAAAAGGAAATTTCATTAAATAAAAGAGGACTCTGCTCTCTTACATTTCCAGTATTATGTCACTTGCGGTTAATTATAAACTAAGACAGGCTTTTTTACTGTTGGTCGCATACAAGATTGAAACTCAAGTCTGTGACCACTAAAGGTGTCTACAAAGATAACCATGCTTGCTGCGTGTGCCGTCGTTCTCCTGTGGTTGATGCCTGTGAGCTATTCGACTCTTCTCACCTGCGAAGAATTGGTCAGGCCTTTAAATGACCTGGATCCTCGTCATCTGGAGGGCAGATGGGCTCTACTTGCAGGCAGTTTCAGCGACCCAGCACACCTGAAGTTCTTCAAACTCAGAGACAGCAGCAGCATTCACTTCTCAAATACTAATGTCACCTCGAACGTTTCCTATACACCCAGCGTTTATTACGGTGGAGAGTGTCATCATAAGACTTATAGCGTCTCACTGGACGGCAGCACGTTGAACTTTGATGAAAGAGAGCAGGTGAACCTCACCCTGACCTTCCTCTTCACATCCTGTTCAGACTGTCTGGTGATGCGATTTGACAATGAGTCAAAGAAAATAGAGCGCTTGCTTCTGTTCAGCAAGAGAAGGGCGGCCGAGCCGGAAGAGCTGGAGGAATACAGAGTTCAGGCGAGGTGCCTGAATCTGCTTCCGCCTGCTGTGATGGACCCTACCAAGGAGCTTTGTCAAGACCAGAGCGCTCAGACTGAACGTGAACAACAAGCTTGAGACGACATCAATTTGTGGATAAATAATTGCTGAAAATCTGCATAAATCTCCAAAGCAGTTTTTGATATCTTTAATTAGTTATCCTATGTTTGTTCTCAAATTTGAGATTGTCAAGATAAAATTGATGATGCACTGTATGAATATGTTTTTAAATTTCTCTTTATCGGTGTTTCTGTATGGCATTAAATTTAAACTCTTTAAACTGCAAACAGGTTCGAGTTTTACAGTAAAAATCAGCATTTTCAATGATTTAATTTCTATGGTGATGTTTTTATTTCTTAATGTTTTTAAATTTCGATTGGAAGACAAAATCATTTGTAGATTTAATTTAATTAAACACAAAATATAACCTGCAGCAACAGTTTTGTACTGATAATCAGACAAATTAAATCTGAATAAAACACACAGACATTATGTTTTTTCTCCTATTTCCCCCTTTTAATAGGCCTTTATAAATGATGTAGGGCTAATTGTTGGATTTTAAAATAATTATAAAGTCTACTTTCTGAGAGCCAAAAAGATACAAAAACAATGCATAACAGATGCATTTTACTCAAATACAATAATAAATTAGGTAAAATGTCAATTTTAATCTCTTACCCAGTTTTAGAGTTTTCCTGTTTTCTAAACGTTTAAGTTTTATTTAACTGTCTTGTACTCTGTACAAAAGCGTTTGGCCATATTAACAGTGGGGTTGGTCTGTGCCTCTTGGTTTCTGTCCATAAAAGCATGGTTGGATGTGTTTGGTGTGGAAGAATGTGTGTGGTGCACAAATAACTCTTAAATCAAACCCCTAACCAACAACACTGTCTGGATTTTCTGCTCTTCTAGATGAACTGGCAAAAAATATCCAAACTCCAAAATCTTATAGAAGGCCATCTTGGTAAAGAGGAAGTAGTTTAGCTGCATTTAGCTGTAATGTGCAGGTGGCCCAGTATTTTTGCATATATAGTGTATATCAACAGCATGACGGTGCCGTGCCGCAGAACCTTTTAAGGACTTTTGTTCTCCTCTTGCTTGATGGGCTTGCTCGGGTGCTTCGATTTCTTCTCACAATGCAAAAACATCCATGTGAGGTGAATATGTGATTCTAAATTAGCCTTAGGCACAGATATGAATTAGGTGAAGCTTTTAGTAAGACTACAAAAAGTGCTTAATTAATGCCAGTCCATTTCCAGTAGCACGAAAAAATAATGTTAATAATATAAAATATAAAGTAAATTAATGGGTACCCACTGTCCTTTTTGAAGGAATATTATGTTATATGGAGGTACAAAAAGTTTCCAGAGGTTCAAAGATTGGTGTCCACAGTTTATAATAATTATACATCATCAAGGATATAAGATTAGTAAGAGGAGACAGCTCCACTGGCAAGGTGTTACTTTATTACGTTACTTTATTTTCTGGAAGTCTATTTTCATTTATCCATTTGTAACCCCAACCCTTCTGAGAAAACCCACAGTTGCTGCACCTCCACCCGAGATTCCAAGAACACATGAAAATTATTTACTTTGTCAATCTGTAGCTGTACTTACTTAAATCCAGGATAAACAAGGCAGTGTGACGGGACATGGCAGTGCAAATATTGAGCAAACTATATTGATCAAACTGAAAAAAAAAAAAACAGTGGCATTATTAGTAAAGCTAAAAATTAAGGGCAACAATAAAGCAGTTCAATGAGAAATTGTCACCTAAAAGTATGATTTCTGCACACACAGACATGTTTCCTCTGTTTTCCATCACTCTGTTTGATGTCTGTGAGCATCTCAGCTCCTCTGTCCTCGGAAGTCTTGGAATAGCCTTTGGATCAGCTGGATTCTCATCATCTGCCAGGAAGATGGGCTTTAACCGCAGCTAGCATGGCTCTCCCACATGACCTGGAAGACCTGAAACACAGAAGCAGCACAGCACGATTGTGTACTTCTCCAACTCTAGTGAAACTTCATTCTATACCTACACCCATGTCAGTCATTTAGATGACAAGCGCTATTATCTGTCTTACAGCTTCACAGCAGAAAGTAGCACTTCTGTCTCTGATTTAGACTGGTACTTCAGTTTGACCTGGTCCTTCCACTACACAGCCTGTCAAGACTTGATTTGCTCTTTCCTGGAGAGGGAAAAACTTGACTTAATGCTATTTTGTCAAATGTAGTATTTTTGCATTTGCAAGATAAAAAAATCCTCTTTTGCTCCTCATAATTCTGCTGCTATAACAGAAACCCCAGTCCTAAATCATTCTTTGGACTGTTTATTTAGTTTGTTTGACTACTCTTTTGTACTTTCTTCTAATAATGCTGACGTATCCCAAATAAAAGAAGAAATGAGTTTAAAAAGTCAGTTTTAAGGTCTTTATAAAAACATGTCAGGACTTGCAGCCTTAACTGGTGCCTTCTTGCATGCAAGGTGGACTATAACAATATTTCAAGAGTATTTATTTGTTTTTTACCCTCTGACCCTATAAAGGATAAGAAGCTATAACTAGTGATACTTGACTCTCTTGACAAGAATTAAAAAGAGAAGAAAACAAGGGAACAAGGTTTACCTTGCTTGTCTCTTCAGAAAGTTTAAACTTTTATCAGTTGGGTTTTTTTTTTTTCAATTTGAATGCCCATCATTTTCCAGAGTCTTTTAAGCTGCTCACAGAGATTCACACATATTATACAAAACACTCAACACTCAAAGGACCTTCAACTTCCATCTTGTTGGACTTCACTTAATCATACACATTGACAGACAGACATCAATCTCACTACAATCAACATTTCACAATTTCTTCTTTTCAATAACTTCACAGGTTATTGCTGGTAAAACAACATATGTGACCTTGATAGTGAACGCATCTTGGGTCAAGACATATGGACAGATGATGGATGCTCACCATAGTATAACCTCATTAATTGCTTGCTCTATGTAATTTTTTCCTGTATCTTTTTTTTTTTTTTTTTTTTTTAACTAATTTAAATACAGGCTTTATGCAACAGTTGTTATTTAGATTGGCGGTATTGAGAGCTTCATAGTACGGTGACCCTGAGAGGCCAAATGGACTGCAACTTAAGAAAACACCAGCAATAAGAAAAACGCTGCAAAAGCACACAAAACACAAGGGAAATAGGGAAAAAAAAAATTGGAAATAGGAAATAGGAAAAAACTGATTTCCAAAAGCACAAAGGAAGTGTTTCTGGGGAGACAATAACCTGACAGACCAGTTGCAGGAACCCAAAACATGGTAGGTGTGTTTGATCATGATTCATAAAATACTGACGACAGATTTTTAAGGCTAATAGTTAGGCTAGCACACTTGCCTCTCATCTTTTCTTTCCCCACAAATCCTCCACTTCTTTTAAGTGTCTCCCAGCGCAATTCTTAGCATATTTTGGTTCCTGCAACTGATCCCCTAAAACATTTCCGTTGTCGTTTTTCCTATTTCCGTTGTGCTTTGTGTGCTTTTGCAGCGTTTTTCTTATTGCTGGTGTTTTCTTAAGTTGCAGTCCATTTGGCCTCTCAGGGCCACCGTACTAACCTCCACGGCACAATATAATCTCCATCGCCTTTCAAAAAAACAAAAACAAAACTAAACTAAACTATGTAAACTATGTAAACTATGTAAATATGAAACAGTAGTACAGCTCAGCATGAAAAAAAAAAAACAGAAGAAACCCACTAGCTAGCATAGCTCTGTTTAGTAGCTTAAACCAGAATAATAAATAACTTAGTTTGTTAATCAAATCTGTACAAAAAAAATGATATGTTTTAAAAAATAAGTGTTTAAATTGGGATTATGTGGCTGGGGTTTTGTTTCTAGCCAACTGACAAAGACTCCATATATTAATACCTGCTAATAAGTAATCAGATCATTCCAACTTCATTCAAACTGTTGCTGTTTTTAAAGTTGCATTGCAGATTCAACCAAGTAGAAATATAATAAGCTCAAGAAGAGCTGTTATGTGGATTTGTAACCTTTGGACAGAGTTAAGCTAACTGGTCCCTGCCTCTTAAGCTAAGCTAAGCTAACAGGCTACAAGTTGAAGTAAGCATGTCAAACTATTACAAACTAGTTTAATAATCATAGTTATTTTCATGTCAGATGTATTTACTTAGGCTCTATAAGTATAGTGTTGAGGTATTTCTACTTTACCTAACTTTCGTCAAATGGTATTTTATGCTTGTACTTAAAACATATACTTGTACATTTTGGGGCTATTGAATTAACGTTGTATTTGTATACTTATCTGACTTTTGGTAATTTCTTCTTCTTCTTTTTAACGTCAAAAACATTTTAACATCATGAAGATCTGAGAATCCCTCACATACTGCATGGTTAAGACTGAACCAGTGACAAAAACGTGACGTATTACATGAGCATATTAGAGTCTCTAATGACCTCTGCTGAAAAAAAAAGTTAAATCTACTCCAAGTGTTTGAATAATCTTTGAAGGAGCTTTTTAACTTTGATTTAGAAAAGGCAAAGAAAATAAGACAGGAAAGCTGGGAGAAAGAGCAGGGGAAGGCATGCAGTAAATAGCCTCAGGCAGATTTAAAACCAGGTCTCTGCAATAGCCTTATGGCTATCGATCGTCTGCCCAATCTGTTCAGCTACACTGAAACCATCTGATTTTTAACCAAACTTTTTGTGTGGCAATATGTAATATTTCTAAAAATAGAAAAAAAAATTGATTTGATCACATGCAAGTCACAGACATGAGCAGAGGATATAATATTTAACTTTGTTGGTAACAATTTGTGCCTCTTGCACTACTGTCAAATTAATGAAGTGATCACCAACGTCAGTACTTCCTACAGTACATCCTGTTAATAAACATCTTCTCCATCTGGTGCATTTGTTCATTCATTAGCATGGTGCAATAATTAAAACACTGTTCATCACAATAATCTAGTTAATAATAAATGTAAAACAACAACCACCAAGAAGAAGTGGAACATTCAGATTTTGGTAGACAAGATTTACTGTGATAACAACAAAAATATATGCAATATTTAAAGTGTCATTTGAATATGTGCTGCTCACACATGTGTTTCTAAAATCTTCTGCAATGGTGAAGACAGAAAGGACGATTTTACTAAAAAAAACAAAAACTTTCAGTTCAGTGCCAACAGTTGTGCCCTTTTTATCTTAAGTTCCAACCAATGATTGCATGCATTGCTGCTGTTAATGTGTATTTGTAGAATTTTAAAATTGGTGAAAGAGTTCGTCAGCACCGACAGTCTGGCGTATATTGCTTTTAATGTTTAGCCTCAGCTCAATATCTACAGCAAACAAAGACAAAGTTCAAGTCTGGACATGATGTTCCAAGAAAAATAGCCACTCAAAATTCAGTTTAATGTGGATAAGAATCACAAAACTTTCCACTATTTCAAAATGTCTTTGATATCACAATAATGGAATCCACATTTAGATAACAGATAATGAACCTATCCTGTGTTGAAAAGGTGGATTTTTTTGATGCAGGTTTTTGTTATAAAAAGACAAGCCTGCTAATTGAATTCCAGTCTTGGTGAGAAAATAAAATAAATGAAAGGTTGGAGAATAAAAGGCAAACATTTAACCACAGAATGGAAAAACCTTCAAGAAACAGCTTGGTTGCTGTGTGTGCAGTCACTCTCATTTATTTGATGTGTGGGAGCCAGGCAGCTCCTCTAGTCTGTGAAAGATTGGTTCACCCACTGGATCAGCTGGTTCCTCATCATTTCGAGGGCAGCTGGGCTCTAGTCGCAGGCAGTCTCAATCACTCACCATCTATGGAGGCTCTGAGACGTCGAGACAGCATCACGATGTACTTCTCCAACTCCAGCGAAGCTTCAACATTGTCTTATACCCAGATCAACCGCTTTGGTGATCAATGCCAATACCTGCGGTACAACATCTCAGCTGAAGGCAGCACTTTTACCTTTGATGTGCAGAGTCGTTTCAGCCTCAGCATGTATTTCCTCCACACGTCCTGCCCAGACTGTGTGGTAATGAGGTGGCTTGTGAAGTCAAGCAGGAGGATTTCTACGGACTTGTACCTGCTGAGCAGAAGGAGGGAGGTGGAGCAGAAAGAGCTGGAAGAGTTCAGAGCTCAGCTGAAGTGTTATCAATTGCCTGAGCCTGTTGTGATGGATCCTACCAAGGAGCTTTGTCCAGAGCAGCCTGAGAACCAACCAACAGCAGCAGCAGCTCCTCAGGCTGAGGAGACAGTGGCTCAAAAGGCATAAAGGACACTGGCACATTGTAATCAGTTACTCAGAGAATTACTCTTACAGTGTTAGTAAGTTCTTCTTACAGACTGGATGTTTTTAACTTGATCAAAAGTTATACTTTAAACAACAGTTATATTTTTCATTGGAGGGAGATGTTGCGAGTAGATTAAATATTTGTTTTATTATGGACACCTTGGTATTTGCATTTATTGCCTATTAACTCTCAATTGAAGCTTTTGTAAGAATATATCTTGCTCCTTTTAGATTTCTAAAGGTAAAGTGATTTAGAGCATCTAGAGGGTATACTAGTGTTGACAAGATTGCAAAGTGCTAAAACAAGCTTGTCACTTAATGTTCTTTCATGAAAAGTTCAACTGATGCACAATTAAATTTCCCATTGCTGAATCCAGTAACCTCAGAGTTTTTGTACGTACAGTACAATATGACCTTATTTGGTCTGGAAAAAAATCTTTTAATACATCACCACCTAGTGTTTTTTTTTTCTGGCCAGTTTGTGTGGAAACCTGTGCTAAACTGACCTGTGACTAGGGACAGGAATTGATGCACTTTTACTGATACAGTACCAATGTTATTGTTTCTGCCACTGATTAGAATCAATACTGCATATTGATCTGGTTCTTTGTTGATTGCCTTACCAATTCTGACCCCGTTTTGTTTCAGGAGAGAAGTACACCTACATAGGTTTTTAGCATCTATAGCATTGCTTTATCACCTAAAATTCCCAAACAGAATAATGCCCAGTGCTAACTGTAGCATTAATTTCTCCATCAGCATCTAAAATAGGGAAACTGAGAGAATGATTGCATGACATTTGTTTGCATTTAAGCAAACCGATAAAGAAACGTTTCCCAGTGTTAGTCTGCTTGCCTATCGGTCCTGCTTATCGGTGCACTTGTGCTACAATTAGCTGATTTCAGTTCATGTCCCAGAGGAGTCCATAGCATGGATATGGGCATTACTTTTATTTTTATTGCACAGATCAGAGTGCGATGATAAAGTGAAAACCAGAATACAAACATGTGCATTATCCTCCTAACACAACTTCAGCTCTTTGCAAGCATCTGCACAGATAGCATGCTAACGCTAAGCCAGCCAAGAATCCAGAGCGACAATAAAGCTCAGTGAATGCTGACCCCAGCCCAGCAGCCACACCCTGAACTTCAGCAGCTGACAAACGCAGCGATGAGCAGTCAGGCTGGAGGCTCTGTTTATACTTGTTCATGTTTCTAAAGATGGTTTTCATCTTTGCTGTGTGTTCATACCTAAATACTGAGAGAAAGATTGTATGTGTGTCCTCATTAGGACAGGGACTTGGTTTTATTGGTTTGTGGGACTGTAAACTATGGGTTTATATTGTTTTGAGTAATGAAGCCAACACAGCACAACAAAGAAAGGAAATACCTTCAATATGCACAGAAATTTGGCCACGCAGCATGTAATCACTATGAAAGTCTTTAAGTCATTCCTGCAGTTTAACAAATTGGTGTGTGCCATCTGGCTTCATGGAAAGATAAAGATTCGTTTTAGTAGGATCTTTACCTTGAGGCCACTCTTGTTGTGATTTGGCACTATATAAACTGAATGAAATGTCTGTCTCTGCAGAGCACAGTCTATTTATTCATAAGGCTAACCAAGCCTACTCTTGTTAGCTAGTAGCTTAACACTATTGTCTTAAATGTGATGCAACTCCAATCCAGTCCAATAGGATTATTACTACATATTTTCAAATCCATGACAGCAGAGTAAGCCTGGAGCACATGTGTTTGAGCAGACTCTCATGCATATTTGTCCACGTATTAGTGATTGTGGGTGAATGAAATGCAAATGTGGGCGTGCACAATTGTTGGACTGATGGTGTTGGTGTGCACAAATGAGGAGAGCCGGGCTCTGAGGCATTGTGAGAGCCGAGAGCAGACAGAGTCCTGTTCTGCTGATTACACATCAGTGAATTGAAGCAAGACAAGTGTGTATTACACAGGAATCTATCATTTGGAGGGCATCTTCAAGTCAGGTATGTGCAACAGGTATGTGTAGCTGTATATTCAGTTCCTGTAGTATGTTCTTGTTGAGTAGGAAACTGCTCTAAATACATACATGAAATATTTTCTAGGGTAAGTAATTACCACTGGGAAAAAACAAACAAGCGTAGTACAGAAGTTTGGAGCAGCTGAGCCTATTGGGATCAATTTCTCAAATATGACACTTATGCCTGGAAAATGTTAAAAGAACATAGTCAGCAACTATTAGACAGCAACAACACTAGGGATGAATTTGGCTGCATTTATTCAAATTCATTTCAATTTTTTTGTCTAAAGTCGTTAGATCTTTAACAGTTTTAGGACATTGCTGACCACGAAAAGGAGGTTTATTTGTTTGAGCTGACACAGATGTTTTTTCCCCAATAATGATAATGATTATTCTGTTCTTTTG
Organism: Simochromis diagramma; assembly: GCF_900408965.1. Taxonomy (NCBI): domain Eukaryota; kingdom Metazoa; phylum Chordata; class Actinopteri; order Cichliformes; family Cichlidae; genus Simochromis; species Simochromis diagramma. The sequence continues at coordinate 12,784,135 of NW_024386792.1, forward strand.
ATAATGTAAGAGCCTTTGTGGATATAATGAACAAAACATAAGTCTGTTATGTAATTAAGTTTAATCCGCAACCTTACCTTTGGTAAAATTCTGCCAGATTCCTCTGAAAATAAAAAAAGAATCCAATAATCAATTGTCAGAGTTTATGCTTAGAGTGGTTAGATTACATCAACATGCCCCAGAATGAATGAGCAGCTTGTTTTACTACCGTAGCGTTGGAGGCTACAAAGTTTAAACCATTATAACAAATTTCTTTCTCGCTGTGGCAAAATGTTCCTTTTCATGCTCAATTTCACAATGAAGCTTAGTGTTGGGAACTCTCCGTTAGTAAGCGACTTATTATTCTGACTTTATGAATTTCATGAGTTTCTGTCAGTTATTCTGTAACATAGGTGGTAGAGTCATGTGTGCAGGTAACAGCTGAGCCTGTGTTTCTGTGTCTGATCAGTTAAAAAGCAGCATGCATAAACTGAGTTAATGACTGAGGTTATTGCTCATTTAGGCACAGTAATAACTCCGTGGGAATGCCAGTTACCCAAATCTCACTGCCCCCTCATTACAAAACAGCCGGTCTGACGTTAGCCAAGGTACATTTCATAATGGGCACTGAATAGGGCATTCAGTGAACACGCTAATAAGCTGCTTATTAAACTGGTATATGAAACAAAACAAATAATGTTCTGGCTTGAAATCTTTTTACATTTCGGAAACAAGAAAGAAACCTTGAGTTAGTATGTGTGTCTTAGCTGGAAGCTGATAATAATGTTAGCCCAGATACATCAAACGCAGCTGGAGATTGGCTTCCCAAACCAGTTTCTGTCTTATCTCTCATATCTCACTGTTTCCTCTCCCTGATCTCATACTAATTTACCCGCACTAGGCTACATTGTTCTGCTGTTGCATCCACATGTTCAGCCAGTATGCCACAGCGATCCCCATTCTTCCCACCGTGTCATGCTGTCACTCCTTATAATCTGTACACGAAGGGGGTGTACCTCATTTGTCCGTCCGTCCCAGTTCATCAAAGACCATTGATCCCCAGTGCTGTGGTCTACATTCCCCTAATGATCAGTCACAGTTGGAGTCCAGCCTAGTCAGAATGGCTTGGAAGTGATAATAGTGATGGGAAAGGGAGTTTTTCAGAACGCAAGCTGAACAAGAGATGACAGTGTTTGTGTGTGTGTGTGTGTGTGTGTGTGTGTGTGTGTGTGTGTGTGTGTGTGTGTGTGTGTGTGTGTGAGAGAGAGAGAGAGAGAGAGAGAGGGAAAGAAAGAAAGAAAGAAAGAAAGAAAGAAAGAAAGAAAGAAAGAAAGAAAAAGCAATAATACAGATTCAGGGCAAGCTTGAAATACAGGAGTGTGTATTAAAGAAAAAGAGATATTGGATGAGTTGGACTCCACTTTAGTCAGTATATCCTGCAGACAATCCTATTGTCTGCATGTGTGTGTGTGTGTGTGTGTGTGTGTGTGTGTGTGTGTGTGTGTGTGTGTGTGTGTGTGTTACTGAGCCATTTCCCAGCCTGTAAGCTGATTAAAGAAAAGGTGTGCTCAGCAGAAAACTTTAGTTAGGCTCTGCACATGGAGCAGAGTAGTTGCCACCTTACAGCCAAAGTCAGGCACAGCTTTATAAACACCCTGCGTGTCATATAATAACATAAGCGCACTAAAGCTGCCGTTAAAGAGAGAGAAAAGGAATGCAGTACACTTTAACTGGATTTGCAGTGCTCTAATCCAACACAGTTATTTAAGCATATACAGAAGACAGTAACAAATTAAAAGAGATACTAGTCCGCCATGCGCCCCAGAACAGTTTTAGTGATCTTTGCTCAGATGTCTGGATTCATACAATAAAAACTTCCAGTGCACATAAATGATATAAAGATGGTCTTCATTTATTATTCGTTGTGCAAAACTATATATCTGAGAGCAGATGTATGGGCTCAAATTGTGGTCATAAATATTTTGTACTTGTAAATCAGGATTTGTATGTGTAAAAAGAATTTGTGTGTGTGTAAAAAAGATTTGTGTGTGTAAAAAGAATTTGTGTGTGTGTAAAAAAGATTTGTGTGTGGACTTAGCCAAAAAATCTGTGAGAAAGTCTGCACTCAAGTTTCAAGTTACAAGTACGAATTTTGACCCTATTTTTCTTCCTTTGATCTGATTGGCCAATGTCATGTCAATCACAAATGTAACTATCCAATCAGAGAACAGATGGGTTTGGCTGTCGGAGGGGTGCTTTTTTGAACTGTAGGTCCTTGAAGGGAATAAATGCCCTTTTACATGCCAACCCAGCGTTTTCCTTCATCACCACAAAGGAAAACAGTCTGTGGTAGTCTGAGTTTTGTGATTTTTTTGTCACAGGTTTACGTGCTTAATACAGGGACCTCCTGAACCTTTTCAACAGCTCTGCGAACCTCCGGCGGTGCGGGGGGGGGGGGGGCAATGTTGTGGAAATGACAGTCTTCACTAGTGGGGGTACTTACAAAGCTTTCCTTCGTTATGAATTAGCATACATGTTTTTATTGAACATTTGAAGAACCAGCAAAAAAAACAGAAACTCTTATGGAGGACATAAAGTCAGAGATAGAAACGACAAGGAGCAGGTGCATCTAGTACAGGTACAGCTGCTGCAAAAACCCACAGAGTTCAGCAGCCAGCGCAACAAATTCTGGATCCTTGGCTTTTAGTTAGCAGTTAGCATTAGCAGCACATGCTGCGTCTGATGTGAAAGGACCTTTATGCTGCGCACTGTGACTCACAGCAATGGTCCCGGGTCAGCCCTGACATTGTGTTAAACTAATCCTAAAGTAATAATGGTATTTCTAACCACTGATATACCACAACTTTATCCTTTCAACATCTGCTGAAAGTTAGGGGACCTAGCTTCTATCGGATATTTATATAGAGATCCTCAAGCTTCAAACTGTATTTACCCTTCAAGGACCCACAGTTCAAAAAAGCACCCCTCCACAGCAAAACCCATCTGTTCTTTGATTAGATAGGTAAATTTGTGATTGACATGACATTGGCCAATCAGATCAAAGGAAGAAAAATAGAGTCAAAATTCGTACTTGTAACTTGAAACTTGAGTGCAGACTTTCTCACATAGTTTTTTGGCTGAGTCCACACACAAATCTTTTTTACACACACAAATTCTTTTTACACATACAAATCCTGATTTACAAGTACAAAACTGATTTACAAGTACAAAATATTTATGACCACAATTTGCGCCCATACAGATGAGTGCAATGAGTTCTGAGGACTGCAGCGTCATCTGATTCATCCTCATTTTCATACTCGTATGGCCTGTTTTTAGATGTCATCACTTCAAGTATATTCCATTTTTTCTTTCATTTGTTTCCCACTTGCATAATAATGAACATATATATATATTTTTTTTAAAAACCTTTATACCATTATTTTTTAAAACCTCTGATAGCTGAAAGGGAAACAGAAGCTGACATTATCTTTTAAAAACAACAAATCCTGCTATGCAAATGCCAAGTGTCCTAACATGTTTTTTTCCCTCTTAACAATTATTTAAAAATGTTCTTTCTTGTCTGTTCGCTGTAGTATTTCAACAGAGATGAGAAAGAGTTATGAAAATACAAATGAAAACAAGTCAGTATAGCCCTCAGCGTTTCGCACAGTGAAAATAGACAATGATTCATTGCAGCAGTAATATGAATGAGTTGTTTGAAATGCTCTAAAATATTAGTGTATGAAATAAACAATGCTAAACAATGTTAATCACTCTGCCATTCCCCTCTCCTCCATCTGTGCTCTTTTGCTTTCATTCAGACTGACTGGCTGGAGGCCAAACAACCTGACTGCTCCAAACACTTCTACATCAGCAAACCTGTCACCATGGCAACAAGACCCACGGCCTGGCAGGAGCAGTGCCCTGTCAACTTACTTGACGAGTCGGTCAATGAGTCTTGGGCGAGGGGTGACAACTTCCCTCTGAAAGGCTTAAAGGCACCCAAGGCAGAACCCGAGGAGGATATAGACACCCTGGAGCCTGATGCTCAGGTCAATACTCAGCGGGAGAAAGAGACTATCTCAAAAATCAAAACAGCTGATGCGACTAAAATGGAAAATGAAGGAGCTGCGAGAATAAGGGAGACAGAGGAAGCAGTGATGGGATCAGAGCAAGTTCCTAAAAACCTATCGGGAGGACTAAAGACTCAAGAGGAACCTGAAGTTGAGTTATGCGAGGAAGTTTTCCCACCTACACCTTCCTTGGGTGCCTTATCAGCAGGAGTACACCGTGACAAAGAGGGCTTTTCCAGCCCTGAGGGTGAGGTGGCAGAGTGTATCAGTGATGTTGATGTCATTTCAGACCCAACAGAAGACATTACTTCTTTAGAAAGCCAGAATAGTCGAGAATGGTTAAAGGCATCTCAGATGACTGAACCAGCTGATCAGAAGACATATAAACCATCTGTAACAGATGTAATAAGTACCGGTATAGTGGAAAATAATGTGTTACGACCTGCTCACCCTTCTTGCTCTGGCATTAACATTACAGATGACGCTCATACTGTGAGTTCCCCTCCTTTTGCAGATGAAAGTGAGGAAGAAGAGGAAGTGGGCATTGCTATTATGGAACTGAACACATTAAATATCAACAGCAAGTCTTTCCAACCTTTATATTTAGCTTCCACTAATCAAGAGACAGACTCAGCTTTGCATGCAAAACCCTCAGATAAACACCAGGAGGGGCTGTTGTTAAAGAACCAACGTGAACCTGCCCTCAGAGGTGTAAACCAGGAAGCAGGACAACAGGTGCCTGGCCAGGGATCTCCACCTTTGTCGACCGTTGCCATGGAGCCGTCCAATCCAGGTGGGGCTGCTTCTGCTACAGGCTTTGCTTGCGTTGTTGCTGTGAGAGAAAGGCACAGCAGGGCGGGGGAAAGAACAGAGGGAGAAAATGAGCAAACAGGTGGGGAGGAAGGGCAGAAAGAGAGCGGACTTAAAAGGAACAAGCCAGCTGGGCAGCAACACAGCGGGGGACTGTTGAGATATTCACAAACAGTCCAAATACAAGAGCCAGAGATAGAAAAATATAGCTGTGGTGTGTCTCTGAAGCACAGCAACCACACCAGGATGGAGAATGACTCATGTGACGATAGCCAGAGTGACAGTGGAGTATCAGCTGATTTCTCCCCGTCCAACACTTTGGAGAGCTCTCCATCAACTGTATCCAGAGAGACTCCCATTGAGAGGGAGATCCGAAGGTCTATAGAGCGGGAACATAGCCTGAGAAGATCCAGAGGGCTTCCAAATCTACGCATCACTCCAGAGTATGTAGAGGTTCCCTTAAGAAAAACTGTTCTTTCCAATTCAGTAGCTGCGAAGACTGAGTGGTGTCAGGACAAAGATAGAGAGTTTGCTGGCAAAAAGATGCTGTATGAGATTCAAACGGAGACCCAGAGGGAGCAGGATCTGGTCAAGCTTGGGAAAATTCCAGGTTTTTATGATAAAGGCACAGTCCGACAAATAAGGGAGAAGAAACAGATCTATGAGACCTTTCAGACACCCAGTGACTCAACTTTTACAGCCTCAACCAGTCACAGGGCCCCATCGGTTTCTTCTGTCAGCAATGGTTCAACTCCCAAGAACCAGGAAGACATCTCATCACAGGTGTCCACCACAGAAGACACACGTGTCGAGAAGAGACACAGTTTGGATCTTCTTAGCCCGACACAGACCCCAAACTCTCCCATAGGACGGAGTGTAACCAAAAACACTCTTCAAGGACCGGGTATCTCACAGGGGACAAGTCGACAAGTCATAATCTTAGAGAACAACCTGAAGAACACAACACCGAAGAAACACCAAGACAAATCAGAGGGTATTACTGTTGTCGACTCTGGAAGTCCTTACATCTTATTGTCACAGAAAGGAGGGAATGAAAAAGTAACAGAAAAAAGACAAGAAAAGGAGGAGGTGGAGGATTTAGTACCCAAGGAGAACCCCTTTTTCAAGCTGCGCTCTTCAAATAATTTAGTGAAAGTGAAGGAGGATATCCAGGAGGCCCAGAAGAGGGAGAAGGAGCTTCGCAAGCAGAGGATTAGTCTGTATGGGGGCAGTGGTGGTGTTGGTGGTACACAAGGACAAGGAGGGGGAGAAAGAGAGGGAGGAAGGCCAGTCAGCATGGAGTTAAAGAGTCCCGTGCTGTCATTAAACGGACTGTCCGTTGCTGACGCACCTGGGTCATCATCCAAAGGAGAAACTGGACCCTCAGCAGGTTAGTGTAGGCCTGTGTTGGTCTCTGGGTGAGCATGTGTGTAAGGGTGTAATTGATTCTGTTTGTGCCCGCCAGCTCACATAGGCTGGTGTGTGTGTATGACTGGTTGAGCGTGGGTGTGTGTGTCATTTTTATATCCGCGGCTAGATGATGAAAACCCCCTGAAACAGCTCAGTGAGCACATTATTTAATTTTCCTTATGGTCAGTGGAAAACCTCAAAACAGCTTTCGAATCTACTGTTAGCTATTATGAGCAATAACTTTGCACCGGAGCCCATAAGCTGGCCGGCCAGAAAATAAAATTCTGTAACTCAACAAAAAATGTAGCACCTAACCTGTCATATTAATTGTGAAAAGCTGAGGCAGGGAAAAACCTGGCTCATATTTCAACGCTATTGTGTCAGGGAAGAAAGGAGCTGGCTGAAAGAGTCCAATCTGGGAATTAAGTCCGAAATCAGCATTCAAAAAGTGGATATAATCTGATACAGAGTTTGTGCATGTGTGTGCGTGTGTGTAGACTATTGCTGCCTATAGTGTATCTCTGGGAAATTTTGTTTGCCTGTATTATACAGTAGTGATTTCCAGGTGGGGTACTTGCTATTGTGTCAGCAATCCAGGGATCTTTATATGCTTGGTTTAAATAGTCAGGTAAGAAAATGGGCTAAATAGTTTAAATAATAAGTTAGTGACCTTAAATAAAGGGAGAAAAACAACTGCTAAATAGCCAATTTAGCCAAAGATAAATAGCTGAAATCAATACAGTTACAATAAAGATGAAACATATATTCATATATTTATAGATATTTATATTTTTATATTATTTTTAAAGATATGGGTTTCGGTAGAGAGTTTAGTTTTGAGCTATATATATGTCTGTAACGTACATCTATACTATTAGATTGGTGGATATTCATATTAAACATAGTTTGAGTTAGTAACGTTAGCTTATAGCTTTAGCTAAGATGAAAGCTAAGGTTAGCTTAAAGCTTTTCCACCTGAGCCAAAATTTCAGGCTCCTCTGAACGCTTGATTTCAAACTTCTGTTTTTCCTTCTCCAGCTCTGCATGATGTTAAAAACAGGATACTGTTATATGGTCATTTCAAAACCAGCCCTGGCAGTGAGCATCGCCCTGCTAACAGAAGGCTCAAACCTTCTCTTGGGGCAAAGATTAAGATAGAGAATAAGGATTATTTTGAACTGTGAATGATGCAAAGCTACTCCAGTAGAGTCCAAGAATAAAAATATGAATAACACAAGTAGAGATTTATAAAAACAGTGCTTAATAATTCAAATTACAAACACTTGATACATGATTTTGAAGGGCATTTTGAAAGAGTGCTTGGCTGTGATACATCAGAAAAAAAAGACTGGGAGGCGTTGCTCTACAGTATGTTTCAGTGTGTTTTTTTGTCTGTGTTGTGTTGCCATGAAGGCTGATTTGTGATTACGTCAGAATGAATGAGTTAAAACATTGTTGGTTTAACAATGAGTGACATAAATTGACCAGGGTGTGTCCACAAAGCACGCCGGACAGTAACTGAAGGTTGTGCAAAGTGCAGCTGCATATTGCTTTACACATCAGGCTTTATTGCCCTTCTGTTTCTTAATTACCGCTGCCTGCTTTTAGTTTCTGTTTCTCCACGTTCATGTACAGATTTCTTTCCGTCTGTTCCCTCTGCAATCCTCTGTCTCTTCTCATTTCTCTCTGCTGCCTCACGATGTTCAATCTTAATTTGATTCAGTGTTCACACTGTGGTGCTCAAACAACATCACAGGGGCACTTCTCCCTCACTGCTGTTCTTTCTTCATCTGCTTTTCTCTTCTCTTCCAGCACGCCTGTCAGTCAGCAAGTCATTTGTGTGGCCCCCGGTCCAGGCTGAAGACGAGAAGATTAACCGGCCAGAGGTGTGTCAGTGTTACAGCTCATCCGTCAAACTATTGATTTTTAGAGTTTGTATAAATTTTACCATGTGGTACTTAATAAAACTTCGCAGTGAGTTTTATTAAGTACTTTCGACTCTAAATTTTAACGTGCCAACCTCACCCCTCTAGTACACTTGGCATAGGACATGAAAATGTAGGCAAATCGCCATCCTGAGTCTCCCTGGAATGCAGACAAGAAGATATCAGGTTCCAAAATAATGATGCTTTGTTAGCTCTACATTTGACTTGCAATGTCGCATTAAGATGAGCTTTCAGGCAGGTGAATTAAAGGAAGATCCAACATAGAGTGTTCTTGTACGATGCTGGTCAACCAAGTGCCACGAGACCAGAGTCAATGGGTTTTGGAATTTATTGCACAAGAATTAAAGTCATAAAATGTCCTAAAGGTCTCAGCTACACCACGTCCAATCAGGAAATAAATTAAGATATCTTAAAACAACTTTTTATTGATTAGCTGTGATCATTTCCATCAGAGAGGCTAAGTGGAGTCAAATAAATCCAGCAAAATTCCTCCCACAGCTTAACAGCTTCCCCTTTTCCCCATTTTCCTTTAATTTGTCACGCATCTGTCTGTTTAAAACTGCTCTGGACTGTAATGTGTCAAATGGAGAAAGTCTTGTGGGAGGATGTCAGCATCTCTTTTGCACCAAATATGGGACGCAAATATCTGATAACATGCTGAACACACAGTGAGGCTCTTATCTTTATAGATAAGGGATGAAGGCAAACAGCCCTGAGACTGAGAGAGAGCAAGAGAGTGTGTGTATGTGCGCACACTTGAGCAGTCAATAGCAGGCAAAGAGGAAAGTCAATTGACAATCCCACTGATTTGTGTTACCTTCCTTGTGGGTCTTGCATCTCTTTGATACTCTGGTATCTCTGATTAAAGCGGAGTGCTGCTTCGTGGCTTGAGCTGTTTAATTCAGTTTGGCATTGATGTGCTGGGGTTTAGCTGCATGGTTCAGTCTGACATTAGCAGAGTTTTGCCCTCTTTCCTCTCACTTCCTCATAGCCCCTCCCTCTCTTTCTCTCTCTGCTGGTTGATTATCTGTGCACAGACCTAGTTCCTGATTAAAGTTCAGAGATACATGAAGGATTGCAGGGCAAATTGGCCTCACTTGTTGACTTAGTCATACAGAACATGGCCTTGGATCACAGTCGCATTAACCTCCCTTTGACTTACAGAGCTAATGATGCTCATCCAAAGATATGTCCTCAAGAGGAAGCAAATTCATCCCTTTCTTTTCTTTTCGCTCCCTCCGTGTTGGCTTTTTGGTTTGGTCTCCCACTCCAACATACTTTTGAATTCTCTTTCTTTTTCTGCTCCTACTCTTCCAATTTACTGCCTGCCTCTTCTTTTACCATGCAATCACCACTTACTCCTGTTCACTTTTTGTTCTCCTTTTCATTCAGCTCCCCCAGAGTCCTCGTACCCCTAGACAGAAGTCTCCTCTAGTGCTGCGCTGGGAATCAGGTCTGATCAATGGACACAACAACAAGGACTTGGACTGAGAAAGGTCTTTTTACAGAGACCTGCAGACGGGAATGAGGAACAACGATGAAGAAGAAGAAGGAGGGAACGTGGAGTGAGAAAGAGGTCAGGGATTGAGGCTAGAAAAGGGGTCGGGAGTATTGGGAGCAAGGAACATGATTTGTGGTGGACTAAAAAAAACCCTGAAGAGTCCTTCAGCAAAGAAGAGATGTGAATGGAGAACGTGGGGCACCTATAAGTACATAAGCTCATGGCCTGCTTCAGGTGCTGAAAACCCTTAAGACTAATGAATGTAAAAAGACAATAAAAATAAAAATAATATGTGGGAGAAAAGAAGAATTTAGGAGATTTTCAAACAATCAGGTACTCCTTCATCTGTGGATTTCTTATGTTTTGAAAAAACAATGTGTCATCAAGAGTCTTATGTGCTTAACAATATCTACATAGAGGAAATAATTTAGTTTATCACACATGTAAACACCTTATGCAATCTGATACAACAGCCATGTAATAAACCCTATCTTTGCCTAGCTCTGCCTCCTGACTTTTTATTGACTCTGTCAGAATGCTGTTGGTTTTTTTTTATTGAACTCTTTGGCCATTTTGAAGATTGCAGTTAGAGACCAGTGATATTTGATTGCATTATAAAATAATTACTTCAGCAATATATTTCCAATGACTAATCTTGAGCTAATCTACATGGCCACTCTACTGGGAACTCAGGATTTGCTGGGATTTTTTTTGCTGAGAACAGAATTTTCCAGTTCTACCATGGTTATCCAATACCCTTCAGAACACTGGAGCTTAATCATTCTCTCGACCCTTGACGAGTTCAAAGTACTGATAAAATATTATGTAACCGAAGAGTGCAAACTGCTATTCTGAATTTAGATTTCATATTTTGTACAAGTTGTGCCTCCTTGGTTTTAATGTGCTCAAGTTTTCTGTTTTTATGTGATTGATTTTAATTTCCTTTTCATCTTTTTTAATTGAATCCTTGATTGAAAATATGCAAGCAATATAAATGAGCACCTCTCAGTGATAATTTGTTACAGGTTTATAGTATTTGATTACAAACCCAAGGGGTTCCTAGTAAATTGCTAACTAAAAAATGTAGTGTGCATAGACCAGTGATCTGAGTCAGAGGTGGACTGAAACAATAAGCCTACCCAGACAACAGTGCTTGCAAACCAACAGACTTCTAATTTCAACACTATGTTGTGTTTTGAATGGGCTGTTGTAATATCAGAGTGTCATTTTGTGATTATTGTGTCCAGGTTTGACTTTAATGATATTATTGTAATTGTCCTTTATCATCTTATGGCACTGAAGATACAAGTGAAGGGAGGTGTAGCCTGGGTCTGAATCCCAGCTGTCAAATCTCACAGTTATTGTCAATACAGGTACACAGCGCCAACCTTGGTGCTATTTGTTCACTATTTACATAGGATAAAAGTCATTCAGTTTACAAAAGCAAATATTTGGCACTAACAAACCTCAACGCTGAGTTATTAAGGTATGCTGAGCCCTTAATGAGCCTTTAAACACTCAGGAATACATCAAACAGAGCACGTACTACACAGATGTAAGTCCAGACATCAGAAATTTTAAGGCCAAAATGACCCTTAGGCCACAGGTAAAAATATCTACGACATTCCTCCAGCAATCTATTTTATTGCACCAAATATCTCACTCACATATTATTTTTCTTGTTACTATTCATGAATAAGTACTGGAAGCTGAATTTAAGGGCAAAAAAAGCACGTTTATAAAAAGTAGAAAGTTGTGAGTTTGTGAGCTGAATTATGACATAAAAGTCATTCACTGATGAGAGAACAGTGGAAAGAAAAATACTCAAATACATGCTCAAATACAGGTGTTCATTGTTCTACATGTGCATGTAAATTAGTCTGTATTTCATACAAAACTTGTTCAAATTAAAGGGATTAACTGGTAAAGTGTCACGGTTAGCTGCTGTTTTAAGAATTTACCTGTCTTATAGGAATGCTTGGACTTTTCCATTCATTTAAAAGGCCATTTTCTTTCCCACATTACCCTCATTATTCTTTGCATGTTTAAATCTGTGAAATACAATTTTAAAAATCTGTGAACGTTACCCTCTGTACTGCTCATCTATTCTACTGCGTTCATCTTCTTAACCCGACATGCCTCATAAATGCCAAAGAACTTCTGGGTTTGGAAGATCTTTTCTTGAATTAAGCAGCACGACTGCCCTGGTGGACCTTCCTGTGGGTGTATATGAGTGTAGATGAGCTGAGATCATGCTTTAGTGACCTTCCAGTCTCCTTTAAATAATTTATCACCTCATTCTGACTGGACGCAGCCCAGTGACATTGTGGGCACATTATTATGGTGGAGCCACGGGAACTAAAGTGCTCAAAATTATTAATAAGTTCAACTTCTCACTGTGCTGCACAACGCTGGAAGAAACTACCTGATGTTCTTTGGAATGTCTCAATCATCTGTACATTATTAAATCATAACATTAAAAAAGTTCTCAAGTGCTTTTCAGTAATATTTTTCAATCTGGATGGTGATATATAGCCATTAATATTACTTATTATTTTAATCTATGTGTTGTTTTCGTTCTTTAAAGTGCTTTTCTTGTTTTTAAATTTAGTGATCAAACTTTCTTTATTATAAATCTTTCTTTCACTCTTCTATATGTTATTTTGTTAAGTATAATTATTTCACCTTTATACTTTATTCTAGTTTTTATTATCATTATAAATCTTATTTATTTTTAATTTTGGCCTCTTTACCATTTCTTGTCCTTACAGGATTTAGACTTTATAAACATATATTTGAATTAACGCATCATGTGTGTTAATTAATTCTTTTTTTGCAGTATGCTCATTCTGCCTTGGTGTACGGAAGGCACTCCACAAATAAAACCTTGCATTGCTTTGGCAACTTTCCTTGTTTTGCCATGTTGCCAAGCTGTTCTGGCGTATCACCAAAGGCTATGGTATTGAACTGAGGAGAAAACCTCCTACAAGATCAAAGATCAACACTATAATTAGATTTGTAAAACACAGTTTGCTTTGCTACCTCAGAATAAAAAGTAAACCATCAAAGATGTTTCTCTCTATGTTATGTGAAAGCGTCAAAGCCGGCCAGGCAAGTTTCATTTTACATTTTATCAGTCATTCTGATATGTAATCTGACTTTTTCGAAGTTGTGCTGCATACCCGTGTATCACAAGCTCATTATCAAGTCATTTCCATGATATTTCTTTATCTCTGGCTTCCAAAGTCCTCTTGGCACAAAGTCATCGTGGCAGCATTGTGTGAGACAGTCCATGTTTAGAGGATTAGTCACTGCTCTTGTAATAACTCTTTGTCAAGAGGACAAAAGTATAAGAAGACATGAAGGGCATTATGAGCTATTTACCTTGTAAGAATTTGCTGCTTTATGCCCTTTAAACAAAAGTTTTTACATTTTGCCATTCATAGTTTTAGACTATGTCAAGTTTTCACACAAAATGCGATTAACTTATAGAACTGTTGGAAATAAACCCAGCCAATACTACATGGAGTGAACTTAGTCTAGACTAGCAACAACAATATTCCAGCTGTTTTAAAGCAAATCTATGTATTTAGTTCTTTATTAGCTCATCCAGCCAAATGACCCATACGCTCATGCCACAGCAAGGCCTTTAATAGAAGCCGTGGATTTAATCAAACATGCACACAAGGATCACCAAATGGGTTTTCAACCAAACTGCCCTTAAGATCAAAGTAAAATTTGTAATTGTACTGACAATAACAATAATAGATTCCACCTTTGCCTCGTCTTTTCTTAACAGCCCCTGTGGCTGTAGTCATGGAAAACATGAACTTACCTGAGTAGGATTATCCAGTGGGCATGGGTCCATGCACAGTTTGGGCCCACTCAATAAGCAAATTCTCTTAAACTTGAGATCTTGAAATCATATATTATTTTTTTTTAAAAAACATAGATATATTTCTTTATCATAAGAAAATTATATCATGGGTACAGTTGTTTGTATTTCATCTGCCTCTTTTTCCAGTTTACTTTAAAGGTGCTGAACACTTTAGCAGCAGCTCACAGTCACTGTGGACATCACCTGAGACTTTGGTTGGAGCAAGAGCTGCTAAGTAATGACTCTGGTTGGAGTGAAATGAAGAGGCCAGCCTGCCCTCATCAGTGGAAGTCCTTCTGCCCTTCACAACTGTAGGAATAAATATCCGGGGAGTATTTCTCTCTTTGTTTATTCCCTTTCTAAGTGGATCCCAAAATGCTGCTTTTTAAAAGAAAAGCTCTCTGAGGTCTACTTGCACATGAATAATTGTTTCAACACTTGAGGCTGTGAACATGAGCAGATTGAGGGAAAGAAGAGCTACTTTTCCTGTTAGGCAATGTGTAAACCACTACACTTTGGAAAAGCTCAGGCTACTTCATTATCCAATCATTGACCACTTTAAAGCATACTTAATAAACACTTTAAAGAGTTCAACAAAGGCGTAACTGTTACTTTTTTGAGAAAAATACATTTATGACTATTCTGTATTGGCGTGGGCCCACCACACATTTTTTGGCCAGGTTTGTGTAACTCGATGACCCGGGTGTGGACCTCACATGTGTACCAATTAGTCAGTTTAATACAATTCCCAATTCAAACACAATTGCGGGCGTTTGATGACAGATACTGGAGTCACCAGGCACAGTCTCTATGTGTCATACGTTTGTGTACCATGAATAGATAACGCAGAGGTTTCAGAAATTATTCTTTTGATTTCATTACATGCGGGCCTTTGGGTGGGTGTGTTCCATTGTTTTGATGTTTGGGAGAGGAGGGGATAAATGACATAGCTGAGTCACAGAGAATAAACATTTATTTTACACCTTGATATTACATAAACCCACTTGATTTCGTTCCGTCTGTTTACCGAGAGGAGGAGTGGACCTATTTAATGTGTGTTCACTGCAAACACATCTCAGTCTTGAAATAAGATAGTCTTCTAATGAATGAGCAAGTAGGCTCATTACTCACGGGTTACTGATTAATATCTATTAATAAAGTTCACTGTGCTGTCAGTTAAAAATACTTTTAAAGGTTGTGGAATATAGTTAGGCTTAGCGACTCACATTTGCCTTTGGACTTGTAGCATATTGTAAAACATTAAATAAGTTGTGTTTTTGAGTGTTCCCATGAGTCACTGAAAGATACGGGTGAACTGGCAATCACTGGCCTTGAGCTAAAATGAATTAGTCAGAAAATGTCAGAAGCAGCAGCATATTGTTTTGGAATAATCTGTTGAAGGTAATCATGCACCGCTTACCTTACTTTACACCTCAAATACATATCAAGTGCATTGCATCACATTAAATGAAAATATGAACCTAAAGCTCCCTCATATTTGGTCCAGCATCTCCGAAAGGACAAATACCATCAGTATCAAGATTCAAGATGTCATTTCATATCAGCCTGACTCATAATTCACAGTGTTACATATGGTAACAAGGTGAGGCATGTGGGCAATTTAAGGTGCCACTTAAGTTCATGACCATGTTGAACTGGCATCACTGAGGCATCGAATTGTTATTCTGCCTCTCATTTGAACAGATTTGCTCAATGCTGTTGTCTGGATCTGAATATCTAAGCTGTACATGCACGCGCTTGCTTGTGACCACACGGGAGTAAGGTATGACTCAGATATTAATATGAGCCGGACAAACAGACAGCGTTTTCAGCCTTTGAGTCCATCCTCGCTTCTCATGTGTGTTTCCCAGGGTGCAGGAAGGGGAAGTGAAATGATACATTCTCTGCTCTGTGCACGCTGTGGTACAAATGTAATAAAATTAAGGTCTAAGACCGAGTTGGCTTCTCACCGCTTTCTGAGATACGGTGACAGCTTGTCTGTGCCAAATTATTGTCCACCATAAAACCTGCATAAACAGGTGAGAGGTGTAGCTCCCTCCTGAGGCCTTTTACTTTCTTGCTTTTACTTACTCTCAGCACGCTCACTCTCAAACATATATATGAGGGCTCATAATGATTATAGCCCTCGTCCTATCGTCACATGCCATAAAAGTAAGACTTGTAGTTCTCGAGTTACATGAGCGCTTGGCTTCATGCATGTCAGGCTCATAACCGGTCACATAACAGGTCCCCGAACCGGGGACCTGTTATGTCACCATAAAGGAGATCGGCTTGACAAATTTCAGTTGTTCTGTTGTCCTGCAAGATGATTTAAACATTGAAAAGTTACAGAAACAGTGCCCTCTACAGAACATCTAACAAAACTACAGCAGGTCAGTTAACTTTTTGGTTGCCTTTTCCTTCACACTCATTATGCAATGTATCATAAATGCATGCAGCACACCATTAGTCCGTGTCCTGACCTGTACCCGGTTATAAATGCAGATATATAACAAACCAAGGTTGCAAGATTAGGCAACCTGCTTGAATTTTTTACTTAGAAAAGTTTTGAGGATTTGGTAAGCTCTACACAAATAAACACCTTTTTTGAGAAAGTAAATATTGTGCTGGCATATACTGTAAGCCTGTCAAATGCACTATGAAATGCTGTAAATTATAATAAACGTGAAGCCTGTGCAGTCGGACACGGGAGATTATTATGAGATGACACAGATACACATGAGACATGGCATCTGTCAAAACAATCTCATATGACGAGCTTGAGTTTTAGACTAAACTCCATCTGATGGTGAAGATCCTGTATAATAATTCTAATCTCCAGAGCACTTTCCAAACAGACCTTGACGTGAGAGTTTTCTGTCAGCGGCTTTGTTCCAAGATCAAGGCTAAACTTTCAACGTAAAAACATCGCAGCTTGTGAAACAGTCATGAGACGATATTTGTCAGTTTCTTTTATCATTATTATCATTATGATAATAAAAGACACATTTAAATCTTTTCAGTTTTGCTCTTATTTTAATACAATTATTTACAACCAAACATTTAAAAAAAAAAATCAAAAATGCTTCCAGAAGAAAACAAGCCTCATAACAGCAATAATAAAATCTCTATTTAGACTGGCTCAGTTATTAGAAACATTAAACAAGCATCACATCCTGTCTAATTGTACAATTACTGCTGCATTTGAAATAGGAACTGAGGAAATAGCCTTTCCTGTCCTGCTGTGTAACCTTCAACTGATGCTACATTGATAAACTATGATAATAAACACACACACACGCAGGCACACTCACACACGCGCTCATGGAGAAAGAGGGGGAGGGGTGGCGGCAAACATTTCTAATGGATCTGTGTTGTGAATGTTGAAAGAGGGTTCCAGAGAGGGGCTCTGGATGTCGCTTCGGTGTCCCTGCTGACCCAGTCCTGCGCACAAACAAACACCAACAGACAACCTATTAAAGATCTAAGCTTGATGTAATTTCCTGTGGCATAGTTCATATCCTATCTACTGCTTTCACTGCTAAAAATATTTTCATGTTTGCTCATAGCTACCAGCAACTTAGCATATCAGGATGGCTAAAACAGCACAACAAACACCTTAGGTGGTTTCACAATGGAATATATTATATTAGTCATTCCTCCAGATATAGTCCTCCTAAAAACCATATGTGGTCTGGCACTTTGTTGAATCCTGTGTAATTTGTGTTGTTTTCTTACAATCATTGATCTTTTCTCCTAAATTTGATCTTAAAATTTAAGAAAAATAAGGACAGATTTACATGAATATTTTACCAAAGTGACTGACTTAAGAATCGGTCTATATCAGACTTCCAGATTGTGAATTTTGTGCCATATATTTCACAAGCACATATCACGCTGTTATATTAGAGATTTCATAATTTTTAGTCAGTTATACTCCTAAATCCCAGGACTAAACTCATGGTGTGAAAGGAAATGTTCAGCCTTGGTGGAGTTACGTTCCTTGCTTGTTCCTCATTTGTCCCTTGTTCTATCCCATGACATTAAAGTTCCCTTTTTCACAGTTTGGAACGTAGCCATATTTCAGATAAGCTGCTTGTGTTTTTGCAGTTCTGTGTTTCATTTCTGTCTTTCAGGCCTCCCCTCCTCCAGACTCATAGCTCCTTAGCTAATGAAACAGTTTCACATCAGAGGATTCTGACCAACATGAAATGATCATCTCTGTCTCGTTGTGCAGCAACAGAGTGTAATAATATGCGTCACAATCAACATATAATACAAAAAAAAAAAATCATTTCTGAATCCTGATTAAACTACTGCTGCTTAAGAAGCAGATGAGATGGAGACACATCTCCTTTTTGGTAATGGTTGGTTACTTTTTGCATCATCTGGTGACAGCCGCATTCTGTCCTCTTAGACGGCTTCGGCGCATATCAGCGAGAGCCTGGAGAGAGACTTTAGCCTGATGAGAGCCCTTCATTAAGCTAATTAATGAAAGTGATTGCAGCTAATGAAACACATGCTCAAACACAGTGTAACAGCGCTAATGAGGAATACTGTAGGTGTGGGTTTGAGGTGACAGCATGCTTGGGAGGGGGTGTTGTTGATTAGATATAGTGTGTGTGTGTGTGTGTGTGTGTGTGTGTGTGTGTGTGTGTGTGTGTGTGTGTGTGTGTGTGTGTGTGTGTGTGTGCGTGCGTGTGTTTAAAGCGACCAGATTCATGAAGTTTACCATAGTTTGTCAGAGTAAATCTAGAGCAGAAACAAAAAAGTCCTGGAAATACCAGAAATTCCAAAAGAAAGAGGCAGAACTGCATTAGAGAGAGCTGAGTCTAAACTGACCTATTTCTGCGTCCCTGTGAAGGTTAGCATGAAGTTTTGCTATTGCAAAGTCTACCATGATTAAAGGATTGGTTTACTGTGCAGTACATGGTATAGTGTATTTTATTTTTGTTAATAAATCCAATTTCAAGCATCAGATAATTCATATTTATAACAAACTTCATAGGTGTGAAAACTTGTCTCTATAAAAGCAGAAGTTTTGACTTTGTGTGGAGCATTCTAGTATGTTAACACAATGTTCCCAGCAGTGGAAGTCCCAGCAAAGTCACCCCAAGGTCAGACCACCAAAAGCTCAAAACCCAAGTTTTCTACAGATCTCAATTGGCACATATGACTTGTTTGGAAGGGTTCATGGCATGGCTGCACGGCTTAGATTTGTTATGTTGCATCTGAAAAAACAAATGAGACCAAAGTGGAGATGTCTGACCATGGACAGCACCATTTTTGGCGAAAACCAAACCAAGAATATCAGAACACACACCTAATACCGACTGTTAACCACAATGATGGAGGGTATATTTGCATATATTTGTATTTGCAGCCATGGGACCTGGACACCTTGGAGTCATTGAGTCAACTATGAATCTTTCTGTATACTGAAGTGTTGTAGAGTTAAATGCGAGGCCATCTGTCTGACAGCCAAAATATGGCTGAAAATGGTTCATGTAACAAGGCAATGATCCCAACAACAAGTAGTGGAAAAAGAAAAGACTCGAGGTTTTGAAGTAGCCCAGTCAAAGTGAAACATTGTGCCAGGCCCTTAAAAGAGCTGTGCATAAATAACTGCACAAAAACCTAACCTTACTGAAACAGCATTGTTAAAAAGAGTGAAACAAAATTCCCCCAGAGGAATGTGAGAGACTGATGAAGTAATATAGAAACTAGTTACTTCAAGTTATTTCTTCCTGGTTCTACGAGTTACTGTTCAGTTGGTTTTTCACAGGAGTGCAGAGTCATGTAAAAACTTTCTTTTTGACATGACAGAGGCTAACTGTTGGTTTGACTAGCGGTTTAACACAAAGCCAGACAACCTTATCGTTTAGCTCACAATCCTCTGACAGAAAGGGAAGAACAAGGGCAAATATTTTTTCCATTTGATGACTCTCCTGAGAATTTATATTAGCAGCTGGAGGTTTAGGTGATGTTAATACTTACCTCAGAAGGGAAGGTTGTACGTGTGAGTGTAATGTCTGAGGAAAAAGAATAATAAACAAGCTCACATTAGTCACATTATCAATCAGTCATTAGTGTTCGTCTCATTAAGCTGATTACTCCTGCAATGCTTTGTGCCTGTGAGAATTTGGATGAATGAGACGTGAATAAAAACAGAATAAGCTTGAAATCCTGAAGGGGAAATTTGGTTCTGAAGGGAAATTCTCACCAACTATATGATCCTTCGCGTGAACCTGAGACCAGAACTGCGTATCCTCCCTAAAATAGTGCAGCACACAAAAATGTATTACAACAATATCCAAGGCATTGTATGTTGCCGTCTTCAAAGAAGTAGCTTTTTTCTTTTGTATTTCTCATTATAACTTCATGAAAAAGTATTTTAATGCTCTTTTTTAGACCAGTTAAGAAAACCAGTACCTTTTCTGTCTTTCTTCTGCTCTTGCTTTCACTTTAAAAGTGGGTGAAATGAATAGGAAAAGAGAAATTAATGCCTTTCACAAACGAAGGCAATTAAATCAGCATGAAAACATAGCTTAAAGCATCAGAGTATTTATAACAAAGCAGAGCTTTTGTGTGAAATACCTTTCCTGTGCACCACTATGATCACGACTGCCAAAGAACAGAGGATCAACACCGCGGCTGACAAAGAGCCCACAATGAGAGGCCAGTCCAGATTTAATGAATCTGCAAACATCAAACTAGTATTAATATTAAATACTTAAAAAACCCAGTTGTGAAGTATGTAAAGTATTACAACAGATTTGATTTAAAGTGCTAGTATCATTTTCCAATGCAATGGAGAGCTCCATTCCAATGTGAAGAAAAAAAAAATGTCGTTTTTAGTTTATTGAAAAAGATGCATTTTGTATTTTGATAAATTCTAAAAAATAAATAAATTATAAATGTAATAAATTAAGTTTAACAGATTCAGATTAAATTACATCCTTTCACAAAAGAACCTGTCGCATCTGCAACAAGCTTTGCAGACATTTTCCTGGTTACCAGTCATGTGGCCTTTATAGTAATACCATCGTGTTTATGGGCTCTTATGGACTGCTCTGCATACTGAAAAGTGACTCTAAGGTGGACTAATGTGTTATTATGTGAGGATCCGGTAGGGAGACCAGTTGAAGTCTTGCAGAACTTTTAGGTATGAGAACAACAACAACAAAAAAGGCATGCTAATAGCCTACCTGTTGATGTTGGTGGTGGGGAATTCCCTTAAATATAAAAAAGGGAGAATCAGCTGCAGTTTCTCTAAAGGTCAGTTCACTCACATACCATTAGAAGTGTAAGTCCGTACCTTTGGTTACAGTTAAAGGGTTGCTGTGCTCAGACTTGCTCCATGTCTCTCCCAGTAGGACACTGTACTGGCACTGGTATAGAGCCACTGGAGAGTCCTGGACAGGCAGTGGGAAGGTGGCTTGATGCGCGACAATGTTTGCCTGAAATGTTGCAATAGGAAATTCACCATCCACCAGGTAGAGAGAGAACACAGCGCCGGGGTATGCAGCAGACCCTATGCACAGTAAATGCCACACATCTGTCTGCTGTTCAAGGTGAAGATTGGGCGCCGGCAGGATGTCTGGGAGCACGTGAAATAAGAGCAAATAGTATTCAGATAATTAGCTAACTGGATTACTAATTAGGCAGAAAACAAATGACAAAAATTGAATAGATGCAACAATATTTACAATTCTTAGTCCTCTTGTGTTAATGTTCTACCTAAAGGAATGAATCCATTACCTGAAATACAATTTTTTGGTCTAAAATATTTACAAGTACCACATTAACATGTAAAAAACATCACAGAAGAAAGGTTGCAAAAAGTCATACGTCTTCACCTGTAATGGTGATTGGAACTACGTTGCTCACAGTGGAATTAACCAGTCCGCTTTCTTTGGTCATTTGATAGAGGCAGGTGTACTCTCCCTCCTCTCCTCCCCTGACTGGCCCCACAGTGAAGACTCCCGGCTGCAGCTGGAAGTTTGATACCTGGCTAGCCCGGGGCTGCTGGATAACAGATGCCGTCCCTGTTTGTTTAGCGGTCCTCAACAAAAGGAAGCTTGTCGGTTTGTTTGACTGCGACTGTGGATGGGCCGGGACTGTGCAGCTGAAGGACAGCAGGTCCCCGCGTTTGACCTCACCTGAGGAAGGCTCTACAGACAAGACTGGAGGTGGGAGGGAGGTGTCTACATGACAGAAAAGGAATGGAGACAGTAGGGGGAAGCCATTATCTCTCCATGTTTTGTTACTAGATTAATTCTAGACTCTCAATAAAAGTAAAAGCTGCAACAAAAAAAAGAAAAAGAAGATAGGCCAGCGTCTGGTTTGTCAGACTTCCTTTTGTAACTGTCAACAGTTTAAGCCGGTAGATATTGTGTTTCATGGGTTTCCGTGTGTGGGGGTGTGTGGTTTCTCTATGAAGAGCAGGATGTAACTACCACTATACACACCCACAGAGAGGAGGACAATAAGAGACCGCAGAGAGCACCTGCATTCAGCAGTGTGTTTGCTGTGCTGGAGTGGAAGCGGATGGGAGTGTTTATTGTTTTAAACCACATGTGGAATCACTACCGATTAACCCAGCCGATTAACACAGAAAACGTATTTGTTCCGTTTTGAATACAATGAAAAACGACAGCCTCGACCACATCCGACTCATTGACCCGTGTCATCTTAATTCTCCCTTTTTTTTAATTAAAAATAAATTCATATAATATGAAGTGTGCGAAGGATGTGTTTTTCTTTTTAAATCAGAACCAAGTCTCTGTTAAAGCAAAAGAGGGTCAAAATCAGAGCTGTAAATAAGAGTTTCCATCAAACACACAAACCATTTTGGTCCTCCAGTTGCAAATATGGACTGAATGCGCTGTAGTGACCCTCCTGGCTCCTGTACAGACAGCAGAAAAGTTTACTCTGGCCTGGGACCCATTCTTGTATCCTAACAGTAAACTGAACTTCTCCAACATGAGAGGGCAGATCCCGAGAATCCACCTCAATAGAATAAAACAAAAAGAAAGCAATAAAATTGCTGCAGCTCAGGAGGAACTCAACACGCTCCAAAAATATGCATTCATTTGAAAAAAGAACATATTAAACTACCTTTTCTCTCCTCTCGTAAAGCATGAACAAAACCCCAGTGTTACCCTCGGGGGCTCGGCAGACCAGGACCACGGAGTCCTTTGACTTCGAATAGATCTCCAGGGTAGGAGCTGGAAGAGTGACCGAGGTCGTGGAAGCAGAAAGTCGTCCTATAAAGTAACACTAAGGTTATAACATTTAGCAGGAATCAGCTAAATCTCAAAAATGTGTCTTCGAATGGAGCAACAGGTTTCTTAACACACATGGGAAAACACAGCGGTCATTACAAGATGTGTCGACATTCACTTTGTACCAAACTTGTGATTACAGCTAAACCAAAATCAGTTGTGAAACTCTAGATAGGAAACTCTAGATAGATAGGGTGCCTAAATATTAGGTACAATTATAGGCAGGAAAAGACATTTTTGTGTGTATTAAAAATTAAAAATTTAATGGAAATCAAACATCGATTACTTTTTACTCCTAGCAGACATTTAACAGATCTTCTACCAGGCACATATCATAGTGATTGTTAATCTTAACAAATCAAAATTTGACAAAAACACTATACTAAGAAACATCTACTGCGTGAAACTTACCCCAAAGTTGGAGAGAGACCAGTAACAGAGCACATGCCCAGGATGATCGTCCACCACTAACTGAGTGCATCCTTAACGCATCAGCAAGACCGACTGAAGTGAAGAAAACACCTACATAGGCTGTGTATCTCTCTCGCTCCTTCTTTTTCTCTCTCACTTGGCCGCTCTGTGTTTTCTTAATGCATATGACATCCTCTTGAGAAGCAATGGGGGAAGTAAACACACTTCCTTTTTTAGACTTCACAGATCACATGTGTGTTGTGATGGGAAGAAACAGCTGGCCAGCAGTGCAGTAAACCACAAACTTAAGAAGAAAATATCTCTAGGTACATAAACTGAATCCTCAGAAATCGAATGTGATGAGGATGTCAAGGGAACAAAACACACAGCTGCTATTACCTGTACTAAATGAAGGTTGTGGTTTCGGTGAAGGTGCTCCTGTGTCACAGAGTTTCTATTTCTGATATTACAGAAACAGGTGTGTTGCTAATCTGATGCTGAAAGTCCTAAAACTGCTGCCAGTGACAGAAGTATGACAGAAGGGACTTTGGGACCAGAGTTTTCCATCTGTCCACCAGATGGCCCTGGACTTTTTTCCCTGTTTAGTCACCTGACTGCCTTCTCAAGAAGCAGCAACTACTGATCTCCTGATCTTATCTACCCACTAACACAGCTGTTCCCAGTTTTCCCCTGTTATCCCTGTCTGTGCTGCTGTCTGTCATAAAACTCTATTCCTGCCACTTTGCTATGTGCTTTTACTGTACCTATTTGAACAGGATGAATCAAAGTAGCCAAAAAAAAAAAACCTAGCCTAAAAACAGTTTAAAAGTGTGGGGAGAGCTTTGAACAGCCACATCTGCAGATGATGGTAGAAAAGTGATGGAGGGGGGGGATTAATCCAAGAACTGCAGGAAACATGATGTTTATAAACTGAATCAACATCTCCAAACTTGACTATGTTAGTCACGGAAGAGCCCTACTTCATTACTCATTCGTCAAAGGAAGATTAGGCCTGCTAACATTTCATACAAATAGATATGCAGGAGCAGTAAATGCATTCATTCAAAACGAAGAGTCCTGAACAGCACTTTAAACTTTTATTGGTGTTCAGTCATTTTTTTGTCTAAATAAAACACAAACTTCTTTGTTTACTGGAAGGTGAAAAAACTGTCTCTTCCTTGTAGTA
Organism: Simochromis diagramma; assembly: GCF_900408965.1. Lineage (NCBI taxonomy): Eukaryota > Metazoa > Chordata > Actinopteri > Cichliformes > Cichlidae > Simochromis > Simochromis diagramma. The sequence continues at coordinate 12,808,618 of NW_024386792.1, forward strand.
TAAGTGCAAACTTGCACTCCAGTTTGTCTGGCGTAGCAATTTATAAGTGAGTGTAGCCATATTGTGTTACTTGGGGTATGTTGTAACTTGACAATAAATTTATAGACAAGAAGAAGAATAAGCTACACCCTTATTCACAATGGGTAATCCTGTCACTCCTGATGCAGAACCATAGGGATGTGTCTCCTTCCAGAATCAAACCAGGGACCTATTGCTTGTTAGATACACTATGGAGCCACTGGCAGATGACTTGTATAATAAATTTAAACTTCATGAATAAAGTTGTGCTCTTCCCCTCACCCCGTTCCTTTAGTAGAACTGATTCACGAGGGAGAGAAATTCCACCAAACTGTCCACCACCAGCATCGCTCGTCCTCTGCGTGCAGCAGGCATCGACATCCACAAGGTTTGCGTCACACGTGGACATGCACTGCTGCAGTTTTTCAAACGATGTCGTGTGTCTGCTGTGGATCAAATGAAACGACAGAAAAGAACAAAGACAAAAACGGACAAAGAAGTCAGCCTGCTGATATTTGTGAAGCAGCTCAAAGAGGTGTTTGAAGTCTGTGACGAGGACTCTGACATGTTTTATGTGCCCTGAACGCCTGGTTCAGCTGGCTACTGAGTGTGGGTAAGAGGAACAGGCAAAAACAAGTGATGTGGAAATTACAGGAAGTGTATATTTTGCATTTATTCTTTTCATTTGTTGTGGGAGACAACCGCCATAATAGTCTGAGCTGTATATCATATTTTCTGTCTCAAAATTTTGGACTTATGTTCAATGGAAATAATAGAATAACTAAATGACCGAGAGAAAGTACAGAACGTTATGCTCCTTAGAAATTCATTTCAGAGTCTTACAAGCACATAAATTTAGGTTGGAGAATGAGGGTGCAAACTGATTCCCTTTTTAAGTCTCTTTAATTTAACTGGAAAAAAAGCAATAATGAAAGGACACGAGCTGACGCAAACCCGCTGAACTATGTGCTGTGTGATTACTCTGAATTATCCCAGCAGGCAACTATAAGGCAATAAAGAACACTGCTTCATCTAATGATTAGTTTGTCGTATATTAATCTGCTTATAGTAATAGAGATATACTATATACTATAGATATACTGTATAGATCAGTTTTACAAGTCTATTAACATCTTATTATTTCCAGTGAACAAAAAACAGTGACCAAACCTATTAAAGTATTGCACGTATATTGATATAAGTGTTTGGCATTTAAAAACAAGAAACTGCAGCAGTGAAAAAGCATAGGGAGGCCGTGTGTGACATCAACACCACAAAATCTGATAGTGTTTGTGAGGTGGTGAGGCAAAGAGAAGAGAGAACAATGTACATAAAAACAGGAATGAAAAGCAAAGTGAAAGAGAACAACGAGGGGTGGCTGTGGCTCAGTAGGTAGAGCAGTCAGTGGTTTGATCCAGTGTGCTCCAGCCTACCTGCCTGAGTAACCTTGGGCAAGACAATGAAGCCAGAGTGTGAATGTTGGATAAAGAAAGCATGCTGGGTGAATGAGGTTTGTAGTTAGAGCTTTTTGAGTACTTAAGCAGTCGTATTATGTGTAACGTTTGGGAAAATTTCATCTTCTTTTTTACAAATTGTGTCCATACAAGAGCGATGACGCTTAATTTTTAATAAAGATGTTTATAATATGGATACTACAATATTTTTAATAACTAAATTCATTTATTCTTGTGTGTTTGCGATCACTGTCTTTGGTTCCTGAGTGTTGGAACATTGTGGAGACAGTGATTAGCTCCTGTGGGAAGCCTTTCACTGACCTGGATAATGGAGTCGAAGGATGAAGTGATGCAATTTATAACTCAATGTGGGTACAGACATGTGGGTACATTCTGTACAAATACACTGCACCCTGCAGTCCATAATATTTCACAACTGTGATATGTTTTCAGTCACTATTTCATAAAATTGCTCTGGGTTTTTTTTTTATATATATATCAAGATTTGACCTCGAAACCTTTGTAAAGAAAGAGAATTTGACACAACACAAAACTGCATCTTTTTACAATGATCATGTTATCAAAAACAGATATGCCACAGACGTGAAGACATGAATCACACATATTCTTTTAAAGGGGGTTCACAGTGCCAGGAAGTTCTCAGTTTCACTGCATGTGTTATTTTCTAATGTCACTGGCCTATATGAATAAATCCCAGCGGATGCTTTGCCACAATCTGACCTACTATTGTGCACTCTTGGTGACTCTCTCCCTGTTGCACTGTCCCCAGAAAACATGCGCTTACATAATCGTCCAGTTTTCTGACCTCTTGTCTTTCCCCTTCTCTGTCTTTTAACGCTGAGACCAAATGGAATAAAATAATAAAGGACCTAAATGGTTATTGAAAATGACCTTAAAGAAGTGAAAATTGAGTTTGATCAGAGCAGACCTTGCTCTTGCCATTCATATCATTTTTTGCATTTGTTTATTTCAACGTAATGTTTGTTCCATGCATTTGTTTAGGTTTAAAATGACTAAACTTTATTTTTATTCTAGTCTGCAGACAAACTGACTCTAAAGCACTTCTTAGAGGTAGACCACTGCTTCATTTGTTCTTTCGCATGACCCCTGTTATTATTACCCCTGCTACCCCTAATGTACCAAAAATTGAATATCACAGTTATATTATTACTGATATGTTGTTGGGTCAAGGAGTTTTAACAAGTGTTTGTCTCATTCTTGTGATATAAAAGCAGTAAACCTTCGTCATATAGATAGCTTTGTTTGTGACAGTAAACGTGCAGTTTTAATATTGTAACATCACATATCATTTTGTGAGGGTTTTTTTCTTTTTTTGATTGACAAAACAATCATGTAATCATGCACTGCACACAGTAGTTAGCTCCACGTTTGAAAATTAACAAGACAATATTTTATGCATGACTAAGGAAACCAGCTCGCACTGGAACGGTTCGCAGCCGAGTGTGAAGCAGCGGGAATGAGGATCAGCACCTCCAAATCTGAGGCCATGGTTCTCAGCCGGAAAAGGGTGGAGTGCCCACTCCGGGTCGGGGATGACTTCCTGCCCCAAGTGGAGGAGTTCAAGTATCTCGGGGTCTTGTTCGCGAGTGATGGGAGAAGGGAGCCGGAGATCGACAGACGGATTGGGGCTGCAGCTGCAGTAATGCAGACGCTGCACCGGTCCGTCGTAGTGAAGAGGGAGCTGAGTGTAAAAGCGAAGCTCTCAATTTACCGGTCGATCTACGTCCCTACCCTCACCTATGGCCACGAGCTGTGGGTAGTGACCGAAAGAACGAGATCGCGGATACAAGCGGCAGAAATGAGCTTCCTCCGAAGGGTGGCTGGCCTCTCCCTTAGAGATAGGGTGAGAAGTTCGGCCATCCGGGAGGGGCTCAGAGTAGAGCCGCTGCTGCTCCACATCGAAAGGAGCCAGCTGAGGTGGTTCGGGCATCTGACAAGGATGCCCCCTGGGCGCCTCCTGGGTGAGGTGTTCCAGGCATGTCCCACCGGGAGGAGGCCCCGGGGCAGACCCAGGACACGCTGGAAAGATTATATCTCTCGGCGGACCTGGGAACGCCTTGGTGTTCCCCCGGATAAGCTGGAGGAGGTGGCTGGGGAGAGGGAGGTCTGGGCCTCTTTGCTTGGATAAAGCGGATGAAGATGGATGGATGGATGGATGGATGGATGGATGACTAACAAAACCAATGGAATATTGCTTTTGCCCGTTACTCTATAGTTCATATTGCTGTTGATACAGAGAACCTTTACAGTAGTTTGCTTCCCTATGAAGAGCCCTGGTGCCATATTGAAAGTGACGATGAGTCATTTACAGATAACAGTATTTATCAGCCACCTCTCTATCTGGGAGACCAAATGGTGAAACATTTGGCAGTGGGAGGCAAGGACTTTCATTTAACACACAGAAACACACTGGTGCAAACACACACATGCAAATGCATCCAGAAATTACTGAGGTTGTTTTGAATAGCACTTGATATCATAGGTGAAATTCTTTGCATTTATATATGCAATCTGTTATCTGACCGCGGCTGTAAATAACCACTGGGTAACGGATGAGGAGGACCAAAAACCTTAGAGTTTTTTTAATCAACTTTGCATAACATTGTAACAGAGCTAATTATTCTAATCACATCTGTGCTTTTCTTTCCTATACAACAACATTTTTGCATTTTTTTGTACTTTTTGCATCCACTTTCCTTCTGCACTTTTTTCCCCACAAATTATATGCAACTTCATTTTCCAGAAAGCAGGTTTGTTGCCCCTGAGATGAGGGGAAACTGTTTTTGGTTCAAGAAAGAGAGCTAAGGCAAGTTGGGCATAACATGTTTTCAACAAACTTTAAGTCTGATGTCATGCGCCTACAGCTGTCTGGGTTTCATTTCCTTGCTCACACAGCCAGTGTCAAACCACATATCGGAGCACACAACTTTCCCAGTCTTTACGAACATGAAATCCCAGTTAGAGATTTATTTTTTGCTATGAGCACTTGTCGAATCAATCAGTGAGGTAGGGCCATACAGGAGATGGTGATCACTGGACATCGCAGAACCATTTTTAATATATAGGCTATGTTTATCTTCTCTGGACAGTAAGGCAGTGGTAAGATTGTCAGAAATTTCCTCTGCGCTGAACAATTTACTGTATCAGACAGTATTTAAATGCAGTTAATCCAAATGAAGCTTAAACACTAAACACTAATAAGTGGGCTATCATTTGTTGTTTTGTGACTGGTCACAGTGATGGAAAAATGCTTGTCACAGTTAATAATAATAATAATGGATTGCATTTATATAGCGCTTTTCGAGATTGGGATATTGTTGGAAAATACTGGGAATATTTGTGTGAAGATGAGCCTGAAACAACTTTAAGAGTTTAAATTTAAAATGAGTGTTCGAACACAGGGGCAGTACAGTGGTTAGCACTGTTACTGCACAGCAAGAAGGTCCTGAGTTCAAGTCCACCCATGCAAACTCTTTCTGTGTGGAGTTTGCATGGGTTCCCTCCGGGTACTCTGGCTTCCTCCCACTGTCCAAAGACATGCACTTAGTTGGGATAGGTTAATTGATTAATATAAATTGCTCGTAGGTGTGAATGTGAGCATGAATGGTTGTCTGTCTCTGTATGTTAGCCCTGTGACAGACTGGTGACCTGTCCAGGGTGTACCCCTATGACAGCTAGGATAGACTCCAGCTTCCCCGACCCTGAAAAGGATAAGTGGAAACAAATGGATGGATGTTTGAACACAGTGTCATGGTACGTGCTCTGTGGTAAGCAGGATGCAGGACACTCAGATGGAGGAATAACCTCAAAATGCAGCTTTATTTTCTGGAGACACTTTTCAAGAACTTCACAAAACAAACCCAAAACCTCAAGAAACTAAAAAATAAGGAACATGAGCTAGAAACCCCAACCAGGACCGCAGCAAAGAAACACACAGCCGTGTGTGTGTGTGTGTGTGTGTGTGAGAGAGAGAGAGAGAGAGAGAGAGAGAGAGAGAGAGAGAGAGATGGTTAATGACAAAACACAGCACAAGGAAAACAGGGCTTAAATACAAACCGGAGTAATCAGAGAAGGAGAGCACAGCTGGGAGTAGTCAGACATAATGGGACCAAGGGGAACCAAAACTAGATACACCGCACGCAGAATTGGGACTATCAAAATAAAACAGGAAACATGAGACAATTCAAAAAGATCTGGACTTGACACTGAGAGACAGACTGAAGCATGTGGCACTAAAAAAACGAAACTAGAAGCAAGAACAACAAATATAACATGAACAGAAAATTAAACACAAAACATTGGGTCACAGACCAGTGCATTTTACTCTAAAATATCTTCACAGATTGAAACCAGGTTCAATTCTGAAGGAAGGTTTATAAGAGTGAGCGGTGAGCCCTGTTACGATGTATGGTTCAGAGCTGGTGGCTGAGCTGAAGATGCTCAAAGTTTGGGAGAGAGCAGGATGGACAGTATTAGGAATGAGTTCATCAGAGAAACAGCTCAGGTTAAGCAGCTTGAAGACAAAGTTAGAGGCCGAGATGGTTTGAACATGTGCAGAGGAACAAGGATAGTGCATATACTGGACAACGGATGATGAAGATGGAGCTGTGAGGCAGGAGGGAAATATGCAAAGGGTTGGCGTGACAGAAGAGGCCGTGAGAAAGTCATGTCTAGATTCAGATATTTATCTTTTTCTTTAGCTGTATTTTGTCCCTGTCCCTATCCCCGGTAGATTCCAGCTTCTCTCATTAATAAAAAAAACCTGAATGATAATATTTTTTGAGTGAACTATCATTAAAAATATTTTTTCCCATCATGCTTTTTAAGATATACAAATGGTCCACATTGGCATGCATAATCCGCTCCGAGTTTAGGGTTAGACTCAGAGTTTGTTGAGCATATTTCTTTCTCAGTATAAACACTTTGTGCTCATTAGTCTCCATCCAGCACTGAGTGAGCTCTGCATTCTTTGGCTGGACTTTTACACTTAGTGACCATTTGACTACAAGCCATGTTTAAGCATATATTCATACACTCAGTGCTGTGTTCTCTATACATTTAGATACAGAACAAAGCCAAGTGTCACATCTTAATATAAAAAGTAATACAATATACAATAGTTCTTTTTATTCTCTTGAGCACATACAGATTTTGGCATCATGGGTAAAACTGGTTAACCTCTAATTTGACTGTTCACTCAGATAACATTTGTAAAGTGTTTTTTAACAAGTCGTCTTTCCCGTATATTTCTTCAGGTTAAGGCGTTAGGAAATTCCTGCTCCCTTTATCTCATGGGAAGCTCAACTTCGAAGACTTCTGTTATGAAAGGTAAGAATGACCATAAATATGACACCTGCTGGACTACATTAACCTATGTGTGTGTGTGTGTTTGTGCGCAACTGTTCCCGGAAGTGTGTCTTTTTTTAGGATGCATGTGAGCATTGCTAAACTAAGTATTTAAGGTAATTAAGCGGTTGCACATTTTTGTTTTTAGAGAACACACAAAGTTCTCTCTCAAACCACTTAACAGGCCAAAATAGCTTTTGCTACAGCAGTTCAAGACAGTTCAAACCACCACTTTACTTTTATAAATAACTTTAACTAGCTAATTAGCACGCTAACTGAAGTTGACATCTCAGTACGACATTGCATAGAGGATTTGATGGAGCATCCTAGCTGTAGTTATTTCACAATACTGACAGTTTTATTCAGTTTTTGGCCGTTTTATTCCCACGTTAAGTCTCCTTAAGACCAGTCGAGCTTATCCAACGCTATGGACTCTTTGAGGGAACATATTGGGCACAGTAACACTGAATTAATGTGGAATAAATTTTTTAACATGAGTTGACAAAATAAGACATTAGACACAAAAGTGTCAGTTACTGTGCCAAGTCTTGGCTAACGCCAGTAATTTTAGAGTATAAATATAAAGAAATTTAATTTTAAACACAACTACAGCAAATTATCACCTGAATTTCCAGCTCTTCGTGACTTTAGTACGTTTCAATATATTGCTCAGCGTGTGCCTCCTGCATTTAAAATTTCGTTTCATGCTGAATTATGTCAAAGAATTATTCAAAGTGACAACACCTGGGAAAAAGCATTACAAACAATACCTGCACTGTACCAAACAGCAGCCGAACACATCCGTGTGTGTGTGTGTGTGTGTGTGGCTTCTGACAATCTCCTAACACTGGAACATTTTCAGTCCAAACTATTTTGGTTCAGGTAGTGTAACCCAAAAAACAGAGCCAATTCTTTCAAGTCTGAGGTTTTCCTCTATAATAAGTCTCATTTCCTTAACGAGTACAGTGACAGCTTTCTTTCACATTTAAGGTTAATACTACCTGCTGCCATTTTTTGAAGTAAATAAATAAAAGTTTAACTTTTCATGTGAGTAAAACATTAACACTTTTCTTTGAAATGTGTAAAACCAAGTATGACAATTTACTACGACCAACCCAGATATTACATTCAGGTACACAACTAGCAGTATATTGTGTATTCAGCAGCACACGCCATGGGTTTTTGCATCTTGTATCGGAAATGATTGCTATGCAGAGCCAAATACCAACTGAGATGAGTCATGCACTTTTTTGCACGCTATACTGTAATGCCTAAAGCAAAAAGTAGTGCACAGTTCATCAGAGAGGTATGTGAGACGTCTAAAAGTTGCTGTCAGATGTGTTTTTAAACTGCATAATGTATGCATCAATGTCACACCTTTTACTAACTCACTCAAAGTTAGGCTGTCACTCTCAGACATTTCATTTTTGGCAGCACTCTGACAACCGCATGGCCATGTTTAAGTTAAGGTTATAATCTGGATTAATTCATGATGTCTAAATTACAAATGAACTAAATTATGAAGTGAACAGTGGCTTAACTGTTGTACAGTTGCAATTCATATAGAAGACAAGTTAGAAGACAAATACTATAAAAAGTGCAAAAAAAGGTGTGACTTAATAAATTAAAGAATGAATGTTTACTGCACATTATTGCCAGTTCAGGGAGGTAGCCAATCAGGTCAGCAGTTAGCACTGATTAGGGCTATTGCCCTGTTGTAAAAGCTGCCCTAGAGTCTGCTTGTCCATGACTTCAGCAATCTGAATCCTCCTATCAGACGGCAGCAGCTTAAACATCTGATATCCTGGGTGTGTGCAGTCCCATAGGATCCTGTGTGCCCTCTCAGGACAGCGAGTGCTGAGAAGAGGATGTCCAGTGATTTTTGGACCATATTAATGACCCTTTGAAGTGCCTTTTTGTGTGCTATGGCGCAGCTGGAGAACCAAACACAGATACAGTATGTCATCAATCAGCATTTTGAAACTAGTCCCAAATGCCTATACTTTATTTCATTGCTACCTCTGTAAATATAACATAAATATCATTTTACATTTAAAATAAGAAGAAAACATTCAGATTTGCAACTATTCTGCAGTGGATTTAATGTTGCTGTTGCTTGTACTGCACAGTTCTGTCCACATGGTGGCAGCCTTCAGTTGCACGGGCTTATGGTAGACACATGTGGAAGACAAACTTTCTGTCAGCATCACTGGGCTCTAAGATTAGCTTAAATCCTTTCACCTGTTTGATTCGTGTTTCTAAGTTAACTATTTGAACAAAATTAAACAAGATAAAAGATAAATGGGTTCAGAGGGCAGCACGGTGGCATGATGGTTAGCACTGTTGCCTCACAGCAACAAGGTCCTCAGTTAGACTCCACCTGCCTGCAGCTTTTCTGTGTGGATTTTGCATGCAGACATGCAGTTAGTGGGGTTAGATTATCTGGTGATTCTAAATTGCCCCATAGGTGGGAATGTGAGTGTGAATGGTTGTCTATCGCTCTGTGTTAGCCATGTGTCAGAGTGACAACCTGACCAGGTTGTACCCCGCCTCTCGCTCTATGGGATTTCCCCCCCATGACCCTGATAAGCAGAAGAGATTGGATGAATAAAACTGATATGCAATTACATTTTTATTTTATTTATTTTACTTCCTCCTGTGAGAGGTGCAGTCTAATTGCACTCAATTACGTTTAGATTTTTCATTTGCTCCTTGTCACTTTCATTATTGTTCACTGTCATTTCTTTTGTTTGACTAAGTCTGAAGCAGAGGCCTGGAAACAATGCCATATCCGGTGTATTTGTTTACTGACTGGAAACTGAAGGGAAACCTGTTGCACTTTACTCATATTTCACAAATTCCTGTTTATACTACCAGTCTCTGAAGCTCTAACAACACGGGTGCTTTCAGTTCCAATGTGTTGTATGTTGTTTCTTCATTTCAATTGACGATTTTTGTCAAAGCTGACTCTTTTGTGTACGTCATGTAAGTTGATTCCACAGGTTTAGGGAAGTCCTGTCATTGCTATCAGTAAAGTATTTCAATAGAGAAGTGCTCTTGAAATATTCACACTGTGAAATGCAATACTGTGGCTGCGCTCGGTTTCTTTGATGGGCAGCAGAAAAGAACTTCCTTTTTTGTTGTAAATGCTGTCTCATTGCACACTTCTCTGTAAAGCTTCTCTTATAAAGGATTTCCTGCCATACAGTTTGTGACTCCAGGAAGACGTTTTATTTGATCCATGATCGCTTTGCTTGTCTTTTGGTCCACTCAGTGACAGGTAGGTGTGATTTGCTGTTTGCAGGTATGGTTTGACCATCATCATACCAAATTATCATTCTCAGGTACGCAAGTATTTGTTGTTGTAGCTTTGCGTCGTAAAGGCAAACAAGAATTTTTTTAATCTTAATTTTTTCTTAACATTTATTCTTGCATTATATTATTCACATGTACACTTTGAGGTGGACCAACTTTTAAAACTATTTATTTTTTATTTGCATTGATGTAGCACAGAAATATACACTATCACGGCCATGAAAGTCATGCCACACACCCACACAGTCATCACTGCATCAATTAAAACTGTCACAGATATTATTATACATCTGTCAGAGGAACAGGCTTTGCATAGTAGTAGGTGCACTGTACTGGAAACCACTTTTCTCCAATTTACTGTTAACTCTTATTTATTTTAGTCTTTTGTATACTTTTATATGCCTTCTCTTTACCCTTTACCACATTTCGGTGCTGTTTGAGGGTCTGTTTACAGTTGCTGAAAGGAGAACAACTTGACAGGCCTGTATACATAATTGATCTGATGTAAGGTAGAATCGATCCCGCTGAGCAGCACAGAAGCTCGCTTACAGGCATCTCAAGATGAGTCTTTGCTGTTACTACTGAAATATTATGTTTTACACAAAGAATCTCATCTTTTTACGTTATTTTAATGTTTTTTTTATGTTTCCAATGAAATAAATCCCTTTAAATTTTGAATTGCTGCATGAAGTAGCAGCCAGGGCCTTTAGACTCAGTGAAAGCCATAGCAAGTTGATGCTACAGTATTACCTTTCAGTTGTAGTACATATCTGTTTAATCAGCAGGTGAAGTCTCTACTCTGTCTATCAGTACTGGTCTGCAATGAGTTTATCTAATTTTCCTATTGAAAGCTTTTTTGTTTCTCGATATAAACAGAGCCATCTAATGCTGTCACTGATACCTATCATCTTACCTTGTTATCAATTTAAAGAGGGACCGTTTTCCTCTTTTGTTCGATAAAAATATATTGAATGTTTGTGAAATTTTATTTATGGTCCACAAAAGTTTAGATATCTTATGGCCTTATGGGCAAAAAATGTTCACGAGTAAAGTTTTGTTCCCATAACATGGAGAAAGACCAGAATGCCAGAGCTCACCAGCCTGTGTGTGTGTGCGTGTGTGTGTGTGCGTGTGTGTGTGTGTGTGTGTGTGTGTGTGTGTGTGTGTGTGTGTGTGTGTGTGTCTCAGGAGAGGAGAAAGATGGAGGAAAGGTGAGAATTGTGTCATTATTACCAGAGACGTTGTAGGAAAGGATTTATTAGCCTGTTCTGTCCAGCTCCTCTGGCTCCTTGGCTTCACATACTTGGACGTACACAAATGTGCGCACCGACACACACACACACACACACACACACACACACACATACATGCACACAGTAAGTAAGCATCCAACCAGGTGCTTAGTGTTCCACTTTAATCTGTCTATGCCATGTTGCCAAATTCCATTTCAGCACCTGCTTTGGCCATGCTGAGTCTTTGCCCTGCAATCAAATTGTGTGTGTGTGTGTGTGTGTGTGTGTGTGTGTGTGTGTGTGTGTGTGTGTGTGTGTGTGTGTGTGTGTGTGTGTTTTGACTAAGCCTATATGCTCAGCTTGTGAGCGAACGAGACAGAGATCAGGATCAATAGAGCAAAAGCTGGGTGAAGCCTATAAATAACACATTTTATGGAACGGCACAAAAGACAGAAATCAAATCACTTATTTAAACATGTTGTCTCACTGCAGTATGCACGAACAAAAGAGAGTGAAAGCATGATTATAAATATAAATGTCCAAATAGTAATAGTGTTAGTGTTTTGCAGTAAGCTATAAACTTATTCCTGGCATGTTACAGTGGTCACGGTTACTGCTTTAGGAAGGAATACCTTTCAGCAGCATCTCTGAAGAAGTGCTTAAACTAGTTCAATTAATCAACTTGTTTTGTGAAATTGAAATTTCATTTGTATTTAACTGAAACCTGATTTCTATAGAAATATTCTGCCTGTGAATATAACACACCAGATTATTGGTACAGGAAACGTTTTGGTTTTGATTGCATGCAGTACTTTGACTTCGAGAGCAAATTTTCTTATCTTAAAAGAATCCTGAAAGCACTGGTTACAACTTCTTGTTATCTTTTTCAAACATATTCATGCTCTTAAAAACCGATGCACTAAATAACTGCTGGGTATAAGTCCAAAAATAATGCCAGCCGAAGAGGCTAAGTTGATGGTTTTTCAGACTGGTTGCAAACCTACCCTGCCATCATCCTCTTACAGTTGCATTCAGGCATGTAAGCCTCGAGTACAGTACAAAACCATGTTGTTAGCAGATACAAACAACAGCTCTTTTAACCAGCAGGAAACCTCAGAAACTCATCTTGAAAATGTGAGAAAACTCTGTTCTGGCCCATTTTTGCCAAAAGACTGCAGAAAAATAATCAATTATTTACCCCTCCTGTGTCGCCACATGGAGCGATGTTAATTTTTTTCTGCTCAGGGTTCTTAGCAGGTTGGGGGAATCATCTGTGCCCTATGCCTCTAATCCGCTTTCCTGTCAAAGCTCATCTGCTCTCTCTCTCTGCGTGTGATCGATATCTCCTGCCTATTTTGTTTGATCAGTGTGCTGTTGGTGATCGTGCATCCTGCCTCTGTTATCGTCTGAGAAAATTATCTTTGAGTGTGTGTGAGACTGTCTAGGCTCCAGAAGTGTGGTTTGCAGGTCAGATATAAGCATGAAATTTGTTGCGTCCTGTCACCTTCTCTCTAATTTATTTTTTACCCTTAATTTTTATCGCCTGCTCTTTGCTTGATGCATGAATTATCCATCACTCTGCTGCACTTCCTGCTGTTTTTTTCATAATTTGCTCTTCGCTTGTCTCTTTCTCTCATTCTCTGTTATTAATTGCCTCGCTTCCTTTTTTTCTCTGAACCACTCATTTCCCCTCGGTTTTCCCATTGCCTCTTCCCGTGCTACATCATTTGATTTCTCCATCTCTTCCCTCATCCATCATCTTCTGCCTTTCCTTCCCTTCTCCCTCCCTCCTCATTAGCACTTCAGATGAACACTGAGAAGTAGATAGCCTTGCCAGTATGTGCAGTCATTTCATGGTCTGATTAAAGAACTGAGAGAAGGGAGGGAAGAAAGGGAAGTCGGGCAGGGATGCAATATTAGAGAGAATCATTGAGAGAGCAAAAGTATCAACTGCAAAAGTTGAAATACAAAAAAGGGGGGGTCTAAAATGGGAATCAGAAAGAAACGGAGAGAAAGTGAAAGAAGATATTTGTTTTTGAACATTGCCCGTGCATGATGGGAAACCTATACAGAAGCAACATCTCTATCACTGTCTGCAATATGCACACTTCCTTCTAACAAAGCGTCACCTTCCTCTGAGCTGTTTTGGATGTTTGTTTGTGAGCAGAAGTTTGATTAAAGGTCAGCACCACCTTCTTCACACTGTGTTCATGGTTTTGTTAATGTGCCTTTTTTTATATCCTCCTTCGAAATCAGCAGATCAGTGAAGCAAAAAGCTTGTCATTCATGAGCTTATCACAGTGCAAGAGAATAGAGCATGAGCATTGTAAGTGCTGAATTTGAGTACTACGCTAATGCACTGTTTAAAGGAGCACTAGACAAATGAGAACTTTGCTGACTGAGATTGCTCTTGAAAAAACCTAATAGTTGTTTTTACAAATGTATGACTTGTAAAGGGTTTTGCTTGACAAGAATTTTTTGCGGCCATCGAAATTACAGCTTCCCGTAAAAAGCTAAAGTAAAAGTATAATGTTGTTTTAACACCTCAAAGCCTGTCAGGGATGAGCTCATTATGTGAGTTTGGCAAGAGAGCTTGCTTTTCACACACAAGTTTCAGGGTTTTTTTTAGTCTAGAAATGCTTGTTGTCTGTTTTTTTATGTTATGTTATCTTGGTTCTAAGTGTTGTTGAGGTAATTATATATATATAGAGAGAGAGATAGATAGATCCCTTTTCTTTACTCACCTTTGTCACTCACTGTGTGTTTGTACACTACTCTGCATAATCATTTGTTATTATTTACCCTTCCTCCCATCACCCCTAATCAGTTGAGGCAGATGCCCCCCTCCCCGAGCCTGGTTCTGCTGGAGGTTTCTTCCTGTTAAAAGGGAGTTTTTCCTTCCCACTGTCACCAAGTGCTTGCTCAAATAGGGTTGTTTGATTTAGGGTGTCTCTCTCTTATTGTAGGGGGTTTACCTTACAATATAAAGCACCTTGAGGTGCCTGCTGTTGTGATTTGCTGTTATATAAATAAAACTGAACTGCATTGAAAACTGAATTGAATTTCCCTGCATAAATATAACTGTAGTTTCTTTTAAGCAAGATCACAGTCACTCCCTCACCGAGAGGAGCAAGAGGTTGGGTGGCTAAACTTCCACATAACCTTAACAGTACTTGGACCAAAAGCATCATAAATATGTTAAAGAGTTATCATACATGTTGAGTAAGGCACTGACAAACGATCATTAAGTGAAATGCATTTTCAAATTTTTGCATAAATATGTAAAAAGCCATTTTGGCTTAAAAACCCATAAAATATAAAAAGTCCCCTTATTTGTCATTTGTCCCCTCAGACTGTCTGTACAAGCCATTCAGATTCAGACACAGTGTTAGGTGGTTACATCTCCCAGCAGGATTAAGTACACATAGCTCAATATGAGTAGCCAACGGTGTGTAACATAAGAAACTAAAATGTACAGAATGACTTAATTCTTTTGTCCTAAAGAGGAGTTTGAAATTTGATGACTGTAGCTAAAAGTTACAGTGGGTGTGACCTTGTCTAATATTTTCTCATCAGTGTTTATAACAGGACTCTTGTTCTTGTTGCAATATATTAGATAAGGATATAAAAACTGTACTAAAATTATGCTCAGTCTTTATTGCTGATGTGTGTATCTGAACATGTTCTATGTTCTCTCTCTCTCTCTCTCTCTCTCTCTCTCTCTCTCTCTGAGTGTTTTTCAGTGTGTGATGTTAGTCTGAAATTAACGTTTTCTGACCACATAAAAGCCACACCATTGACCGATGAGTGTTCTGACAGCCGTGGGAACCTTACATTATGTGGTGTCACATTGCGATGCATTTCGCGTGATGTGATTTGATAGCACATTGTGATGAGCTGTCTTCTAGATTTGCATTTTCCTTGTGATCAGAGGTCTGCGCCTTTTCTCAGCTGCCACGATTAATATCATTTTTGAATTTTTGCTAAACACAGATGTCATCATGTGCCATATACAAATGTGAAGGGCAAAAAATGCCTTCATGTCATCAAGAGGAACGATTTAAACAGAGAAATTTTAAAAAGATAAAACAAAGATAATTCAGCTTATCTTAAATCTATTGCATTCCTTTTCTTGTGTTAACTTTTTAATTTAATTCAGGTAGTTTTCAAAATTTATACTACTAAACAATTTTTCTTACCAAAGGACATTTATACAATATTTTTGGGGGGTGTGAGTGGGGTTTACTTTTCTAAGTTGGTCAAACTTAAAGTGATTTGAGGTGTTTAGCCTCCAAACATTTCACAGAAATCAGAAAGCTGTTCATAATGTAATGATGATCGATTGGAATCTCCACTCAACATGTTATATATTTTTTTAATGATGCTTTTTTGGCAAGATAGGCAGATCGCCACATATTTTCAGAAACTCTATTTACCTTTACCTTTTCAACCACCGACGGTTTTTTTGCATACAGAGCTGAGAAAGCAAGCTTGTTTTGACCTCTGGTTTTTCATTTGTCTGTAGCAGTTTTGTGTCCAGGTGTGACATTTTACCTTTCTCTGACAGAAATCCCCATATTACACATTGTTTAAATATTTGGATATTAATATTAATACGACTTGCCTATGATACAGGATTGTTTAGTCTGTAATTTTAGTCTATTGTTAGGTTGTTGCCTCTTTGTGAGCCAGATTTACTTTTCAAATGGTCAGACAGTATGTACCATAACCCTAAC
Source organism: Simochromis diagramma (assembly GCF_900408965.1). Lineage (NCBI taxonomy): Eukaryota > Metazoa > Chordata > Actinopteri > Cichliformes > Cichlidae > Simochromis > Simochromis diagramma. The sequence goes on from NW_024386792.1 coordinate 12,824,761, forward strand.
TACTTTTTTTTTTATCAAGGATTAGCCAGCGTATATTTTCCAGCACAATAGAAGAATTTGGTGAAGCAATTTGTCAGTCTGTCAGCTTCAGACAAGATTTCTGAGACCAGAGGTTTTCTGGCTTCACTTTATAGTCTACTAAAAATAATCTGAGTTCTATCGACCAGTTAGTTTGGTACTATGCTTGTAACAGAATATGTGGAGGGCAGAAGAGAAATTGCATCAGTGATATAACTTAGTACAAACCCTTTTTTTCTAAAATATCTAAGTTCAAATACAACAACTGACCTACACATACATCTGTTATTGGTCCTAGCTACTGGAACAACAGGAAGATGCAAAAAATTGGTTGTTGCACCCAGAGGCGCAAAAGGATTCTTAGATTGGTTTAAAACACACCGATATTCATCTCATACGGCTTAAAGCTAAAATCTATTGGTATTGATTACATTCATTTGTTTCATTGATTGACTACAGTGTATTGACTTTGTGTGCATCCAAAGGAAGCTATGGAAAGGAGTACGCCTGTGAATGCTGACTATGTGAGCTTGTCTTGGTTGGTCTGCGTAAGGAAATGATTATAAGTTGCCTGTACTGGGGAAAAAATGGGATGCATTGGGTTAAGTTTGAATTGATGGATGTGAAGGAATGAAAGTCTGGAAAGAGATAAGAGCAGCAGTCAGAAGTGAATTTTTAAAAAAAAGAGCAGAAAGAAAAGAAATCAGGTGTGACCTGAGTGGACTTAGAGAGCTACGAGAAGAGCAGAGTCAGAAAACACCTTTATCTAACATACAGTATTAATGAGCCCTTTGGCCTGGGGCTGTGAGTGACAGAACTCATTAGTACAAGTGACACGCATCAGTTCTCACTTCCAAATCAGCCACTGGCTTTCCTCTTGAACCAAGGATATAATCAAGATGAACAATGTGGAGGTCTGCACTGCGGCTGTTTTAGAACAACTATTCAAGTTATTCAAATTTTAAGACTTCCACAGTATGTATTAAATAACACTTCAACGTGTCATGAGATCTAGATGCTGAAAGCTATGTTTTTGTCTGCTTTTGACTGACTCCTGAAATAGCGTGCCCACATTTTCTGAATTTGGAAAAACTCACGTGATCAAATGGGGAAAAACACAAATCTTGTATGAAAAACATGCCCATTTTTTTAAAAACTCATCGATCACACAGCTTCAGAAGTTTGGAAGATATCCTTGAGTAAAGCAGCAAGTTAACACAAACATTGTAGAGTTTAAAAGAAGTACTGCAGGGTGTAATCAATAGATTCCATCAATGAGGAAATGCAGCAGAGCATCCTAATGAAAACAGGCCGAGATGGATGTTGCTGCAAAACTCAACCTGTTCAAAGCATGGCACTCATTGCTCTCACCATTAGACATCATATTCCCAGTAGAATTTCAGTGGGCGCACAATAGGCTGACTAGAAATCAGGGAATTATAAGATGTGGATTAGTAAGAACATGAGCACTGCTGCCACCCAGCTTTTGGCAACAGTGTGTGGGTCTTATTTGGTTAATTAAAGTTTTGAAAGACTCTCGTATATTTACAAACCCACACATACACACACAATCTGGAATAGAGGCCCAGCAGAGACCCACCAATGACAGTCAAGGACACACTGCCACCAACTCGACATGATTATCCTGTAACTATTCTGCTGTAAGGGAGGACTGCTAATGAACAGAAACACCACGTCTCTGTTTCTCTTCATCTTTGTTTCTCCCTCCTCTTTCTCTCATGCAAATATTGCCTTTTTTCCATGGTCTCACTGACTCGCAGTGGCTATAAATCTTATAAACAAGTTGCACTTGCTCTTTTCAAGCCAAATCCCCAGTTGAATATAGCACATATACCACAGTATATATGATGTAAATATAGATGTGCTTAATCCTTTTCAACCTCGTTTCTTTTCATTAATAGCCTCATGATTTCTGTTGACTTCTCCATCTTTCTTCTTTCCCCTGATCACCTCCGAAGCCACATTTCACAGCATCCCTATCATCTGGGGCATATACAAGTAATTCTCAACTCCACATTGTGATAAATGATGTGTTTCATTGGGGTTTGATTATCTCAGGCAGTACCAACATATCAGTACTTTGTTTATATGCGTCTCTCTGGGCTGTTTTCACTATGTTATGAATATCAGAGCTGCAATCTTAAACAAGTTACAAACTCCTCCAAAGATGTTTCAAATGTTTTTAGAGCAACATTCATATCGCTGCAAAGAGAATATCAAATCACGTTGCACCTTAAACTTGAGGCACTTTGGAAGACGACTGCAACCAAGGCAACGAGCGAAGCTAGAGCCAAAGAGGAAGCAGAGCAGTGTGGTTTGATGGCATGTATTTGTGCTGTTCCTCTTCAGCTAGTTATTGTGGAAGTTGATGTGACCTTGTTCTGACTTTGAGCAGGCTCTGAGTTCCTCTCATATGCCGATGTTTGTGTTATGACAGGACCAGACCGTCTGTTAGTAGAAAGAGGTCACCTCCTGCCAGCAGCATCTGGGAGGAGAGCATGAAGCATGAGCTGTTAGACACACACACGCAGCACATTTGGAAGATGCACATATACATTTCGCTTCATACATCCATTGATTTCTGTGTGTACACTGATGCTAAGAAATGCCATGATGCAAGCATGTTGACAGACATGAGTCAGGTATTCAAAACAAGTTGCACAGGCTGTCAGAAAGATTTAATTTTTCACCTTAAACATGTCTTTGTAGTGCAATGTCAACATTTTGTGTGTGTGTGTCCAACACTATATAACTTGGCCCATGACTACAAGTGTAGTTCCCCTGTAGTTAAATAGAATTTCAGTACATTTCATTTGAAATTATAATGTAATTATACTTACCTACAAATCCTTAAGGGTAGGTACACTAGAATAAGCGGGTAACAAGTCCTTTTTTTACAGGAAACAAAGAAATAATTATTCTGTTAAGTAGTTTCCAAGGAATTTTAAATAACGTGTGAATAACTTTAGCTAGTACATGAGTCATTTTTATTTGTGCAACTTTATGTGTTTTACAGGAAAGAAATGATAATTACATCAGAGGTCATTTTAAGTGGAGGCTAAACTGTAGGTATTTTACAGGGAATGACACGAAAATTATACCCTAAGTAATTATAAGTACAAAACAAACACATTTCCCACATCTTACATTGTAAGTACGCTGTCCTGTTTGGGGCCCGGGCTCTATTATCGAGTGCATTAACCTTGCCTAGCTTCCAGGCATTTTACAGGAAAGGTAACATTTCTTTTCCGTACACTCCTTTTGAAAGTCATGTCTGAACAGTGAAAAGGAAAGAAAAATAACTGAAATAACTTGGCTCCATTATTATAAGGTCACAAGGCTTGTAAATTTTGATGACATTTATTTTTTCTTTTAAGTTGGTAAGGAAAAACAGCCCTCATCACATTGCTAAATAAGGACATTTGAATAATAGAACATTTCACATACACATGGATGCTTGACAGAGACTCAGGCAGGAGTCTACGCTGGATATGATGTTTGCACACTCAACACTGTGACCTGTAGTGAGAGTAGGGAGCAAGCGGAAGAGAGTCTGGAGAGGTGGAGGTATGCACTGGAGAGAAGAATGAATGTCAATAGAAGCAGATGGAAGGAGATGGAAAGGTGAATGATTTGTAGACAAAGTTGGGGAGGCAAGGCTGAAGTGGTTTGTATATGTGCAAAGGAGGTATAGTGAATATATCAGACAAAGGACGCTGAAGACGGAGCTGCGAAGAAGCAAAAAAATGTGCAGATGGTTGAAGTTACAGAAGAGGAGAATGTTATGTTGTCACAAGCATCTGAAAAAAGAAGTGTGTGTGTGCACGTCTGGGTCACTTTTATGTGTTTATTTCCAAAAAACTTCTCTTTCTTCATGTTTTTGGGTGATTCTCTCTTTAGTCACTGTAAGGCTGAGGACTGAGCAGACATGTAAAATTGCACAGCCGTTCAGTGTTCTTCTTCCAGTGAGTCAAGAAGAAAGAAGAAACTGTGTTCAGCAAAACCCAAAAACAAGCTTGTGCATGTAAATCATGCATGATGTTGCAACGTAAGCATGGATCTGCTGACCTACTTTTTCATGCACATCTATGTAAAATAATATCTACAGTATTATACAGAGTTGGAACAAGGATTAACATCAGCTATATTTATAAATATCACCTGTATCTACATTATTTTTCCTATATCCACTAAAAGGTTTGCCAAGATAAACGTTAAATTAAATACTGCATTAAGTGCTATAGCATATATGAATACTTGTGTATGCAATACACATGCACATGCACAAGAGTTGACAAACACAATCGAAATACTAGTTCGCTCAAACAGTTTTTTATTATATTTGAACGATACTAACAAATGCGGCTTAGCATTACTTCAAGCTGACCACAAAGTCAGTCTAAGTTGTCCTCCCAGCATATTGGATAATTTCAGTGCCAGCTAACATCAATTGATTGCTTCCTTGATGCCTTTATGAATCCAAATTCTGCCATATAGAGGTATTACACATTACACTTACACAAATATGTAAGTTGTCAGGCCACAGGAATAGACACAATATGCCCTGGTGAGTAAATATAACATCATTTAAACTCCACAGGGTCATTTTGACATTTGAGATTTTGATTTGATTTGATTTGAGATTTCTTCTGATTAGTAGTATGTATGAAGTAGTACATGAAAACACCTTTTTCTTCCAGGCAGCTCACCATATCTTGTAACTGATAAAATTCTGTTAATGACTGACAGCTATTTATCCAGCTTTAAATACCAGTTTTGTTTGTAGTTATTTTAGTTAAGTGATACTGTTTGGCCTCTCTTCATCGCATTTCCTCATTTTGTGGTGATGTTTCCTCCATGGGGTCAGTTATTTCTACTTTTCTAATACCATGTTGTTGTTGTTTTGCTTGTTTGGGCATTAATTCAAATCATTGCGTACAGGTGGCCATACATCCTTGGCCACCTGTCTGCCTAAAAATTGTTGAATGAAACAGTCTACTGTCCTCCATGTTTTCTCCCTTCCCGTGTCAGAGGTCTCGTCAAAGCTTTGTTCAGCCCATCCTCCCTCACTGTGCCCCCATATCTGAGCCAAAATTTCTTATGATGCTCAAGCGCAGTGTGCAAAACATTTCAGCCCTCTCCACGAACCCCTTTTGCTTTACATGTCACTGTGCAGCTCATGTGGGTATAACTTGGTTCAGTCAGGGATTGACTCTACTAACTCTTTAGATCCAAAGATTCCCTCCCTCTCACCCCCATTTTTGTGACTTTCATCCACAGCTCATGCTTTGTGCTTCCCAGTAGACTTTGATCAGCATGCACATTTTTTCCTCCATCGCCAGTTTCTTTCTGTCTTTCTCATTTCTCCTTCATTCTGTTTGTTTAATCAGGTCGCAGATTGCCCTGTGATGTGTGGACTGAATAGAAAAGCTGTCACAAGAACTCAGTTCTGGATCAGTACCTCCTTCTCCCACTCTCTGTTTTTTCCCTCTTTCCTACACAACTATAATTGTACACTCCCACTCCCACAAGCCATAGCATTGCATCACACTTGAAGGCTGAGACACTGGAAAAATAATGATAAGAACCAAAAATCTTTAAACAATTTGCACTGGAAATTGTTTTAAATTCAGGAAGACATTTGTAAATAAAACTGAATTGCATAATGTAATCAGGCGGTAGCAAAATTAGGGCTGGGAATAGATAAGGATTTAGCATTCTGATTCCATTATCGATTCTCATAGGGTTCATAGGGTTGGCTCTACTTAGAGAGTCACGACCATCGCTAAGCAGCATATCAAAGACATTACATTTGTACAAACTAATTGCATGCTGTGTGGCCAAATGTTTATGCCTGTTGGAGGTATCTCCCCTCGTTGTTGTGATCAGAGTTGGGGTCATTACTCAAAAAAGAAATGTATTGCACATATTACACAAAACACATTACATAATGAGAAAACACATGCAATCTTTCTCTTAAGCCAGCAGCTCAGGCCAAAAATAAAACCCCACACAAAGAGACTAAAGTAAATCTACTGTAAAAAAAAAAAAAAATGTACAGGTACAGAGGTGCAGCCTGACTGCTCATCAGTTTGTTACCTGTTGAAGTTCAGAGTCTGGCTGCTGGACTGAGGTGAGCAAACACTCAACTTTAATGTCACTCTGGGTTCTTGTCTAGCTTAGAGTTAGCATGCTGTCTGTGGAGTTGCTTGCAAAGAGCTGAAGCTGTGTTAGCAGCATAATACAGTTGTTTTCACTTTACCATTGCACTCTGATCCTTTTGTACAATAAAAATAAAGGTAATGTCCATATCCACACTCAAGACTGCACCACTATTTTCCTCCTCCAACACACAAACTGAAATTTAGGGAGCCCCTCTGATGACATGGTCCAAAAAACAAATAAATTGTGGCCACAAAATACTACTTAGTGGGCACGAAATGGGTATAATGTGCCCACGAATTACTTATTTGTGCCCACGAAATACTATTTCGAGGGCATGAAATAGGTATAACGTGTGCACGAAATGCTAATTTGTGGGCACGAAACACTTGACCGATAACCGTGATCCTTCCCAGGCCCTTGCAGTTGGTTGACAATAAAATCTATCCCGGCGTCCAGGTCGTACTTACGTCTGTAAAGCAACTGGGTTCCCAATATCCTGTTTAAATGTCTCTCCGTAATAATGGTTCCTTGCATTGCCAGGCTTTTCAAAATGCATTTGTAGCTCATTCCCAGCCTAAAATAAAACTCAATCATTCTGTCTCTGTCCATGGTGTATAGGTTTAGCCTACTCTTATGCTTATGTCTCTACGCAGCTGTCCAGGAATTGTATCAATATGATGTGCGCACGTTATCTATTTCGTTGCCACAAATGCGTAATTCGTTGCCACGTTATACCCAATTCGTGCCCACAAATTAGCAGGCACGAAGTAGTATTTTGTGGCCACAATTTATTTATTTTTTGGACCATGTCATCAGAGGGGCTCTGTAGAAATTTTTTAGCGGAGGAACAAAATTGAACCAATAAGCACGATCAATAAGCAAGGAGACAAAAAATTCCAAGAAATTGGTTAACTGGGAACTGGTACTCTGGAAAAAAAAACAGTTCTCTATTTCTATCCCTCAACAAAATATTACTCTTATAGTGACAACTATAAAATCCAAGCGATCAAAATACAAAATAAGATTCTATTCATCATCTATACATTATTTTCTTCTTACTATGCAAGTATCTCCATGCCATCACTGGAAGAAATGCCAAGCTGCAACACACAATAAATATACTCATTCGAGAGTAATACGCATTAATCTGTCTATTAGATTTAATTGCTCAATATCCAAAGGTGTCGGAACGCCGTTCCAAACAGTTTTGACTCATTTTAACCTGCTGGTACCACATCCTGGTTTTGCACATTATTAAACCTCAGGTTTGCAGTATAACCGCAAGAGAAGTTTTGCACAATCAGTTTCAGCCGGTGTTTTTTTGTCCTCTGTAGCATCACAACATGGCAGTGCAGAAAAAAATGCAATAACCTCAGCGATGACTCAAATATGTTCTCCACATGAGCAAGAAATATAAAAAGGATTTTCCTTGAGATCACTGCCACTTTACTGTGTCAGCATCCAGGTGTCTTTCAACACCAATACTGTGAGGCTTTTGTGGAAGTAAAAGAAAAACGCTTCCCATGTTGAGCAGACCGAATGATGTCTGTGTTCATCTTTAGGCAGATGCAGAGTGCATACACCGGACTCAGTTCAAGCAGTGCACGTTCATACTGTGTGATGTGTTCGGTTTGTTTGCAGCAACTGTAAAGCACCACATGTTTGATGAAAAGTGTGATAGTTAATAAATTAATATTCATGGGTCACTATGGGTTATGGCCTCTCACCTGACCTGATTGCAAATGTATATTGGTTTGGTTAATTGGCCACAGTAACCTAAAAATCTGACATTGTTACAGCACTAGTGTCCATTTAGGGTAAGGACTAAAGCTCAAAGGCTGTTTGTGTTTGTATATCCACTTCTCTTTGTTCTTCTCTTTCCACAGTGTATTTGTATTCCATGACCTTCGCCAATGACTCCTTTCATGGTTCAGTGTTTTTTTCCCCCGTCTGTCAGGCTAATTAGCAGCCATTGTCTAGCTGCATTGTTCCGCTCAGTTCGCACCCTCCCTACCCAGAGTAACCTTTAAAAAGAGGAAGTAAAAACCTCCTATAAACACCAAACATCCTTCTTTTTCTGCTTCTTCTTATTCATTTTTGACCTGCGATTCCACCATGGGCAGTCAGTCAGATCCTTCACTTTGTCTCTCTCTTGCTCGCTTTCCTGTAATCAGACTTGTCTGTATCTCCACCTTCTCCCTTCCTCATTGATTCGTCTGTCGCCCGCTGTCCCAGTAGTGTGGCAGTTTGATAGATGGATGGTCAGGACACATATTGATCATAAGGATTTGATGTGTTGTCGGTCACCTGTTTGCAGGGCCTACTCAGCATACTGACAGAGTATCAGTGTTAGTTATCACTCACTGATAGGGGGAAGAAAGCAGTGACTTTACTTCACCACAGGTTGCACCGTGTTATATTTGATACATTTTAAACATCCAGCAGTACCGTTTCGCTGCCTTCATGCAGGGATCAGAAATTAGAGCTCGAGGTATGAAACCTTAATTGTGGGGCTTGTTAGATGACTTATAATATTATTCTATGTTAGTTTGCACATAATTGAAAGATAGATGCATTAATCCGTCCATGTTTTCTGTACGACATACAAATTTTATCAAACCAAACCAAAGTTTTTCTCTTAAGGTTACCTAACTGCCAGCGTAAACATAACTTTAAAAGTCAAATAAAATCTGCAAAGAAGAAGCAGGAATAGCAGAAAGCAAAAGTTTGCTTCCCCTGTAAGCTTTTCTTAACAGTTTTGCATTTTTTACTGAAGGCACTTTAACCTGCAAAATTACATTTTTAGTTGTATAACACTGACAGGGCCCTGTGACCTACTGAACCAGGACAAGAAAGAGTTTAATGTCTGTTTCCAGGTAAATGTAAATTAGTGCTTCCACTGCAATGTCATTTGCATGGTTGCCACATACACTGTCAAAGTGTGTCTGTGTGTATATGTGCAGTTGCATATCTGCATATCTATCCAGCAAGACAGTAAAAATGACCAACTCCTCACTACTTCCTGAACAGCTTTTAATTTACGGTTTTGTACATTCTGGACGTACACTCAGGTCATCCATCGGCCTGTCAGGGTCCACTGTGCCATAACAAATGGATGAATTCTCGCCATGTAAACAGAAATCAATATATCGAGTTTTCCACAGAGGCAACACTGACCCAGTTATCTGATTTCACTCCTGTAACACGTCTGGGTTATTTTCATAGTATTTTAACTGCAGGATTCCTTGAAAATATTTTCAGTGTTGGCTGATCTTTTCTGTGTAAAAGTAATAAAAGTAAGCTGGTAAATTCCTGGTTGGACGTTCTCTTAATATAAATGTGTGGTTTTCATGACAGGAAATCTTCCCTGTGATTTCCTGTCATTCGTTTCGCAGAAGCTTTTGTGACATCGCCAACTCTTTTTTTCAACCGATTTTCCAAACCTTATGAATTTATTCCACTTTATTATGCAAAAAGTAAAAGAAATCATTTCCAAGAAGATTAAGTCAAGTAATCGATTCATTGTTTCAACTCTTCGTGATTTAGTAAAAAGAAGGGGAAAAATTAAATATCGTGTTGAATAGCGTCTTTTTCCTGGTGTTTGCATGTGTTTTCTGTGCATGTTGGAAAGCCTCCAGGTCGTCTGCTTTCCTCCCACGATTCAAAGACTTCCATGTTGGATTAACTGGTGACTAAAATGGCCACAGGTGTGACTGTGAAACTGAATAGGTGTCTGCTTCTTTTTGTTAGCCTTAAGATATACTGGTGACCTGGCTTAGGTGTAATCTGCCTCCCGACTCATGAAAGCTGGGATAGGCTCCAGCCCACCACAGCTTCGCAGTCCCAGATATGGCCCACGTGTTTGTCTCTGCGCTCTTCTTTTCATGGTTTGGTTTGACTTGTCACGCTCATATTCTACATTTTTATTCACATGTATTCATAGCCTCACTGTTTATATCAGCCCTTCGGATAGCACGAAAATGTTGCAGCAGATTTCATCCTTTTCAGTCTACCATTAGCTCACTCACACTCTGCCTGACCCCTTTCTCTCAACACCTTCTCTGCCAGCATTTCCATTATAGTGACTCTCACAAAACTGCACTTAGTGCTTTCATGTTGTCAGACCTCAGGTTTTATATAATGAACTCCTCCTCCTCCTGTATCATGATAGCAGACTGTTGTGTCTGTAGGACAGAATTAAAAAGGTACCTGTAGTTCTGCAGCATGACTTTAAATTATATTAAAGTTTGTAACAGATGAGTTTGTAATCTTGCACAGGCTTATTTAAATTATTATAATTGGGGAAAAGGGGATAATAAGGGGACATCCCCTTGACAGTACAGCAGTACTGTAAATGTGACAGTACAGTAAATTTATTTTAGGATGATGCATGAAAACAGGACAACGGGGCCCACTACCACCAAACAGATGGTCCTTTGATAACATTAAGCAGAAAATAGGTGAGCAGGTTTTAGAAAACAACGTCCAGGCTCACAAACCAGAGGGTGGGGCTCATCTGTGAAGGGAAAGTAGCAGTGATAACATAGAGAAACTGGGCTGAAACTGTTTTTAGCATGAAACATGAAAACTCAATAAAAAGAAAAGCTCAGTGAAATATCAATCGGCTTCACTCAGTCCTCATTCTATCATTCTGCGATCAAACAAGACCCGATGTCCACCTAAAGGGACAAAAGATTAAAAGAATGATGGAGTATGTTTCTTTGAAATAAAATCTGAATATCAAAAAATGTTTTCTTCTGGTCTTATGAAAATGTGCCACCATGTCCAAAGCTTGTGTTTCTGCACTTAGCAGCAGAGTTATTGGCATTCAAAGCACTCAGCGCAAATAAGCTGCCCACCAACAACCGCCACCCCCCGCCAAACAGTACTGCTGCCTCGTCTACTTTTCGCGAGCTTCTCGTGCTCTCCTTTTCCTCCCTTGTTCTCCGCAGCCTCGTACTCCCTCTCTCTGTCTTCTCCACCCCCACCTTCTCCCTCTATCATTCATCTGGCTGCACTGCGAATCCCAGCAGCTGGTTGAGAATCCCCACAGAGCTGTTTCAGCTGAACTCTGCAACATACACATTTGTTAGGTGTTAGGTTTGTGCTTTTTTTTTTAAATACCCACAATGTGTTTGTGCATTAGAAATATAATTTGGATTCATACACCACCATATCCCCTTTTCCACCTCCTCTAATTGCTTTAATCTTGCACCTGCTTTCAGTCCATTAAACCCAGTTACAGAAACTAATGTGATGATTTTGAGCTCGATCTTCCCCTTACTAAATAGTATTACTATAACACTTTGTGAAGGTATGTAGTTAAAACCAACCCTCTTGTCCCTAAGTATGTGCTGCTGAGGCAGGTAGACATGAATAGAATTGTAAATGGCTTCTCTGAAAAGAAGGAAAGGGGCCAACTCTCTAACAAATTGCATGTAAACAAATAGCCACAGACCACTGGCTGAGCAACTGCCAGCATCCTCGAGAAGTAAAGAGGAGAAAGAAGAAGACTATACGGTGCATTCCTTTCCCCATAATCTGATTTATTTGGCTGCTTTAATGTAAATCATATCTATTCTTCTTTTTGCCTCTTTCTGACCACCTCTCCCCTTGTTTTTCATCACTGTGTTATTCTAAGACTACACGCATGGGAGACAGAGAGAGAAGCAAAGTATGAGTCACAAAGCTCACACTGAAACACTGAAAATATGTCAACAAGCAGAAGAGAGAGTCAAAGACAGTGAGGAGGTAATAGGTCCACTGGCATTTCCTTGTAATTTTAGCAGGATTAAGATCTGGCTCAGCTGCCTGCAGCTCATGCCAAGAGCTGCTGAGTCCAGTTACCAGAACAAAATGTGGAGTGGTGAAACTTTAGCAAACACCATACAAACAGAAGCATGCACACAAATACTTATCACCATTTTATCATTAGAGAATATAGCTTAGATGTCTGTGTAAGGAAATACAGCCACGGGCATTTAAAAATAGAGACACAGAGGACTTGCCATCTTTCTGAAGTTGAATCAGCAGGGGTATTTTTTGTTATAGGTGGCAGTAGAGTATGATTTATGTTTAGGCTGCATGGGGAACTAGCTGGTTATATTTTAGGTAGCCAGCCAGGGAGGTTCTCATGTGACAATAATAATAATGGTAGTTGTTGATTTGGGCCAAATGAAGCAGCATAATAAAAAAAAACAGCTCATCTCATCTTTCTTTTTCTTTTTTGTTAAGAGAATGTAGCCAGATAAACTGGTAGTTCAGGGTTTTTTGCTGGATCAGAATAGCACTATGACTTACAACAACGAACACTCAACACATTTTTATTCCAGGCTGTCAAAAACTGCTGTTCTGTCAGTTGCCTCTGACATCTCACAGATTTGGCCAGTGGTGCCTTCACATGTTGGTTATTTCTATATTGGACACCTAGAGATAAAATCTGTTTTAAGAGAGGAAAAAATGATCAGCTTGTTACTTGGTTAGGTTTAAAATAAACCTTGTTTTAAATTGTTAATATGACGCTTAGCCACTGCATTTAAAAGTGGACCGCATATGATAATCTGGGAGTGAGAGACCCTCTCAATATTGTCATATCTCTGTGCGTCACAGAAACGACACCTAAGGGTACCTTGATTTTATCTTTGAGACACCAGAAGCTTTGACAAAACAGCAGTATTTGATTCCCTGGGAATAAGAACCGGCTAGATCAGCCCATATACTATAAAGGCTCTGAACTTTGTTATCCTACAGTCAGAAATATATGATTTTTCTCATCATTTGTTAAATATTATGCAATCTGAGCTAATTTCATTACAGTGCTGGTGAGTTTCCTTTAATCTTACTTTGGCATAAGTCCTCTTGGGGACACTGCAAATTCTTCTGTGCAGTCTACAGAGCAGACTATTGAGTTGAGTTTTAATGTAGAATTACTCAACTGTTAAGAAATAAGTAACCAAAAGTAAACAACACACCAGTTTGTTTCTGTATTTCTGTCTCTTAAAAGAGACTCTGAGGCAGTGGCTGACTCACAATACAAGTAAGGAGTAAAGCATGGAGTGGAAGTTGTGAGAATGATTCAGATATTCTGTGGAGCTAAGCTAATAATGGTCCACGTTATAAAGAGCCCACTCACAGGCCATTTTTCCGACATATATAGAATTTTTGGAAGTTACATAAGAGTGCAGAGGAAATGGCATGACTGGAAAAAAAAGATGTTTTGTCAAATGTTAAAGCAAAAATAGTTTTAGCATAGCAACATTTTTGAGAGGATTTTCTGTGCCGCCAAGCTTTATTTCTTCACATCCCATAAATGAAATGCAAACATATCAGTCGCCTACACTGATTTTTCTGAAGCCCAAGCCATATGAGTGTATGTTGCCTACAATGGCTGTTTTGTCTGACCAGCCCCCGAAACATTCTGTTTAACAACATAGAACTGAGTAACTCAGTGAGGGGTTATTTTTCTTAAAAATTAATTTTCTATCATATAATCATTTTATTGTATCTGCTGTCTGCTCCTCTGCTCGAAAAATACATTACAGCCAAGATATTTCCTGACCTCATTAAGTGAAATGAACAACCAGTGCCTCCAGTTTCTTTTCTATCCCCTCTCTCCTTCTCACTCATGCTTCCTGTGTTAAATTTGATCTTCTTTTCCGCTATGACTAACCAGCACATCTTGTATTTTTGACCTATCTCATGCAACCTGCTGCATCACCGAATGCAAACTGTTTCAGTTTTAGTGACAACCGTCACCTTCCTCCCCCTCTTCACAGCCCACACATGCACTGGCCTCTTCTTCACCGGGAGTCCGACTTTTAGGCAGGCCGGGCTTCATATGCAAATATAGCCTGAGTGGGCGGCAGCCGAGAGCCGAGTGTGCAGCAATGTGAGAACTCTTACAAGCCCCGCCCACAGCAGCCAGTTGCTAAGCGACCACCTGCAAGGAGGCGGGAGCGAGAAGGAGGAGGGGCCGTGAATTCAACAACTGTTGCCCGATCTGAGCTCTCGCTGTGTGAATGCGAGTCAGCCGGCGAACAAGTGAGCGAGAGAAAGTGTGTGAGGTACAGAGAGAGAGTGTGTGTGTGTGTGTGTTTGCGCGTGCACGCGTTTGTCAAAAGAGAGAGAGAGTCTGCGCTGGTGCAGGAAAAGCCAGTGCAGTGTTTTTAAAGAGAAAGACACAGCCTGCCTCGCTCCTCTGCCTCTCCGTGGACTATACCACTACCGGGGACTCACCCTTTGGACTATTCCGTCGTTTCCGCCTCCCCCCCTCCTGCCCTCACACTTGCCTTTGAAGGGAACACCTGTGCGCGTGAAAGCCAAGACAACGGACTTAGCCCTGGTAAACAGGGCGACTGGATGACTTCAGTGGAACACGGTTTGGCTGGTGGAAAGAGGGAGACTGCCGATCATGGACTCCCCGCACTAGTTAACGGGGTAAGAGACCAGGGAGTGCAGCAAGCCTGCTGAAATGTGAGGGTGATAAAAGATGACTTGACAGAATGAGAACAAAACACAGAAAGAGGTCCGCAGGGAGAAGCTGGGGTTTAATGAAAGAAAAGCAGTTCACGCGTTGGGGGAAAGACAGCTGAGTTAAAGGGGAGTTAAGGGGGGGTGATGCTTCAGCGGCGGTCCATTGTCCCCCGGTTTGTGTGTTTGAATGTGAGTGTTGCACGTAGTTGACCCTGCCTCACAGCTTGCCTGTCTGTGTTGCTCAGCTGTTGGTGTCATGCCTGCACACTCCTGTCTCCTCTCTTCTTTTTCCTCTCTCTGCTTTCCTGTCTCCCCCCCTCCTCCTGTCATATTCCCTCTGCTTCCTTTGCATCCCAGCATCTCTCCCTGAGGGTAATGGGATTAATTGGAAACTAGGGTAGCTGGAAGGAGACACGGAGAATGACAGAGAGAGGGATGAAAAGACACGTGAAGTGAATGTCCAGGTGTAGTTTATTTTAAAAAGAAAGAAAGAAAGAAAGAAACGGAAAGAACAGCAGATAAATGTGACAAAGTTGTTTTCTACAGTTGTGTTTACAAATGTCAAATAAATGTATCTATCTAATCATCATCATCATCATTTTGCAGCATTTCATACTTAAAAATTCCCATCAGCTGATATGAGCCAAAGTTCATTAATAACATCCCACAAAACTACAGATTGCCTGTCACATGACCACTGCACATATACAAACTTCTCTTTTTATACATTTAAATTGTTTGCAAATGCTATGATTTATTTAAGCACACACACTTAAAATACATGGAGAATCCTTCCTGATATTTTTTTTGCACACGTTCGTGTTTGCTGTAACTTTTGAGCGTATTTATTCAACTCTCCAAAAATAGAAAGGCAAGGGGAGTTTTATTTCTATTGTCAGTGGCAACATATACATGACGTCAGACTCTGTAGTCACTTTGAATACACCTGCTGCTCTGTGACTGGACGTTACATAATGAGATTTGCCCTCTCTTAGTTGAGCAGGAAAGTTGTTGTCGATTCCACCCGGACCAAAAGAAACGAAAACATTCTCCGAAGATCTTTCTACTGAAAAGACAAATGTGTTTAAGGGCATACACTTTAGCACATTTGCTTTTTACAGTAATTTGATGTTTGTTTCCATCACCAAAACCGTCTCATAGCCAAGTATTTGTACCAGTGCACCTGTATTTCTCAGGGACTAGAATAACTAGATTAACATGCAGTTCTGAGCTGTACTCGGTGAATGAAAGCTAATCTCCAGGAGTCACAGTCACTCCTCTTACACAATTTCTTCCGGGCCTTCTAACACACTGCTACTGAGAGAAAAGACACAACAATCGACAGACAAAACGAGCAATTATCTAAACTGGACCATTCATACTGTAGCTTCTTCATCACTGAGATCATGTACTCTAGGTTTAAAAATAAATGAAGCTCCCCTGGCTCTCACCATTTACCAGTTATAAGTGTTTTAAAGTTACTTTTTAAAAACAGATAATAGGGTTTTAATGCAACCGCCTATGGCAGACAGGGGCTAGACCACCTGCTGAGTGTCTGCCAAACAGCACGCTGAAATGCCTCCGTTCAATAGCCGACAGCAAGTGGGCTCACGAGCTGCCAGTTAAGAGAAAGACAATGCACTATGTTGAAGAAGGATGGTGTCCTTTTTCCCCCTTCTTTTCTTTGGACGCGAGTTTGATGACTCATAAAACACTCTAGACACAACACTCTCAAGCTGTGAAATAACGAACCTGAACAGTAAATTGGACAGCGAGTGTTAAGTGCTTGTGAAACTCCAAATGAGTCAGTGTTTCCTCTTTTCTGGAAAGATAACTAACTTCTCTTTTTGTTGGTGACGATGATAATTCAAGGGAAACATTAATCAGTGGATTGCAACGCTGAGGACAAAAAGATGAAACAGTCATCAGATTTGATGGTTTATTAATTATTTAAGTATATAATGGATAAAAATATGATTGGGAGTAATTATTTTCTCCTTTTTTCATGTTTTATATCTCTGGGTTTTAGACTGATAAAGCAGTCGTTTGAAGTTGCCGCATCTCTTACAGTCATTGACTGCAGTACTTACAGGAAAGCATGCATGGTTTTGATATGACTTCTGCCAGCTAATGCCAACTCCTTTGTTTTGTTTGGCAGGAGCACATAGCACATGTCAAACCAAGGGCAAATGAGCTAATTCACACCTACCCACTTTGTGTGACAGCTTCTCATAATTGCACTTCCTCGTAACATATACCTTGGGTTAAACTTAAATTATTGTGACAGATGCTTACACAGCTATTTTCATTTTAACAGTTTCATTTTTCAAGATGAAACAGACGGTCACTGGGCTTTAATCACTGCTCAAATTGGGCCTGCTTTTTATATCATTGTCATTATATATAAGATATATTTTTATTATTATTTATCATTATGAAGTGTTTGAAAACCGACACACATGCTTTATTGGTAAATATCAGTGTCACCAGCAACAGTGAGAAACAACATTTAACTAAAACTAAACTGATGTCCTTAGTTTTATGTTTTTTTTCAGTGTAGTGAAATTTATCAACTCTGCAAGCTTCAGGAGGGTTTGGTGCATGTTGAAATGAGGATGTGTACATGAGATGAAGTATTGTTTCTATTATGATATCTTATCTATCTGAACTTGTCCCTGATGCCAAACCCCCACATTATATTAAAAATAGAAAACTAACACAGAAACTGAAGATAAGCCAAATTTGCACTTTTCTAGTTTCGAGCTTTGGCTTCAAGGGTCTGCTGGTACCAAGTACTGTAGGTAACCAACATGTACACAAAAGTCTTCCTGTCCAAAAAAAAAAAACCCCAGCCTGATGATAAAAAAGGGATGTCAGGATACCAGGAAAGTAGTAGTTTCCACCAATACCAATTAAAACTGCACGATTTTTGATACCCAATTAAATACCGAAACCAAATGATCATTCCACGTATTTAAACATAAACTCATTTATTAACTTTGAACGTTTTGACGTGGTGATGGCAGATGTTTATTTAAATTGTTGACGTTGTATTTTGTTGAGTTGACACAGAGTCAAATGTTAGGATGGTTGCCGAGTAGCCTGCTGATGTTACTACAAGGTATAACATTAATTAAGTTTCCATAAGAGTTTATATACTGTTGCCCACTGCAAACATTTAAGCCTGTGGCTGTTTTCTAAATGTATCACAGTCACAAGTGTCACATTAAGTAATGTCCATTTTTTGCCCCAGTGGACCAATTGTTAAAAAAAAAAGAAAAAAGAAATTTCTATAGAAAATAGTGAAAAAACAGGAACTTTTTTCAGTGTGTTAATTTTTATTGTTTATCTCTAATTTTGGTGCAGAGTGAATGGCAATCAGGAAGGCCTTTTAAAAGTTGTAAAACTTGTGAAAATACATTGAAGTTCAATATTTGTGCCCTCCTTCACTAAAGCCATCCAGTGAACCAGACTGGAGTCTTTGCCAGGCTTAATCTGGCCCCCGGGCCTTATGTTTGACAACCCTACTATATGTAGAATAAAAACTGTGTTACATGGCTATAGTAAAAACTTTTCAGTCATGTTGAATCATCTGACTGAAGCTTGAAGTTAAAATGAGAGCATCTGCCAACATAAAAATAAAGTTGAGTCACTTGAAACGTCACCAAACTGCTCCTCCCTTGCTCTTAGCTTCCTTCATGTCATTTAGTCTTTCAAGTCAAAGCGATATTTAATCCAAATATCAGATCAGTGCATCTTCAACAAAAACTAAACCAAAACTAAACATTGTCAACCAAATAAATAAATACACTGAGATAAGCCAAGTCGCTCTAAAACACTTCAAACTCAACTGAATCGAAACTAAAAATTCAAAATTAAAACTAATGACAATATAACTAACTCCGATCAGAATCATATAGCAGTTGTTTTTACAAGCTGCTTGTCCTCACTGTTTTGTCACTTTACAGACATGCAGTTCTCAAATTTATGAACACAATGAACTCTGGCACATTAATCATGGGATGTATTTCAGGTTCTCCCTGTTTTTATTAACTGAACGTACCTTGAACCGTCTAAACTGAATCTGATTTCATCTTCATTCAGTCAATTCAGAAATACAGAAGCAAATACTGACACGTGCACAGCGTTTTAACTCTAGGGGCGTTCGCGTTTCACTGAACGTACCTCCACAGAGTCTCCAGTGTGCGTCTGCAGTCCCTCCCTACAGTGTCCTTTGTCCAGTGTGGCATTTCTTGTAACTCAAGTAGCTACCTGAAACAAACGTCTTTTTTTCCCCCCATGTTTCAGTTATGGTTATGGCCTGGTGATGAATGAGCAAGAAGACAGTGAGGCTGTAAAGAGTCTCATGGTTTCCTCATGTTTCAGCATTTCAGTTAGACGTGTGTGTATTTGTGTGTTTAATTCACACAGCATTTCAAACAGCGTTGACCCAAACAAACAGAGTTTAAACATGAGTCAGATATGATTCAGGAAGAATAATGCTTACTGTTGAATCTGAGTAAGGCAGTTACACAGGCAGAAACATGCACATTAAACACAACGAGCAGATGTTTAAGGAATACATGTAGGTGTGGCTGCAACTGTCTCTCATCAACTCAAGGAATACCGAATGGTTATTTGCTTCATAGATTAACCTAGTGATAATTTTGTGCCCCCCCCCCCCCAAAAAAAAATGAGGCTACAAAGATGATCATCAAACAAAGGTTAAAAAAATGACAAAAAAGATCATTTTATTAGTTGCTAACAAGTTATTTCACCATTTATTTATTTGTAACTGTAGCCTTTTAAGTTCTTATAAAGCCTTTTTGCACTCCATCTGTACCAGAGCTGCTTCTCTGACAGGATCAGAGGCTCAAGGTAATCAAAGCACCAGACGGCAACAGTCAAAATGCTGCATATCAAAGCGAAAGCTTAACTTTTCAGGTTTTAGGTGAATACTTTTGTGGCGCTAACAAACGAGGAGCAAATAGATGTTTGGAGAATAGAGAGTAAAATGAACAAAGAGCAAGAAATGGGGGGGGGAAGCCTCTGCAGAGAAACGCCTCTTATCTCTGTGGCTCAGTCTGACAAACGCAAGCAGGGAGACACTGCAGCTCTCAGTCTGGATTTCCCATCCTGCTCTTCTCCTTCAATCCCATTTTCCATTTTCTCTTCCATCTTGCCCCCTTTCATTCTGCCTCTCACTCTTCTACTTATCCTCCGGTCCTTTTACTGCTGACTCACTCTAAATCAAAGCTTCATCGGTTTGGATCGATCCACTCGACAGCAGTTCGTGCGTCTGCTCATCCAAACCCTCTTCAAAGTGGTGTAGCACTCCATCTTTGTTAAGCCTTCTCTTTGTACCGCACGACACTTGTTTTGCTCAATAAGACAACAAAAAGGTGGTTACTGTCTAACTAGTTATTCCACAAACCTGCAGCTGGAACAACACCTTTTTAAAGCCTTATTGAGACGTATAATCCCTTTAATCTGGCTTTGCTCATATGACATCCCACAAATATGTTCTTTAAATATCCTTAAAGGGTGGTACCCAGAAAAAGATCCTACTCTCTTAAAGTCATTACAAACTGCAATGTCTCCTGAATAAAATTAAACTTCAAATGATTGAAATATGTAAAGCAGTCGGCTTGAATCAAGACTTATGTTTAAACCAGTCGTTGCCTTCTTTTAACATCACTTAATTCTTGACATGCATGGCTGTCCACATAATTCTCCTCTTTACCAGAAGAGCAGATTAATGATTTGTTCAGCACTAAAATGGTATCGACCTTCAGCACTCAGCATAGACTAAATTGGCGCGAGAAGATGTGAATCTCTTTAATTGTGGTCATAATAACGTTGTAGTTGTTTTCCAACCTGCTGAATGAGAGACTGAAGTTGCTGTCACTATTTGTGTGAGTGTTTTGCATATGTGCATTGTGAGCTTTTATTATGCACAAAGATGTATTGTAGCCGTGTGTTAATTATACTGAAAAAGACTCATTCAGTGTGCTTACAGCAAACTTTTTTTTAGAAGATATGTATGAGAGTGCTTGATTTGGAGAATATTGTTGCCTAAGGCAAAGTGTGAATGTGCTAACGGTTTGTTTAAAATGTAACCAGTCTTTTCTTTTAACATTATAGGCAAAATAGTCCTGAAATTGCTTTAGAAAAAACATCTCAATTTTGCCATCTTGTTAGCACAAACCATCCTTGAAAGCAACTGAAATGGGAAAAGTTGCACTGTGACAGCTCTTTCTGAGGTTTAAAGAAATGTTACTAGGCTGTACACAAATTCTGAAAAGAAGGGTACTCTATCGTTCGCCTTCACTGACGCTGACACTGCTCGGGTTAAAAAGATGTAGAGACCATTCTGTGGGAGTCATCAATTTGTCCTTAATGTTCCCTCAGCTCATAACCCATAATAAGGTACCTGGACTGAGTGGTCACTAAGCAGTCTGGATTTTTGCAAAAACTTGATAACAGCACAAAGCGCCGATTAATTTAGTCGATACCCCCTCAGAGAGCCGCACCTCTGCTCATGATCGGCCTGCTTGTTGTTGTTGCCTCAGGGTCCAACATAACAACACTCTGGGGTCCTCTTCAGCTACAGCAGGCATCTTTCTTCTGCTAGGCTTTACTGCCCAGGCAAAGCAAATACAGTACTTGTAGCATACCCCAAGATAGGTTTACCACCACCGGATTCCTCCTTCCTTCTTTTCTAGGACAACACCCAGATTCTGTAAAATCAAGAATGTTCAGATATCCCTATGTTCTTTATGCAAACGAGATACCAATCTCTCCCGTACGTCTTTAAAATCATTTCAAGTTCATAGGTTAAATGTATGTTTAACAAACCTGAGCTCTTTTGATCATAAAGCTTCCTTTTGTACTGGGATCCAAGACTTAGAGCTGTGAGTACATTGTTTTCTCGATAACTGAAACCAAATCATTGATTCACCGCCCAGCGAGTTGAGGTTTTCAAAGGTAAACTTAAACTTTTACTCAGCTCTTTTGCCAGCTTGAATGTCTTCTGAAGCCTCTCTAGGACTGGGTTTATGTTTTTTTTAACACCGTTTGATTGTGTACTTTAATCATGATGATTTACTATAGTTATAATTAATAGAGTTGATCTTTTTGTGCTGTACTCACTCTGTTTTTATGTTGTTTTATTGCCTTTATTCCCATTTTACCTGATTGAGTTGCTTTTGCATCTTGTATGTGGATGGGTCTTTTGACTTCAGGTCACAACACTGGGAAAATGCTGGGTGTGAATATTTGTAGCAACACTTTGTGTAATTGTATAACAAGAACACATCTGGATGTTTCTCTCCTTTCTTATAATATGTTACACACCCTCATTTTGTAATGAGAGATTACTGTGTACTGTTTGCCTCCCTGGTAACTAATACTCTAGTATTACAAGGGTAATGGCTGTGCAGTAATATCATTTGTATGTCACTGCGTTTTTTTATTGCTTAATCTTCCGAAATGTTGCTCAACAACTCTAGTACAAAAAGCACATGACTCAGTGTTGTGAGTTTCAGGGTTGCGTACTGGCATTATGTCATGCAGTCTCAGCTGAAAAACTAATGTCACTACCAAGCTCAGCTGAAAGTTTATGATTGTAAAATTATTATGTTTATTTTTTTAAAAACTCAAAAGTTTTGAAAGGAATAGCAGTGCTTATTTTAGTTGGTTTAATTTACATTTGGTTGCTCTCTATTTTTTCCCCTTTTGTTTCTCTCAGTTTCTCTGCTGTTCATTTTCTGTCTTCTTATCTCTTTACTCCTCGCTGCTTAGATTGTTGCAGTGAATATAAATAATGTCTGATATTAGTGCATTCTCTTCTTTTTCTTATACATGACTGATTCTGCACATTTCTGTCTGTATTTCAAAATGTTTAGTAGCATTTAATGGCATACTTAAAAACACTACTTATTATAAATAAATGACAATCAATCGGCTTTATGTTAGCACATCTACAGTGATTTGTAGTTGGGTAGTTTGTTTTCAAACCCTGTATGGTTACTAGACATGGCTTTACTAAGGGATGGCTGGATGATGAGCATACAAACAAATACTGTAACACACATGAAACTATCTTTAGCTTGCAAACAAATACACTTACTGTATAGTCTGCAGTGAACAGAAACCTCAACTAACAAAAGGCCTTGCAGGAAGGTACTGATAGTTCTCTCGCCTTCATCTCTCCATCTTGCTCTGTTGCTGATGTTGGCCTCGCTTGGGAGAAGAGCAGGAAAGGAACGATAGGACGTCTGTATTTTAACTGGGTCAGACCCCTGCAGCAACAGGCTCACGAAGAGATCAGAAAGTATTTTTCCTATTTGATTTAAATATTGAGGTCTGTGTATGACAACGTTCGTGCTGTGCAGTATTACAGCAGAAGCTGGATGCGTACAACATTGTTTAAATTGTTTTTAATGTTTATTTTTGGGGGGAGGTATTGATAATTTATGAATAATATGACTGATTTGGTCAAATCAAACATTTAATATCTGGATTTTAAAAAAATCCTCTTTTGGCCAAATGTGCCAAATGAGATGTGAAGGCATGCCAGCCTTCAGATCGAACAGCTACATTTAAAAGTACAGCAGATCTTGGCATCCTCAGTTCGTCAGTTCAAAGCCAGTGGCAGTTCAGATGCTGTTTGGCAGGCCAGCTTTATTTTATTTTTTTTTGCTTCAGGGATTCGAGCAACTCAAAATGCTCGGTAGGCTCATGTTTTGGCAGTTGAAGCCCCCTGGCTGTTCTGGAGCAGGCGGGTGTAAACAGAAGCGTTCAGTAAACGCATACAAACATGCACTCATAGGCAAAGCTCCTTCCTTAATCATCACTTTTTTAGCAGTCTCATCAGGGTAGCTCAAAGTGACATGTAGAGTACAAAGTGTTTCTGGTTGAAGAAGCAAACACTGTAGGATGTAACTGTCCAGCAGCATCTTTGCCTCGAGTTTGCAGCCTAAATGATACCACGTGATCTTCCTGGATGAACTGAATGCCGAGGATGCGTTGGCACCAAATTAATTAATCAGTTACAGTTAAATCTCCCAAATGTATCCACAACTGTGGCGATGAAGTGAAATTATTTTTTACATGTCTGTATGGAGATCTGGTGTCGGTTATATGCCGTCTTCATGCACCATATCACCTAATTAAAAGGGCAAGTCGTGTGGTTTCTCTTGGTCATTTTGGCAGCTTGTATGTCTCCAAGTTACTTTCATTTCCTCTGGTCTTATCTTTAGGTTTGTATTCAGCTTATAACCCATATTGTCTCACATTTCGGTACCAAAATGAATGTAAATGACACAAAAAAGGCAGCGTGTCAAAATGTTTACTTTGGACAAAGTTTATTATTACGCCTTTATTACCACAACAATGCATGGTGTTCCGAGTGAAGTAAAGCTTTCCAGTTAATGTCAGTATAACGCTGTAGTGTTGATGGTATATTCTTTGCATGGGCGTGATTTCTGACATTTCCAGCCTCTGCTGAGGAGCATTTGAAAAACCTTCTCTTGTCTCTTCACAGCAGGTGTCACGTCGCCCACTGTGTTAGCTTGTTCGGTTTTCTGAATTGTTGCAGAACAGAGTACCGAGAGTGGGGCTGCCTGCTTCCTTGCCGCACACTGTTTCTTTCTCTGCTGCAGGGAAGGAATGCTAAAGAGACCTTTATCCTTTGTTTTATTCTCTGTGACTCACACCCCATGTTGGCTCTTTGTGACGATGCAGTGCCTCAGTTTGTGTTGTAAATGGATAGGCTACTTTTTTTTATTTACTTCTCCATAAGCATACATTCAAAATCCTTCCTCATAATTTTATAATCATCTGAAACTTTGTTTTCCAATGGACTTACATGCATAATTAGTCTTTGTTTATTAATGCTTTATAACAGCATTGTAATTTTCACAAGACCTTTTAAGTACAAACAGCATTTATCTTCTGTTATAGAATTGATTTACAGCATTTAAAGGAAAGTTATACAGTATGCAGTGTGATTTAAACTATTTTTCAGCTGTTAAACTCTTTGACCATCAAAATAAAACCGTTAAGCTGCTCTTGCACAGTCCATCCATCCATAATGGTTATTGAGTCAGGGTCAACAGTCCATCACAGGCCTAATTTATACATTAACATAATATGCGTGCCTTTGGACTGTGGAAGAAAGCCAAAGCATCATTGAATCACTACACAGAAAGGCTTTTGTTTGAACCTGCAGAATGCTTTGTGACAGTTATCACCACTACATCACACTTCATCAAATGAAGCAATGGAGATATTCTGTGGAAACTTTGGGTATAGCTCCTCACTATTTCTGGTTTAAATCCAAATAAGCACATAGAGTTTTTGAGAGCGAGAGAGGTGCAGAGATTCTTTAATCCTTTGTTTGCAATGTTGTTA
Organism: Simochromis diagramma; assembly: GCF_900408965.1. NCBI lineage: Eukaryota > Metazoa > Chordata > Actinopteri > Cichliformes > Cichlidae > Simochromis > Simochromis diagramma. The sequence continues at coordinate 12,849,853 of NW_024386792.1, forward strand.
CAAACTAACCTGACTATCCTCTGCTGTGTTGCCTCTCCTCCTGTCTTGCATCTCTTTTATTCCCATGGCTCATTCTTTGACTAATCTCATCCTCATACACACTGTACTGCTAGCTCCTTTCCAGTCTCTCATTGCATTGTTGCATTATTCCTTCTCCTCCCTCGTTAGCTCGTTATTCACTCTCCCACCCACTTTTCCATTTTCCTGACTCTCTAAAACATATTACTTACCCTGCTCTCTCTTCTCATTATCCACCTCTTCACCTGCCCCTCATTCTTTGTCCTGCTCCTCCATGTTTCAGCTGTTCGGTCATGCTGAGATAAGGCTTTGTTCTCTGTTGCATTAGACCAGATTTTTGGAGGGTGAAACAAGAAGGAGTGAGACCCATGACCTCTGGCCCATCACCCTTTCACCCCCGTAGACCTCCAGACCCCCCTGGTGTGAACTTAGGATGATTCCCACAGTGAAGGAATTTACTAAGTGGGAAATCAAATGACTGAACAGCCCTGCTAAAAACAGTGAACTTAACACGAACTCCACTGTCTAATATTCAAAACATTATTCAGATATAAACAACTGCAAAACATTGAATGCCTCTGGTTGCATTTGCTCATTTTTGATTCTTCCTACTTGCAGATTTATGGTATATTATCTAGATACACTATCGTGCTCTGCACTGTAAAGGAGTAAAAATATTTCCATGATTTGCCATAATATAGTCAGTTAAATTGTTTGACCTCTTTATGCCTGAAGGTGAAAATAACTGTGACAGTGGTGGTATTCGTGAGAGTTACAGCTTTAGAAGTCCTGAAATGTCAGACGACCCATAAAAGCATTCAATTCCATCATTCATCTGTTAAATTGCCCTTTTACAGTTTTGCCCCCTTGGGCATTGTGGCTACTAAGCAAATAGGTGAGAGCCCTCCACTGGATAATCACTGCAGTGATTCTTATGTTTTGACTGGAAACAGGTTATTTAACCTTCAGTGATGCAGTGAGTAGTTTCTCATTGTAAGAAGACATGGACATGAACATTGTCATGGAAAATTTTTTACTGTGGTTTAGACGGGTCACGTTAGTGGCCTGCGTCAGATAAAAAAAACAACTTAAAGATGTTGCTGAAACTGCATGAATATAGGTTAAGAACTGTCCAATTTAACTTTTTTAATGATCGCAATTGGAGAAAATTTTGTGAGATTAAATCAGAAAATATCAGCAGTAAAGTCACAACTGTGTTTGAGTGTGAGCATTTTCACACGTACAAAGGGAATAAACAGCTGTTTATCCTTAAGAAAAGCACTTATCAGTCAAATTAATCAGGAAAAAGGCTTCAGTTTGTCAGGGCACATTAAGATTCTACTCTGAAGGGATGGAAAAAGGTCACATGGGCAGATGAGTCCAGATTTACCCTTTTCCAGAGTGATGGGCACATTAGAGTATGATGAGAAGCAGATAATGCCTTGTGCCTGTCCTACAAGCCTTTTGACATTAGATAAGCTTATGGAAATGATGCCGGTGTGTATGCATGCATTGTCTACTTCTGATAGCTTCAAACACAAAAGTCTCTGATACTGAGGCCTGGAGGTGGTTCAGTTGAGGTCCAAAAATGCTTTAAATTTTCTGGTACAAACTCTAAAGATCATACTTTGATGTTTTAAACTTAAGACATTTGGGATATTATTCAGGGCAAATATTATGTGTATCTTGTCTTTCGCTACTAATAATTGTGGGGCCTTGTTCAAACTGATGCTAATCTGTGCTTGTCCCCTTCTGGCTTCTGCAGGGTGCTGAGGAGGATCAGGTTTGTCCGGTCATCATGTGCACGCGGGCCTATCCTGACCCCGTCCGTGAGTGCCAGCTGTTCCCAGAAGAGGTGGAGGAGCCTGAGGAGGAGGTGGCAGACGAAGGCAAGGAGAGGGAATCGGACAGAGACAGCGCTGTGGAAAGCACTCAGGGTTCGGAAACCTCAGACGGGCTCACCAGACTGGGAGACAAGGAAGACACGCTAGGGGATCTCTTTTTTCCCGGGGAGAAGTAAGCAGTCTTGGGTCATTTTTAACTTACGCTTTCTGTTTTTGTCACTGATTCGTGATCACTTCACTTTCAGGTTCATTCAGATGTCTTTTAGTTTGTTTCACAGACTTTGCTCTGTGTTGTTTCTTTGAGCTTGATGCTCCTGTTTTGTTATATTCTCTAAAATTCCTAAGTCTGACAGCCACTGCCAGTTCCTCTATTTAATGCATTTATTCTCATGAGAAATATAAGTTCTAGAGTCAAAGTAAAGTAGGATCTGTTACCATAAAAGTGCCATTATTTGCATTACTTGCATATGAAGCAGTTTTGTTTATTTGGATGCAGTTAGAGCTCCGGCAGCACTTGTAGCATATACAGAACGACTTTATTACTTGACCCCACTGGAGCTTTACCATCTTCAGACTATAATCTCTTCTCTGTGCACACTGGGAGAAGTGGATGAAGTTGAGCTAGAAACTTCTCCATTTCAATTTATATCGAAAATAAAGATAACTTCAGATTATGGAGCCAACATCTCCCTCTCTTTCTTCAGGTGCGGTCAGACCAGTATCTCTGTGACCTCTGACCTGTCAACACGTTCGTCGGCTTCTCTGTACGAGGAGCAGTTTGAAGACTACGGAGAAGGGGAGGAGCCGGACTACACTCCCAGCAGCCCTTGTCCGGACGACGAGGCTCGTACCAACGGTTATTCCGACCTTGGCTCATCTGTGCCCTCGAGGTGGGAGCGAGCTAAAGAAAAACATTGTTTTTCATGTTGGGGTACTCGTAACTATAAGACTACATTCTACATTCATAACTATATTCAGTGTTAATGGTGATCCTCAATATAGTGAAAATCGTGACATTAAAAAACATACTTGTAGCTATTTTGTGGATTCGGGTGTTTTCAGTCCCACTGGGACAGGTATATGAGATCAAGCACCTGACCGTGGAGTCTGCCTTTGCAAACATTTGTGAACGAATGGGTCGTTCTAAAGAGCTCTCTGAGGCATTTTGCTGTAACAGGAATCCACCATTGCTACAAGTTGGTTTGTGAAATTTCCTCCCTTCTACAGATTCCACAATCACTTGTAAGAGATATTTATTCAAAGCTGACACATTTAGGAACCACAGCAACTCGGCCACAAACTGGGAGACCACGTAAAGTTACAGAGCAAGGTTGCCAAGTGCTGAGGTGCATAGTGTTTAAAAGTCGCCAACACTGTGCTGGCTCAATAGCTTAAGAGTTCCAAACCTCCTCTGGCATTAACATCAGCACAAATACTGTGTGCTGGGAGCTTCACGGCATTAGTTTTCATGACAGAGCAGTTCCTGTAGGTGTAACGTGTAGGTGACCCATTTCTTTTATTCATTGTAGTCTATTATTCATCAGGTCCCAGTTGAATCTTATTTCAACAATTGACTGCTTTTATATGGACAGTGTTGTTTTGGACATTCATTGTGGTGGAGTTGTCTGCTAAAAGACCCGACACGTTACAATATTTGTACTGCGGGTGCTGCACAGATCTTTGCAGCGCCAGATATGACAGCGCACTCTTGTATGACGCAGTGTCAAAGGTATGCAGCCAGGAACCAGTAATTTGGCTCACTTTTGTTCATGTTTGTGCTGTTGCTGGCTTTTTAGCTTAGACCCTGTTGTGGAAAGACAACAGTGAAAGTGAAGCAGTGGAGAAAGAAGCATTCCTTTTTCTTTTTGTTTTATTTTCTATTTTTGATGGGGGGTTTTTCCACTCGTCTTTTTCTTCGTAGTGAAACCTGCCGTGGTTTCCTCTTTCCTGTTCTAGCCATCTTTTTAACCAACAAAATTCAGCTTGCGCGTAGCATGTGGCTCGTTGGCAACTTGATCTTGCTTTGTTTGAGAACTGTGTGCAAACTTGGGGTTGGTTGAATTCCTATAATCTCTGCTTTGCCTAAAATCTGTGGAAATGGGAACAAATGTGGAACCAGAAATCCTGCACCAGTCGAATGCTTGAACATTAAAACATCACAAACACGTGCTCCTGCCTGCATCATCAAAAGAAACTCTCTAGATCTGCAAACATTGAATTAAGTCATTTTATTTGAGCTTTCTTATACTAATTGCTGCACAAACTAAAGGGTTTACCAAAACGGTGATGACAAATTGATAATTTTATGTCCTGATGTGTTTGACATAGAGTGATTCGAAAGAATTAACCCTCTGTAAGTGTCTCATTATTGCTATGATTCAGTATTCCTACTAAATCACTTGGGGCAAAGGGAACCACAGACTGGGAGGGTGCAGTCTCTGTCCTAGAATAGTACCAACTTCATATTATTCAGAGTTTTGACTGTAGCGCTGTAGCTTAGGAGTTCTTGCCCTTAAGGCCACATTAATATTCATCAAAAGCCCGTGTTTAATGGGATTACGTCTCCCAGCTGAAAGACTGGCTTTACAGCACCATGCTCCTTTCACACATACCAAGCAGATAAAACTTATCAAATGGAGTTGGCAGGGAGATTTAAATTCAAAATGAGGCCCAGATTTACAAGAACTTTTAGACAGCTCAGCACAGCAAAGACATTTGAATAACCGTCTGCAAAAAGTACAATTTCTAGTTTCTAGTCAAGATATTGATCTTAAAGTTTAAAAAAAAAAGATGAAGATTAGAGGAATGCTTAAAACTTAATGTTGAACTGTTTTGACTTTTTTAGGAGTAACGAACACGATTTCACAAAGTTATTCCGAACTACATGAAGATTGTGCGGTTTATGTTCAGATCAGACCTTAAAAGTGATAATCCAGCAATAGATGGGCAACAATGTTGTTATTTTTTTGTTTTCGTGAGAGGTTCAATTTAATTCAGTTTTACTTATATAGCTCCAAATAACAACAACAGTTGTCATGATGCTTTATATTGTAAGGTAAATAACCTACAATAATCCAAATAATAACTAATGATTATATGTAAATAAGGTCCAGAGTGCATCATTCGCTATTTCTTGATAAATGGTCTGATTGGTTTCAGTAACTGTGTCTATGTTACTGTGTGTCTTTGTGTTGATAGTGCGGGTCAGACTCCTCGTAAGGTGCGTCACCATTACACCGGAGAAATGACGGATGTCTACTGTTCTCAGTGCAGTAAAAAGGTCAACCTGCTAAATGACCTGGATGCTCGCCTCAAAAACCTGAAAGCAAACAGGTAGGACACGCATAACGCATACACACAGTGATGTCATCTTATAATTTAATAATTTCCAAAAATCCTTCGTAGTCTGCAATTTTCCCAGGCAGAGTACACATTTCCCACTAGCAGAAGCTTCGAAACAAGAGCACACATGCCTGCCTTGTTTCTTTGGAAATTAGAGTTATTTATCCTGGCAGGTAATTTGTCTAAACATAGAAGACAATAAGTCATTTATACAAGAGACAGGAAGGATCCACCCTACTGTTACGTGAGAAGAAACAGATGCTGTCAGCTCGTAAGTGAACTATCCCGAATTTAAAGTGTATTCATCCACTCACATTGTACTGACCCAGGAGACACTGTTATCTGTGGCTCTTTTTCTTAAACTGTCATTTAATGTGAATGATCTCACATTGTTACAGAGTCTTAAATGATTCCTCGCCTGGTTTCACACATGACTGAACACATCATCTCTCCACATGCTCACACACAAACTCTAATTGATCGTTATGTAAGGCTGTCACTCCTGAGCTTACCTCACCGCCCATTGTAATAGGGAAACTATTATTAGAAACATAATCCGCAGTGACCATTAATAACTGTACAGTCCACCTGGAAACACAAATACACACATGCACAGGCATGCAGACGCACACTTTTTTAGAAAATTCAACTAAGAAAAATGTCTTAGAGTACAATTTGAAACGTGGATGTTGGACTCTATGGGGGTTAGTCCCTCGTAGATACTGCAATAGAGAAGGCTTAAAAGATTTAAAGAATTACTTGTTTATATTCTTCTCCTATGGTCAGAGTTCATTAAGGGTTAACCGTTTGAGCACAACATAAAGTTGCTTAGATAATGTTTTATGTTTTGTAAACAGGCTCTTAAATTGTCACCCGGATAGTTTTTTCATTTGGTGTGTCAATCACCGAAGTTTAGCTGCCACGCTGGCGGGTAAATGTTTTTACCAAAATAGAAATGTAATAAAATCCAAAGCTGAAATTCTCGAATGCATTGTGAGACTTGCTGCTTCTGTTCTCTGTCGTCTGTGTCAGCGTTTGAAAAACACACCCACATCCACATACAGTTATTTTTCATGTTTTTCGTGTATCCGACCCTGACAAGCACAAGCCAGTCGCAGGCAGAGTAGTGTTAGGTCTTCACAGAAGGGCTGTGTTAATAAAGGGGTATTAATTTAGAGACTGAGTTTGATGAGGTTCAGGATGGTAAAGAATTGAACAGGTTATCCAAACCTTCAGATTTTTGTCTGAGCTCTTATTATATTTAATAGCAAATACATTCAAGTAATTTAAGGCTGTAAAAAATATGCTGGATGGTGAATGGTCAAACCTGCTATAACTAATGAGATTCGTTTTAAACAAGCTACAGATATGTGTTATTTTTCAATTTGTACGTGTAAAAAGACTGAATAGCTTTGAATCAGATCAGAATCAGAATGGGGTTTATTGCCAAATGTTGAGCAGGTTTACAACATTAGGAAATTGCTGCGGTGCTTCAGTGCAAACATGGTGTCATAAATAACACTTAAATAGACATGGAAAAAATAAAAGTAGGGATAAGAATTAAAAGTGCTACGTGGAAAGATATGTGCATGAGATATACATGAGATATATACATGAGAGTAAGAATTAAGAGTGCTACGTTGAAAGATATATACATGAGTGCAGGTGGTGATCAGTGCCAAACATGGAATGATACAGTGAACACAGCGTAGGGTCATGTGTTAGTGGCGGGGACAGTCATATGGTTATTGTTCATGTGTCCAACAGCAGAGGGGAAGAAACTGTTCTTATGGCGAGAGGTTCTGGTGCGAATGGACCGGAGCCTCCTGCCTGAGGGGAGCAGGTCAAACAGACTGTGTCCAGGGTGAGAAGGGTCAGCTGAGATCCGAGCTGCACGCCGCAATGTCCTGGAGGTGTACAGGTCCTGCAAAGATGGGAGTCTGCAGCCAATCACCTTCTCAGCAGAGCGCACAACACGCTGCAGTCTCTGTTTGTCCCTGATAGTGGCTCCAGCGTACCACACGGTGATGGAGGAGGTGAGGATGGACTCGATGATTGCAGTGTAGAACTGCATCATCGTCCGTGTTGGCAGGTTGAATTTCTTCAGCTGCCTCAGGAAGTACATCCTCTGCTGGGCTTTCTTGATGACGGAGGTGATGGTGGGCTCCCACTTCAGGTCCTGGGTGATGGTGGTACCCAGGAAGCGGAATGAGTCCACAGAGGTGATGGGGGTGTCAGTCAGGATGATGGGGGGGAGTGGGGCTGTGTGCTTCCTGAAGTCCACAATAATCTCCACTGTCTTCTGGGCATTCAGCACCAGGTTGTTGTGGCTGCACCAGGACACCAGACGTTCAACCTCCCTCCTGTAGGCAGACTCGTCCCCGTCCGAGATGAGTCCAATAACGGTGGTGTCATCTGCAAACTTGATTAGCTTGACGATGGTGGGTGGAGGCAGCATTGTGTACAGGAGAGACAGAGGATATCTCGTACGTAAATATGTTTGTAATTTGTGTAGATAAAAAATATATAGGGAATAAATTTCAAACCTTTCACATGAATTTACATTTGTTTCTACGAAGGAAAGTCATGTAAATGGCCTGTATTTGATAGCCTTTATAGTCCTATGGACCCCAGGCTTACCTCATCAGTCATTCACCCATTCACAACAATTCCACACGGTGATCATGGGGGAAATAACTCGAGCCTGGAAAATTATCATACCCTTACTTCTCCCACAGCACCTAAGAGGCAGGCCAGCTATCAACCACCTTGATCACCAGAGTGTGTAAAAGCAGAGGCTTTGGCACTTTGCTAGGCTGGTGCATTCAGGTCTGTGGCAGTGATGCATCTTAGTGACACAATTTTTGCTGCCCATCAATCTGAGAAGGATTTTAAAGCCATTTCCAAATCATGTCAAGTCCATTATTCTGAAAGGAGATGCATTCAAAACAGCTGCCATTCTTCCCAGGAGGGATAAATTCACCCCAAAATAAGAGGAATTGCAAAAAAATAAAAATAAAAACTCTTAGAGCTACATCTCAGACTCTGAACAAACCACAAACGCCTCAAAACAACTGCGAAGCACAGAGGTAGAGGGATGATGATCTGGGCTTGTTTTTCTTTTAAGAACTGGGCACCTTGGAGTCATGAGTTGGTGTGAGTTTAACTGAAACATTAGCTGTAAGGAAACAGTGCATCTTGTTCTTAAACTGTTAGCAAGGAGAAACCGTATGACATCATCACACATAAGCCCCATAGTCATACTGTAGAGACAACAGTGATCATTTTTTGCACAGAATAGGCTGTTTTTATAAAAATGGTCGAATTGCACTCTATTCTGCTGCGTTAACTTTGTTTATCCTCCAGCCTTGAAAGCCTAGTGTTTTGTGCCAGGACTTAATGATGATGTTCGCTTTATATCAGTGTCAGCTGTCAACTGGGTAACCCTGCAGTGTCTTTGCTCATTTTTATTAATCTAATGTGAATCCCAGGCACATCATACAGAAACTCTTTGGGCCTTTGTCCCCCCTCTAGAGCTGACAGAAAGCCCTGTTCACCAAGGACTAAAATAATATTAATAGTGACCTTCAGCGATCATTTTTCCAATGCTTCCTACTCTCTCTCGCACTAAATAGCTAAAATTAGTGGTTACATCCACTGTATTGTTGAGCTATGTGTCTGGACAGATGATGATGATTGACTGAAAAGAATCTGAAATCTTGTTCTTCTCCTTGTAGCCCCAACAGGAAAATCTCCAGCACTGCTTTTGGAAGGTAGGCTTTTCACCTTTGCGTTTGTGTCCACATGCATGTGCTTCTGTGCGTTACAGGCAAGGTCACTCAGTTGTCCTCTGCGTGTTTATGCATTATACAGCCCGCCCTACACGTGCTTGTTCGATCTTGTTGACATAGTGACGTACACAGAGCAAGATTATCAACTAGTGCTTCCTGATCTCTCAGCTGTCCTATCACTGCACACACTAAATAGGTTAATTACTAACTAGTTATTCAAAGAATTATAGAGCCAAGAACACTGTACAAACTTTTGTTTTTTGTCTCAGAGCTGAGGAAACGAGTTTGACATCATCTTTTTTTAGTGGCAGGAGTGGCCCACTACATGGACTGTTGGTCTGTAGTGGGTGAGATGTTTTGTATCTAGGCTTTTGTCCTATTTTCAGCCACAGAAATTGAGTTATAGTGACAGAGTGAAAATGGCCTGTCGGGCCTGATCTATGTATTCAATATAAGGCTTGGCTGTCTCCCTGTTCTTCTTACTTTCTCCTCTGTCTGGTTTGATGGCTGCTTTCACTTTATGGCTCTCTTTAACTGTTCTTCTGCCCTTTCTCCTTTTTGTTTCCTCTCCTCTCTGTTGCTAATCTCAGTAATAGGCCAGCAGCTTGTTTTTCCCACGTTATTCCATCAGTTTACAATGGGGAAGCTAAAAACTACATTATGACATAAATATCACAGCCAGATGTACACACACCTGTGTGGGTGTGAGAATGCTCATGTTAATCCTGTTTGCAGCAGCTTCTTTTCTTTGGCACTGTAGTGTCCTATATCTGGGTTACCTTGCAGCAGCTTCGCTGCAGAAACATAAACACCCAGAACCGGTCATTGCCTGGATCTATTCCGAGCATATTCTCTAAGCTGTTTATCTGTTTGTTCGAGCAGGCAGCTGCTCCACAACAGCAACTTGAGCAGCAGTAACGGCAGCACAGAGGACCTTTTCCGAGACAGCATCGACTCCTGCGACACCGACATCAATGAGAAGGTATGACTTTATGTTTCCTTCTGTTAGTTTGCTCCATGTGGTGATTTGTATGACTGCGCTTTTTTAAACAAAAGTCGATTCCTCATTGGATGTGATCATGTCAGATCTAGTATTTTCAGTGGAAGTGAAAAACTGAGATACTAAACACTCACCTCCAGCATGTTAAAAATGCTACAGCTTAATATGATACGTTTACTAATTTCTGTCAGTTCTTACATTTGCAAACCTAAGTTAAAAAGAAAACATTATGAATCTGTTTTTAATTACAAACTTGCCCTGTTAACTTTATTACCTAATTTAGATGCATAGGATGCATAGGATTGTAACATTTAATTTAGTTTCTGGTGTAATTTCACAGTTTGTTTTTCTCTCAGGTCACTTCTCTTGAGAAGAAGGTGGCAGAACTGGAGAATGAGATCCTGCTGAACAGTGACCTCAAGTCCAAACTGAAGCAGGAGAACACTCAGCTAGTGCACAGGTAGAGGACTTTGTTTCCCCTTTGCACTAGTCTTATCTTAACATAAGCATAAAATTATGTAACATGCATGTAATTTATACATACACATCTCTTCACTGACAACACTATTTATGCTCATATATGCTATACTCGCTGTACATGCCAACATACTTAAAGTGCTGCTGTATATTTGCATTTGCACTTCTGTATATAGACTGTTCTCTTCCAGCTAACTGCATTTCACTGGCTTTGTACCAATCCTCAGCACAGTCACATTAAAGTTGAATCTAGTCTAATTTATAGCAGCACAAAAGAAAATGAAGGGCAGATAATTTTACTGAAATTACTCATGTAAAATTGCAGCAGTGATTTAGTCATTTCCAAAGTAAGCTCGGTTTTTATGCTTTGCAACAAAAAAATAAATCATGTTGTCTGATGCGTTCATCATCCTCATCATCAGGGTTCATGAGCTGGAGGAGCAGCTGAAAGACCAAGAGACCCGGGCAGAGCAAAGTGTGCAGGAGGGCCTGAGACGCCACAGAGAGGCTTACAGCAAGCTGGAGAGAGACAAGAACACACAGATAGAGCTGCTGACCAACCGGTGAGAAACACACAGTTGCACAATTTACTGAGCACATTTCCCAATTATTTGTGCATTATCTTTTTTTTATGTAAATATGTGAAACTCATTATAGTTCAATAATAATCGGAGAGAATTAGACACCGACCATATCTTGGATAATGATGTTTATGTCCCTGCTCGCTTAAGAAAATAAATGCAAAATGGAGAACTAAATGCTTAACAGCTCTGAGAGTCCTCCCAGGGTTTTAGTCATCTGCCTCTGGACAGCTGCAGCATGTATTTTACCCAAAACAGTGCCTTAGCTGACTGTGTGCCACACTATAGAAATGCACGCTGACATAAGGGATTTTGTGTCTGTAGAGTTAAGCAGCTGGAAGAGGAGAATAATGAGATGTCCCTTAACATGAACCGACTCAAGTCGCAGACAGAGAAGCTGGATGAGGTAAGTGTTGCTTACATTTCCGGCTGTATTTCCTGTGTTGGTCATTTAACCTTTTAAAGCCAGATGTATTATAGTTGATACATGGGTCTTTGTGAGTTTTTGAGACTTTTACACCATCAGTATACTTTTTTTTTTCTTCTGAAAAACCAAAAGAAATTGCACAACGCATTTTTAATGAACAAATTGCAACAACAAAAAAACACCTTATGTGGAAAATATGATACATGTTAAAACTCATATTTGCAAATTATTATGTAATTTATTTTTTAAAACATTTTGTCAGAAGGTGCAGTAAACACTATTTTCCCAAAAAAGTTTTTTTTCTGCCATTTATTTCATGGCTTAGGCTTTAAAGGGTTAAGTAGTTGTCTGTCATCGGTTGTGTGTGTGAATCTCTGCAGTTTGGTGTCTGTTTCTCTTGCAAACGCGGCGGGTTTTCTCATTTCTATCCACTCCTGTGAGCACAGCGACAACTCCTTCAACATTCACAAAGCCAAAGAGAGACGCCAGTAATTATATCTGTGGAGATAGCCTCTTAGTTTTGAACCACACCTCATTTATGAACTTGTATCTATGCAAATGACACCAAACCCGACTCTAGCTTACAAAATGTTGTGCGAGCAATTTATCACAGAATATAAATGCAAACTTTATCTTGGTGCTAAAACTTGTTTGCTCAAAAGAAATGCACTCCCATGACCCTGAATACCAAACACACAGATAAATAAAGGAAAATAAAGTTCAAACTATAGCTGTGTGTATATATGTCTATCCTTAGGAGAAGCAAAGGATGACAGATAAGCTGGAGGATACCAGCCTGCGCCTGAAGGATGAGATGGATCTTTACAAGAAAATGATGGACAAACTGAAACAAAATAGACATCAGTTCCAGAAAGAAAAGGATGCCATGCAGGAGGTAGGAGGAAGTATTTTATGTAATCAGACACACACAGCAAGGTGTGATTGTTTGTTATGTTGCTCATTCAGTTTCTCTGTAACCAGTCTCTCGCAGCATTTATGTCAACTCATACACTTACACCTACAATATGCTGCCTCTGCACATTATATAACGTTTTTCATTGGTTCTTTCTGTGCTGCATAGCTGATAGAGGACCTGCGTCGAGAGCTGGAACACTTGCAGGTCTTCAAGCTGGATGCAGAGAGGTCAGGCCGGAGGCCGAGCTCCTCCACGGGGCTCTCAGACTTCAACAACAGGAGCAGGGAGGTGGAGCTAGAGCATGAAGTCAAGAGGCTCAAACAGGTACTGATGAAATGCTCTGTTGGGCATAGGCAGTTCAGCGAGTATTGTTGCTAATGAATGTGCTTTAAGACTGTTTGTTATGAATAATGAACAATAAGAATATGAAACAGTGTTTAAAACTTTCTACAATCCTTCAGTCAATGTATGTAAGCAATCTAAGGATTTTCAAAAATATCTAAATGCTGTTTTGATTTGATCGTATGACAGAAATGAGGAGTTTCTGCTTTTTGAAATGTGTTTACGTGGAGCTTTGCATGCATGTGGAGGTGGTAGATGCACAGAAGTAAGAAGTACAAATTAAGCTGTCACAGACTGAATGTAATGTAATGTATGAATATTTATTTACAGATTATTCATGTTTCATTTGATTAGAGTAGCAGTTCATGTACCCTGGCTTCTTAGACTTGATTGATTCAGCGTTCAAGGTGAATATTTTTGACTGACTTTATAAGTTATTGGCTCATATGTATATGTTTCCACTGTCTATCACGCTGAATGATGCATTCAGTACAGTAATCGCCCCTAGAAATAGAAATTCAGCTCAAAAAAATACACTGTTATCACATACAGTTTTACAACTTTTCATGAGCACCTTTTGTATTTTAACTTTTTCTGAAGCACACCTCCACAACGTTTAACACAGCTAACTGGCTGCCAGAGGAACATAAACCTTTCTGCTTGTGTACATGAAGCTGTTTTTGTGGCTACAACCAAAAGATGAAAATCGAGCATATAGTGTCACAGACTACATTCAGCCAGAATACATTGTTGTGCATTAGAACTGCTGTGATCCCCGATGTACTGTGCCGATCTTTTAACCATTAAAGAGAAGTTCAGCATTGCTAAATGCAGTGCCAGCTGCAGAGGACATGTGATCTTTATCTTTTCTTAGATCTGTTTGTCTGACATTTTGCCTGCTACAGTTACAAGGCAGATCTTATTGTTGCAGTCCTGTTAAGTGGCCAGACCTGGTGTAAAGCAAACATTAGAGATAAGCAAGTAGATGAAAGTGTTTTTCAGATGTCCTCTCAGATAAGATGCATAAAAGCAGTTGTGCAGTAGCTTTTGTGTGACTTTTTATCACGAGTTCATATGCATTAGAAATTTCGCTTTGATGTTCCTAAGCCAGACAAAGGCACCATAAAAATCTGGAGTTATCAAACCCACGTGGCCTTGAGGTAACTTTTAAATGGCACAGCCGGCCAGAACTGCTGATTCATTCAGTGTCCGTTTTATCAGTGACTTAACATGATACGGCCCATGTCCTCCTGGCTTCGAGCCAAACTTGTCACACCTTGCAAGCAAGCAAGTAAAGGAGTAATAGCAGTAGTTTCATTCTGCCTTCGTGTCCTGTCTTTCTCTAAATCTGCTCCTACCAGCATGTCTTTTGAATTCGGACAAGTAATAAAACTGTCTGTGTTTTATATGTGATGGATCACGGCCTCTGTTCACCCACGAGAAGGATGAATTCACTCTCTTATGCTTGCCTGTGCACCTTTTTGTAAATGTCTGTGTGTGTGTCCAGCGATTTGTGTCCCAGGACTTTCTTCCCCCTGAATACCAGCACCTGGTGTTGACTGGGGCTCGGCTCCGTCCCGGTCTGATGGTAAAATTGCTTCCGTGACCTCTGACCTACCGATTAACCACTAATCACGACAATGGAGTAGAGTGAAGTTGTCCATGCTGACCGGGCGCTGCAGTTCCCTCACTAATGTTTAAGGATAGACTTAAGGGAAACGCAAACTGACCTCTCGTCAGCAGTTTAAGGCAACTTGATCGTGGAGCTTTCATAACACACCAGAAAAAGCAGGGAAGAGTTTGTTCTGTAACACGCATAACCCATGTTACATCTCGTAGGTGCTGCAAACATAGATGTGCATTGCTGAGTTTGCTGCTACCAACCGCAGTGCTTTGTCAAATGGGTTGAGTGTGGCTTGAGTAGTGGTCTTGTCTTTTTTTTAAAAAGTCATTTTAGTGCACTTTTATGGCCTAGAAACTTATCTTGTCCTTTCTCGCTCTCTGTCCTCTACCTCCTCCCCTGATTTTGCATTTTAGGAGAACCAGAAGCTTAGAGAGCAGAACGAGGACCTGAACGGTCAGATCATCAGCCTCAGCCTGCATGAAGCCAAGAATCTGTTTGCCACACAGACCAAGGCTCAGTCTCTAGCTGCTGAGATCGATAATGCCTCCAGAGACCAGGTAAAATCAGTTATGCAGACTTGTAACAAGGAACATGAACACCCCTGCGGCTACAATGTGATTTTTTTTTTTTTTTTTTTTTTAAATATTCTGCGTCTTACTGACAGCTTCCAGACAGGGTTTTATCTCAGTGCTTACAGGTTCCTTAGTTACAGTGAGAAATAGCTGTTTTTCAGGCCATATCACAGCAGTACGATGTTACGCATCTACCTCTGTTTTACAATTAAATCTATATCTGCATAATGAGGAGAGCATTACTATGAGTTATCATATTTCTGTGCAATCAGAGGAGTTCAGTGCATTAGTTAGATTTTTTTCAACATTGGCATTACTTTTTTGGTTGGTTGGTTAAAAGTTTTATTTTTTCTAAAATTCTAATACAGTCAACAGCCACTTTATTAGGTACACCTTGCTAGTGACATTGAAATTGCCTCGATTCTTCGTGGCACAGATTCAACAAGGTGACGGAAACATTCCTCAGATTTTGGTCCATGTTGAAATGATAGCATCACAAAGCTGATGCAGGTTTTTTGCTACATCAAAAAGTTGCCCTAATGGATGCAGATG
Organism: Simochromis diagramma; assembly: GCF_900408965.1. Taxonomy (NCBI): domain Eukaryota; kingdom Metazoa; phylum Chordata; class Actinopteri; order Cichliformes; family Cichlidae; genus Simochromis; species Simochromis diagramma. The sequence continues at coordinate 12,865,339 of NW_024386792.1, forward strand.
TGGTAACTGTGGTGGCCATTTGAGTACAGTGAGCTCATTGTCATGTAACTGAATCATAGTAACATTTTTTTTTTCTAATGAATAACATGTATTGTACATATTTCTCCCTAGTTAATGGAAGCCCTGAAGGAGCAAGAGGAGATCAATTTACGTCTGCGGCAGTACATGGACAAAATCATCCTGAACATCCTGGACCACAACCCCTCCATTCTAGAGATAAAGAACTAGCAGCGACTCAACTGGAATGAGCAGCGTTCCTGATCTTGGGAGAGTGAGGATCATTCCAGTTGTCTGATCAGAGCAGGATGACCTGAATCGGGGGGAAAGTGTACAGAAAAACAGAGCCAGTCTTACGTAAACAGACATGCATCGCCCCCTGCTGTTTGTGCCAAGAAGAGCGTCTCTTCCGGATGGTAGAAGGGGGATTCTGTGTTGAACAAAAGGGAGTTTTCTCAGCCAGTGATTGTTCACTGACTGGTTATGCTACTGTGACTGTTCTACTCATTTGATCACATTTTTTATTCTGTCTATGCTGTGAGCTGGAGTTAAAGTCACAAGATTGATCTCTTGTGAAAACTCCAGGAATATTCAGTGTCCAACGTGCTTTGAAGATTCACTTGATTTAGTACACTGGACATGAAAACTGGAGGGGGAAAAAAAGAAAATGTAAACAGCTTTATCCTGAAGCTGTTTGGCATGGCGTAGAGAGGCACAATAAGACAGTAGAGCAACATGACAAGCAGACTTTAAATCCAGAGTGAGACAGGCCAGGCCACTGTTGCCAGTCTCTGAGTGCGTGTGATGACATATTTGGACAAGTATGTGCTGAAAGAAGGTCGAGAAGTGAGGCACAAGCGGTCAGAGAGAGAAAAAGAGTGATGCCCACATTATAAATTGAAGACGATGAATTAAGGAAGAGCGTTGACCCTAAACAGGTGGGGATGTTACATGATAGGCCAGGTATGCTACCAAAAGAGGCTTTTTGTTAAGTCGATGAAGGTACACTGAAAGTGAAATTTCGTTTTTCGTTCACTCTTGCGCACGTCTTCCACGAAACCACACTTCGTACGTCAATCAGTCCTAAAGCAGTGAACAGTTTTCACTGAGAAGTGGCCCTTAGTTGGTACAGACGAGTCGCTGAGTGTCGCGTTATGGCGCCGAAGCTGCAACCAAGGAGTGTCTTCAAACTGTAACTTCCATGGCTGCTATTTGCTAGCTAAACTTGAGCTTGATAAAAAGTCACTGTTGCTTTGCAATAGACCCCAAATTATGTTGCACAGAAATATAAAGATGTGAATGTACAGCGTGAGGTGGAGTGACTGGTAGCCATTGTAACGTGGTTTACCGAGTTGTCTTTTCATGTTCAGTGACTTGGATACCGGATGTGAGCGTGCACAGGAGACTCACTTTTTGGTACAAAAGACTTGATTTGTCACATTTGCACCTACAGCAGGTTGCAGATTGTAGTTTAAGCCCCAATGACTCTGAAGCCGTCTTAAACTGTAAATATCACGAATGTACGATTCTTTATTAACTTTCTGTGTGGCCAAAAAAGCAGTTTTCCATTGAAACTGGTTAATACATTTGGCAACATGTGTACAGTATTTAGTACTGTTATATGGAGGGCATTGTTTTCAGAGGGGAAACAATTACAATCTCATGTATTATGTAATTATTCTAAACTTGAGTTTTGCTTCCTTGCACAAAAAAAGGTTTTGTTTCCTTTTGCATGGTCACATTTACTTCTGTCTGTGCCTTTTGAGGACATTTTTCGAGATAATCTCGCTATAGATTTACGCTGTTTTTTGGAAAGTGCGTTTTCTGTCTATGTATGACATTTTCATGACTTGTAAATGTTGTAATTATCTAGTGATAATTTGTATTTTATGTGCCACTCACCAATCTTTTTTCAGATTGATACTGAGAAAACACTTTTATACAGATTAATCAAGAAACTAATTGTTGTTGCTTAGCTGTCCTGTTTGCAGTATAGCACAAGACTTTGTGACGTATGCAAGCCAGTTTATCTTCTTTTCTTTCCTTTTTTTATATAAACACAGTGAGCAATGATTTTTGAGGTTTTTTTTCAAGGTTTTTGTTAGATTCAGTAAGTCCACTGATTTTCAATCAGCTTCAAAGTGGGTTTTTATATATGGTTGTTTACTGTCTTCCTAACTTAAACGGTGACTATTATGAGCAATATTAACTTATTACCTGTACCTGCTGATCTGTGTCCTGTTTTGCATCTTAAATCTTTTCACTTTTAATCCACTTATGCCATTCTTCAAGTAAAAAAACAAAAATTCAAGACACACTGAGCTGTAAAAACTGTCACAAACTCATGGCTTTTAGCTTTCTGTTATTAGGACGATCCGATTGGATGCAGTCATCTTAAATAGCAATAAAAAATGGCTTTGGCAGTGATGTTGTCTCATGAAATTTCTGTTATTTTCATTTGAATTCAGCTATAGTTTCTAAAACATAAACATTGTGCCTAAAGTGTATGCTGCTGCTGTCTTAGCTGCCATTATGTACTTTGCTGTAAATAAAAGTGTTTGCGCTGGCATGAAAATAGTCATGTCGCCAAATGAGAATGTTTTAACTTTAATGTTTTATTTTATGTGTTTGTGTGTATTGTGTATTCTCATATGGGAAATCTTAAAACGCAAGATTTACAACCTTTTGTAAAAGGGCAGCACTGCGCTGTTTAGTTATGTATGGTCAATACCCATGTAGGCCCAGGCATTGAGGGGAAAAAAACAAATCAAAAATAATTATTAAATAAATCTTCCTTGCAACATTATTTTGGAGCAACGACAGAAAAAACATTTCTATCTGATTTGACTGTGACTGGTGCTTTTATACATGTAGTTTTACCTAATTTGACTAATTACATTACAGTTAATTGAGGTGTTATTAGAGATTTTGCGGATTATAAATGGCAGTTATTGTTTTATGTATTTATTTCATACATTGTTATATTATATTTTATACATTAGTTTTATTTTTATATTTTATTCTTTATCTTCTTTCATTTATATATTTATTTGTACCTGCTCTCGGAGCAGTATTTGTGTACTCTGGCGCCTCCTATCGGCGAACTGCGCAGCTTCATTTGATCAGCTGGGTGCTGCACGCGGCTGGTGTGCCCGACACAGCGGTGCAGGTAAGAGTTAAATTAAAATTAAGCATAATGTGAGTGATGTTTTAAGGTAAACTTGCATGTGAACGCATAACTTGGTGCTTTCTGTGTATGTTATCTGCTCCCTGTTGTTTTCTTCCCACAGGAAGCTCACAAACTTTTAGCAGCCGGCATGACGATAGCTGTTGATAACGGCGCTGAAGTTGTTAGCCCGCTAACAGAAAACAGGGCGCCTACATTCACTGGGGTTAAAAGAGCACAAAGCTAGCTAAGTGTCAGTATGTTTGGTTATTGTTAAGGTAAAATTGTTTACGATTTAAATTATTTATTGTTTCGTTTTTTTATTAATACCAATGAAAATAACTATTTAACAGAAAAAAGTAAGAAAGGTGTTGACTGAAAAGGTTTAGGCTGAAAGTTTAGCTTAATGGACCGCCATTGTTTTCTATAGAGACACACCAACTAAATTTCACCAAAAACAATCATTAGTCAGTATATGCACTAGACAAAAAATGAATTGCACAGTTTTAAGTCCTCATTAAAACCATTCCCCAAGTTTAGACTTTTTATATAGTACTGTGCAAAAGCTTTGAGCCACCCCATCTTTTTTTGGTATTGTAAAAGGAAAAATACGGAGCCCCGCAGGGCACATGGGAGAAAAAAAAATTAAGACGGACTTGCGAGATCTCGCAAAACAAACTCGGGATCTCGCAAAAGTTTTAGCCGCATTCTTCCCGTTAGCTCGAAGCTAAAGGGAGGTCGAGACCTACTACAGCCGGGTGGAACACCGCATTCCCGGCACATCGTGCCTCGACCTCCCGGTTGGCTTCGAGCCGGCGTCCGAAGAATGCGGCTAAAAGTTTTGCGAGATCTCGCAAAACTTTTGCGACTTTTGCGAGATCTCGCAAAAGTCCGTCTTAATTTTTTTTTTCTCCCATGTCCCCTGCGGGGCTCCGTAGAAAAAGAATGAGATGGGTGCAGAGATGTATTGAGCATGTGCAAACATAAATGGAAAAAACAGTATAAGAGGCAAAAACAGGCTTTTTACAATTAATGAAAGTCAATAATGGTATGGATGTCTCTTTTAGACAGATTTTCTTGTAATTTCTTTAAGTGGTCTTCAGGAGTAGTTTTCCAGGCATCCTGAAGGACACCCAAAAGCTTTTGGATGTTGGCTGGCTTTTGTTCCCTCCTCTGACAAATTGATCGCACATTGTTTCAATACTGTTGAGGTCCAAGCTCTGGGAAGGCCAATCCAATCACTGTGGGTGGGGGGGATTTTTAGTTCCATGTGGCGTTTACTTCATTGGCAGTGTGTTTGGGATTATTGTCATGCTGAAAAATGAAGCTACTGCTAATCAGACGATATCCAGATTTGTCAGCTCAAAGCTGCCTATTCACACTAAAAGTAAATGTTTGTGAATCAGACTTTAATACAGGAAATATGTTTAGAAACGTCACTAAAACCAACATTCCTTAGTATAAAGGGAAGGAGACTTGTCAGTAATTTACATTTGAAAGTATTGTGTTCTCAGTGTCAGTCACTGTAAGAATTAGATAATCTCTTTGATATGTAAATAACCTGAGGTCTGTTGGTGCCGTTAATGACATGTTTTCATTATTAACTAAAGTCTCTAAAGAAGTCCAAGTATAACATTTGTGTCACTTTTGGTCTAATCACACTCAACTGACACAAATCATCTAAGAAATTCAGCCAATCTCTTCCATCTGTTTCACAGGTGAAGCGATGCCTCAGGCTTGTATGAACTTTGAGCCTAACAGAAGGGGAACCTATCACAACAGCCGTAAAACCAATGATCTGATCAACAACACAGGTTTGGTTAATGGAGCAGTTGTTTACAATGGATGCTCAGCTTCTGCCAGCAGAATCAGTAGGAGCACACCAGCTGGCACACAGCATGGTCCTAAACCCACATACAGGATTAACGATTATTTTAACTATGGCTACAAAGGCAAGAGTACAAAAGCAGCACCCTCAGGGACCCTCAAGAAACAAGGATGCAAAATTCCAGCTCTCTGTGATGCCCCAGCATCTGATGGAAACGGCAGTGAAGATCTCCTGAGTGATAACTCAGCCAAAGTTAGTGCTCCGCCCAGTAACATTGACCAAAAGGTACCAGATCCCAGCCTATCGGCGTCAGGGAAGAAGAAAAGGTGGAGGAGATCGAGACACAAGAAGAGGTGCATCACTTATCTTAATCTTAAAGTTCTCAAGTCCAGCCTATATATACCTATATGTGTTGATTCTACTTAAAATCAACACGTTTTTTTAATGGTTTTGCAGTGGACCATTAATAACAGCCCTAGAGTAGCAAGATTTACTACTGCAGAGGCCCTGAGACAGATAAGTAATACGTAATGCTCAGCTGATGGAAATGAGTCAAGTTTACTCCCTTCTGCATAAAAACAAATACAAACATTTGTGAAAGAATGGGTTGTTCTAAAGACCTCATTAAATCTGAGTGGGGTACTGTAATAGGATGCCACTTTTGTAATAAATCAGTTAAGTTTGTGAAGTTCTTCCCTCATAAATTACGAACCATTGCAACTCAGCCCTGAAGTACAGAACAAGGTGCATAAAAGTCAACTGTAAAGTTTGATGGAGGAGGGATAATGCTATGGGGTTGTTTTTTAGGGTTAGCCAGGGTCCTTTACTTCAAGCAAGGGGGGTTCTCAATTCTATGCTTCCAGGTTTATGGGAACAGCCTAGGGAATGCCATTCCAGTGGGACTGTGCACAGAGCGAGGGGGATTCAGATGTGTCCATAGATTGAATATGTGAAATTATAAAAGCTCCTGTAGTGCAGACAATTTCACACTATAATTTTGTATTGGAAACAGTCATTAAAAGTATTCCTGTACAAAAATTATACTCATGAAGTAGAAGAATAAATGCTTTCAGTCCCAACTTGAGGGAAGTTTCAGATGAGACGACAGAAAATTGAATGCTTTAGTTATTATTTTAGATAACTGCTTATCTTGCTGTGAGTAACATGTGAGAGTGATATCAATATTCTTGTGCATATCTGTCTCTTAAATCTCCAGCCAGCACAGTATGAACACTAAAAACATAATAGTTAGGCTCAAATCTGTCTGTAGATTTACACACAGAGACTTAAGGGATATCATTCTGTCCAGGTAAAAAGCATAAATCATTGTGAATCCATTTCACTTGTTTCAGTGCAAATTAAAGTGATAACAGATGCATCGGAGCGACATAAACATGTACATGAGCAGCCCGCTGGAGGTTAATTCTTTGCACAAAGGAGCAGATAACCATCCTGCTGCCCTTCTATCACCCTGACCAGCTGCTCTTGTATAAACAGCCCATCTTCCCATAACCCTTTAATGCTTGAGACTGAGTGGAGAGATGCATCAAAGCTTCTTCTGGATGTGAAGAATGAGTTGTGCATATTGTACTGAATTATTATATTCAGTGAAAACGTATGGGAATGGTAAATTATTTTTTTCATCTCATTCACATAATGACAGCATGAATTAAAGCATAAAAATACTCTATAATACTCATAAATATAACTTTATTTGTATAGCATTTTTTTTTTAAAGCACACAGTTACAGTAATTCCAACATTAATGGTTTTGTGCACACATCAGATGTAAACTGTGGTGAAAAATACTGCCACTAACAACCAGAAATGTATTTCAAATATGTAATTAATTTCCCTTCCCTCTGATTATGGAACACTTTAATTCAGCGGTCCCCAACCCTCGGACCGGTACCGGGCCGCGAGAGTTGAGGCTCAGGTGTGAAATGTATAGTTTTCAGGGTTTTTATCGGTTTTCAGCGTTATTTCGTTATCGTTTTTATCGTTTACTCGGTTTTCCTTGGTCTTTTCGCATGTGTTATGAATAAATTTTCTTTTTTCCGGTACCGGTACTAGTTTTAGTTTGTTGTATTTATCCGCGACACCTTAAAGGCCGGTCCGTGAAAATATTGTCGGGCATAAACCGGTCCGTGGCGCAAAAAAGGTTGGGGACCGCTGCTTTAATTAACATGAGCCCTCTTGCAGAGACAAAGAAGTCGTCTACCCGGAAATTCTTTCACCCGCACCCATAGAAGCGGAGGAAGACTGGGGAAAAGAGATCCAGGAGGGCACGCGCTCTGACTGGAAAAACATGTGTTTTGGGGTCAGACCTTATGGTAAAGAAAAAAACATTTTCATGACATCTACTCTCTTTACAGTACTGAATTTAAATGTCTTAGTTATTATATACATGCATATGTAATAAGTTATAAATTTATGTTGCTGTAAGGTTGATTACTGAATATATCTTCACCACTGAGGTCAAACAAGGAAATTTTAAAGTTTACCTGATGTGTATTAATAGTAGTAGTAGTCATTACCTTTTCTGTCATAAAGGAAAACTGCTGAAACCAAAGTCCTTAGAGAAGCGAGTCTTGCCACACAGAGCCACTTTGAAATGGCTCATTGCAGTTATAAAGTGTTATCTACATTTCCTTTCATTTAAATGGTCAAATGTGCATAAAAGTGCCAGGATATATACTAAATTAAAAATGAATATTAGAAACAGCAAGTTTCAGTCCTTCAGCATCCTGTTTTCATTGAAGCTGATGTTACTGTAGGTGTCAGTACTACTTTTAGGATTCAGGCCATGACGTGTGTTGCTGCCTGTTTCAGGTCCAGAAGACGTCCTCCGTTTTGCTTTGCAGGACCTGACACTGAAGCAAAGGGACACAGCGGCCCTGCCCGTGTCAGCCAGTTACACACCAGCGGTGCACCACCCACACCCCCTGATATGGTCCCGTCACATCATTCCCACTGAGCCAGACCAATTCGCAGACGCTGACTAGTAAGCTGGGCGTATGCCTATATGTTAGAATAATGGTTGATATGAGAATTAACAACATCTGTTTCTAAAATATTTGTTTCATTCTCATTTGGTTTAGTGGAAAACATTAAATTTAACTTTATTGGTAAAAGATTGTGCGGTGGAGTCTAGGTTACCATCTGGTTGTTTTTTATTGTAGGTTCTATTTTATATTTAAAATTCAGGTTTTATATTTGTTTTATATTACAACAAAATACTTTGGATTTTGTGATCTTAAAGGTTGGTTTTATTTCAACTACTACTTTTAGTTTCATTGCTGCAGTTAGTGCTGTTTCTCACACAGGTCATGCATTTCCTGTTTTCGTTTTCATCTTATATTTCCATTCTTTTTCTTGTCTGTGCTAAAAGAGCAAAATACTAGTTTTAACTGTTTCTTTGTGTTTTAAAATGCCTGAAGTTAATACCATGTTGTTATGAGTTGCTCATTTGAGCTGAAAGATCTGTTTAATCTGTTTATAAACACCCCCTGTTCACAGCAAGTACATGAAGTAACTATTTTATTTTGACACTCATGGAATAGTCGATTTAACCAAGAAAGTATGGTTTGATTATGTAATAAGAACGTGATTTTCTGGTTGTTCATATCATTTTTATTACCATAATAAATCACATTTTCTTCTAACTTGTGCTTAAACCCTGCATTTTTTCATCGCCACTGTCAAAAAATGTTATTAAACAAGAAGGCCCACCTTCTTTTCACCATTTAACCACAAACAAATGGATTTGAAACCTTACCATCTGTTGCTACTTAACGGCTCTTTAGAAGCAATAATGGCTTCTGGCCACTAGATGGCAGAGTGGATATAAGATTTTGCATTCTGCTAGTTATTTCCATACACCTCAGGGAGTTCAATGGGTTCATTCCCAAGGACTTGAGAGACAGAGGCATTTACTTGCATAGTGCTCAGCCCATTTCTCCCTGGTGTTGAATTCAGAATGCAATAAGACACTGAGCTGATTAATGCCATTTAGTTGTACTAAATATGTTTACAGATATTTTTATAATCAAATGGGTCCATTTAAAATGTTTTAATATGAAGTAGCAATTAGTAACAAGTAACAATTTTCATAATGCTTTTTTTCTTTAAACACAATAGTAGATCTGAAATGAATCAATCAAAACCTGTTCAAGTGCAGATTTTCAGCTCTAATTCAAGCAGCTGAACAGAAATACTGCCTCAGGTGTTGAGGAATTACCACCATCTATACCCCGTCCCCTATTTTCGGGGACTCAAATGTATTTAGACAAATTAACTTAACAAATATTTTAGATTTCTTTGTTGAGGATCCTTCACAAGCAGTGACTGCCTGAAATTTGGAATTCATAAACATGACCAAGTAATAGGTTTCCTCCTTTGTGATCCTTTGCCAAACCTATACTGAGGCTGTCTTCAGTGTTTGTTTGAAGGATTTTAGGCCATTATGTTTGCTTTAAGCGAGTGGAATGCTGTTCTGTCAGGTTCAGATCAGACCAAATAACAGGTTTCCTCCTTTGTGATGCTTTGCCAGACCTATACAGTGACTGTGTTCAGATGTTGTTTGAGGAGCTTTAGGCTCTTTATGTTTCCACTCAAAGCATTCTGTCAGGGACAGATCAGGTAATTGATTGCAGAATAATCCACTTCCTGAAGTTTAAAATGTCCTGGGTTGCTTTCACTGTATATTTAGTTTCATTGTACATTGTCTGTCTAGTAAACTTTGCTACATTTGTCTGAATTTTACCAGCAGTTATATCCCTAAACACAGAATTCATCCTGTGTCTTCTGTGTTTTAGTGACCCAGTGAAAGGCATACATGACCATGCATCACACTGCCTCTAGTGTGTGTGTTACAGAGTATGTGTCAGATCATGAGCTGTTAAAAGCATACTCCATACTTTACTCTGGTACGGGCAGATCTTAGCTTCCTCTCTTACAGATATTGTTGGATAAATGGCCTTTCATTTTTTGGTTGTTTGTTCTGCAAAATTGCAGATCTGGCATTGCTGTTCAAAAACCCGAGGAGTGGTTTAAATCTTGTAGTGTTTGAAGCCTTCCCTTTATCTCTTTGTGTTATGTTGTTCAGCAGAGGATGAAACTTGTGAATTTTTTTTCCCATGGAAAGGATCCTGCGATCATCCTCATTGTTGTCTTCCATAAACAATCAGACTTTATTATGTTGCGATGTGCGAAGCTCATGTGAGCTCTTAATTTTTGTACCTGAATTATTTCTATTGTTTCTCCACATTTTCTCCATTATCTTTTTGGTGGTTTTGAGTTCTTTTGTTTGTTTGTTTTTGTTTTGTTTTTTTACATTCTGAGGATGGCTATTCGACTTGCCTTTTACCTGCCTAATTGATTAAAAAATACAATAAAAATCTCCTTGCCTGTTGATAAACAGCTTTTGAATAAATAGTCCATTACATTTGACCACTTAAAATAGAACACTAATAAAGTAAATATTAAAAAAAATAATAACAATCTTTTTTAACCCCTTGAATTAAAGCTCAAATTCCATAGTTCAGTAACATCATGCCAAGTGCTGCCGAAACATTTCAATACTTTACAGCATGTTATTGCTGACGGAGACTTACCAGTCATTGAGCGCAACCTAAATACCAATGAAATGGTCATAAAAGTTTCAGACAGTGTCGAAAATGGGAGAAAGGTGGCCTCAAGTTCTTCAAAATATAGAGATGATTCAGTCTGGATGTGTCACTGTTTCAAAGGTTATTGTGTTCCATGTCTCAACAGAACGGAAAAATTTGCACGTTGTCTCTGTGTCTGTGTAGGTCTACTGGGGACTGTTTGTTTGCTACCCAGGGTTTGTGGCATAGGTTAGATTATTTACTTTAAATTATTTAGTTTTATCATAGATAGTTTTAGTTTTAGGTTTTTTTTAGTTTTTATTATAGATATATTATTTATTTTATTTTGTAAATCTGTGAGCTAATGCAGATGTTTTTCTCACCGCGTCCCTATGATGGCCTCATAATAGCCCTAGAAACTGCTCGAATAGCTTGTAGCCTGCACACACCTGAACAGGATTAAGCGATACATTGGATGGATGATTTCCTGATTGTTCATTTTAATCTGTGCTTGTCTCCATCTGTTTGAAGCATTCGTTTCCAGGAAGCTGACCCATTCTGAAAGTCATTTTTAATTTACTGTAGCGATCATCACTCTTTGTAAACTTGGCTAACCCTACAGTGAAAATCCCCTGCGAAGCAGAATTCACATATGTTATTTGTTTGATCATAGACAGTTGATAAACACTTGTGGTCACGAATAGCTGCCTTCTGCAAAAAGAATCCAAAAATCCCAAAACGAACTTGGTGTCACTTTGACAAGATGCTCCTTTTGACATGAAATATGTCACTTTCACTGACTTTACATATGATCTTCTTTTCTAAAAATGTGTTTCTACATTCAAAGTCAACCTAAACGTGCTGGGTCTGTACCCTAAGACATCTGTTACTCATAGTCGTGGTGCTCACTTTTAGCTCTGAGGTGCTGCTTCACATTTGTAACCACCATTTGGCTTTCAAGGGATTTCCCTGAATGCTGAAGTAAGCTGTAATAGTTTTGCATTACCATTTTGAGGGGGTGGCGATGGGAGCTCTAATGTTAAGAAATGGCATGTCTGATAACATGTTGTAATCTCTATGAGGGATTAATACTTCTATATGTCCCAGTGGACCCTTTACCACATCCTGTATTTGGACAAATAAGTAGATACAAAGAACCAGCCCTGCCCTGCTTGCCCTCCTACGTCCTCATTGTTGTTCATAATTCATCTGTTTTCATTGTTTTCCTTCCTAGAGTTCATCTTTCAATTGAAACAAATTAGATTGACGTTCAAACACTGCACTCACAGTTCACTAGCCAGCTCACGATATGGGATAATGATGAATTCTTGCCAGATATCCTCTAATTGTTGTAAAAATGTTCTCATGCTGACATGACTCTGGGAAATCAGCCTGAGGTCTTAACAGCTACATTTCTCAGATGTGAATCACCCCCCAGTTATTTCATCTGGATCCGGTGTGACCAGTAATTTAGCATTCATCGTCTTTATTGATCTGGCAACATAATGGTTTGTTAGGCTGGCACATGAAGAGACCCAGGAGGAGACAGGAAGCAAGAATGTGGTCAGTTCAATCCCCTGCAGCTAACTAAAGCAAACACACTGCGGTAGTGGATGGATGTTTGTCACAGTACTGACCATAATACTAAGTCAGGGGTCTGACTTTGATAACCTTGTGTATTTATATTTTTCAGTTATTTACTATATGGTCTTCCCAATGTAATTATAATCAATCAAAGAAATAAAAGAAAAATATTTTCATAAATAAAAAAAAGTAAATTGTATCATAAGATGGCTATAGACATATCATCATAATAATAACATATAATAATTTGATTATAAATTCTCAAAAGTACATTTATTCCTTGTTCCATCTCATAAAAGTTTTATATGCTGTCGTTTTTGTTTTCATATACCAATAATCAGATATAATCTGCCTCTTTAACTGATGTTCAGAGTTAAATGTCTTAAACTAGTATTTCAGCTGAATACAAAGGAGCATTCAGATTTCATCAAATACATGTGTACACATTTTAGTCTTCTAGTACAAAACCTTGCACACGTTATTGTGTAGAGCTCACTTATCTAAGAAATGTTTGAATAAGGAAGTTGATTTTTTTTGTTTTTTTGTTTTTTTTTAAATAGTCACTAACAAATACAGATGTGTTCCTGTTTGTAAGTAACATTTTCGTGTGTGTGTCTGAATTTTGGCTAACGGACATTATTTATTTGCATCATCTAACCTAATTGTACTCAATTATTGTCCATGTTAATGCAAGCATCCAGCACATTAGCAACATCTGTAAATGACAGAAAATAAGGAAGAGCATATTGAATCAATTTAAGCAACAAATCTGCCAGTCAAAAATATTCATGGATGTACTAATGTTTGTTAATTTAGGTTTTTTCTGCAGGATGAACATGGAGTATCAATATTTTACAGTATATTGCATTGTATTTGTGAGGTAAGTTAGAATTTGCTTGTTAACCCTGAATATTTTATAGTTGAATCGAAGTGATGGAAAACACTGTATCACCACAAATGAGCTTGACCCTTAAAACTTTTTTAAACATTAGTCTACAGAATAGAAAGAAATTTCACTGAAAAGTTTTATTCCTAGATAGAGGTACTTTTAACTAAGAAATGGAACCAAATATTAAATGTGCAGCATTTTATAACAACATTAGAATAAGTTTTTCAGCTTGCACATCTTTCTTCCTAATCCAAATATTGTTGTTCCACCAGCTGACACAAATTATTCTGTTCCCGTATATATGCTCCCATGTAAACAATCTGTACTATTTGTTCTATCAATAGGATGCAGACCCGCCTTCCTCTACCTCTAAATGACCTCCCACCATGCATGATAAATTGTACAGCCAGTTCAGAAAGGCATCTAACGCTGTATTCTTCCTTTGTGACTCACCTCCAGTCATTGCTTTTTCATCTCGCTTCAGTGTGTCCGGTCATTTTCTGTGCCTTCTCTTGACTGATCTTGTAATGATGTGTTGGCAAGTAGAGAACGATGTAGTACCGCCAGAACTAACCACTACAAAAACATAAATCGGCAGTTTTCGGGGTGCAGAGATTCCAGTAAATTTGAACAGTTACCAGCAGTCAACTAGTTAAAATTGCTTAAAGATGGAAATTTCAAGACCTGTTGGAAAAATATCCTCAGTTACTTGTGATCTGTGCCAGTTTAATTTAATTTGGGATTTTTATTATTTTGGCAGGATTAAATATAATGACTTGTTGGCATTTTTAAACCTCAACTTTAAGGAAATGGTGGATGGCTTTTATGGCTTGTTTTTGACTGTGAGGATGAGAAGACTCTGTTGAGTTTCCCTGTTGTTAGTTTCTGCAAAGCCACTTGTATCGCTCCCAAAGAAGAAGACTCATAATTTCCTGTCATTGTGACTTGACCCAGTAGGAAGACAGCCAGAGTGCAGAGATCTGGGTGACAGACCATCAAGAAAAAACCCCACACACAGCCTGTGGAAATAGCTGGCAGTAGTGACTGTAAAGGTTGCAATAGCCTGATGACAAAGCACTCTGTTTCTTAACTTTGTGATGAAATAAAAAGGTTCTGCAATGCTCCAGGCAGTCCTTCCAACTAGGTGAGCTTATTACACACTAAATAATTTCAAAGCTTTAACTCTGAGCAAGGTTATTGATGTTTATATTTCAGAACACGGGCGCTCTGCAATTAAAGTCTTAGCATGTTAATGTTTATTTTTTGGTGGATTGCTCTGAAAGGAGCCATTGCCACATCTGGTGAGCAGAGGAAAGGCTAATGAATTTTGCTGAGTCAGAGTGATTGGAATTTGCCTGGACTAAAATCTTCACCATATGGTGAAACTGGAGCACTGCACAAGTGCTGCAAGCCTGCGTCTGGTAAAATCACTTCCTGAGTGTGAAAGTAATGCTTTTGTAGTCCATTCTTGCGGTAACATGATGACTTTTATTGGAGTACAGTTGAGGAAATACGTATGTTTTAACATTAATCCCTCCTGACATGAATTAAGGCAGCATTTGATGGTTATGATGAGGTCCAGTTTGCTTCAGCGTTATCAAAAAAGTCTGTTTAACATCACACGGCAACACTTTTCCACAAAGAATTCGTAGGACAAAAGGAAAATTTGTCAGTGCCATTCACAAACAATATTAGCTTTGTACTTTGAAATGGTCTCTGCTTATAATACACTATCGTATTCTTGTCATGGCCTGCTCTGCTACATATCAGTATTTAATCTTAAATTCACCGCATTGTAGTTGTTGCTTCAATAGTCACCTTATACTAAAACTGTAAAAATAAGTGAATACTGTTGTTTGAGTAACAGTCTAAGCAAACTGTGGATGAAAACATGCACGATAATTATCTCTTCAGCAGCTAGTGGAGCTTTGCTTTCAAGGTGCTGGAAAGCTGAAGCTTTATTTAAACGCCAAATGACGCTGACCTTAATGTTCACTCCATTCCTCTGACCCTTACTACCGGTTTTAGGATGAGGTAACTGAACAGCCTGTAATTAGACTGTTATTCATCACTATGCGGGCATCAGTGATTGCCTGCAGTACCGTGCCAGGCCCAGACAGCGGCAGTGTTTGTCAGCCGTGCACCCACTGGCCCTCTGGCATGTTGGGATGCTGGGCTCGTAGTTTGGCTGGCTGCTACACACCGGCCTGTGGCGACCTGTCTGGCTACTCTGCCTACCTGTTTCTCTTCTACTTGTCTGCCTTTATCTGTCTTCTTACCTGTTTGGTAACCTCTTACTGACAGTCCGTCTTGTCTTTTTGACAGACTACTCTCTTAGCTGTCTCCATGGACGTCTGCCGTCCAGTTGCAATTTTTTTGCCTTTCCTCCTGCCTGTCAGTATTGCTGCAGAGGCTGCCCAGCTGTCACTCTTTCCTCCTTGCTGCTCTTCTTTTGTCTGTCTATCTGCCCTGCCGCCTGTCTGGTTGTCTGGCTTCCCAACCGGGGGATGTCTGGAAAGGTGCTGGATAACAAGCACCCTGCAGACCGACCACTCACTAGAACAGAGGCGTGGAGGGAGGGTGAGAGAAAGAGAGGGGGTAGGAGGTGGCTGTGACAGATGAAAGGAGAGATAAATGGAGAAAAAGGAGGAGATGAGTAGGGAGGGAGCACACAGAGTTAAAGAGGGTGTGGAGAGCAATCCTGAGAGGCAGAGAATGAGCGAGCACATGAAGATAGACAAGCATTAAGGAGGAACAGAGGTAGACGACGAAGGCAGGGTGAAGCAGATGGATAGGTGGGAAAGCAGAGCGCAGTGAGTGAAAGCAGTAGTGAGTCGAGGGATCGGGAGACAGACAGACAAGGCATGCTGCTTATTAAGAGGCTTACACACCACGGCTGTTCTGTTATTGAATTAGTGTGCGAGATGTACTGTTAGTCTGAAGAGCAGAACTGTGACTCTATGGGGATTTTACATGCACAAAAACACACATCCTAGCACTCCGTGTCTCTCACATTTTCTCTCACACTCTCTTTTACACATGCACACCCACACAGGCATTTATCTAGTGTCAGACTCCTGTGCCTCTGCACACAGGCGTTGTGATGAGGCTTGCATCTGAATTACAGATGAGACCATCTAATGTAAAGTGCTGTAGTCAGAGACTCATTTGTATACATAACTTTGACTCTAGTTAATCCCATCAAGACACCCTGGGCCTGTCTTTCTATATAATGCTGTGGTCAAATGCCCTGCTTAAACCCTCTGAACAAATAAACAGGGATACAGGGCATCATCTGAAGCTGTACTCTGAAATGTAAAAATTAGATATGAATCTGTGTAGGATTCAATTAATCAATAAAAATTTTTTCTGTCAAGAAAATGTATTCAACAAGCAAAAATGCCCAAAAAATTCTGCTTTCCTACATTTTATAGAAATATACCTTTTACAGAGGAAGTTTTGGACCGTCTTCAATGAAGGTCCTCAGTTTTTGTTTACTGAGGTTTCATTTACTTCAGACCATCTGGCCAAAGGACCAGTGAGCTTATGCAATAGCAGGGTGTCCATTGTCCATTCCTCCATCCATCTGTTACTACACAGTTTACAAGAATTGCTTGTCCTTAATCTTAAGTGCGTTGGACCAGTGAAATTTTCCTTGTCTGTCAATGTAAAGAAGCCCACACTGTCCTGTAGTTAAAAAAAAAAAATTAATTCACAGAACATCCCCTTTAAAAAAAACAGACATCTCTCTAGTTGATAGGTTGCTCTTTTTCTCCATTTAATTATTTACCGATTACTTAATTACTTTGGTGTAGTCTCAATGGCCATGGGGGAAGTCTTTATCAGTAGAAAAAGTTGAAAAACTTACAGCTAAAACTCCAACAGTGGGGCAGATTAGAGCCTTGCTGGGCCTATTCTGTCAACTTTGTCTTATGTTCGACCCCCCTGTCTTACAATAACCTGCAAATTGCGTTAAGTCTTGACCCAGATGAACTACTGCTTCATTGACATTCTGGTTGTTTATCAAAAAAACCCCACCTTTTTTTTGGTTATTTTGTTTTTTGGCAGATAAATGACTACCGCCCAGCAGCACTCACCCCCATCATCACAAAGTACTTAGAGCAGCTGGTCCTAGCACACTTCAAATCCTGTCTCCCCCCCACCCTGGACCCCCACCAATTCGCATACCGCCAGAACAGGAGCACAGAGGATGCAGTCTCCATCGCACTGCACTCTGTCCTCTCACACCTGGACAACAACAACACCTAAGTCAGAATGCTGTTTATAGACTTCAGTTCAGCGTTCAATACAATCCACCCCTCACAACTCATCAGGAAACTGACAGACCTGGCCATCAGTTCCCTCATATGCAAATAGTTACTGGACTTCCTGACCAACCGCCCCCAACATGTCCAGCTGGATAACCGCTGCTCATCTACAATCACAATGAACACCGGTGTACCACAAGGCTGTGTGATGAGCCCTTTCCTCTACTCCCTCTTCACCCACGACTGCAGACCTGCTGATGGTTCCAACACCATCATTACATTTGCAGATTACACCACGGTGAATGGCCTCATCAGTGACAACGATGAGGCCGCCTACAGGGAGGAGGTGGATCGTCTGGCTGAGTGGTGCGACAGAAACAACCTGCTGCTTAACACTGAGAAGACCAAGGAGCTCATCGTGGACTACAGGAGGAATGCTGACCCACATCCACCCATCCACATTAAGGGGACGGCTGTGGAGCGTGTGAGCAGCTTCAAGTTCCTGGAAGTCCACATCTCCGGGGATCTCATCTGGACGACCAACTGCTCCAAGCTGGTCAAGAAGGCTCACCAGCGCCTCTTCTTCTTGAGGACTCTGAGGAAGAACCACCTGTCCTCAGACATCCTGGTGAACTTCTATCGCTGCACCATCGAGAGCATCCTGACCAACTGTATAACAGTCTGGTACGGGAACTGCTCTGCCTCGGACCGGAAGGCGTTGCAGAGGGTTGTGAAAACTGCCCAACGCATTGCCGGAGCACCACTTCCTGCCATAAAGGACATCTACAGGAAGCGGTGTCTGAAAAGGGCTGGGAAAATCATCAAAGACCCCAGTCACCCATCACATGGACTCTTCACCCTCCTGCCCTCTGGGAGGCGCTACAGGAGCCTCCGGACTAAGACCACCAGGTACCGGAACAGCTTCTTCCCCACAGCTGTCAGACTCCTGAACTCTGCCTCCTGACATCTGACCCACACACACCCACAGCCACCTACACACACAATGGACAACTGTACCCTCATACACACAATAATAACATGGACTGAACAACCACTCTCAACCACTAGCACTTTATATAGCCTCTGTAGAAATTATCCACATATCTCACTTATCTTAACTGCACTACTGTATAATTCTGTGTAAATAATCATTCTGTACAATACTATAATTTTTAAATCTACAACTGTTTATAACCTGCATAGTTCACATTTCTGTATAGCTGTATATCTCATATTTCTGTATAGTTTTTCATATTTATATCCTGTACATAGCTTGTACTCACTACAGCCTGTACATACTTATAGTTATAGCATATTCATAACATACTTCATACCGTGTACATTATAACATACCATAATAGACCCATTTCTGTAATATACTCACATATCTATATTATTGCTAATATATATTTGTAATATATCTATATCATGGCTAAAGCACTTCTGGATGGATGCAAACTGCATTTCGTTGCCTTGTACCTGTGACATGTGCAATGACAATAAAGTTGAATTCTATTCTATAAATTACTATTTAAAAAATAAAGTGGAGATGAGACAATTCAATTCAATTTTATTTATACAGCACCAAATCACAACAACTGTCGCCTCAAGGTGCTTTGTACAGTACAATAGATCCTACAATAGTACATACAGAGAAAAACCCAACAATCATATGACCCCCTATGTGCAAGCACTTTGGCAAAAGTGGGAAACAAAAACTCCCTTTTAACAGGAAGAAACCTCCGGCAGAACCAGGCTCAGGGAGGGGCGGCCATCTGCTGCGACCGGTTGGGGTGAAGGAAGATAGGATAAAACGAGTAGGAGGAGCAGGATTTTGGATGCAACCCAATTCTGGATTTAACAGGGAGCTGATGAAGAGAAGCCAATATAGGAGAAATATGCTCTCTCTTTCTAGTCCCTGTCAGTACTCTTGCTGTAGCATTTTGGATTAACTGAAGGCTTTTCAGGGAGTTTTTAGGACATCCTGATAATAATGAATTACAGTAGTCCAGCCTAGAAGTAATAAATAATACATGAATACATGTATATGTACTAGTATTTCAGCATCACTCTGGGACAGGATGCTTCTAATTTTAGAGAGATTGCGCAGTGGAAGAAAGCAGTTCTACATATTTGCTTAATATGTGCATTGAAGGACATATCCAGGTCAAAAATGACTCCAAGGTTCCTCACAGTGTTACCGGAGGCAAAGGTAACACTGTGGTTTTAAGACATTTCTGCAGTTTTAACTATTTGGTGTGTGTTATCTGGCTTCATGGATAGATAGAGATGGGTGTCATCTGCATAGCAGTGAAAATGTATACTATGTCTTCTAATGATACTGCCTAAGGGAAGCATGTATAATGTAAACAGAATTGGTCCTAGCACTGAACCCTGTGGAACTCCATAATTAACTTCAGCATGTGAAGAAGACTCCATTTACAAACTGGACAAATTGGACTCTATTAGATGGATATGATACAAACCACTGCAGCACAGTACCTGTAATGCACACAGCATGCTCTAATCGTTCTAATAGAATATTATGGTCAACAGTATCAAACGCTGCATTGAGGTCTATCAGGACAAGCACAGAGATGAGTCCACTGTCAGAGGCCATAAGAAGATCATGTCTAACCTTCACTAAAGCTGCGTCTGTGCTGTGATGAGCTCTGAAACCTGACTGAAACTCTTAAAAATAAAATTTCATTTATGAAGAAACACCCTTCAACCATCTTATGAGTGTTAGTGTTAAATACTTTGTCCACTAGAAAGCACTCTACAACTTTCGTGTTGGCAGCGTATTTGGAATGCCACAAACATGAAAACGTGATCCAAAACAGATTTTGCCAGAACATAAACGAGTAATCCACGACAACAGAAAAATTATTTTTAGACTTTCAGAGCACACAAAAAATGTGTGGCATATGTTTTTATCTTTTGTGATTTAAAAAATACAGATCCACTGATACAGAAGCTTTTTACTTCACCAAATATCGGTGTTGGCCTTTAAAATTCTATATTGGTCAGGCTTTGCTTATGATTAAGGAAAAGAGGTTAGCTGCGGGTCACTGACCGGTCTTTGGATCAGTTGCACAATGACTGCCAGCAATTTTCCTCTACTAGTCAGGGATTACTCATTTCTCATGAGTTGCTGGCTGTTGCTTGGTGGTCACCAGCTGATGTCTAGACCTGTGGGACTGGGCCCTAAGATAGTAATTTCATGATGTTAAATTATGTTATTTTATTTAGCATGTTATGCCAGTGAATTTGCCTAATTAACTTCAAAAATCAGAGTCTTTTATATCTGAGTGTACAGTAGATGTAGGTACAAAAACAGGTGGTTTTTTTCATTGAAATTTCTCACAGATATTTAAACTGAACTCCCTCTGCCTTTCAGTGGAGTGATCACTCAAAGTCTTAGCCTACATGCTATTTGCTGAGCTTGTAATTTTATGTGTGTGCGTGCATCGACGAGTGAACTGGAAAGGAGGGGAGCAGCAGGGGGATTTTGCATCACGGTCTACGTGTCTTTGATCATCAGGGAAGAACCCAAAGTCTTCATTTTCTACATTGCTCTGTGAAGCAGTAAGAGGAGTTGCAACTAGCTAGCTTGCACCTCCCACACCCATTTCTACAATACACAGACTCTGTGCATCATACATCACACAGGAATCTGCCCTTTTAAAGATGAATTACATCCACTTTCCTGTCTCTGCCTCTCCCTTCTTCTAATGCACACAGGAACAGGCTAATACATGATCAGGGCCAAGGTTCTTCAACTTTTCTGCCATCCATTCAGAAAAATAACCCCTTTTTTTTGTTCCACCCATCTTACTCCCTCGTCTGTCTCAGGCCATGTGTTCTCTTTCCATGCCTTTTGTAGCTGTGGTCATTGGAGCCATCTTTGCAACTGTATCCACAGTCATAACCAACTTTCCGAAGGGGAAGGCCCATCAGACAGCACATAACAAAGGAATGTGACCTCACTGTCACAGCTGATAGAGTTATCTGTGGCCTTGTGTGTTGCAGTGGCTGGTGGTGAATTTCAGCTGTTTGCGACTTTATTAGATTTCAGGTAGTCTTTCAATACAAGCTTGGTATACTGTGGAGGTTCTCACATTGAGTGATCCCTCCCCATGACCTACAGTGTAATATATTTCTTTACTCTTGGGCTAAAGTCAAATACTGTGTGGTAGTGTCATGATGGCTACAAAAATGCTTTTATTTGGATATGAGAGGCCACATCCTTCATTTGTGCAGGAGCTACAGGAGTCCCATGGATCCCTTTGAAGTTTTAAGAAGTATTAAAGTTTATTTCTTTAGAAAGAACAAAACTAAAATTGAGTATAACATTAGTGCAGACAGGCTGTAAATTCAGTCACAGTTTCTTAAAACCAACTATCTCAGTGCCAGGTGATGGATCAGCTGATGCCCTTTTATTGGCATTTGGCAAATATTATGCAGTGCACACTATTTAACGTGCTTCAGCCTGCTGGCAATTGTTCTCTATCTGCAAGCTGCTTTGAGGCCCACCTCCACCCCAGCTCCTCCTCTCTTTGCTATCGGATGATTTGCTATCTGAATTCTTTGCTGGGGTCTTGCTGCTGTGCTCTCTGCCTCTGCCAATCCATGTATCCACATGAAAGTATGGAAAGGTGTGAGAGACTCCTCAAATATAAATGACTGCAAATGGAAATTAATCATGTTTTTTGTCTTTAGTGGCCCAACTGAAGCAAATCAATCGTCTTAAATAGTATATGTTACTTTGTGGATTTTGGGTTACATTTGATTTCACATAGCATGTTATGTACACTGTCATAAACAAAAGAGAGCAAAGGAAGCTTGCAAGAATGGGAAATACAAACCTAATGGCACATGACTCCAAGATGAAATATACCAGGAACAGCTCGAGACAACTTCCAAGATGTGCCAAAAGAACGTGAGCTTTTCACTGACTGCTACACTGAGGACTGAAGTATTGGGGGTTCTGCAAATGATAAATCTGCACAAGTCAACAGGCATCCTTCACACACTTTTCAAGGCAATGTTTCCTGCCTTAGAACATGTAAGACTTTCCTTGTGACAGAGCTAAAAGACAATGCATTAGGTCTGAAATTGTTTGTCTGTTGTAAAGTAATAGTTGTTCTTAGTTTTAGTCTTTAAATGATTAGATTTAATTTTTGAAAAAAGTATATAGCACATATTGAAAGCAGCCGGTTGTTGAGGTGGTCTGGGCATGTGATTAGGATGCCTCCTGGGCGAAGTGTTCTGAGCACGTCTCTCTCGGCCTGCCTGGGAAGGTGGAGGAGGTGACTGGGGAAGGGAGGAGTGGGATTCTCTGCTTAGGCTTCTGCCCTTGTGACCCAGCTCTGGATAAGCAGTAGAAAAATGGGTGGACGGATGTATAGCGCTTGCTACTTTTGCTACTACTGTGAATTAAAACAGTGGCTGTTGGCACGCCATGCATGCAAGTTTTAAGTCTGACTTGGTCACTTCTTTCAGGATCATACACATAGGAGTGTAAAGATGTGATCACGGTTTTATGGTTTATCAAGTCTGTCACTTATGTCTCTTTATGAAGCAATCAGGAAAGTAATTTTGAAGTTAAAGTCCTAATATTGATTCATATGTCATTTTAGCAACATATATTATTGTGCGCTCTCAAGAAATTACTTGTAGTTTCGGCTTGGTGTCCATTAACGTTGTCAAGTGAGGCTTATGTATGACGTTTATATATCTCCTTAAGACAAGCTCCAAAGTTTCCATGTTTCTTCCTTTAGCTCCAGATGCATGATGTCATCCTTTTCAAGTTCTGAGGCACATTAAAAAGTGCTCGCATTAGATCCGGCTTTAAAAGTACCAGATCTTAAAGGGTTAACATACATGCACAACTCTCTAAAGGCTCACTTTGGTTAATCAAAACCATTCTTTCATTATGTGCTGTATAAATCACTTTGTAGCCGTCTGTCAGCAGAGTATACAAAGAGGAATAGGATCCCCCACATAGTAATTAACGTGGATATGGTTTGACATAAACCCCTGTCAAAGATCTCTCTTAACACTGATGGAAAACAGAGCTGTCTGCCTCTGAATTTTTGGCACAGCGTGAGCAGAAAAGTGGGCATCTTGTGGAACGACACCTCTGTGCCTGTGGCATTGTAACCTGGCACCAGCTGCAGAGAGATGGCAGCAGGATGGCAGTGTAGCAGGCAGACAAACAGAGGGAGCGGGCACTGTATCCAGGACAAGCAAGGTCGCCGCCAGGTTGATTGAGTGCTTGTAGGCGTAGGTGACCTCCTTCGCTTCCCCTTAGTGGCAGAAGACAGGAGAATGAGGGGAGGATGAAGCAGGAGAGGAGAGGAGGGAGCTAAGATTTTGTATTGCTGCTGTCTGTCCCACTTTCACCCTCCCCTCTCTCACACTTTCTCTTTCTCTCACCATCTCTGTCCCTGTTGTCACACAGACACACTCTTTATTCCCATACACTTACATATTTACACACTACAACGGAGTATACTCCCATACACACTTTTCAAGGCATTCACGCATACAGCGTTCATGCTTGTTGTACTTTGGTGTGTCTGCCACACCACATATAAACACACTGGACCTTGACCGTGTTCATTGCATAGCATCGAAGCGACGCCCTATAATTTAGAGCTTATGTTAAGTTAATCTGTTACTTTCTCTTTGTGTGTGCCACTGCATTCAGTGCAGCCAACTGCAGCTTTTATAAAAGCCATATTATTGTGCATTAGCGCAGCCGTGGTTGGCACACAGCATTGATCATTTGACAATCGCTTTGACAGACGAGCAGGTTAGTGAGTCAGCGGGCATGCACGCACGTCCGTGTGTGTCAAGTGGATCTGCCACTGAAATGTAACAGACAGGCTTAAAACCTGCCCGTCATATGCAAACCTGAAAAGCACAGCGGGGCTGAGAAGTCTAGAGCAGAGAGGAAGTGGAGGTGGAAAATGGAGATTTAAAGTAATAGTTTAGGAGATATGCTAATTGGCCCCTACAGCTACACCTGTAGGGTAAATATAAAGAAACAGGTTGCAGCCAATTAGCTCAGCTACACCTCTGTATATATTGATATAATGGTGGTGCTCTTATTAAATATGGCCAAAGTTTTAAATATTGAGGTTAGAGTATGTACAGGTAATTGCCGTGAGCCAAATGCTTAGGCTTCAGACTGCTCTAAACACTCCTTTTTGGACAGTTTTTTTTGAGTGGGATGGGATAAACTTAATATATCAGGAATACACCTCTTACTGTGTACAGAGCTCCATTCACCTGCAGTTCAACCTTGTGTTTCCGAGGGGCAGCCAATGATAAGAATGCTGACTTAGAGGGGAAGGGGGAGTGGAGCTAAAATGTCTTGTTTTAGACAGTGTGTACACTTTGGAGCTGCACTGAGGCCCAGTAAATCATGCAAAACTACTCTAGAAGAGTCCAAGAATATGAATACGGTGCTGAAGCATAGTAGGTCCCCTTTAAAGACCTGAAACAACTTGTCCGAAAGTAACATATTCTTGGCTGTGGTGCAGTTAAATTTCACCAGTTTCCCTGAAACCTCACTGTGAAAATGAGACTAGATCTAAGTGATCATCATCTCATGGTTGAAGCTTCTTATTGGGTTTAAAGACGTCAGTAGCATCAAAGCTACCGTTTGTTCCATGGCAGTAAAGCAAATTGGCATATCTCCTCAAGTTTTTCCTTAAACAGAGCAGCAGTTGTTCACAATGTTTTTTTGTTTTTGTTCTTTACACCCCCCCAACCTCCCGGACTCTTTCTTCATTTAACATTTGAATCCTTAGTTGTCTGTCTTTGTGCCTTTGCTCAGGTATGTGTCTCTTCCGTCCATTCCCCTTTTCCACCGTTTTCTCCAGTGTTTGTTCCTTCAGTCTCTAGAATAAGCTTTTTAAAATTCCCCGTGCTCCTCAATGGCCTCCAATACCGTTTAAATGTGTTTTGCGTGTTTTCTCTCCTCATGTATGGCTTCCCATTTTCATTCAGCTGCAAATTGGTCTGTGCAGGGCTTTAGTCGCCTGCTGGATACAAGGAACATTTCTCGCTCTTTTCCCCTCTATCACACATCCACACAACACCTCACTCCAGGCTGTGTTTTTAGTGCCACGATAGGTGTGCATGCTTTGTCTGGAATTGAGACTTCCGGATGTTTCTAACAGGTGGCCTTCGACACTTTGTATCAGAGTTTGGTGAGATGCGAGGCTGGGATGATGTGTGCGTATATGTATGTGTGCTGGAACTGAGCCCTGTATCCTCTGGGGGGGTCATCAGGGTCACTTACTGTAAACAGATCTTCGTGGGCATCAGCAAATCCCCTGGCTGGAGCGTGTGCTCTTTACCATTCTGTAATTTTCTATTTCACATACACACAAACACATACAAGGCAGGCAGGCAAATAAACACGCCCACTCATGCATTCACACATATTTCTTATCTGCTGGACAGAGGCTTTAGTCGCTCTCTCTGTGCACACTGTCACAGAGTCTCTCTCTCCCTCTCTTTCGCTACCCCTTTCCCTGACAGCGGGGCCTCCCGCTTGCTTTACCGTTTCCAGGAAGCGGGTAAAACCAGTCTTGAGTTTCCCTCCCCACCGTTCCAAGCTTCCAGGTGGAGAAAATAGACTCTGCAGTCGCCCTTGTCCAAATCTGTCCCCACGTTGGAGTGGAAAACAAACAGTAGAGCTGCCTGAAAGGTCCAAGGGGACATGCGAACCTGCCGGTTATTTTAACAGAGCCCAAGACGAGAAATAAAGGGTTAAACTTTTGAAGCGCCGCTGCATTTCTCGCGGTTGACCTTCTCTCACTGTTTTCATTCATTTATCATTTCTTCAACTTGTTGCTTGTCGCCAGAAAAATAACAATAAGCTTGCCACTCTGACAAGCTTCCACTTGCAGCTGGTCTGGAGATGCAAAACTCTCTGATGGTTTAGTTATTTTTCAACATTTCCATTTGCTCCTCATGTTGTAAACCGTTTCTTTTTTTTCTCTTTTTTTTAAATGAAGCTTGTAAGGATTCCTAGAAGGAGAGGCGTGGCTATTTGCTTCATAGAAACCATCAATCATGTGGCAGTTTTGTCGATTTCCTCTTCCTTTCTTACAAATAGCTGCACTCCTGACCCACAATAGCTGTAAGTAGCATGCAGTAAACACATTTACGGCACTTAAATGACATACTTTACCAACATTGTCCAGCATTTTAAAAAGACAACTGTCATAACCGCAACACAAAACTATATATTTTAGGGATTGGGTGTGTGACAACCATTAATTATCAATCACCTCTCCTCTCACTGCAAGACTGAAGCAACTTGATTATAACCTCTCTTTTTTTCCCATAGATGAAGGTTTTATTCAACGTTTTCTCATCGCTTTTAAGGTTACATTGAAAGTATTTTTGTCTTACTGCCAGGCAAAGAAAACAACAATTTCTACAAAAGTCCTTCTAAACTTCCCACACAACAGCTTTCTACCACTTTGGCAGGTCTTTCAGTGAGCAGAGTTTTGGCTCGTCTCCCATTTGTGTGATAGTTGTTTGCTGAGTTTCAGGAAGGCTCACTTTGCCAGCAGGCCTGAAACAATAGAGCACGGTTTTCTCAGCTTGTTGCTGCTCGGTGTAGGCCTTCGACTGCAAGAGCAAGAGGGAAACTCCAGACTTGCCACCTCCTGCTTCTCCTCCTCCCCCTTCTTCTTCTTCGTCTCCTTCTTCTTCTTCTCCTCCTCCTGTTTCCCCTCCCTCTCTCCCCCTCTGTGATGACTCAGAGAAATGTGCTTGGCTTTGCTCCCGTTGCCAGAGTGCAAACCAAGGTTCGATGAAAACGGAGTGAAATCGACAGAGGATTCCTTTACAAGAATTTGGCTGCACTGCGGCCTTAAGCTTTGTGAGATGTATCGAGTTCGATAAGTGCAATAAAAGGAGAAAGATCTGTTGAACGCAGACCAAATGGATTCATGTTTCATAACTTATTCATACATGTTTGTGTGCTGTGCTGTTGTGCTGGAAGCGGCTGCAGGCATCCAGTTGCTGCCAAGCACAGTTAGAAAAATCATAGCATTTTTAATCCTGTGAGTTCTCCAGGAGACAAAAAAATACTGATATAATTTAAGTCAGGCTAATGTATTCTGTCAGGTTTTACTGTAA
Organism: Simochromis diagramma; assembly: GCF_900408965.1. Lineage (NCBI taxonomy): Eukaryota > Metazoa > Chordata > Actinopteri > Cichliformes > Cichlidae > Simochromis > Simochromis diagramma. The sequence goes on from NW_024386792.1 coordinate 12,892,853, forward strand.
AAGACCGAAACTGAAATCCTTTCTGACACTGATGTTTTTAAAATATCTGTTTTCTTTTCCTTTTGTAAAAGGACCTTTGGCTTGAAAAAACACACCGAGGAGAGTGATTTCAGATCAATTATGATTGACTATAGGATAGTAAGTGTTACCAAATAGGTGGTATTTTTAAAAAGAGCTGTTACCTTATTTTTCTGTACGCTTTCTTGACTTTATCCTTATTTTAAATCATTTTGATTTCCAGTTTTATCATCTGAGTGGTTTGCAGGACACGTGGAAGAAGGCTGTTTCAAACAGTCACCCTCATATGACATTTGTGTGTGTGTGTGTGTGTGTGTGTGTGTGTTTAAAAGCCAGGATTCTTTTGAAGCTATTAAAATGTTGCAGAAACCAAATAACAGAGTGCAGAATTTCCCTCACACATTTTATTCTCTTAAAGAAAATTCATTGCTGACTAAAAAATTGTAAGCAGGATTATTTAGACTGGTTAAATTAACGGTCTGGTATTCGGGGAATGATTTTGAAATAGAAATAGAAATTTGTGTTCATTTTGTAATATATTAAGGTCTACTGTAAAATTACATTTTAAAATTACAGCAAAATAACATTTAAATCATTACAGAGAGGTTTTTATTGGTCTTCTTTTCTCCTGTAAAATACATTTATATATTATTAAAGTGTTTTTTATAAACCTGATCTGACACGATGTTCACATCACAGGTTCATAACTAACAACATCAAATTCTCACATTAGCAATATAACTTATTTATTTAATATTTATTCCTTTTTGTCTGTTTGTACAAAATTATTATATTATTTATATTACAAATAAAATGCATAGTAACAGCTAGAATGCTGATTATCAGTCTCAACTTTTTAATATATTTAAAAAATTGTATTTATACATATGTAAAGCAGACCCTTTCTCATCAGTTCTCATCAATGTGAAATCTTAGCTTATCTCAGCTGTCTATTTTACAACAAATAATGTGTTTGTTTTAAATATATTACATATATTATATTGTAATATTTTTACAAACAACTACAGATAATAAATGTATGTTCTTAGACTATTATGTAGGAAGAATATTCATATTTAAAATCATAATAGTTAAAGAAAAAAAGTGTCTGTCAGGCTGGTAAGTATTTAACCTCCTAGGACCTGGCGTCCACATATGTGGACATCACATTTTGGGTTATTTAGACCAAAATACTCAATTTTGTTCTACAAGGGCCTGATATCCACTTACGAGGACATTATACTGCTACTGTTCTATCAAAATTTTAAACGAATATCCTCATATGTGGCTGTGATTTTTCATAAAAACAAAAATAAGGTAAAAAAAAAAAAATCTGGTAATTCTTTGGGGCCTAATGAATGTAAAAGCAATCAGCCCAGATATCAAAGAGAAATTAAAAATGCATGCCGTGGAAGAGTTCGGGTCTTAGGAGGTTAAACAAATAATTTGAAAACTTTTTTTTTTTCCAGCGAATGACTCACAAATAGTTTTCTGGATGACTTTTTATTCTTGTTGTTTCTTGTCCGACCACTTTGCTTCTTCACTGAAGTTTTACATGCCATGGCTAATCTGCAGTTCTCATCCTTAAAATGGCAGCTTTGGGATTTCTGTCCAGTCGGCCTTCCAGATTTATCTTTCCGTGCCAATGGAGCTCAACAACAGTGTGCTGAAACTAGTGTGAAGGTATATATATTGAACACTTGGCTGTGCGTAGCTTTTTTCTCGATTTGTTTAATTTTTATTTACTTTTTGCAGAAGTATTTGTCACTGACCTCTATTATTTTCCTCCTTCCTTCTTAAATTTCTCCACTGTTATTCTCCATTTGAAAATTCAGCACACATTTGCCTTTCACGAAAGTAATTTGTAGATTATTTCTGTTTTGGCTGTCTTTGTCCTTCTTTATCTTTAAATCTGTTTTTCTTTATAGTTAATATTTCTTTCTTTATTTGTCACTCACCTCTGTGAGGAAGAGATCTCACACAACACATCCAAAGTCCCCCGACAGTTCCTGTCAGGAATATCAATGCGTTGTCACAAACATCCCTCCAGACCCCTGGAGGGCCTGATATTATTCAACTTTGTGAATAAGAAATTTGGACCAAAACCCCAAGACAGATGGTTAAACGTGACAATAATAACACATCAGATTTTCTTGGCAGTCCTTTATACTGCGTTAGATTAAACTGTTGGCGTTCATACATTCAGCCAAATACAATAGTTGCTCCAAAGCTAGCACTGTAGAGGGGTCCCCCAGGGTTTGTATGTTGGCCTTGTGCAGTTTCTTCTCTGGAACAGCATCTGCTTTGTTCACTTCTCTGAAGTAGCATCCCTCAGATCACATATCTCACCACTATACTGATCTTAATAGCTTGAGCCTACGGCCCTCTGATACACACAAACACCCGCAGAGACACTATCACGGAAGCTCAGTTGGTCACTCTCTCACGAAGGGCACACAGACACAGATAATCGAATAGGTTGTGCAACACCGGTGATAAATCTGTTGAAAGAAATGGCCTACTGTAAAGGAAAGAGCGAGATCTCCCAGCTAGGGTGCTGGATAAATGTGTGTACGTGACAAAGAGAATAAGTTGCTGAGTTAGGTGTTTACTTAGCACCCTATTTACTTTACGATTACACACAAGAGTACAGCATCCATACAGTAAGTCTGTATGTCTGTGAATATGTACTCCAGTACATGTGCGTGTTCTGCAGGAATTGATCCTTTACGATACACCAATTATACGCTGAATTGACTTGGTTTATTTGTTATTTGTATGCTTAGAACTGTTCTGTATGTGTGCCTATAAAGTTGCATGTGTGTGCAAGTATTAATGCATGTGTGTGCCTGCACAGGGAGAGAGGTTTTACATGGTCAGAGGTGTTGCTGCTAGAAGTCTATGGCTGTGCTGGAGAGCCAGATTGTGTGAGTGTAGTGTATGCGGGTGGTCACATGTGTGTTTGTGTGTGTATGCATTGCGTGGAGAGAAGCTGAGTGACAGGTTTTTGTTTTTTTGAAGCCTGCCACTGAGACTAGCATCAAACACCACCTCAACTCTTTGCCCTTCTCTAATCTCACACACATACACACAGTGTGCTCAAACTCACACATGTGTGTACACACACACACACACTCATGTTACAGCTCAGACTCCCTTATACGTCCCTGAGAGCTACACTGAGATCTTTTAAATACAAGAATAAAAATAACAACAAAAAAAAAGATCCGACACTCCTTCTGCAGGTATTTTACTCTCTCTTCACAGCAGTCAGTTCATCTGTCTGATGCATCTGTTCAACAAAGGAGACACACACACAGAGAGAGAGAGAGAGAGGGTGGTTTGTCAGTTATCTGATGTAATCTGTTGTACAATGTTGGGCAACAATTATTTGATCATTTGTAAGTTTGCTCAATTAGAAAGAATGAACAGTCTCTAATTTGTAAGGTATTTGCATTTTAATGGAGAGAGACAGAATATCAACAAAGAAGCACACAGTTACATAAAAGTTAGAAATTGATGTGCATTTTATTGTGTGAAAATATATTTGATCTCCTACAAACCAACAAAGACTCTGGATCAGATTCAGTTTCTTCCCTTCCACAATCATGGGCAAGGCCAAAGAGTGGTCAAAGGACATCAGGGACAAAACCGTAGACCTGCACAAGGTTTGAATGGGATACAAGATCATCAGAAAGCAGCTTGGCCAGATGGTGACAGCCATTGGTGTGATTATTTGGAAATGGAACAAATATAAAACAACCATCAATCACCCTCAATCTGGAGATTGTAAGATTGTACAGGACAACTTCACCACATTGAGCCAATGGACAATAAAATTTTGGAAAAGAACTTCCTTTCTGGGTGGTGGGTGGGTCTTTCAGCATCACAATGACCCAAAACATGTAATCAAGGCAACAAAGGAGTGGCTAGAAGCACATTAAGCTACAGACCTCAACCCTATAAAAAATCACCAAAATGGCGCCTGAGATGTGTGCAAACCTGGTATCCAACTACAAGAAACTTCTTACCGCTGTGCTTGCCAGCTAGAGTTTCTCCACCAAGTACTAAGTCGTGTTTTGCTTGCGGATCAAGTACTTCAATTTATAACTTTTAATGTAATGTGTTTAAAAAAAAAACTTAACTCGGCAGGGGATTAAATAACTATTTCCCTCACTGTAGATTAAAACATTTAGTATAATAAGACCAAAGAACTACCATTAAGTAGTTAGTCTAGACAAAGTAAAAATAAAATGCAATAATTGCCTGAGTAAACATCCTATAATTAAACAAACACAAGTAAAAACAGACTCGTGCATATTTAGACGATTGCTAATGTTTGAGGTGTGTCTGAACTGAAGGCCTTGGTGCATATGACCTAGTTTACTTGATGCCATAGATCTCAAACAGGATGTTGAAAGTAAGAAAGACTGTCTTTGGTTAAAATATGTGTCAGGGAAATTCCTTTGTGACTCACACTGAGTTGGTGTTGGTTTATTATAAATTGGTTTGGTAAAATACCACCCTCTGGTCTCCTTAGTTGGTAATAGATTTCTGGGCAAGGCGGGAGGGGTGGATGAGAGGGATGGAGAGTGGGCTTGGGTGTGGGGAAGACAGGTTGTCACCCCTGCCCTTTATATTGAGATACAGTCTGGCTGATGACACTGACTCATCCTTGCTTTCCAATCTCTCCTCTTTCCTCTTAGTAACCTCCGTCATGGCTTCTGTTCTCACCACACCCAGCAGTGCACATGCCACAAAGTGTGCTGCAGGTCTACACAATCCCCATTAGGCGTTTTTGTTGGAGTTTTTTTTCTTTCTTTTTTTTTAAATCTGGGTCAGGAGCCAAATGAGAGTTATGCGAATAGGAAAAAATGCCTCTCAACAATGTCTATTATTACTATTGCCTTTTCTTTTTTAACAGAGACTCAAAGTCTTCCTGTATTCATGCTATGTAAGGACAAAATACACCATTGCCTGTAGATATGTCCTTTTACATGCTAAGTGAGGGAATTGCATCAGTTCTCCACATGATGTAACCCATGCTGCAGATAGGCAAACATAATAGTCTGAAAAATCTGGGCTCACAAAGAAAAACATGTTAAAAATATGAACTATCAACCACGCAGCTGACAGTTCCTTTTTCTTTTTTTTAATTCAGTGCTGGTCTGCCTTAGTACAGTTTAGAGACATGGGATCCCGAGGTAATAGCGATACGCCGGCTTTACAACTTTTGGCTTTTTAGCAGTGTTAGCAGATTAATGAACAGCGGTGTTGGTGTGTTAGTCTTCCTATTGTCGGTGAAAAACTTTGGTCCAAATTAAAACATATCAAGACTGATTTCTGAGAAATTTTCTGGTTTGGTGACCACTTCAGGCACGAACATGAGGTTCATATTTGTGGTTCTAAAGAAGATGTCTCAGCAACTTTAACTTTAGCCTCTAAACCAGTCACCAGTTTAAAATTTTAATTTGTCTACTGGCTTGGCTATTGGATGACTAAATACTGGCAAAGCAAATACACCTTCCCATCAGCCACAGCTGTACTTTGTTCAGTTCTAATAAGTAAATGTTAGCATGTTGATACATTGGATTAAGATGGTAAACAAGGCTTGTTGGCACTATCATGTTTAACACACTTTTCCCACCAAAAGACAAAATTTGATCTTTTGTGTTTCATATCAGAATTTACTCTCCTGCTAAAAATATATTACTAAAAAAACACTAAAATGAGATTTTACTGACTGTGATTTCTTACAATTAAATGCAAGCCAAAAAGCAGAGGTTAGTCACCGCAGGCAGGAAACATCATGAAGTAAACTGTACTGACGTGCCACTCATATCCATAACTTTATAACCTTGATCATGATTGTGCCGCTTTGCATACGCTGGGAGTTAGCCAGAGTAAACATATATTTGGCTGTGCTGCCACAGCTCATTGAACTGAGTGAAATACCTGAAATAACTCTGAGTCACAACTAAATCACTAAAGCATGTCATGAGAACTTGATCAGAAGCATTTTTAAACTTTAAGGACACTTTTTGAGCATGTTTATGGGAAGCATTTGGCACATGTAAAAGTTTTCTTTAGGAGTATACATGTATTCTAAGCAGCATGTAGCTAGGGAACATGCAGAGACAGTTAAACTCCTGAACTGGATGTCAGTAATGGAGGGTCTGTGTGTGTTTGGATAATTGCCTCATATTTCACAGGTAGGCATTTCCCCCCAGGGATAACTCCGGCCTTCCACGCCCCACCACCATAAGCACAATATCAACGCAAATGCGCTGAGTACTCTATTTGCTTTTCAACTGGGAACTTGACTCCCATGCTCTGAGCGAACAGTCATGACAGAAAGACGTTTTTCCAGTCAAATTAACTCAACTGTTAGATAAAAGAAAACACATTTCCAACTTTGCTCATTTCGTGCTTACATTCATGGACTTTCTAGTGTAAAATACATAGTATGTAATAATCTCAAAAATCAAGTCTGCAAACATCTTTCACTTGTTCTTATTTGCCAGGTTACCTGGCAAATTTCTGAAGAAAGGCTTCAGGTTTCTGAAGCCTTTCTTCAGAAATCTTTGAACCACAGGTTACCAAAGGTCACACTACAAATGATCATGAGATCAAAAAACTGTGTGAAGCACCTCTCTATGAACTTATTCTAAACGAGGCACACACATACTAGCATATGACTTATACTTTGTTGCCTACACAGGGATTCCTCTTGTTAGTGTGAATACTGGCACAATGCCTGGAGAAAACATGTTTCATACATTTATGATAAACAAGTGTAAATACACTGGAGATCTTTAGAGAGTTCTTCAAACCAAAACCTCACCGAGTGAAGTTCAGAAAAGAAATTATTTATTTATGAGTTGATTCTATTGTTGGGTTGGATTTAGTTGTCAAACAGAAGTAATTTACTAAATCATTTGAATGCTATCATTACCTTCTTCTCACTAAACACTATCATTACTCTCATTACTTATTTTTGTGCTTATACTTTCATAAGATGATACAGTAGTAATCACAATTACTGACTTATTTATGTATTGTTTTCATGTAATTGTATTCATTGTGTTTTGCATTGTAGTGCTTTATACTATTTACTATTACGTGTCTACACTATAGTATTGACTGGTCTGTTCTTGCCCTTGGAAAACTGATCACATTATAACATGTCGTGAATAATTCAACATTTGTGAATTTAAATTTGATGGTATTGTTGTGAACGTGAAACCACAGGATGCCTTAATAAGAGCTTACAGAGTGATAAGATTATTTTAGCCATTTGCTAAAATGACTGAAACCTTGGGTGGCCTAAAGCTACGTACACACTGGAAGTGAGTCGCTCATTGCGCGTTGCTTTGATGCTCACAGCTGGTGGCTTTTATACATTCCAGGCTCTGGTTGTCCTGGTAACCTTCTAAAGTCCTTGCTACCAGGTCATAAGTCAGTCATTGGTTTTCTTCACTCTCATTGGTAGTTTCCTCAGTGGAAGTTGAGAAGTTTATCTTCCCAACTTCCCATCGCCAATGGATATTTATTTCTTCCGTTGTTACCATGTTACAGCAAATAACTTCCAGTGTGTACAAAGCTTAACACATACCCGTGTGCCACATTTGGTTGCTCCTGATAATCGAGGAGGGGTTTGCAGACAAAGACGTAAACAAACCAAGGCAGACAAACACAGATTATAGTAACACGGATATGGAAATGGATATCTCTAAGTGTATATGTTTTTAATGCAAAGTTCTATATTTTAGTTTCTGTCCACGGAATTTGTATTGAAAGATCTTCACTTGGTTTTTCAGACTGCTGGATCCTCACAGAGCTTCAGATAAAGGTTAAACTTTTTTAAGTAATTAAGTATGTTTACCATCTACCGTTGCTGCTTAATATAAAATCTTTTTCCAAGACTTTATATTAACTTATGTGCAAGACTTTGATTTTATAATGAGATTTATATTTTCATCTTAGAATAATGCACATATATTTTTTAAATGCTGTCTTGTCTAATTTCCTGAATTCTTCAAGTTGACCTTTGGCATCTATGCCTAATGCACCCCTTTTTAGGCATGAGTTATACAGATCTGTCACTCCTAATCAATCACATCAGCATGCTTCTGAAGAACCCCTTGGCATCAAATTTAAATGCACTTGGTAAGAAATTATTTCTTTTAAACATGCAGGGTTAATATTGTGATGGGGCATACATTAACTTAACCCTAACCAGCATGTAAATGCAACATTAGAAAGTGAGAAAAAGATCACTGAAGCAAAATTCAAAAACTCAAAGACAGTTGATCTCCTAGCTGACACACGTCCACCCTCCAACTGTTGGACTTCGTGGACATCAAATTGTTCAAAAATTGTTGTGGCTGGTATATCAAACCAGACATTTGAAGACACCAGCTGCAGTGGCCAGAAAGCAATTTTTGTTTCTCTGGGGTGAGAACACACTAGCATTTTGCAACTTCATCTTTGGATTATAAATATTGCCAGCAAGAGAAAAAAATGAGCGAACCAGATAGGACTGATGACTGAATATTTCTCAACATTGTGAAAATAAGCCAATAAAATAAAATGAATAAAGCACCCCTGTACAGAGTGTAGGCTTGTTTAAAGGCCAGTGAGTGATCATGATGGTGTGTCATGTGGGACGAATGAGGCAGCTGAGGACTTGTTTGAGGAAGGAAGTCATAGTACTTCAAAATAGATTTGGTTTGCTCGTATGGTTTCTATCTTTTAATCCTGCCTTTTCTGTGTCACACACACACACACACTCATGTGCCCAAGCAGCAGGCTTTGTGATGTGGTAGGAGGACCTCAGGAGGTTTGGCTCCTGATGATTTCTGGGAGCAGCACCAGCATGGTGACTTGATCCCTGCTCGGCAATTGGATTGGCCTGATCTGGCGGTGGCAAACCAGTTCTGCCTGGAGATTGAGGGGGGGTTACTCAATAATAGAAGGAGTTTTTATTAAAAGGCAGGCTGGCTAGAGTTGATCGGGAGTTTGTGAGTGTGTGGGTGTACGTGTGTGTGTGTGTGTGTGTGTGTGTGTGTGTGTGTGTGTGTGTGTGTGTGTGTGTGTGTGTGTGTGTGTGTATACATGTGTGTTTTGAATGGGGCTTTTTGTTCCAACGTGACTCACCATGTTCTAGCTACGGTTGGTGCCTAAAGGGAGAGAAGAAGGGGGGGTGAATGGCACACAAGAGAAATAGTTGATGTGGTTAAGTCATTAGGAAACTGCATGTTCAGTTGGCCTGTCAAGCTTCGGCCTTCTTATATGATGAATCAATACGCCAAATTCTTGCCTGTGAATGGGACGTACAGAGAGTTGAAGAGGGATCTATCCTCTGCTGTCGCTGGCTTGAGGTCATCTAAACTTTTAGCCAACTCTTTGGCAGACTGGGCGTGCTAGTATGGCTAAAAGTAACTTCGACGGGACTTGATCAAAGCAGATGGGGCATGTGATTGCTCGCTTACTGACTATAAATTTGTTAGCAAAATTTTATTAAGCTGATGTACACAAATAACTTTTGTCATGGTTCTGATTGTTGTGTGAAAACATAAAGGAAGTCAACAGGAAATGATTTCATAGATTCTTAGAAGCCACTGTTTGTTTATTTGTTTGTTTAACATATTTTGGAGCTTTACTTCACTACCCTGCTCTCGACATAGATATAGGGTTTTTGTTGAAAACTCTTATTGTCAGATGATTCCCATCTAGAGCTGTGTGAGTGGAAAATAATCCAACATCCTGCACAGGGTCATTTGCTTGTGCTATTTTCATAGAGCCGAAGTGAAACCCAAACTTCTGGATTCTGTTTCAGAAGTACGAAAGCCTTCTTCAACTGACATTTGTAACTACATGTACAACTTTAAAAGAAGAGTTTCACCACCGTATTGCAAATGAGCTGGCGTTTAAATACTGCTTTCATAGTTGTATACGCTTGTTAAATCTGATATAATTAGCCATTTCTAAGGTCCAAAGTCACCTTCCTAAAATTAAATTAAACAGTAAGAGTTAACAGTGGTGCATATTCTTTTGGCTCCAGTGTGGCTGATCTCCCAGTTGGTGCAATAAAGGTTAACACCCAGACATCAAAGAAAATAAGATTTGGCTAAGTTCAAAGTTGGCAGGAAGTTAGCTTGCTAGTTTCTGGCTGAAGATGATAACACCGTGTACTGACTTAAATATCTCTAAAAAACTAAAGCATAAATAGCTGTGATATCACTTTGGACATAAGCAATGACAGAAAACTAATTAACCATGACATTTGGAGGGTTACTGATGTTGGGCTAGTTGACATATAATGAGTGTTACCTGGTGGCTAACTATAAAGCCTCGGTTATGCTAATATAAACAAATTACCACAGGGAAGAAGTAGCAGTTTAACATGTCATCACTTAACCAGCAGATTGACCACTTGAAAGTCTTTGCGCACACATATTTACACACATATTGTGTCTCAGAGGATAAGACCATATAGTCTGCTAATCAGAAAGTTGTTGGTTTGATCCCTGGCGCCTGCAATATGTGCACTAAAGTGCCAGTCATCCATTTTGTGATGTACAGGTCGTGGGATAGGCAGTGTAAAGAGAGACCGGACCTCCCTTTCCCCAGCTACCCCTCCAGCTCATCCAGGGAAACACGGTGGCATTCCCAGGTCAGCTGAGAGACATAAATCTCTCCAGCGTGCCCAGTGTCTGCCCTTGGGCCTTCTCCCGTTGGGACAACCTGAAACACCTTGCCTAAGAGATGTCCAGGAGGCGTGCTAGCAATCCTTTGATGTGGAGAAGTAGCAGCTCTACTATAAGCCCTTCCCAAATGACAAATGACAGCCATCCTTCAGAGTAAGCTCATTTCCCCTGCTTGTATTTGTGATCTAATTGTTTCGGTCACTACCCAGAACCCGTGGCAAAAGGTGGAGGTACAGTACTGAAGTACACTCAACGCCATAATACCCATGTTGCATCCATCTGTGTGCCAGTGTGTCCTTGATAGTTAGAAAGTGCTTGGTGACGAGGTGAATATGGTTTGTAATATGTCTGTGAAGGTTCTCAGTCATCCAGGTCATCGTAGTCTAAGGACTACTTTCCAAGCTCCTTACACAATGGTTTGTAATAAAGAAAAAATGCTTTAAGTACCAGTCTATCCGCCATTTATATAGGCTGTCCAAAGATACTGTAATTTATCATTGTACCGCTCACTACATGCAGTCAGATTACATTTTAAAGAGCACCATTTCCTTTAATCTCCAGACCAGTAAAGGTAAAAACATGTCAGTGAATATAGAAAATGGCCAAGTTAAGCAGCACCGTGAAAAAGATCAAATGGTGTTGCTTTTTTAAGAAAAAAAAAACATGTTACAGTTATGACTCTGAATAATTGTGCTGATACACTTTTAAAATTTGATTGGAGCAGTAGTTTTATTTTCTGTAATCCTTTAGTCAGACTCACAGCACTTCTGTTTTTGCCAGTTAGTTTCTGTTTTGTTTTTTTGAAAAAGAAAAAAGTTGTGTTGCGTTATGAGCAAAAAGTTGTACACGCCAGGGAAGTGACATCAATACTCCATATAAATATGCTCAAATATTGGAAATTAACCATGCGCCACCTTTTGTTTACACATTCATACACACACACACACATTACCAGTTTTTCTTAGACACTCCTATTTGTTGTTAAGCACTCATTGTCACCAAAGTGTGAAAAAAGCCTCTATTTGACACCCACCCACAACCACCTCTGTGGAGCCCTCCAAGAGGCGGTCACACACTTGTTGCCCCCTCCGCCCTTCACTCCAGCGCCGTTTGCCATGGATGTTTCAAATCCATCTGACCTGCCTGTGCTAATGGACGGCTATTTTGGGAGAGGGATGGCAAAACCGTCTGCTACTCACAACGGCCGCTGTGAAAAAAATACGGTTTGCTAAGAGGGAGGTTCTCCTGTGTATGTGTGTGTGTTCACAGCCAGCCATACCAGTGACTAAGTTCCATGTTGGGGTCATGTGTCGCTGTAGGCCATTGGGATTGCTGTTGAAACATGAGATATCTTACTCTTGCAAAACTAAGACTGAAATTAATTCCCCAGCAAGTACGTCTTGTCAATTTAGCCTTTTGCCCACATCATTATCTTGGTTTTATGAGGGCGTTTTATTTCGGATGTTTTATTTCTTCACCCTCTGAGGTGCTGCCAGTGTGTACATGTTCGTTACCTCAAAAATGTCCATCCTACGCAAATTTTAAAATAAATTTCTTCCTTTAGACAGATAAACCACATGGCAATTGTGCCACTTTTAAAAGGAAACACCTCATAGTAATATAAGCATTCAGGCCCTTTTGGAAAGAGCCTGATCAACAGGTTGAGCAGTGGAACATGCCAGTAGGTGAACATGCCTCTCTATTGCTTCTGTAAAATCATCTTGCTCTGTGGGACTTGACAAGCACAACACTGTTTCCATGAAGTAGTTAGGCTGAGTAAAATATAAATAAAAATAGAAAGCATTGATTTGCTCCCTATATTTAAAGTTTATTTTTTTAAAAAGAGGGAAGTTGCTGTAACAGCAGCTAAAACATTAAACATAAACCTATAAAGAAAAAACTTAAATAAAGAAGAAAAGCTGAAGAAAATGATGGAAAGAGTACAACATATTAAATACTGATACTTTTTTCAGTTGATGGGAGCAACGGTGCAGTGAAAGACTGGAAAGTTGTGTAACTTCTCTAAAAACAGCATTACTGAGACGGTAGCCCAATAATAAAATACTTTTTATTTCTCAAGATAAACTTCCAGAGAAATACAGAATTTCATCATCTACAGTGCATGTATCATTAGGATTCAGAGACCTGGAAAATCTCTGTACCTAAGGGAACAGGCTGAATATCAGTACTGAACCCTGGCTGTGATCTCCACACTGAAAACAGACACAAGTCTGTAGTGAAAATCTCTGCAGGAGCAAAAGAAAACTTCTAAAAAACATTGCCAGTGTGCACATTTTTTCCCTGCATTCACAAGTCCAAGTCAAAACTTAACCATTCAATGAAGAAAAGTCATACATAAACAAGATGCAGAAATGCTGCTGCCGTCTCTGGGTGGAAGCTAATTAAAGATGCACTGAGACGAAGCGGAAAACTGTCCTGTGGTCTGACCGATCGTGGATGTCCTGTGGTGTGGGATAAAGAAAAGGGCTTGATAATACCAAATTATTCTTTTTGTAGTTTTTTAAGACATTTCACAACAAGAAATTGGATGATTCTCGCAGGAGAATATCTGATTTAAATTAATAAAAGTATCTCATTTAAATAAATAAAAAATAGGGAAAAAAGGATACCTCATAGACGCTTTAAATTAAAAAAAATTGATGCAGTTTTGACTTAAATTTCTAATTTTTCCCTTCTCTCTTCCACTTCTTACACCTTTCACAATCTCTGAAGTGAAGTTATCACACATGACCATTTTCTTCCCCAGCTGCAGCAGATGTGCAGTTAACTAAGAAGACAGATTGTGTGCCAAATTATAGAGAAACAGCTTGTGTTTGGTGATATTTGCTGAGTTATTTGAAGCGTTGCATTTGAAATTACCTGCCACTTCAAACAAAGAAAACCAAGTTCATTTTTGCTCTTCTCCTTCTGTAGCACCTACTAGTACTGCGACTGCAACTTTATGTCATCTACATGCATGACAGGGATAATGCAGGGGGAAAAAGGTGTGAGTAGCGTCTGCAGGCCGGCTGGTTGGCTGAAATTACTTCATGATATGTTGATTGAGTATCATCTGTCATCAGCTGGAAAGAACTCCAGGCTTTGGGACATGAGAAATGAACTTGGTTGATATTATGAATGAAACTTTCTTTTTGATTTCATTAATAATTGAAGGTGCTGGAATGCTGTTTGTAATCGCACAGGCCCAGTTTAACCCCTAAGATTGGTTTAAATCTTCTCATCTGTTTGGGAACAGTGAGCAGAAGCCACCATGCTTGGCACTGAAATTAACTTACACATTTAGCCAGGTACCGAAAACTTATAAAACTTTACAGATGTTGCAAAATGGCCTCATTCTAAAGGATATTTGAAACTTGACATGAACTTTAAGCAGAATTGAGCATATGTGAAGCAGAAATGAAAGCAGAATAGTGTGACATTTTCTGCTTTCCAATGATTGATTCATGTAGAAGAAAATTCCATAAAAGAAGCGTGTATTTAATTACATGGCTTTAAATAGATCCTGTTCCACTTCACACTAACATTTTGCAATCCATTCGCCTGCAATAAGATTTTCATCCTACTCTCATGGTGAGGACATTATACATTAAACACTCCCTCACACACACAAAGTATGGGCCAGTTCCTCCTACTATTTCTCTTAATGTGTCCCTTGTGCTGGAGGTGTGTAGCTGCCAGCATTGTTCACTGGCTACGCTGGACTCTAACAGCTGTGTGTATTTACCGATGATAAACACACAAGTTGCTGCAGACATTTTAGCCCTGTAACTGTGTTTAGTAACTGGTAACCTTTATTTTTTATTTATTTGTTTTTTTTTTAATATAGGAATTGAAGAGCAATATTAAAAGTCTGTAGGTGCGCTTTTGCTGTTTTTCTTTTTTTTTTTTCTGCAGCTGTCTTTGTATCTGTTCAGTATCTGTCAGAAAAGCTGCACAGATAAGGCGTTCCTGCATGTTTGCACATCCAAGACTGGTCCCACTGGGCTGTGTGAGCTGTTCCTCCAGTGCAGCTCTGGGGTGTGGATCACAGGCTGTGCGACGGGGCCTCCTGATGCAGCTTCTGGGTCAGGCCGTTAGGAATTATTGGTAAGTCTGGAGATGCAGCTTCAGGGCTGGGCTCATTGACTCTATGAAAGGGTAGTTACTTGGGTGGGGCACATCACTGGCCTCCCACACTTAAACTGTTTAAGTTTTTGTTTTGTTTTGCTTTGTTTTAAATATGATGTGCTGGATCACTGGCAGGTAAAAAGGGCTTTTTTCCCTCCTCACTTTTGCCTATGAACTCATTAGATAGGTGTTTTCCCAAAGCTCAGTTCGGGCATGAGAGCTCATGAGAAGATTAAACAAATGAGAGTGAATTATTGCTCAAAAATATTAGCTGTAATAAAAATATAGAGAGAATTTATTAAAATTCTGCAAAATCAGAATGATAATTCATCCTGCCAACGCTCTGCTTGTATTTCCAAGCTCATTCTTTTATTCAAGCTCGAATTTCAAAGCATTTTTAAATATGCTGTGTTTGGAGCTGTTAATAATTTGGTGGAGTTGGGGGAGATTTAAAGGAATTTTGTGGTTTGCCAAACTTTGCCTAGGGAAACAAAACTCTCACAAACACTCACAGATTCTTTACACATGACTAATAGTGATATCAACACATACCAGATAAGGTACTGTATAGTGCTGCAGTTAAAGAGGGTATATTTTAGAACATCTCCGGCTGCAGCATTTGTGTCATTCCTCTTTCTCAGAATAAAAAGGAGAACTTTTTTTTTGTAAAGTGAAAGTGCAGCAAAGAGCAGCATTTACCATAGCTTATCATAACATTTGTGAGAGGAGTGCATTTCATATGCAAGGAATGTCTGACTCATTTTTCCTGTTTGTGTGCGCTTGTCAGTTATATCTTCAGAAAAGCTGATCTAAACAAGATTACTTAGATCATTTACACGTCTCTTCTCCCCGCAGAGCTCAGGGGACTGTTTTTTTAGCTGTCACTTTGCATAGACAACGGAGGCCTAACTACCCAGTTTTACATAGCAGTTGAAGCCTGATAGCACGCTTTCTTGGATAAGCTTCCTGCTTTAAATAAGCTCATGTGTTTTATGCTGTAAACCATTCACGAGTTCTTCAGCACTTTCAATCGTAGCAGATTACTCATCGTAAACGGAAACGACAATATTTTGTAACCATTTTTTTTTAAAATGGAGAACTTGAAGCAGCCAAATGAATCATACTTGTACGCATCTGAACTTTATTGGAAGGATTCAGCACGTGAAAATGCACACGTGTTCCCTCAGATGCGCCTTTTGCATTTTTATACTTGTAAGGTTGACGATGTTCAGTGCAGTTCCCTGTAGTTTATCTTTAATTGGTCCCACATGTACAGTGTCAGAGCACCAAATTCGTATTATTCCACAGGTTTAAGTAGTCCGTAAGCAACACACTGTTCACTCCTGTTTGGGCATCGTTTGCCAAAAGCAACTGTGCCCAGCTGTGTCGGGACATTTGATACATTTGTGGGCTCGTTTTAAAGATTGGAGGACAAAAAAGTTCAAACACTGTTGATCATTTAAATTAAACGTTATACAGTAAATGTTCTGTGCACAAGGACAAGAAGACAGTTTTAGTTTTAAACAAACTTTATTCAGCATTTTACTCGACCAGGAACAAATCATTTGACAAACTTTATTTTATTTCACTTTTTTTTTATATTACATTGTCTTACATTTGTCAAGGCCATTATCGATTATCAAAGGACTCAGTCTCTCCAACCCTGTCTGCATCTGCCTCAGTTCAATCTACAAATAGCCATGTCCACGTATAGGCCTGGGATTCAAAACTTCTTCACTCTATTTTCTCTGGGCCATCAGCACAGCACCAGACAATCCCCCCGTTTCATATCTCTCCAGCAGATGAACTGTCTAACCTTATGTTAGTGAGCATTACTCTAATTTAAAGTTCCCTTGATGGACTATGGCCAGCTGCCTCGGGGCAATGGCTCTCGACGACACTATCTTGTGATGGGATTATACAGACACATGCACACAAATGTCCTGTTTACCCCTTCCTGCTCAGCTTGATTTCACCAGTTTGCTCACACTTTTCAAGCTTTTTCCAGCTAGGTAGAAAGAGAAGGGGAATGTTCAGGAGTAAGCTTGAGAATCCTCTTTTCACTTCTCTTGTCATTGTGGAGTTCTGATTTATTTATTTTTTTAGCCATTTTAACTCTCACAGAAGCACTTGAGCAATTGCAACTCGCATTATTTCTCCTGTATTAACAGGACTTACAGGACTCCAAAACAGTTGCAACAGTTGCAAAGATTTGTTCTGATAAACAATCTTATCACTGAAGCTGGTGACTCAATGGTGACGTGCAACTTTGGTGGATGAGACTATAGCAAGTTTTACACATAAATTCCAGGTAATGTTGAGAGAATCAGGTCTGCACATTGTCCAGAGTTGGCTTTTCTCACATGTGATAGATGCATAGTGACACTTGAAATGCATTGTGCAGTTTAGGTTTGGGCAAAGAGCGGCGACTGGATAGTCTGCGCAGGAGGCGGGACGTGATGCAAACTCACTCTGTGAATTACCTGAACCTTTCACACATGTGCTCATTTGGACTTTACTTTCTACAAGGAGGCTGCCTGGGTAATGTCTGGTCCAACTGATATAGATATTTACATTCTAATATTCAGCTCCGCTGGTTAATGTTAGAAAAGTTCAGAGCTACAATGCATTTGAGAAAATGAAGAAATATTCCCTGTAAGATCTGACATGGAGGTAGCAGTCATGATTTTGACAGTTAAATGACAAGTTTATCAGCAAGACACTTAAATGAGAGAAAACACAATAAAGCTTCTGCGATAAACATACTTGAGTTTATTTCTGCATGACTGCAGAAGCATGTAGAAGCGACGGGTTGAATGTGTAGAATACAAGCCCTCCATTCTCACTGCGAGACATCAGACCCTCAAGGTGAGACATTTGTAGGACACAACAAGAAATTCAAAGGCTTCATTCTTGAAAAACGTGCAGTGTTTTGCACTTCCTCTCCCTCCCGGAGATAACGTTGCTATCCTCAGGGAAAGCAGCTGATTTATTGACAACACAGCACCGCAGCTGAAAGTTTTAAAAGCAGGGGATTTTTTTTTTTTTTTAACTTGAACATTTTATGGACTTTGAACCACGAGACACAGCGTGGCAAACGAGATGGAGACCTCATGACTCCCAACAGACAGGACAAGCGGGGAGGGATTGTCTCCCCCATCAGCTCTCTCTGTGGGACGCTTTTGTTCGATAAGATGTCATGCACCACACCCGATTTAAGTCATGTGCTCCTCATTGAATGACGACCAACACAAGTCAACAAGGATGTGTTTGTGTGTGTGTGTGTGTGTTTGAGCCACTCGGTACATTTTGCGCATGTTTGTTGTTTAAGGTCATATCGTCCATGTTGTGCTTGCATATCTCCGTGTATGTCTAAGTGCATATTTCTTTGCTGTGTAGCCAAAGTATGAAAGAATGTGCTGGACTGGAGAGAAGGTGCTGTGTCCCTGTGAGTGGGTGTATATGGTCTGGGTCAAGGCTTTTTAGTACATTAAGACCTTAACTCTGCTCCAGGGGACTCTTACTCCACACCCACGCCTCCATTTATTAAACTCTGGACTACATCAACATTCCTGGGATTAGACACAAACCATATAGCTACACATGCACTCGCGATATATTATTGCTGTGAGATACATTCATATATAGCCAGCATGAAACTGTTGGTCAGCCCTCATGTGAGAGCTTAATAGGGTCTTTTCAGATACGGCTTGGCTGTAATGAACAGAGGGACTGACACATTTATTCTGTATCTAAAGGCACTTTGCAAGATAATTAAGGTGGCTACAACCACATTTAAGTAAATTCTCCTTCATTTGCTCAGTATCTAAAAAATGGCCTTGAGTATTCCACCCGGGGGGGGCGTTGATGTCTCCAGTAATTCGCAGTATAATTTTGGATATCTGGTGACAACTCAGAAAAGGTTGAGTCACAACTTTAAGTTCTTTTTTAATTTCACTTTTGCAGTTTTGTTATGTTTAGGCACCAAAACTGCGTGATTATGGTTAGGAAAATATTTTTGGTAACCATTTCCTGGAAGACTGTCTCTTTTTAGGTGAGTCACGATGAAAAACATTAACCAGCCCCAATATGATTTTCCTGATTTTCTGTCAAAAATGTGTTACAGTGGCTTGAGAGGTTTTCTTAATTCACTTCAGTTGTGTGAATTAACTTGCCAAATTACATTCGTCGCCTCGAAGCACGATGTATTGTAAAGTAAAGGCCAGAAAACAGAGAAAATCCCAATATTCAAACATTAAACTGAACAAGCACTTGGCAACAGTGGGAAGGAAAAACTCCCATTTAACAGGAACAAACCTCTGTCAGAACCAGGCTCAGTCAGGGGCAGCAATCCAGTTAATGGTACATAGTTCTGGCTTGTGAGCACAGAACGCCCGCCCACTGACTTCTATTAACGAGGGGCAGCCAATCAGAAGAAAGGAGGATGAACTAAGGGGCTGCACCAGTAATGTCCAGTATAATATAAGGATGATGTTGCTATAAATTGACTCCAGCAGTATCCAAACATTTTTTAAAAATGGAGCTGGATATAAGCACAATATAACACACACACACACACATATATATGGAGGTAATACACAGTGCTCTCTTTTGTACAGGGTATAAACAGCATACTGAAGCTCCCTCTCTCTCACTGTCACACGCACTTCCTGTTAAGCCTTTAATCACAAACATGCTCATTTTC
This sequence comes from Simochromis diagramma, assembly GCF_900408965.1. Classification (NCBI taxonomy): domain Eukaryota; kingdom Metazoa; phylum Chordata; class Actinopteri; order Cichliformes; family Cichlidae; genus Simochromis; species Simochromis diagramma. The sequence goes on from NW_024386792.1 coordinate 12,912,416, forward strand.
AGTCCTCATGTTTACCCAGACAGATCAATCCAGCTGATCCAGCAGCTGCTGGACCTTGATCTCAAACTACCCCTGACAGATAGAGCCCCTGTTGGACGACATGCTCACTTTACTGCATGGGTAGAAGAAGGGATATCATTTATTTAGGCTGCAAATACCAAATTTATGATTGTGTGTGATTGTATGTAAATGTAGTCTATCTAGTGGTCCAGTGGAGCTCTCTTAGAGGGGTATCATTATGTATGAGTGTGCATATATTTGCACGTACAGTGTTATTTCTTTGCCTCTGTACTGGTTTATGGTTGCACACATATATTCCTCTATGTATTTCACCTGTGCGTGCGCCTGCATGCCTACATAGTGGGTGCTTGCTTCTGCATTAGCATGTGTGTGTCAAGAGCATGGGTTGTAACTCACTTTGACTTCGAGCGAGGCCCCTGGCAGGGAAAGCTGTGGGCCTGGCAGGTCTCAGCAGGGCTCTAAAGCGGCTCAGCTCAGCTCCGCTGGTGGCTGCAGGCCCGTCTCCATGTCACTCGGAAGATGTGTTCACAAGAACTCCTTACTGGGAGGCCTCCAGCAAGAAAGCAGGATAATGTCATCATGTCTTATTGCTGGCAGCCATGTTAGCTCCACAATAGGTTCAGAGAGACTGTGCTGTAGAGAAGCACAGAGATTCATGCCAGTTGATTTGTACAGTGTTTGCCATTTTCCCATTATTAATGGCAGCAAGGCCACTGTTAGAGCTGCTGCAGGCCTGTCAGGTCTGCCTTAGAGAATAGGCAACTATGTGGCACCTCTTAAATTTTATCTCTGGCTCTTTCTATTCAACTTTCTAAAAGTACACAAAACAAATTAAAAGATTAATAATAATATCTGACAAGGAATTGACTTAAAAGTTGCTATACTTAATTCTGAAATTGATATATTTAGTTTAAGTAGCAGTATTATAAAACAAGGGTTAGCAGCCAGCTTAGCTCTGTAAAATATGTATTAGACAAAGTCAAAAATGTATATTTTTAAAATTTATATCCCATATGTTTAATGCACATACAGTCAAAATAGAAGAAAAAGTATGTTTTTTGGGATTTATTTTTAAAGAGCGGGTGATTTATGTGAGGAAATGTTCCCCGATAAACAGAAACTGGACCCAGTAGCAATATGAAGTAAGAGGAACTCACGTAGCTCTTAGATGAAAATGCCTGCTAGGCAGCAAAGTATAATTTCTGTGTGCTACAGTAAACAAAACAAGTCCAAACACATCAATCACATATCAAAGGTCACGAGGCTTATCTCAGAATACAGAGTATGTCTTTAAAATATGGGTGCTGTTCTCAAGTATCTTTTTCAAAGTACTAAAAGTGGTTTCAGAACATAACTGGTGTGTGGGTAAAACAGCAAATAACAAGTAAAAAAATTTTATTTCATTCTTTTATTTATTTATTGTAAAGTAGAACAAGTTTGATGTAATTATCCGTTTTCTGGTTCAAATGCTTCTTCACTTCCTAAAAGCAAACAACACAGAGAAATCATTAAGAGTTAAAAACACTGGAAACACTTTCATCTCCAACAAAGGGATCATTGTGGTTTTTCTTTCAGATGTTATAATCAAAAATGTCCCAAAAAAAGGAAAGAAAGAGGAGAGGTACTAAGCCAGTTCCCTAGTTGACATCTAAAAATGACATGCTGTCTTCTGGCCCTGGTATTTCTAGAAAAAAAATGCAGCATTATATATATATAATATAATATAATATAGTTTCACTATTATCTCAACAATTCACAAATTTAGATTTTTGCCATTATTGTATTTAAATGCATCGTTCATTGCCATGAATTCACAATAAATTTAATATAATCTAAAGATGTCATGTAGCTCAGCACAAGCAGCCTGCCTGCCTGGATTGCTCGGGCCGAGTAGGTTGAGACAGGGAATGAAATGCATAAAGACGTGGATGTGGAAAGTGGGTGAAGCAACTAAAAGAGGGAGAAAACACAAAGATAGAGTCGTGGGACGAAGGTGGAATCGGGTACAGAGAAGCGAGAGCGGAGCCATAGTGAGAGCGAGGTTACGGCCTGGACCCTGACCCAGATTTTAAATATGGTCTCTGACAACCTGATCTGACCATGCTGCTGTGTGGTCTTCCTGTCTTTCCATTCGTTATGGGTGCATGACGACCACAGAAATCTCCTCCTAGCTCTCCATGCAGTCGTTTGACGAGATGGAGCACGTTCGTTTAATGCCGCATTAAAGTGACGCCAAGCTCGAGGTCAGACGTCGCAAGGTCCTCTTTTGTGATTTTCAAAAATGTACATGCTCATCCAGCAACGATGGAGAGAGAGCTAGAAAATGGAGATCCATATAATTACTTTATGCAGCTGCTTAAAAACAGAGGTTTGTCAGTATTATGAATAAGAACATTTTCCATGCAGACTGGAAAAAGTCTTAAACTCAAAGGGTAGAAAATTTATTTATGTACCAGCAAAGAGAAGAACACTCTGTGCAAAACAAAGTCACTGGCAGTTTGTAGGAGCTCGGCTTTTAGTTTTGCTGGTTTGCTGACAATGCGTACGCCTGCTTGGTTACTTAATGGCCAAGAAGGAGCAAATGCACATACTCATATCAGCAAACGTACATGCTCAAAAAAACAAGAATCTACATAATTTCTCTTAAATCTTTCTGCTTGCAACAAAAGGTTTTCATTCTTAAAATATTTTTTAATTTTTAAAAAAATCCATACAGGGATAGAAAAATGTACAATTTGAAGAAGTAGGCAGATCATTTCTCTGTGTACCAGTAAGAGAAGAACACTGGGTGCAAGCTGAAGTCTTTGGCAGAGGTTGCTGGCACTCGCTTTTTGCTTTTGCTGGTTTGCTGGCAATGCCTACGCCTGTTTGGTTACTTAATGGCCAAGCAGGAGCTATAACCAAGCCAGCTCCTTTAGAAGAAGAAATCAAGATTTTGGGGCATTTGGCAGAGTTAATGGGATTATTTTTTAATAGCCAGTATTAATAATTCATAATAAAATCCTATCAGAGAGACACTATCATAGTAGTGTCTGTTGTAAAGCTGCGGTTTTTATTTGCTCCATTATTACTAGCAAAATAAAACGGGGAATGGGTATGACGTTGTCTTTATATTTGGGAGGTATTACAGTTTATAGGGGGGCCGAATGTCGGTGTACATTTCTTGAATTTATAGCCTGCCTCTGTGGATAAACATAAACCGACACACACACACATGCGCACAACTACACTGTGTGTTGAGATCACTGGGAGTTAGGTGACAGATACTGAGAATGCCTGGGCCTAAATTAAGCCCACTGCTTCATCAAAAACATCCTGCCTTTCTGCTCAGGCTGAGATTGTGTTCGCTTTTCACGGGGAGCTCAGGTAAGCTAGTGGGGGCAAACGCACTTTTATTCACACGCACGCTCAAGCATTACATTTTGTTACAGAGGCTGTGAGAAGCGATGGAAAACTGTCCTGTTTAATCTTTTTAAAAAAATAAGCGCTATTGCTCATATTATTCTTATCACATATTTGCGATGATAAAATTGACTCGCTGCAGCGTTGCTTTTTGTTGTGCCAAGAACAAAGACATGGAAAAAATGTAATATTGCTTTATAACCGTCGCTCCTTCTCTGCAAATAAAAGACATGCACCGCTTGGGATAATTCCTTAAATGTACTGTATAAATTCTTTAAATGATGACAACATAGCTGAGCTTAGCCGAGTTGACACTCGCATGCATACATGCACACAGATGTCGTTAGAATTCTAGAAATGTTCCTAGTGCTGTAGGTGTGTGGCGAGAAGTTAAAATAAAGAGTTTTACATAAAAAAAAAAACATAAAAGTAGCTCATAAAACACGTTTTACTTTAACGTAAACACTCAAATAAAAATCTATACATGACACAATGAATGCATTATTTTGATTTTTTACAGTGAGGATCTGTTCAGAATGAGTTCTCCTCTAAAACACACGAAGGCATGACCTTTGCTTCAAATGCAGCATTGTTCTTCTGTTCAGTTACTTCTAGGAAATGTTTTGAGTACCTCTTTCCATATGCTTGCTGGGAAGGAGAATAAATTCACCTGTATATACACACGATCACAGTGTGACCTATATACAGTAACAAAGAGCCAAAAAATTGGGTGTGAGCATAGGAGGCTAAGGAGGCCAGGAGGGAGGGAGGCAGGGGAAGGAGGAGGAGGCGAGTATCTGCACCACTCTGCTCCAGCTCCGACTCTACTGGTGACCCCGCGGCTGTAAATCTGAAAGCAGAAGACCATTCCTCACTTCTTGTTTTTTCCTTTCTCCTTTTCACTCTCTGGCCCTTTCACATATCAGCGTCTGTGAATGACTTTCAGTATTTGATCTCGGCTCATTACATCTGCTCGGCAAGTCACAGTAGGATATTTAGTTTTACAAGTGAGATCGGGAGGTGAAAATAAGCGTTTAGTTGCAGATGTTTGGGACTTTTTCAAACAACAACTTGAAGTTAATCAGATTTGATGTGACCGTCACCACAGCAAATGTCACTGTTGGCCTCTTTGTGTTAACAGGCAGCTTAATTAAGCAGTCACGCTGCCTCGACGTTCAGTTCGGTAAGCAGAGCTACATCGCGAAAACAAGTATTAAGCCATTTTTACTCGTGCTCATTAAGCATGCATGTCTTCTTATTTACACCCACTTCAAAGCTTTCTGTGTGACAGTTGCCAAGCGGGGGAAAAAAATGAAAGGGAAAAGGCGAGAATAAGAGAAGAGACTCACTAATACAGTCAATTTCCAGGAAAACCTGACTGTGACCAGTTAATTATCTTGATGCCTAACACACAACATGTCTGTCTTAGCCCGAATTCAATGCCGTGGGAGCTGTTAGAAAAGAACAAAATTTGGTGACGGCCAGGTAGAGGTTTTTAATGCAGGTCCCACCGCTTTTCACCAAACTACGACTGAAATGTTTGTCAAAATGACACTAAAGGTATAATATCTGCAGGGGAGTTGCGTTTCCCTAGCAAAGTCTTCCCAAATGAGTCCTCCTAATGTAACAGAGTAAACAATTCTTGGCTTCTAGTTTTAGAGCCAACTTCCAAATTTTAATGTTTACCTACCTAATTCCCTCCAGCATGAGACTGGGTGGAAAAACTGCCATACGACCGAATCACAATTCCAAAACCTTAATGAATGACTGTTTTAGTTAGGATTTTTCAGGGATCATTGTGCATTACCTGTCAAAATTAACTATATCGGCATTTCTGAAGACACTACCGGAGTCTGTGTGTGGCTTAGTATGAAAATGTCCATGAGCAAAAGACTAATATACATTCTCATGTGTGTGATCTGAGATCATAACTCTGTGAAACAGTATCAACACTGGAAATGTGGCCTGCTCTTTAAGAGCTGCTATTTTGCCAACAAAGAATGCCCAAAGCTTCATTACTAATCGAACTATATGACAAGACTGACGAGAGAACCTCAGAAGGAAACTGAAAACACAATGAAGATTTAAGCTTTACCAGATTTTAAGAAAATGATCAAGACTGTGATTTTCCCACATGCCGTATTTAGTCCCACAAGGATCCTGTCAAGATCACGTCTGACCTTTTATTTCTTGTTATTTTACAGTGATTTAACAAAAACTACAGCAGGGAGAAGAGTATAAATACTATTAAAATATTACAGCTGGTGTTTCTGACACAATCAGACAACATTATGTCAGCTGAATAATAGAAACCCAGGCAGACGTCACAATATTTTGGACGTCAGACAGCATCCTGTCAAAAAGACTGCAGTATGCCCAGTTTTTGTTTGGGTTTTTTTGCATTCTCTCTCGTAGTTTTATGAATGTAACACACAACATTTTGGAGCGCGCGCACACACACACAAGTGAGCCAACAGAAAGATGATATTGGTTCTGTCAGTTGTGGCGATGGAAAGCAACACAGTCATTGTCCCTGATCACTGAATCTCGGTCAGTGTGCTAGCAAAATACGGTGTAATCTGTTTCATTATACCACCTTAGAAAAATACAAGCCAATAATATTATGCTTGGTCAAGTAGGAGTCATGATACCTTTTCCACTGCTTAGCTGTCAGCTTAGAACAGGAAACTTGGGTTACAGTTTGCATAGGCTCACCACAATTGGACAACGGAAAATTGGAAAAATGTTGCCTGGTCTGATGAGTCTTTATTTGGAAGGTGCGGTCAGTATTTGGTGCAAACAACATGAAAGCATGGATTCATCCTGCCTCGTATCAACAGTTCAGCCTCGTGGTGGTGGTGTATCAGTGTGGCAGACATTTTCATATTTTGGGCTCCTCAAGTACCAGCTGAGCATTTTTTAAACACCACAGTCTACCTGAGTACTGTTGCTGACCATAGTGTACCCGTCTTCTTCTGGCTGCTTCCAGGAGGATAACACACCATATCACAAAGCTCAAATCATCTCAGGCTATTTCTTTAAATGAGTTCCCTATCCTCAAATTGCCTCCACAATCACCAGATCTCTATCCAACAGTGCACCTCTCGGATGTACAGTCAACAAATCTACAGCAAGTGTGTGATTCTATCAAGTCAATATGAACTAAAATCTCTAAGGAATGTTTCCAGCAGCTTTTTGAATCTGTAGCGTGAAGAATGAAAGCAGTTCTGAAGGCAAAAGGGGCTCCAACCAACTACTAGCAAAGAATAACTAATGAAGTGTCTCGTGAGTGCATATATCTGATAGAAAGCGAGGAAGTCTCCTAAATAGGTCCCCGTTTAATTTAAAAGTTACATATAATCTAAACATTTAAATGGTAGTGTTTGCTGGAGTTGACGCATGACTTAGATTTCCAAAATCCAACAGACAGCAAGACCCTTAGGCATGAACTTACCTTCCGTTTTAGTTTGAGCTCAGCTTATAGCGGTGATTCTGAATTGGATTATTTGTATTTGAGATGCAGTAGCTGATAAAATCTACAAGCACCCTGCAGGTAAAACTGCAAACTCGCACAAATGATGTGAAGAGTGGCTGAAATTCTGAGAATTATTCCTGGAGGGATTGCTCATTGTATAAACGGGATGCTTATTCAAGCTTTTGACATTTTAAATGATGAAAGAAGTTGTGTAGTTCTTTAATAGCTTTTTAAATACTGGCTTTGTTAGCTTTGCACACTGTTGGATACGGATGGGTAGAGAGGGGAGGATGGCAGGCTGGGGTCTGATGAGGGGAATTTCGCACACTGACAAAGTTTAGCCAAGTTTATCTTACAAACTCCATCACCTCCTGACCCACCCCCTTCCACCACCATCCTCCCGTACAGCTTTTAGGAAAATGGGAGTGCTTATTCTCTTATGTGCATGTGCTTCTTAACAAGTTGATTTATGAAACAAGTGTAACTGTTTCTAAGGCTTTGTTGGCAGGATAAGCAGCGTTGCATTTATTCCGGCCTCTACATCTCCTCAGCTGATGTTGCTTAAAGGCATTTGTATCCTCCCCTGGCTTAATACAGCCCGAGACAATTTGGCAATTATTCGCACAGTTTGAAATGTCAGCAGACGTGAGAAAACTGAGAGGACATGAGTCTGTGATTCATTGTTGTGTCAATATTTCCAAATAAGAACAGGCTCACTGTGCTGTAGCTCCACGTAATCACTTTTAAGTATGATTAAAACCGATACCTTTTAATGGAGCCATACAGGCGTACACACCTTTCCAAATGTAGGTGGTGGGAAAAGGAAACTGAGAATTGTTGGCGATGAGCATATACTGTATCTCTCAAGTCCTCCATTTATATTCATTATATGCGTTGGCGCACGCGTGTTTGAATGAACTGGTTTGTTTTGAGCACCCTGAGCTTTCAAAGAAATAGCTCGGCATTTTTGAGAAGCACGCGCACTTTCTTTCTGGCCAAGAGTTAGATGAGAAGATTGATACCATTCCTGTGTCTGTAGGGTGAACGCGCAGCTGGAGCCAGGAGCTGTGACGCAACTTGTTTTAATTCAGTTTAGGGATGAAATGATTAGGTGATTGATCGGTTAGTAGATTGACGGAAAATTAATCAGACTTGTCTGTGTTAATGCAATTATCTCTGCAGTCATTTCGACAGCAAAAATGTGAAAATACTGCCAGTGCACACTTCTAAAATGCCAGAATGTGATGATTTTCCTTGCAGTTTTCTTACATGTTATAGATATAATTATTAACTGAGGAGGAAAACTGCTAATTAAGCACTTATGCACATAAGTTACAAGCAAAGTTTAAAAGCTGGAAAACACCAGTGCAGTCATCTCTACACCACGGTGCTGGACGGCAACAACATCATCACATTAATCAATACCAGCTGATGTATAACTCTGAGGAGATAGTTACTATCAGGGTTATGTGAAAGCTGATTACTTTCCTCACTGTTTGCTCAGGTTGAGCCTGTTGTCAAGGGCTGATTGGCTGAAAGCAGGTCAAGAAGGTTCTGTCTCTCTATTTATTTATTTTTTTTTCTTTTAAAGAGGGGCACACAAGAAATGCCTGCTCCGCTTTTGATCGCCTCGACACTTTTGTTTGCAGTGTTTGCTCTAGATTTGAGTGGCTTTCAGATCCTGCCGGCACACACCCTAATGGTTAAAGTCTCTTTGCATAAAGATTGGAAACGCGAACGTGGCTAATATGACTCGGCCTGTCAGCTCAGTAATTAGCTCGTTTTATCTCCATCAATTACAGCTGTACAGAAAGGATTAGGTAAACAAAGGTATTTTGTGTCAGACTCATACCTTGTTAGAAACTGGACGATAACAAGAAGACTTGAGGTTGCCAAGAAATCACACATTAGCCCTTTGAAACTAACAAACTAGTCTTTTATCACTTAATGAGGTGCTTGTAGGTGGAATTTTTATTAACTTATAACAGAGACAGCATGGCTTCTTTCACATTTTTGTATTAGGCATTATCCCACAAAGAGGATGCCCACAGATTTTTGGTCCCTCACAAGGAGATGCGATTCAGAGTAAAAGGAAACTTGTGGTTTAACTGTTTAAGATTTATTTTACTCAAACATATTAGACTTTTCTGTCAAAGACGTTTGCAGACAACATTAAATTTAAAAGAGAGCAATTAAAGAGGTGTGTGACACTCTTTTTTTCTTTAATATTATAATATGTTAGAGTGATGAGCCAATGAGCCACAAGCTCGGGCTTCAGACTGCTCCAAACACTCAGTTTCAGGCAGGTTATTTTCTAGTCATGGCTCTTTATAATGTGAATAAATGTGGATGTCCTGGTCATATGAATAACGCCGAAGCCCCACCCATCCACCGTCCAAATCCTTTGCTTGTGAGGGGCTACCAATCAGCAGAAAGTTAACGTAAAGGGAGTTAAAATAGCTTATTCCACTAGTTGAACTGAGAGCCTGAACAGTATTAAAACAAGGGATTATTTTGAACTCTGAATCATGCAGGGCTACTCTAGTAGAGTCCAAGAATAAAAATAAGTGTTGGAAATGAGCATAATAGGTTCTCTTTAAGTGTTTTTTCCACATAGCGATGAAAGAAGAAGAAGAAGGTGTATTGGAGAAAAAAGTCAACATTAAAAGTGGCGACATGACCACAGGAATTTGCCTCAATCGGAAACCATGTTTACGCCGTTCCTGCGCGGACTCTAAGTTGTACATGTTGTTTGCAGTCAGACATCTACGCTGCCCAAAATTACCCATCCTGTGTGTCAACGAGATAAGTCAACACAAAAACAGCCAAGTACGACAAGAAAACACAAGAGGCACGAAGAATGAAAAATGAAACCCTGTCAACCCAAATAAGAACATCATGCAAGCTCTTCTGAATATTTGGGATGCAAATGTAACAGATATTTCCAAAACTGTTGGTTTTGGAGTCTAGCCTGCACTGCACCGCTGTTCTTATGCCCAAGGAATGAGGAGGAAGTTCCAAGAAGGCACATTTCTGGGTCGCCTCAGGCCTGGCTGTCACGCCGCGGCTCCTATTACTCCTGCGCCAACATGAAACAGCTCGTCGTTTAAAACTAAAAAGATGTGCTCCACACACAGGCGGCATATTCATGTCCACATCAGTTGCAAAGATTACTGTGAGAAAAAACAATGCAGGTGCTGATATTTCACAGACCTGTCAGCTGTGCAGCTCAACAATACATGCACACAACAAAAGAGAGCATAAAGGACATAAAAACACATGCACAACCTGCCTTTTCTTCTGAAAAACTACTATGAAAGGATCATGCTGCTCCTGTGACTGATGATTTTGCCAACATAAAGACTGAAAAAGCAGCAATTGATGTTTTCCAAGTGGCTTGAAAAACTTCCACTGACAGTTTCGATTGAAGCGGAAAACCTCTTTTCTGTAATGGAAGAAGGTTTTGGGGGAAGATGGGTTTTCCCTTTTTGTAATATCCTCAGAGCCATGCTTGGCACCGACGCCCTCTGGACTGGAGGATCTTGGCTCGGAGCAGACAATGGGGCTTCAAGTGAGTCACAGCAAGTAGAAGAAAAGATCAGAGAAACCATAAAGCTTTGTCATGCTGCTGATTAGCTGGAACTGTTAATTTCATTCTCTTGTTAACAACAAATGTTACAGGGAAGTTTTAGGGATCGCAAGCTTTTGAATTTAATGGAACACCGCGCTAAAAGTGGCCCGAGCGGCAGCTCACCATTAACCCTCTTAGCTGTGAAGAGCAGCAAAGAGTGCGAGGAGTAAAATGGCCACCTTCTCATTTCACCCGCTGAAGTGCTTGGACTGATAAAACACTCACTGCTGCGGGTTTGTTTGGTGAGAATTGGCTGCGGAGCCACTTCTTTGGCAAATGATCTTCCTGCCAAAACAAACAGCCGCTTTTCTTCACCCCTTATCCACATACGCACACAAACACACACATTTTACTTGCTGACTCCACACAATGGCATGACTGTATCTGCAGCACCAAACAGACATCTGCCAATCGCCCTGTGGAGCTCATTGTTACTCAACACCGGGGCACACAAACGCTGAGCCGAGTTCAGTCTCCAACAGATTTTTGCACTGCAACGAGAAAGTTGCCAATGAGGTCTGCCAACGTGCATCGCTGACCCCGAATAGCCAGAAAACAACTGGAACCTGATGTGCCCCCGGACTGTGGTGGGTAAGACAGAGAGAAGACAAGAGAAAAGGAAAGGAGGCTGAACTTGAACTCAGCTCAGGCAGCAAAGCACCTCTCAGCTACGAGGACTGCATTCCTCTGCATACTACACAAACATCGGCACTGTATCTGCACTTGCATATTCAAACAGAATGACAAAGATCAACAGCTGACGATGAAGCATGGCTGCTGATTGAAGTCATGGCTCAGTACCTGCAAGCAGTTACGCATACCCTATAGAAGACTAACAGAAGGGAACAATATGGCCGGGTGCATTTGTGTGCCACATTTGTGTTTACAGTTATAATCCAGCAAGTCTAAAGATCTCATATGGCTATGTGTACAAAAGACACACCTCCTTCTCTTATTTCTCTTATCGCTAAAGCCTGGGAGGCATGTGCAGAGTTTATTTTGACCTTTCTGTCTTCCTACAGCATGATCTGACTGCTGTGTGCAGCAAAGCCTTGGTTTTTTGTTTGTTTGTTTCATTTACCACTGCAGCATGCCGTTTCCAGATCTCTTCAAAAAGTGGCAACTGAAATGTATTTCTTCAAGAGTTTATTTATCGATGCTGGAATTCATAAGTGGATCTTTTACATCACGCAGTCACTGCAAACTGAGTCATAGAAGCTATTCATAAATCGAGCCAGTGATTTACTTCCACCACTCAAAACGTAAGGAATGTCTTAGCTAGTAGAGACAGTAATAATGTGTAAATCAGTCACTGGGAAACATTTGTAGCTCCATCTAATAAAAAGCAATCATTGGTGCCAACAGGAGGTCACTGTAGTACCAGCATAACCATGAAACATTTCCATGGTATGCATTAAAAGTAGCTGCCAATTTTATGTGTGACTGTAATACTTTTTATATGTACATTCACAGAGGGATATTTCGTGTGGGTCTCAGAGTGAACAGTATTCAAATGATTTAAACTGGATTAGTGGACAGCTGATGTTTCGGGGCCTCCGGTATACCCAGCGGATAGCAGGCCAAGAGTTCCTGTTCGATGTGCCAATCACTGGTCATGAAAGCAGATGCATTTTTAAAAAGAGAAACTGTTGTCAGGCAGCAGATGACAGGTTCAAAATTGCATTTCGGCTAGTGTGTTCCCCGTTTTGCTTCCCTGCAAGCAAGCGAAGCCCACTCAAACATCACAAGTCAACCAATGGAATCCAAAAAGGGTCCGCTACCAAAACTTTTGTGCTGTCTTAAAACCTGGTTTCAAAGAGCAGAGGTGGGTGTTACACAACTAGTGACATTTTTACTTGTGTTTGACCCGTTGTCCCAATTTTTCCCAGCGAACATTGTGAATATGTTCTTACTTTCTTTGTAGAAAAAATGAGTAGTGTGAGAAATAATACTTTTTCTTCAGCATCTCCGCTGCCTGTTCCTACCCCAGCTCAACCTGTTATTTTACAAAGATCTCTGTTCAAAACTGTCTTTCAGTCTTATCAGTTTGCTTTCATTAATCAAGACCAGAACGCTATCATCCACCCATTAAAAACAGAAAAACAGCTTGTCGCCTCTCTTCTCAGTAGTTACAGGCTAATCTTAAAATTACCTTTTATTGCTAACATTTTGGAGAATGTCATAGCTAGGTGGTTTGGACAAAAAAAAGCATCTTGGTAGATTTCAGTCTGGCTTTCATAGACCTCATCAAAACAGCTCTTCTTAGAGTCTCAAACAACCTCTCGATCCGAAGTGGTTCACGGAAATGTTCTGTTTTGCTGATGTTGTTCTGACCTCTGCCATTGACACTGATGACAATCACGTTATTTGTCATAGGCTGAGATACTGGTCGGTCTCTATCGGCGTTCTCTTTTAGGGCCCTTACTGTTTCTCTTATATCTGTTCGTTCTTTAACACATTTTGAGCACTCAGAAGGACATTTCTTAGCATGGCTATGCAGATGACATTCAGTTATATATCTATTTTAAGCTCCAAGATATTTCTGTTGCACATCAAACTTATGCGAATAGATTCTATTAAAAGTTGTTTAGCTGACAATTTTTGCCAACTTAATGAAGAAAAAACAGAAGTTCCTGTTTGTGCCTTTAAGGCTACGTTCACACTGCAGGCGAAAGCGCATCAAATCCGACTTTTTTGACCCTATGCGACCCATATCCGATCATGGTATGACAGTGCGAACAGCACAAATCCGATATTTTCAAATCCGATCTGGGTCTGAATCCGATACATATCTGATGTTTTAGAAAGCGACTGCTGTTTGAACGGTCATGTCGCATTAAATCCGTCTTTTACGTCACTGACACAAGACAGACGCCAGTTATCAGCCCTGGCCATCCAGTGTAGATGTTAGTGAAACTGCTGGGAAGACAACGTTGGAGAAACGTGAACATTTTATTTGTACTGTATAATCTGCAGATACTGACAGAAATCTGCAACTATCCTTTGAAGCACCGCTCCTCTCTAAAACAGCAATAGAGATAATTATTAGGCCATATGTAAGTAACAAAATAACTTTATAACTTAAAGCAAAATTGGGAAATGTAAAGTCTGAAACAAGTCTTTATATTAAGAGCCATCAGTCAAACAATACTGGTTGGTCTGGGTCTAAACAGAGCGTGCTGTGTGTGATGTCTTCTTCTGCGCATGCGGGCCACTTTGAGCGTTCACACTAGAGCGCGTTTGCTGTTACATTTTATTTGTAGTGTGAACAAGCAGACAAAAAAATCGGATTTGATAAAAAAAAATCGGAATTGAGCATTAAGACCTGCAGTGTGAACGTAGCCTAAGAGATTTGTGCCTACGGTTATGGAAACTCGGCTCGCCTTGCCACTTTTGCCAAATTTTCTATCAGGAATGTTTGTGTAACTTCTGACTCCGCTTTCACTTTGGTTGCTCGCGTTAAATCTCTGGCTTGCTCTTGTTTTTAATCACTTAAGTTGGCAAGGACAAGGACTGGCATACATCAGTGGAAGTTTTTACCCATACATCCCCAGCAGGTCCCTCTCCAGCAATCTCTCCATCTGAGCCTGAAATCTGTGAACATTGGGGTATCTTTTAAAAGGCAGCTAAAAACTTACCTTCTGTTCAGAATTTTTGTTTGCAAGCAGAAGCCAATCAGAAGAAAGCTGTCTTAAAGCAGTGGTTCTCAAATGGTGGGGTGTTGAATCACTGCAGGTGGGACTCAAACAACCAGGTGAAAAATATGGGTTAAAAAAAGGGTTATTTTTAGAGAAAATAAAGGGTTTGCTTATGTTAATCTCCTGACCTTTAAGTAAAAGTCAGCTTGAATCCTTCTTTGCACTGTTAATGATTGAGTGTGGGGTGTGAACATTTTTTGCCTTCTGAAATGGGGCGTGCCAGAAAAAGTTTCGGAACATCTGGCTTAAAGAACGGGGAAGTGCACTAAAATGGCTTATTTCAGTCAGAGTGACGGAGAGGCTCCACAGAGGCCCAGTATAACATAAATAAGGATTATTTTGAACTGTGAATCTTGCAAAGCTACTCTAGCAGACTCCCACATAGAAAAATGTACTTAGAAATGAGTAAAGGTCCCTTTCTAGGTGGTTTTCTAACAAAGTGCTGAACAGTTCCTCTAAGAAAAGAACTTTTTTATGTTTATTAGAGGAAAATGCTTAGCATAGATGACATTAATTATGTGTACACTGTTCCTGTACTGTACTGTACTTCAGTGAAGTCCAAGAATAAAAAATTTAAAGCTGGAAAAGACCATAATAGGTCTGCTTTACTCTTTCAAGTAAGAAATGACCGTGAGAGATATGTGATAGATGATTATATTAATCTCTGTGTAGTCCAACCATAGCCAGTGTCACAAGCTCTGGCTACGGCAGTGCTGCAGGCATCTACAAAGAGAAGGCCTGCTTCAGTTTTTTCTCCCTGTCTCCCTTTTGTCTGCAGTGTTTGCTCTGGATTTGAGTGGTTCTTCTGGCGTTGGAGTGCTGTCGGCCCACGCCCTATAATGCCAACCTCTGTTAGAGAAAGATCTGGGTCTGTGCCACCACCGGTAAGATGAGGCCTATGCTAGTGTTATGGGCGTGCCAATTTCACCTGTTGAGTCATGCCACTATCGTATATTCATCGCCAGCCTATTTGCTGCGTGTGCAAAAATTAATTGCTCGTAGTTTTTGCACACCAAACGGTTTGGTGTGGCAGGTGCAGGCATCACATATGCATGTATAAAACAGATGTGGGTGCATTTGCTCACAGTCATTCAGCCTTTCTGCTGACTCCCTCCCCCCTCCGTCATGGAGTCGTCTGTTAACACCCAGTTCACCAACACTCATATCCGAGGACTTAAGCTGTTGAATCGCAGGCAGATGAAGAGAAGCCACGGTGCATGTTGCGCCGCTACCCCTGTTACCTATATTTATTCTCTGTCTCGTCATCACTCTGCACAACTCTGTCGTCCACAGGCTTGCTGTTGTGGCACATTTATCTCTGTAAAGATGGGTTCACATAACCATGAAAGAGCTATTTTTTTGTAAGCCGAGCTGGACAGAAAGAAAAGAAGCAACGAGACTTAAAACGTCTCCCTCTGTTCACTGTGCACTACCGATACATATTCATAAAGCAGTTCTTCTCCTTTTGTAAAGTTTCTTTGATAAAATATTTTGACAGTGTTGCCTAATTTGGAGCAAGAGCAGAGGCCTGCACTGACTTGCTGTAATCTAAAACCCAAATACAAGCCGATAGTTACTGAAGTAAATCTTCCGTTTCAAAATACCTCAATATTTAACATCGATCATACTTCTCATTCTAGACTTTACGCCCGAATCTGTCTGGTCTCCGACAATGTTTCTAAGAGCTACCGTAGCTACTCCGACGTGTCAGGTCAAACGCAAGCTCTGTAAGCGGACGTGTTCTCGGATACCCAGAACGACCTTTAAGAGTACAAAACGTGGTTATCAGAAGGGTCATTATGGCCACTGCTGAAATTCAAATGCCTTTGGTCGATAATGATGCAGTATTTCCAACATACGCTCGTCAGTCACTCGAGAGCTGAGACATTTGGGGAAAATTTGTGTGACTCAACGCAACTGGAGTAGGTTCAGCTTTGGTAAATAATTCATTTATCATAATTTGTGCCTTATGACGTGTCAAATTACACCAAAGTGGAACGGACCTGGCTTTGATGACAGAATCTAAAAAGCCCATCCCTTGTGAATTTGACCTCAGGCTCACCCGGATTCCCCCCCACCTTCCCTCTGTTCTCGGCTGGTAAAAGAAACGCTGCCTGGTGTTGAGCTGGTGCCTCAGGGACTGATGGCGGCTGAGCAGCAGCCATGAGGGAAGCACACTGTCAGTCCTGTGATAGCCGTATGAGATTCCACATGCTCTGATGAGTAATTCCTCCCTCCCTCTCCATCACCATGTGGTTCGTGGCCCTGAGTCATCGTCCACACTTTCCCTCACTCCCTATCCTCTTGTCTGTCTCTCTCTCTCGACGTGAAGAGGTCTCTTCCTTCAGCGACCGTCCCACAGGGAAACTCAACAGAATAGCCTCCCTCAGATGACTCACTCGCCAACATCGAGAGCTCCACACCATCCGCTCTCCAGCCATGACAGCCCACCACACCACACCCAGGCCTGGATCCCATGTCCTCCACGGCCCGCTTGCCTCTATCAGTGCGTGTCTTCTTGCCTGTCCTTTTCTGTTTTTCTGTCTGCCTGGTAGCCATTTTCTGTGTCTCTCTGCATAGCTGCTGTCTTGTCAAGATGCTTCATTGTTTACCTGTCTTTACACTCCCATCTGTCTGCCTGTATTTCTACCAGCCTGTACTGTACATCGTCATATTCTGAAATTGTTTTTGATATGGCTTCATGCTTGTCAGCTTGACGTATTTGTCAGACTACCTGCCTGCCTGCCGCTCAGTCTCTATATCTCAGTATGTCCCCTGATACTCCAATGCAATGTCAAAACACAGAAGGACACCCAGCGTCGACTTCCCGTCTGCATATTAAACTATAAAGACTGGCACGACTGTAATGGTAATATTATTCAAGTCTGCTGAAGAGAAGCGTTGGATTTGTTAGTAAATAGATGCTTTTGATTTTGCTTGTGCAGTTCTCAGACAGTTGTGCATCCACAGACATGCAGTGAAACTTTTGACAAAGGTTACTGCACAACTGCAGATGGTATCCTTGATTTCACGTGTTCTGCACTTCAAAACATATTGTGATTTCTATGGCTGTTTGAACTGAGGTGAAAAATCTCTGAATGTGACCCGTTCGCATGCACTTAATTGCGCCTCGGCCCTGCAGTGTGACAAGTTGCTCACGGGAAGCTGTTCAAAGATCCTCTACATGCTGCAACAGGAGATTTGTTGACCATTGCAAGAGCAATAAGGATTTTTAGGGGCATTATGACTGGGTTAATAAAACACAGCTGCCCCTAAAAGTCCCTCACTTTTCTTGCTGCCTTTTCTTTCTCTCTCCCTCCCTCCCTCCCTATCTTTGTGTCTCATTCCAAACTTTTGAGATCAAACTACTAGTACATTCGCTGGCTTTTTCAAATGCGATTTGGTGCATGACTCCGGTATCTGTTCAGCCCTGGCTAAAGAAATGAAACAACCTGAAGTGACCACCGTGTCTGGAGTTTGACCTTTTAAAGGGGCTGGGTCATATATTTCACGAAACTGAGCATGCTTTCCAGTATTTATGAATTGTATATTTATAATGGCAGAGTTTTATTGGGATTTGCAGTGACGTTTTTAAAAGGGAGTTGAATGAGTTCAGAGCAGAATTTCCGAGAAGGAGGCCTCCCTGTGTTCATTACAAGTTCAGCTTTCACAGAAAGCATAAACACAATCCGAGGCCGTCACCTTACACAGAGTTTTCTATATGATGCACACGATAACATACACATGCGCTGACTTATGTTCGGAGAGCAGTGAACCCAGTGACCCAGAGCAGAAAACAACCTGGGAATTGTAGGAAAAGTCTATTTAAAGTAAGTCTACAACCCTGCCAACAAATGGTGAGGAGAGAATATGAGACAGCCGTGGTGGAAAAAAAAAAAGAAAAAAAAAAAGATGTAAGCAACACTGTGCAGCAAGTGGTGAGATGAGTCCGATTGGACCTTTTAAACAATGTGAAATGCCACTGAGAGAGGCTTGGCAGGCGGCAGCAGCCAGCACTGTTTAATATCACAATTTTAATCAGCACACTTGGTGACTATCCCAGAGCTCTCCGTAGCCATGCTGCTTATTCAAACCAGGCTCGTTCCACCAAGCCTCCCTTACTAGGCCCTCGGCTCTCATACTCACACTGGCTTGTACTCTCCTGCAGCATATATGGAGAGCTCTTGGCTGGAGTGGTTTTATCTGTTTTCTGTGATGTGTCATTGCACTGTAGTGTGCTACGTTGGAGGGAATCTGTGATGATAGTTGAGCGCATCTCAGCGAATCTTAGGTGGACTAGACACATTTAATGTGTTCTCCCGATTGGATTTTAAATGTACTTTATAGCTATCTGATAAGAGCGTGAAATAGTTCTATATGTAACGCTGCCAATTAGCATTAGGATGCCACAATGAATTTCATTAGAACGCCCAGAGGTTTGCAAGGTGTCAACTTTCCAGTAACTTCAGTCCACAGCTACTTATTATAGACGCAACGAGTAATGGCAGGCTTGTAAAAACAAATGGCCTGCCACTGATCTGTTATACGCAGCCTACAAAACAACTCAGGTTCAAGTATTAAGAGTTTAATAAATAACAGTGACAAAAAAGATCAGCGTAACGACATCCCACCTACTGTGATGTCAGCAGAGTTTGCTCCATTTACAGCACACTTTTAAGTGTGTGTTAATAATCATGGAGGTCTTGTTTTTAAAAAAAAATAAATATCCCATTATTCAGCAAATGTCTTACCTACGTGTCGCTTGCAGCACAGAGATGCCACCACTGCCCTCGGCTCTATTAATTACATAAAGCATCTAGTGTCAGGATGCTAAATTCATTAGTGAGGTATGTACGGCATGCTAGGGTCAGGACAGATATAGAAACAGGCCTCCAAAACAACTTCTTCACCATTTGACACACTTGTTCGACATAATAGAGGAGGCCACTTTAAGATTTTTGACAGCTCTGCCTGTTTTACTGAGATGCGTTTATGTAGAGCTTGAGCTTCAAGTTTCAACAGTAAATTCTGACTTGAGTGCTCATCTGCATTTATTAGTGCTTTGACTGTTGCTATACACCTACTTTCTTTTCTTTTGAGGAGGGGGGGGGGGTAAACAAAAACTAATTTGGCCCATTTTGGAAGAAAAAACGGTGGGAAATGTAATTTGTTTTCAAAATAATTACTCACGAATTGTACAGCTACATGAGAACAGTGGGGGGGGATATCAGAGGGTTTTTTGTCTTGTTTTTTACTCCAAATTATTCATTGTATAAATCGGAAACAACGTCTGCTCTCGGTTTCTGGGTACACTTGACACGCACTCTTCTTTTCCGGGGCTGTATGTAAAAAGTTTAAGCTTGACTAGTCAAACACCTTTTCGCCAATATTAAACAGTGACGTTCACTGTTTGATCTATAGATATATTCAAATGGTTATTTTCACATAACATGACTCTTATGGGTTTTTTCTTTACTTTTTAAAATACATTCGTGTAATTTTCTTGTCCATAAACTTTTAAAATTTAACTAATGTTCGCGTAATTTTGCCTGGAGTTTATATGTGTAGGGATTTCATTAAATGACTTTATGGTCACGTTATGTTAGTGTATTTTTTTCCCTCAGTTTCGCCATAACATTTGCACTAATTATTCTGGGTAACTTTAAGCTATGTATCTGCTTGCAACACAAAGGGTTTACCTCTGCTTTAAAATGCTGTCTGTTCCCTAAGGTTTTTTCTTTTCTTTAATAATAGATACATAGCCGAGGTGTATTGTCTATGACTTGAGGGGGTCACATGAGCCAGAAACTGGGACTTTGTAGGCCAGTTGAATGAAATGAGGACTCACCTTGCCCGCAAAGACCCAGCCTCTGACACACTATCATCAGTCCCGTCGCCGGGGACTGCATGAGGAGGAAACTCCAGAGGTTTACATACTGAAATATCTCTCGACTGCGCGATTTCACTTTCAGAGCAAATAAGAGAAGATTTAATCTGCGCCAGTTCATACATACCCTCTAATCTGCTGCCTGTCGGTGTTCGAAGAAGTAGGCGACACCGTCGGATTGTAGTTACCTGTGTACCGGGCAGGTGTTCGCATCCCGTAGCCCATATGGAGACCTCTTCACGTAATACGCGCCGACTGTCTGGTGGGTTTGTCTGGCTGCCTGGAGGAGATCGCGTCTGCATGCGAAGTTGAACTTCACCGTCCATCCACCACCAGCACCACCGCCGCCCAAGTAATATGTGATCACTTGGTGTTGCACGCATCCCAAATTGAGCAAGATTATCCTTTTGGGGGGGTGGGGGCCGGGAACTGTCTTATGGAATAAGTCGGACAGTCCCCCTGGTCCATCTTTTTTCCTGTCTGTCCAAAGAGGAAAAAACATGCAGACGCAACAGTGTCGAGCCTTGTGCCAGTCTCCCACCTCCCGCCCTCCCTCCCTTCCTTCAAGAAAAAAAAGAGAGAGAGAGGGAGAGAGAGCTTTTGCGTTTCCCAACGAGAGATCCCCCCGTGCGCACCCAGCCACTCACCCAATATCCATTCTGGAAGGGGGGGCGGGAGAAAAAGGCACCCTGCTTGCCCCGCTGCTGCTGCCGCCGTGCTGCAGCTTTTCTAGAGCAGGATATTCCCAAACAGCTGGAAAGAGCTGATATATGGTGCTGCGCCCTCGTGTTGGGCCCTCCCCAAAATGGACCGGTACTAAGTGCTAACCTGGTTATTTTCAGCGCGTCACTGGCTCGTTTCCAATTATAGGTTTCCGACAGCGGCACAGCAAAGTGACCCCGTAGTCTTTACTACACTGCCCGAGGACCTGAAAACGATCGAGCACCACATACAGAGTAAAAACCCGAGCATGTGCGTTTGCTTCTGAACTGCACACATTCCTGCGGTGCGTTGGCTTGCCCGTCCACATGCGCCACAGAGGCCCCCGCGCTCAGCTGCGGTGTCCGGCGGCTCCGCGGCGGCTCGTCTGCGCCTCTCTCAAGGTGTTCCCCTTTTACCGATGCTGTGCGGGAGGCTATATACATCCCAGGTTCATCACACCTCTCCCGTTACCTCCCCGACCGGCAACGCGTTAGTGTGCCGCGACACCTGCTGGCTACAGCGCGACGTGACACTTCATCGTTCTGTGCATGTTTCAAATGTAACCTGTATTGTTTCACGCAGATCACCGATCACGTGTCGCTCCACAGCAGGTGGTAATTACGGCGTGACAGCTGGATTCAGTCCGTGGCTCCGTTAAGTATTTTCAGTGAGATCATGACGGGTGTGTGTTTAGTTATAGTGCTCTGTGGGCCATTATTCCAGCCTCTCTGACTTCTTTTACTCACTCTGGTCAAATATCTGTTGGTATTCTCTTTAGTTCATCTCATGTTCTTTGCGTCATTTGCTTCTGTTTGTTCTTTCGTTTTCAGCTCTTTTGCAGTTAGTTATATTCGTTTATTTCGTTATATTTTTACTATATTGTTTGATTATTCTCTCAGCAACATTTCATTCTCCTTTGATCTTTTACATTTTGTTCTACATTACTTACACACAATAGTCTATATTACATATCACATCTATTTGACGTGTGATAGGCCTACTATATTCTATATCTCTGACATCTATTATATTTTCAATAAATTGTATATAAATATTGTATTTTCTATTACATTCAAGTTTTTTGCATAATGTGAAGGAGTACTGTCTTCATTTTTGTTTTGATGACAGTAAAGAATACTGAATCTAGTTTCTGAGGTTCAGAGGTTAAGGTTTGGTATTATCATCGGTGCCTGATCAGAATACATGAACACTAAAACATTAAATTATAATCCAGTGCTAAAATGTTTATTTTTAGTTGAAATATGGTTTCATTGGTGCCATGGATTGCATGAGAAGTGGACAGGACGTGAGGAAAAGGGTTAATAAGAAGTTGGAGCAGCTCGGTGAGGGTCAAGAGGTCACTGGACAACCAGCTCTCCATCACAGACAAACTACCTCCCCCTCTCCTACTGCACAATACGGACGTAGCGGGACACACTTCTCCCTCAAACTTCTTCAATCCCACTACCATAATGAATGTTCTGGGAAGTCATTCCTACCCTTCCCTTTTAAACTTTACAGCAGCTCTCCTTTTTGTGGTGACAGGTGATCACACCTGTCCACACACACATACCTCTATATCAAACCTCCTTCCTGTTGTTTGTCAGACTTATAGTGTGCATGGTAATGCCATTTGCACTGCTCTTTGCTGGAATTGTCTCTTGCACATTTTCAGTGTTATTTTTTTATTTAATCCCACTTATACTGAAAATCCTATTCTCTCAATGTTGCATAAAAAACTGCACTCCCTTGCATCATAAGGCCTTTGACGTGTGGCTGTGGTACTTTCAATAATAGTGGTTTTATTGTTAATTTCACTGTTATCATTATTATTATTTATGGTGCTGCTGCTGTAACACACCGAATTTCCTTGTGGAAGTATCTGTCTTTCTTTCCGTTACTACTGATGGCTCCAGATTTTTGGTGAGATGTGTATTAGAGGAAACGGTAATTAAAGGGCAGGAAGTGGGATCAAACAGGCTGCAGCCCTGATGGAGGACTTCCCTTTAAGTACAGCTGCAGCTGTTCTCATGCTGGCTTTGTACATCTGATTTGTCCTTTTTGCCCCTGTGTCGTTTTTAATGATGAGTTTGAATCTTGTGTGAAAGTTTTCAATGTTTGTGCGTTATTGTAGTCTCTGTTCTGATCATTTATTCAGTTCTGTTGAGTTCTACTCGGTCCTGAGCTCATGCTCCACTTTTAGTCTTGCTGCTGACGCTCCTGTGTGACGCCCTCACAAGGCATCAGTCAGCTGCTTCACCTCACATCAAAAGCCCATAGTAATAACACCGGAAATTGGAGGATTTCTTATCAAAATAAACGTATGACCTGACGCTCGGTACTAAAGAAGCTATTATTAATAAGAAAATCAATGATAACTTTAACCCGGTGTATTCAGGTGTTAGAGCCTTTCTCCAATAAATATATCTGTTGCCGTGGCCTCATTCCCTCATTGAGTGTTGCTATTATCGATTTAAATAGATAACTATTTAATTTTAAAGGTTCGGTCCGGAAGCGATGCCTCCGATCGAGGTGGACTTCTCGCCAACCAGCAATGACCGATTTGGTTCCTGGCAAGAACACGCAGGTTTGCCACATAAACAAGATAATTCATTACTCCAGAAACAGCAGGACGGATGTTCATCATCGGCCTCATCATCGCTGTAGCATCTGACACTTGTCGGTGAGTTTTGGCTCCGTTTCGGAAACGTCTTCGTCGCGTTAGTGTTACAGCCTGAGCGGTTTGTGCGCAACACAACAACACGTCCCCCCTCAAACTGTGGATTAGGCGTGAGGTTTGCGAGGTTACTGATCCCACAAGGCCAAACGCTGTCATGCTCGTAATGCCAAGAATCCAGTGGGTGCGTGACGTCATCGCGCGTTGGAGTAAGGTTCGCGTTGTTTTCAGTAAAAAGTGCGAAAAAGATACGAAAGTTTAAAGAGGAATATATCAGTAGTTGATCGTTTTCGTGTCAAGAGTTAAAAATTGGGTTAGTTTCATCCGTTAAAAGAGTCGTTATCGGGTTATTTCATTAGCAAAATAAAGAAATATATAATTTAAAGTCATCGCTTTTGTTTCAGTGAAATAAAAATCACGCAGTAAATGTTTAATTTTTAGCTGTGAGTTGGTAGAGTAAATTATGAAAGTGTGTACTTGAGCACAGGGGGTATTTATCTATCAGCATAAAACATGTTGACGGTTCCGACTTAATCCTTAAATTTTGGAGTTTTGTTTTATTTTTGTTTTTATTTTATTTTATTTATTTATTTTTCCAATTTCATTTTAGACTTCATGTTGGGCATATTTTTTTGTGATTTTCTTCCTTTTTGGAGGTAATAGAGGCAACCCAAACACATGCGATATCAGTGGAAAGCAAGGATGTCCAGGATGTAGTAAGATATCTCAAATAAGTCAAAAGATAGAGACCAAGACGAAATGTCCATTACAGAGGACATAAATGAATAGGCTGGTTCTCAGGAGAATATATTAAAGTTCTCTGTTGGATACAATAGAATGCAATAATATCGAAAAACAAATTATCATTAATATTATACAATTATGTTTATTCTGAAGTTAAAAAGCAAATTTTCTTTATCATTATTAAATTAATAAAAAAAAATACAGTAATTGCATGATAATTATTAACGTACCTCAATCGCTTAAACAGAAGAGTTTCACTTGCAGACTGCCATCCATCCATCCGTTTTCCTTGTCTTATCCAAGTGGATGTGCATGTCTTCCCACTCCTTTTCAGATACACAAACTAAATCTGAAGGTGTTCTGAATAAATTAAACAAAACAAAATTCAGGGTCTTGGTGTGGCTGGAGCTCACTCCACAGGTAGGGTGGACAGGTAACCTGTGTGTTGCAGGCTAAAACATAGACTAGCATTTACACCTTTCTTTCACCTTTATGTCTGTGGACTGTGGGAGGAAGTCCAAGTAGCCAGAAAGATCCCACACAGGCACGTGGAGAAAATGCAAACTCCACACAGAAACCCTCAGATTTTTCAGTAGTTTGGTTTATTTAAAACCTGATTTGTGTGATATTTTCTGTTCGTGGCTGTAGAGCTTTAACTGTATTTGCCGTTTCACAGGCAGTCATTATGCCCACACATCGCCATCTCCTCGCTGCACCATGTGTCACCCTCTTCTCTTGCTCTCTCTTTAGTGCAGCAGGGGCCAATAAGCAGCGGATGCGGTGGGCGTCCAGCTGCAGGCGGCCCTCTCAATGGTTTCTCCCACCATGAAGGCGCTGGTGGATGCCGTATGGGCGGTGTGGAGCATCGGGGTCTCCATCTATGACTACATCCACACCAGTGCGATGGAGGAGCGCATCCACGCCTTGGAGAACGTCATCACCATCCACCAGTTTGTGATTGGGCTGTTGTCTGCTGGCGTGTTGGTACTCTTCACCTACATCTTCTTTAAAAAGCTCTGAAGATGTGTGATGTGGAGGGCTGGGGTTGGCATGTGGGAGGTGATGTAACCAGAATTTTGGGTACATTAGAAATGCTCACAGGAGTCGTGGTTCTCGGTTTTGGTGTTCATGGAAGGTACGTTAGTATAGTTTCAGGTTTTTCTTTGTGTTTTTTGGAGGGGGAACACATACAAGCATATACTGTATTTATTCCTAAAATAAGAAAGGTGGTAGAAATGTGGAAAACACTAAAGATCATCAAGGTATTAAGTTCATTTTTAACTGTTTTAAAATGTGGTCCAACTTTTTTTCCTAAACATGTTTGGAGGTTAAAACGCGCTGAAGTACACGCCTTCTAATAAGCGTCCAACTATTTTTAAAAGGCTACAATAGATTGAAGTTGAAATTCATCTGCTGATATTCATAAAATGTTAACTTTTTTTTTCTTTTAATAGCTAAAATACTGAAATTGTAACAGTTTCCACAAATTTAAGGGTTATAAATCCTTAAAGACCACCATGAGCTGATATGGCTCCCCTTGCACTCTATTGCAGATTTTGCAGACTGAAGCTGCAGAGTAAAATGTACCCCTCACTGCATTAATATTTCTCAGGTTAGCTTCCCCCCACCCCACCCAAATTTTAGAAACAGGAAACCCAAGTAGCTCAACTCCACTTACAGAGAAATTTGCAGCTCTGCTTGTTTTTGTAGTGGGATCATTAAACATACCACTTTCTGCCTTAATTAATATTTTCATTCAATGAAAATTCAGTTCAGGACAGAGATGATGTAGTTTTGTCTCAAAGATCTTCTACAGAGGACTGTCATTAATTTATCTCAAGCTCCCCCCAAAACTGCCACATGGACCTCATGTTAACAACCTGTAGGGTGTTAAGAGTAAACGCCCTCACACTCTCTGTATTTATCATTTTCAGTTAAACATGCTTTTGTCTAGTGATACAATTTGATACTGTAAGTCTACATGTGTATTTTCTACTAGATTTTAATGTGTAACATGATCTATTTATAAGCTTTTTCCATTAATATTGTTATACCTCATAACTTTCCTACATTGCTGTATAAACTGTAACAATTTAAAGTGTCCTTACACACTGTAAATATATTTTGATGTTGGCAGGTGTGGGTTTTTTCCCTTTTAGTTGGCCTTGAACTCAACATACATGTGCTATTCCCTCACAGAGTACTGCTGCTGCTGCTTCGTATTTATGGTTTGACCTTTAAAGTCAACATTTTGTACCATAAAAGGTGAGAATTAAGTGATACTTGATACTGACAGCAAACAATGTGTGATGTAAAGTATGCTTCAGAGGATAAAAGGATGTTTTTATCAAAATAACCGCTGCAATCTATAAGTGTTGGAACAGTGAGAGCTACCGTTACATGACTGCTTCGTTAAGAAAAAAGTGGTTGTGTAATTTTACTGCGTCAGACAGACCATAACCCGAGAAAACACCCAAGAATGAAAGACTGTTTTAATATCATCTTCATAACAGCATTAAAATTTATCTTCTCAAAATGACAAACGTGTATTTAATGACTCTGGGCGTCATTACTGTGGGGTTAACAAACGCAGCACAGACCTTAAAACAAAAACGAATACCTGTTGTAAATTACGGCTGCAATCGATAAGAAAAAAACAAGTCTGTGAAAATGAGAATTGTTCTTGTAACATGGCTGGAACCTTTAAAGAGGAACGAGCAGGGTTTATTTTGAATGAACCGCAAACAACAGAAACTGCAAAGCTGGGAACGAAAGAAATTCAGCACGGGACCAGTCTTCAATTAGACTGGGAGGAAGAATCACTCAGAAACGTGCTTGTTCGTCAGCTGACAAACCTCCACAAGGTATTTGTTGTCTGAACTCACAGCCTTGTTTTTCTGCTACTTATAAGTGTCCAGTCTGAAGGAGTGCATGTTTGGAAATGAATCTTTCTACACTCTCTCCTTCCAGAAACTTCATGGCTCTCCAGTGGATCTTTCCACAGTTCTCTGGCTGGCCGAGGGGTCCGAGTTCCTCGCGGATGTACTGCAGCCACAGATCTTTAGAAAAACGAAACAGGAAACAGTTATGTTAAAAAAAACTAAAGGTTCTTAATCTAATTGTATCTATCCATACTTTTACACTACAAGGACAGAAGTATTGAGCCACATCTCTATAGAGCTTATAGCATTACAAGTGTGGTACTGTAACATGCCACTCACTGTCTTCCTCCCTGAGCCTGGCTCTGCCAGCGGTTTCTTCCTGTCACAAGGGAGTTTTTCCTCCCCACTGTTGCCAAGTGCTTGCTCGAAGGGGATCATTTGATTGTTGTTGTTTTCTACATAATACTATTTATTTTTTCCTTTAATATAAAGTGCGTTGAGGTGATTGTTGTTGTGAGTTGGGTCACCAAGTGCAAGGGCACATAATGCACCGAGACCTTCATGCCATAGGTTTCCATGGCTGAGCAGCTCCTGTAGGTGTAATATGGAGGTGGCCCGGTATTTTCCATCTCGTCTAACTTTGTTCTTTAGCAATACAGATTCTCTTGAACGTGTTTTGCTCTTGTCCTCTGACTCAGTCTGATCAAATAACTAACTGTTGATTAGCTGTTCAGTCCAAACCTGTATTTGATTTGTGCTCACATAACACACAAAGACACATCCTCTCGTTTTGGCGATCTCTTTTTTAATCTCTTCCTCTAATTTGTAAATACTGTTCCTGCTGTTCAACCCCTCTGTTGGAATTCATATTTTTTATATTGTCATTTATGCTTAGAAATATATAATCATTTGTATGGTGATAAAAATCATATCCTTACTAGGTCTGATAAGATTCTGTGCGCGTGTGTGTACCATGAGTTGAGAGGAAGCAGCCTCGACGTTATAATTTCCATTATAGCTTTAGAAACCAGAATTGTTCTGTTTCTCATAAGTGCGAGACTTCACACCTTTAAATGTTCGTCTGAGACATGACCTGTTGCAAGTTCCTGTTCTTATCATTTAGCGAGACGCTTACTTCTGCCTTTCTGCATACCTCATACACACAGTTTAAGTTCATTGAAAGGTCGTATGTCTATGTATGGTACAGCTGTAAACACACCCACACACACAGAATATAGACACTGATGTTGTTCAGATATGCCTGCTTAAGAATGTCACATGTATTTGTAATTGCACATTCATGAATGATTGCTTGCTGACAATAAAAAAAGGGCTGTAGCGAAGGAATCAGTTGAAGTTGGCTAAGGACAGGTGAAGGCCTGGGCTGACTTCCCTCGCGAGCCACAAAGACAAAGAGCTCTGTCTTGCCTTGTTTTGTCGTGCAGTTATTGTGTGTCTCGTGTTCCAGCGGGGTTTGTGCCTAGATAAACCCAACACCCTCCACCACCCCAGCATCCACCTGGGTCTGTTTGTATTAATGGGGAGCAATGAGCTCACAAACTTTAATATTCTTCTTAAAACTTGAGCTTGCTGGCTGAGCTGAAAGCATAAATAACACCAGCTTTCCGGTTCATTCCAGCTCCTTAAACTGATTTAAATTCACCTTCATTGGAGGTGCCGAACTCCTGCAGCACCCTCTCATAGTAGTCCCTCAGATAGTTCATCTTTGGATTTTCCTGAAAAAACAACATTGTAATCACATTAATTGTTTTCACTTATCAGCAACATCAAAGGTATCTTTCCAGTGTCAAACTATCAATGAAGTCAGAACAACATAAACATTATAGTTGGTGGCAGGCAGAAGAATGAGGATGTCACTGGGCTTCATATACGTACTTGTTCCTTCTCGATTTGAATCATTCTGGTGAAAAACTCCTTGGACAATGGGCGGTTTTCCTGTAAGCTACATAAGAAAAATGCAATTTAATTAAAAGGTATTAAAGATCCTGAACGTTTATTTTGCACCTGCAGGTCAGTGCTTTGAGACGCGTTAAACTTATATGTTCCTGCTGCATTCATCACCTAAATTAAAAACTACATGAGCAGACAGAGTTATCTGATTTTCACCTTGTAAAGGTCTTCCTCGCCTTCTTGTAGCCTCCAGTGGAGTAGGACCAATCGAGGTAGCACTCTTTCATCTCCATGGCAACAGCCGGGACTGCAGACAGCAGACCTCTCTGGGAACAAGCAAGAGAACAAACTGTCTGCAAGGCATATCCTCATTTCAGAGGCAAAAACACTATTAATCTTGCCTGCTTTAGCTTTTATTGTTTACTCTTTATCTCATCTCTAGCTTATTCAGCCTTTTCTGATCACAGTCTGTCTGCTGTACTTTATATTACAGTGCAGGATCATATTTTATCCTGTCATTAACTTCTTATGTTGCGCATTTCATTTCTAACAATTCAAAACTGTGTTTCAACGTAACTCTTATCGATAAAATATCGGTGTAAACAAATCCACAAAAAATGAAGTGGATAAATTGCTCTAAATGCTGCAGGCTATAGCAAGATCACACTGCAGCTGTTCAAACGGCTGGATTCAGGTGCACTACCTTGAGGATGGCTTCTGTCTCCTCGGCACTCTGGCTGGCCTTGCTCCACTCAAACTGCAGCTGCCACAGTGGTAGACTCTCCTGTCAAGACAAGACACGGTTACATGAATGAGCTTCACCCACCTTAAAAAATGTGAATGTACCTTACATTAATATTACGCCTGTTCATTAATAAGCAACCATTAGGCGCACGCATTTTGTTCAGACACAAAACTTTCACGACTTAACACTGATGAATAACAACAACGTAAAACACGTGTCTGTCAATAAAAGAACTTCTGGATTATCGTGAGTTTGTATTAGAGGTGCCTCACTGTTAAAACACTTAAGCAGTGTTGACAGTCCAACCTGGGATATCTGTCATCAGACTGAGTGTTTCTATTAAACACTAATGTCAATTTTAAACTGGCACATCATTGCTAGCTTGTAAGAAACACAGCTACCAATTGGGTGGTCAGTTCTGATCTTTTCTAGTAAGTGGGATTAGTATCATTTAAAGTAAATATAGGAAGTGAGGGACACTATGCATCATCCGGTATGACACTACAGCTGATATTCACATTTGAGAAGCAGCAGGAACCAGAAAGTATTTGGCCTTCTCAGTCTCCAGTGAATGTGTCAGAGCATGCAAAGCTCAGATCAGAATTAGTTACCGGGTTTTGCCATTATATGCAGAGATTTTAAAAATGAATAATCACTCAGGCAGCATCTGTTCTCAGCCAGGAGGGAAGGATCAATATACCTTCTGGAATCGGCATGAGTACAGAATGACAGGATAAAGAGCGTGCTTACATTTTCACCATTGATTTATCTGCACTTCTGTGCTTTTCAATGTGGAAACTTAACATTGTTGGATACACAGGCCTCCAACCCTGGAGGTGTGTGCCACTTCTCCACGCTCAAACAGGGTGTTTTGTTCAAAAGAAAAGACTTGCATAATAAGCAGCTGTACTAATCCTCCTTCTCAGGGCCGTGGACTTATGAAACCCCCACCACAACAATAATCAGCTATTCTATTC
The DNA here is from genome assembly GCF_900408965.1 of Simochromis diagramma. Taxonomy (NCBI): domain Eukaryota; kingdom Metazoa; phylum Chordata; class Actinopteri; order Cichliformes; family Cichlidae; genus Simochromis; species Simochromis diagramma. Next base: position 12,943,168 of record NW_024386792.1, read on the forward strand.
ACTGCTACAAAGGCCCGCGGCTCAGTCGAGGCATGCGTATTCATAGTTGTACAGAACTGTGCAACTATGAGGGAGGTTCAACAGAAAAATTAAGAAGAACGTTCTGACTACTCTGAAATATAGGAGAGATTGTAAGATAAGGTTTAATTCACCACTGACCAGAAGAGTACATAAGAAATTCTAAACGCTAATTTATAAGGTCAAACTGAGCCGAGATGGAAATCGGGCTTCAAATTATTAATGGTCAGACTCAGGCTGCTGCGTGGCCTCCCTAAATATTCTCCCTTTTTTTTCCTGTCTGCACTGAACTGATTAACTGCTATTAATTTCTATCTGCTCTCTTCTGTAGTTGGCACCTTCTTCTCTGTCCCCTCTTTCCTTGTACCCGTCTGCATGCGTTTCTAATTCTGGACCTGCTGTTCCTGGTCCGTATTTATTGGCCCCATCAACCTGCAAAATGTCTTTTTAATATATACACATGCATGTCTACCGTTTCCCTTTATTCTCTCTGCACTTGACACTTGTGACAGATTCCTGCCCTAAACCATAACAGCCCCCAGCTTCATCATTGGGGTAGCTTTTACCTTTAAAAAAGGTAAATTGATACACAAATATCTGCACGATTAAATTTAGTTTTTCACCTGCCTTCATGTGCGCTCACATACAGGCAGATGAAGACAGTTGAGGAAATTAATATGACTGAACAGAGACTAATTAGGCCAAGGAGATGGCCCACTTATACAGCACTGCTGGTGGCTAGTGTGTGTATGTGTGTGAGTGAATCCATATGTCTCTTTTCTCCAAGGACAACAATTAAAGCGGTGCTGCCACTCAGTGTGCTGAACAGTGTTTATGTGATAGTGTAAGATGAGAAAATTACTGAACCCCATTATGTGATTTCAGAAAAGCAAACGTGGCTCTCCCGATCCAGTGTGTGTGTACCTTGGGATTAACGTGTTTGAGAGCGTCCTGGAAACACCGGCCTATGTCTCGGCTCCCTAGCTCCATCAGCGTCTGCAGGCTCAAACTCCACATGGTCACTGATTGGCTGTAGCGCTGCGTGGCTGTCATGGCAACGCTTGCTGCTCCCTCAGCATCTCCCGATGAGAGCAAGATTTGGAGCTGGTCACGTGGACAACATCAGGTTGGTTGATTCATACATCAGTAAAATGCAAGGTATCGTTTCCTTTTTGAATATAACCTGATGTTAAAGGAGTTTTTCGACTATCACCATTTTCAGTTTTTTTAAACAATTTCAGTCCCATTACCAGACAAACTAATAATCCTACACAGGAAACATAGCAATTGATTTAAAAAACACAGGCTTACAACCACCAGGATATCCATAAAGCCACCATGTGCTGGGTCTAAATGTGCACTCTGTTTACTTTGTTATTCATTATTGCTGGACAATGTGTGTTTGTCGCACCACCAAATAAATTAACAAACAAATACAGCTATTAAATAACAGTCACACAAACCCATAAATCACTCAGAGTGCTTGGTATTAGCCTCTAACCACTAGGCCAACAATTACCACATTTTTATTCTAATTGAGATTCTCATCATAGAACTGGTTTCATTTGCCTGAACGTCAGTGTGTTAGTAACTTCTGGCTGTCGGCCTCAGTTGTTTCTGCTTTTCCAATAACATGTTGTGTTTTCGGTGCAGTGCAATTACATTTTCATTCCGTGTTACCTCTGCTAGTGTATATCTGAAAGAAGAGACGACTTGCAAGGTTTTAAAGACGTTTGCTGTTCCTGTCAGACTTTGCCTGGCGCTGCTCTTACCCGGCCAAAACGAAACGTGGTTTGAGCGAAATGAGAGCCGACAGGTCATCATTCAAATAAAGAGAAGACAGGCTTACGGGTGCCTAAAATTCCATTCACACATTGAAAAGAGGCTTTATCTCACCCAGTTCTTGTAGTAATTCTCCTTCAACAGCGAGCAGTCATGGGCACGCTGCAGCACTCCCAGCAGCCTCTCCTGCCTCTGTGATACAAACACTTGTTTTTACTCCAGAAAACACTGAAGCCATTGAAATTTCTCAGCGTACCTGAGGAGGAAATAACTTCAGGCCAAACTTAAGGACTTTTCACTTACTTTTTCTTTCAGCTCTTGGACGTTGGTCTTCCTTTTCATCCTTTCCAACAAGAAGGCCACGTAGCAGGTCCACATCGGCTCTGGGAGGCAAAGCAGCGGTTTCTTATACTAACGGAAGCAGTGAATGAATACATGCAGGAACAACGATAACATTTTACAACTTTCTGGGCTCCTTCTTGGAGGTTTTGACCAAAATAAAATTCTTCCATTAAAGCTTTTAACCCACTGCCAGCATGTGCAAATTAAATAAAAGAACAAGAAGAGAACAAGAAGAGATCATTCTTGTTTTGGTAATATGGGTGCATTGACACATAAAAAAGCTACACACACGCTCAACTGCACATTAAAGAAAATACCTAATCAGCCAATCATATGGCAGCAATTCAATGCATGTAGGCATGCAGACATGGTCAGGAGGGCCTGCTGAAGTTCAAATTGCGCATAAGAATGAAGAAGGTGATTTAAGTGATCTCTAGGATTTACAGAGAAAGGCCAGAACTCATTACAGACGTGGGATGCAGAAGAGCATCTCTGATGCACAGATGACACTCCCATCAGCTAAGAACAGGGAGCTGAGGCTACAGTTCACACAGGCTCGCTATAATTGGACAACAGAAGACTGGAAAAATCTTGAGTCACAATTTCTGTTGTGACATTTGGATGGCAGGGTGAGGATTTCACATAAACAACATGAAAGCATGGATCCACAAACACTTATGGCTGCTGGCATAATGGTGTGGGAGATGTTTTCTAGGCACACTTTGGCCCCTTGAATACCAACAGAGCATTGTTTAAATGCCACAGCCCACCCGTATGTATTGTTGCTGACCACCCTTTATGACCACAGTGTATCTATCTTCTGATGGCTGCTTCCAGCAAGACAAGGCACGTGACACAAAGCTTAAATCATCTCAAACTGGTTTCTTGAACATGACGATTGTATTTTATATTTATATTTTATTGTACAGCACTTTGGTCAGCCTTGGTTGTTTTTAAATGTGCTTTATAAATAAACTTGACTTGACTTGACGAGTTCGCTGTACTCAAACGGCCTCCGCAGTCACCGCAGCTTTGGGATGTGGGGGTGAACACGAGATTAACTTCATGGACGTGCAGCCAACAAATCTGCAGCAGCTGTGTGATGCTATCAAGTCAACATGAACTAAAATCTCAGAAGAATGTTTCCAGCACCTTGTTGAATCTGTGCCATGAAAAATGAAGGAGGTTTGAGCGTAAAAGGGGTAAGATGTACCTAACAAAGTGGCATCTTTCTCATACTTCTTAGTTTACCCACCAACTTCATTTGCAGATGAAGATCGTTACAATTAATAATTAATCACCAAAGTCTAAATCATGTCTCAACAATTCATTTTAAAATTGAAATATATATATGTTCTCTCTGTGTATCAGGAAGCTCCTACCAGTGTTTAGACTCTTGACGCCCTCCTCATAGACCTGGCAGCAGCGCTCCTCTCTGCGGTTTATATCTGAGGCCCTGCCTTTGGCAGTCTGGAGCTCCTCTCCTGCTCCTGGGGCCTCCAGCTCCCTCTTAGCCATGAAATCCCACGTGGAGCTGTCATCTGTATAGTTAGTCTGTAAGCTGGAAACAAGAGGTGAGATGAGCTTACTGCTTAAAGGTAACACGGAAGTTGAGGAGTTCAGAGTTCATGTAAAAGAGAGTTAAATGAAAGCCTTTTGGAAGTAAATTACTCTTGCAGGATGGAGTCCTGGAGGTCTTTGGTGAAGTCAAAAATAGCCGCTATGTTCAGAAGTGAGATGACAAACTCTGCTTCTGTAGGATGAAAAGATGCACAAGTAGAGACACATGCTAGGTTGTTTCCAAAGCCAATGGCTTGTTCTTACTCACCACCATAAATATTTTTAATAGACAGTTGTCACATTTAGCTAAACTAAGGTCCAATTTTCCCCCAGGTAGCAGGTCAGACATATAAATTCAATATTATGAGACAAAACCTCCTTCGCCGTAGTGGGAACGCCGTCCCAGAACAGTTTTAAGAATGTGACTGCGCCAGAATACATGAAAGTGATCTGCCAAACAATGATCACATCCCAGAAAGCATTCAAGTTGTGCACTGGTGTGTCTGGACTTTTGGTTCAGAGTTATTATTAAAAATAAAAATCTTACACAGTTTTTCCATGAAAAGTCCTTCCACATATGGGAGTCTGTGATTTCAGCGTTTTTTAATAGGTATCCTGTGCTCAGGGTTGATTTCAATTGCCAATTCTTATCCCCGTTTAGTCTTTACATATCCCACTGCTAAAGGAATTCACTTTAATGACAATATAGGTGGTCTTGAACTGAAATAAAAACTAAATAAATAACAGTTTTTAATCTCTTTTTGGCAAATGAAAAGAAGATGCAGAAAGAGTTTAAATCTACGGCTCTACAAATTCTGTGCATTTTATTTAAATAATAAATGTGTTATTTTTAAAGCCCAGATTTACTAAACAGGCCTAAAGATCATGCAAGCACAATCCCTATATAGTGTACACAGGTGTGCTTAGTTTTAGGGCGATTTATAAAAGCTGAGCTGTTTTCTTAACACACAACACAACTGCACTTTAGCATTAAGAGTTTGTTTTTTTAATATTCTCTCTTCTGTTACACCTGGAATTTTCTAACATCTGGGTCTTGAGGAGCAGTTAAGACCCTATGTGCGTTGGAGGAGAGTCTACAGGAGAGAGTGCGACAGCATTATGCTGCTCTTAATATTCAAATGTATTTGCAGCATAAACACTTAAGTTATTTTATATTTTCTCATATTTGCACAGGCCTGTGAATAACCATTGACAAGCTTACCTTTGATTTTCCCTGTAGCATCTTTGTATACAACCTCAGCCAGTTTACCACTCAGGATCTCTGGAGAAAATTCATATTCACCCTGGAAGGTGTGAACAGTGGGTTTTAAATACAACGAGCAGCATATGCGCGCGCTTACTTCCTACTGTTTTGTGTTTGCTTTGTTTCACGCTCACCAGGTCCATCTGAGCCTGCTCCAGCTGAATCTTCTGCTTCCTCAGTTTCTCACAATGCAGCAGCTCCATACGGAAATACTAACACAGAGTGGTTGGAGGATTTTAGATGAGCATGTTTTAAATGAATAAACTGTTGCTTAAAGTTTTAAGTCTGGGTTACCTTAAATATCAATAATAAAAAGAAGATATTTGGCATCTTTTACCTCCTGGTAGACTTTCTTATCATTTGGGTGGAATCGCAGCGCCCTCAGAAACAGGTGTCTGGCGCTCTCAGAAGAATTTCTATCCTCCAGCTCGCTCTTGGCAGCCATGATCCACAGAGCTAAAGCGGGGCGGAAACAGTGTTTATTAACAGCATTCGTCTTGGTCATCTCCAAGATTGCAATCACAGATTTCCTGCCTTGGTTTAATTTATTTTAACGCACATTTCCAGCCACTAAACATCGGCAAATTGCAGTGTGTTTGTAATGCCCCCTTTCTTCTGTACCTGGTTTGTCAGGATGGATGGCAAGCATGGCTGAGAACACCTTGCTGATTTGGCTCTTGGTGGCCTGATGAGTGAAAGGGATCATTATAAGAATGAGAAGACACGGTGTAGAGCAGACTTATCTGACTTGAAGGCAAGTGATGAGATCTTTACATACCCATTTCTTACAGAAAGCAACGTGTGAGAGCCATAGCTGCACATCATCCTGCGGGGGAAAAGAAGACGTGTGACTCTTCACTCCTTTCGGCTTTCATTCCTTTTGTAAATTTAAACCCAATGTAAAAATCTACAATTTTAACTTCTTTTTTTTTTGCCATGTTTGTTAGCAAAAAGCATCATATTACTTTCCAGCAATGGCTCAGTTACACATTAGATAATATCATACAAATTTAGAGGAAAAAATGTCTAAAAATGTTACAAATATTCGATACACATGGCTGAATTTAATAATCTGATGTTATAAATTAATTATTACAACCATACAGAATAATAATTACAGATTACAAATGCTCTATTTACACTACCTTCCACTTATTTGTTGCTCTTTTAAAGATGCTATTTATTCTGTGGATGATGGGGTACTCAATCTCCTCTCGCTTGAACTGGTAGTGTATGTGCTGAAAATGAAAAGGATAGTAGGGTCACTCTCAGGTGTGGTTTCCTGACAAATATAGTTTTTAATCACATGAGCTTAAAATAACAGATTCGGTATGTAGGATACTTACTGCTCTTCTCTTCTTGATCAGCTCTAAAACGTTGATTTCATACTATAAACAAAAGGAGAGTCTCTGAACATGATTCACGATCTTTACTTATTTATTGAAACTTAGAAGAAACATGATGTATCATCACAGCCCCCTACCTGAATGTATGCAATGAAGTCCTCCTTATTTACGATCAGCCTGTGAAGCTTGTACTCCAGGGCTGTTACTCTCTTGATTATTGATCTAAATGAAAAATAGAACAGAAGAATAATGTTGAATCAGTGAGAAGGACTTGCATAAACACACACGGGAATATTTTCACATGGAAATTTTAATACTGACCAACAGTTTTTGTATTAGGAGAAAAGAAAGCACAAAAGAAGAATGGGACATTTCGAAGTCAATTTTAGGAAATACAGCATAAAATGCATTTTTTGTACACTGAATTTACACTCACAGGCAATTTTAGGTGCACCTTGCCAACACTGGACCCCTTTTATCCTCAGAACTGCTTTACGTCTTTGGGGCATAGATTTAACAAGATGCTGGAGACAGTCTTCAGAGATTTTAGCCCGTACTGACATGATAGCATCACATAGTTGCTGCAGTTTGTCAGAGAACATCCATGACCCGTACATTTGGTGACCGTGGAGGCCATTTGAATACAGTAAACTCACTGTCATGTTCAAGAAACTGGTTTGGAAAGATCTGAACTTTGAGACACAGTATATATTATTCTTCTGGAAGTAGCCAAAACAATGGGTACACTATGGTCCCAAAGGAACCTACATGGTCAGCAGGCTGTAGCATTTAAACGATGCTCAGTTGGGGCTAAAGTGTAAGAAAATCAAGGTAAATTACCAGTTTCTGAAATACTTAGACCAGCTACCATGCTACGTCATTTATATCACCTTTGTTACATATTCAGATGCTCAGTTTGAACTTCAGACCACACAGGAAATCAAATTATAGGACTGATCAACTGAATTTAAAGCAGAGCTTTCCATTAGGTCAGCTTTCTGCTCATTGGCTGCTCATTGCAAACAGAACGATTGAACAGCAGGTGAAAGAGGGTACAGGGCTGGGTATTTGCTCTTTCTGACATCATAAAGATCCAACAGTAGAAAAACTGTATTTAAAGCAATCTGGAGCCTAGTTTTACGCTTAAAGAGATTATTTAAACATTAGCCTCATTATTAGTAAAGGGAATAACTCCTAGTAGATAAAAGTTTAACCCCCACAACAGCTGTGGCTCAGGAGGTAGAGCTGGTTGTCCAGCAGTCAGAAGATCCGTGGTTGGAGTCCTGGCTCCTTTAGTCTGCATGTATCCTTGGGCAAGACAGTGTGCCATACATGCATGGCAGAAAAAAAGCACTCAAGCGAACATGCGTGATTTTGTGAGTGAAAGTTATACTAGAAAGTGCATTGATGCCTAACTAGAGTAGAAAAGTGGTATCAAGGTAGCATATTCTGTGACGCTGGACTTCCTGAGTTAATTTTCTTTCCTTTGCCTGGCTTCAAATCACCCTGGGAGTACTACAGAAGCACAACGCGTAGTCTGCACCAGATCTTTCATTCTCTATGCCATTCCTGTATCGAACTTCTTGCCCGACTACTACAGCTTCTGTAATAAATACACCCAGTAAAGAAAATAGAGCTGTGTCCAAGAGACTTCTGAAGAAGAGGTCAAGTGTTGGAAAGTGATGACTTGTTGGGGTGTTTAAGACAGAAGGAATTCTCCTGACAAGTGCTGATTTCTATTGTGATGTTACACAAATATGGTGATGTATCGATATTCCTATAGTGTATTGATCATCACCAGTTACTTTGAGATTCACAACCCTAACACTGATTTTAATTAAGGATGTAAATGTGCAACTATCTGCAGAAGGGATCTTCAATATTTCCTCCTTAAATCTTCAGGACGATATCTTCCATGTATTTCTGCTAACTATAGATGTCAAAAAGTTAAGTTCAGCTGCCCAGATTAATAAAAGCACTTAACTATATTTGCTCTTTATTTTGGGGAATTTTTTTTCCTAAATCATCCAAAATTTAATCAGTAGTAAAAACCGTTTTTTGTTGGGGGTTTTTTGGAGAACAAGAAGATGATCAATAGACTTTCTCAGCTTCATCTCTCGCAGTTTCTCGGCCCTGTAATGTAAATAACTAAATATTTCACAGGTTCGAGGCCCTCTCTGAGAGTGCGTCCGAGAGTACGTGATGGGCTCACCCATCACCTCTTTTGCTATTTTCCTGGAAGACACAGCGTGTAAAGGCTCGGTGCTGCCTTACTTGACTTCTTTCTTGGTGAACAGTCCCACTCTCTCCAGCTGCTCCAGCTCAGGGATTCTGTCCTCGATCCGCTGCTGAACGATCTCCGCCATCTCGTCGAAGCAGCCGTTAAACGCTCGTGTTCAGCTGCTGTTTGGTAAAACCTAATAATGGTATAACAACTGTACACAGAACACCACGAGAGGCCAACTCTATCCCCAATTACACATGTGTGGAAGTTGTGACTAGCGGAGCTTCCGGTTCCGTCTGCAAATAGGTCCGACAGGAAATCTGAGCTGGCGGAAACCTTTGTTAACTCAGAGTTTTAAACTCCCAAACTCCCTGTTTCACAACGTATTAAAGATGAAACGAAAGTTTACCTGTCCTTTTATATTCGAAAACGGTTTGGTGTATGTTTTCTCACCTCAGATTAATTTTGATATACACCAGGGGAACATATAGAGTGGGGAAAGCTTTTTTTTCAGAACTTTATTTGAAATTGTAACGTGAACAGTCAGTCATCCCAGCTCAGTTTGTACAGTAAACATACAGGGCAAACAAGAGTAACAATAAGTATTACAATGAAAATAAGAAGGGTAAATAAATAAATAAAAGGAAAAAAGAGGGATGTGACAGACTTCATAATAGCTTTGTACTTGAAAATTATATCTGTGACAGCTCATTTGTTGAAAATTTCTGAATGAATTTCAATCAATGATGAACCTCTTTTATTTGAAGTTAATTTAAGAGAGTTTAAGTAATATTCAATTTCAAGTAAAAAACAAATTAAATAATGGGGTTGAGTTTTAAATTTTACATTTATGTATGTGGAATTTCCCTAGTAAGATATAAAGATTGACAATGGTACATAATTTTTTTTTCTTTGGTTTCAAAATAACTGATAATGTCCTTCCCTTCAATTTTGACTTCGTATGTTGTTTTGCACAATATATAATTTTCAAGTTCTCTCCACAATGTAGTACTATATGAACGAGGGGGGAAATGAGCTGGCACAAGCCCCCTCACATTAATTGCATCATAATAATGCAATATATCAAGCTACCCTCCAATATATATAATAAAATAATCAATAGCTGGACCATTGATGTGTATATATGTACGCACATCAATGCATCAGTAATTATGATCCAATGTACATAGTACATATGTACATAGTATTGTAAATAATTCTAAAAACTGCTTACTTTAGGTACTTTAAATATAGTTAAAGAATGCACTATTTACTACTCTACATTACTTGGGTAGGATAATTTATACATTTTACTTAATGAAAAGTCTACATACTTTCTTTTTGTTGCAAAAGGTTTATCCAACAAAAAAAATATATATATTAAAAATCTTGTGGAGCACCATTTTATGAAAAGACAGGTGGAAGAGCTGAAGATGTTCAGAATTTCACTGGGAGTGATCAGGATGGACACGATGACAAACGAATATATTAAAAGAAAAACTCAGGTTAAACTGAATATATATATATTTTTTTTAAATACTATCGTCACGTTTAGCGTGGAATAAACGGTAAAACAAAAAAGCATTTTCTAATTACAGTGCAAAAGGGAAAAAAGCCAACGAGTGAGAGAGAGAGAGTTTTGAGATGCGAGAGATTTATGACGTTTAGCATGGAGTTTATAGTTTGTGTGTTATGTTGTATTGTGTAGTTAGTGTCTTGTGTAGTCATTGTTTTGTTTTGTGTGTCAGTGGGTACAAATGAAGGCCACAAAGGTAGATTTCAATGTAAACACCATCTCCAGGTGGAAAACCAGAGGAGTGATACATCTCCTGTTGTCAGGCCTGCAGAGTTTATCCCTGCAGTGTTCTCCTCTGTCTTGTGTCAGACAAACAATTTTTTTACTGGCACAAATAATTTTATCGGGCATCTTACTGTGACAACTGATTGTTCTCTCTCTCATTTTAGTTATAGTAGTATTTTTAAATGGTTGTACAAACAAACAAAAAAACGGCAGATGAATTGGCTACATTTTTAGATAAATAGTTGTATATAACTTTATAATTTACAAAATTTGTGCATAAGTTTTCAAAATTTACAATTTATATTTGTATTTGAAGTTATGAAAATAATTTGCTAAACGTGTCTGTGGTTTTTACAGTTAACCCCCCCCCCCAAAAAACAGAACAACTTCTAGGATGTTATGTTTTGTGTTTGATTTCAGATCAGTTGTGTTAATATAGTATGTCAATGAAAAAATAACTGTAAATTCAGATACACGAGGTTGAGCTAAAAAGAATGATACCAAGCAACGCAAGGGAAAAAATAATTTAAAACAATTTGAAGGTGAAATACAAATGTAAATCAAAAGTACATAAAAATGTGAATTCACATGTTTTATGTCACTGAATTTTTTAATTATGTGGGCTACAGAAAATAATTAAGTGATAGACTATATTTGTATGAAACGTGTATACTTACTGCATTTGAATCATTTTACCCATATGTAACACTTGCATGTGTGTTTTTCAAAAAAGGCTTTGATTTTGCCACCCTATTTGATTTCCATGCTACCATCATGCCACCCCAAGAAAATTTCTCTAGATCCGCCCCTGGTTGAACGCTTTGGATACAAAATTAGAGCGACAAAGCTGACGTAGTTTGGACATGTGCAGAGAAGAGGTAGTGGATATACTGGACAGAGGATGTTGAATATTGAGCTGCCAGGCAGGAACAAAAGAGAAAGACCTCAGAAGAGGTTTGTGGATTTAGTGAAGGACAACTTGCAGAAGTTTGGCGTGACAGGTGAGATGGAAAAGGTGAGATTTAGCAGATGATCTACTGTGGTGGCCCCAAAAGGGAGTATCTGAAAGAAAGAAAGAAAGAAAGAAAGAAAGAAAGAAAGAAAGAAAGAAAGAAAGAAAGAGAGGAAAAAGAAGGAGTACAGCAGCACTTTTCATGTAATAAATCTATAATAGGACACAAGGGTTCACACATTAGTCTCCTTTGTGTTCTTATTCCTCCCTGTGCCACCCCATTAATAAAAAACAACAACAAAAAACCTAGAAACGCCCGTGATATAAAGTAATATTTTTTCTAACGTCTTCCATGGATTAGAATATGATCTTTTAAAAATTACAGTAATCGTAGCATTTATACCACGTATGTAAATATTACAGTTATTGTAACCTGCTGGAAGAGTACAATCTGTTTGAATAATGTCGACATTATTAAAAACGAAAAAGTAAATGTTAGGTTTTTAGGTTATTTGTTTAATGTTCTTAGCGTCCACATTTTATTACTAACATAGATTTTATCCACAATTTTCTACTTTTACAGCACAATTTAACCTACAGCACCTGTATCCTTATGTTCTACTGAAAATATTCGTACAAATGTGAAGTACCTCTCAACAACAAGGGGTCAATGCAATAAAACAGAAAATATAAATATTAATTCCGATCTTTGATTTGCTATTGGTTTTTCATTGAATAAATAGTCAGACTGAATATATTTGGGTTCGTAGGGTTTATATTGTGAATTCTTGAGTACATTTTGTGAATGACAGAGCTCTGGCTGCTGTGTGCTCGTCTGGATATGATGAATGCAGATGGACTCGATTTCCCGCAAAATCGTAGAAAGCGAGAGCGCGTTGTCTGACGTCACTGAAGCGAGTAGCCAATCAAAGTTCTGCATTGGCACCGCTCATCTCCTATTGGCTGACAACTGACCAGTGCTCTGTTGTTCAGTACAAATTGAAGGGATACCGCATTGAGAACAAGTTATAGATAGAATATCAATAATCGGGTTCAATATACCCAGAACTACTGGTAGTATTTCGGACGGATGAATGCAGAACAGCTTCGAGTGTCCGGAGGTTTGTTTTGAAGTAAACTATGCTAGCACTGCTAGCTAACTAGCCAGCGTCTTGTCGCCTCCTCTTCACAGGTTTCTGCTGTTGAGTCTGCCAGGCTTGTGCTAGAGGCAGCGAGGCCAGCAAATTAATGCCATCAGCCAGGGTACGTTACTTTTTTTATATACCCCATATTTGCCACGTTACAAATTTTGGAAGCTTTGTTAACGGCGGTTTGATTAACCGAATAAATAGTGCGGTAAAAGGCAGGCTAGCGTGTTAGCGCTGTGCTTCTAGCCGTTAGCTCGCGTGCTAATGCTAGTGTTTTGCTAAGCTAACTTGTTGTGTTTCCCGCACCTATGCCTTAATCTTTTTTCTTCTAACGTGTGGTGTTGTCTCACTCCGCAGAACTCAGGTCATATTATGAGCGGGGCCAGTTGCAAAGCTAACGGCGCCGTCTACCCTGCCTCATCAGCAATGATGAACTCTGTAAAAAAGCCCAAAATGGAGCAGATTCAGGCCGACCATGAGCTGTTCCTACAGGCCTTTGAAAGTGAGACTTCACTACTTGTTACATTATAATACAAGTTTACGGTTTGGGTTCACGAGAGACTTTCCTGTGCTTTGCGTGATTGTTCCGCTACTCTGATCATTTTTACTGTGATTTATTGTGGGGTTTTTTTTAGTTGCCTTTTTGACTATCTGGCATTTGGTTTAATTCCAAATGGAGTGCTAAATATTGTTTTTAACTTAACGTAATGACTACTGTAGTAAGGTAACAATTATCAGACTGAAATCAGGCTAAAACACACGCCCAATACTTTTTTCTCTTTTTTGGGGTGGGGGGGGTCATGTCAAATTAGTCACCACATACCAGAAGAAGTGTTGGCATGTGAGAAATGCACTACATAGATGGGTTTTTCAGATCAAGTCAAAAATAATGAGCTGATTGACAAAGGGGCCACATGTGGTATTGCAGATCACCTGGCCTTAATAAAACCTAGAATTGTTCTTTTAATGACACCCCCCCCCCCCCCCCCCCCCACCCCCAGATCCTATTCAGACTTTTAATATTGTTCTCTTTCTACAAACTTCCTGTCAGTGTTTCCCTAGTGTATTTGTTAATACTTTGCTTAACAAGCAGAAGATCCCCAATTCCCTTGATAGACATACAAGAAGGGGATCTGGCGTACCACTCAACCAAATCAAACACGTGGAGCTCCCTGCTGTGGTGGCCGCTTGTGAATAAAATGAGGGAGCAGCCAAAAGTAGCTTTCTTTAGATGATGATGATATGAGAGGGGTGTGATACTGTCTAAAACAAGACTTGTTGTATTTCTAGAACCAACTCAGATATATAGATTTCTACGCACAAGGAATTTGATTGCAGTAAGTGAATACTCTACACATTTATATCTTAATTTAACTGCTTTAAACTGCTGATGGAAAATGACTGATATCCGCCCACCCTCTTTTTTTTTTTTTTTTTTTTCTTAGCCCATATTTTTGCACAGGACACTCACCTTCATGTCTCACAGAAATGGTCGAACAAATGCCAGAAGGTATGGAGTCTGGAGAAACAGGAATCCTTCTTTTTTTTGTCATAACGATGCACTGTCATAGTTGGTTAAAGATGATTTGTTCCTGACGATGTTTGTGAACAAACGTTCTCTGACTTCTTTCCAGGAAAACATTCAAAGTGGATGATATGTTGCAGACAGTGGTGAAGATGAAGGGGGAGCAGGATTCTCCAAGGTAACACAGCTTTACAAGTGTTGCATCTGTTTTCTGTATTTTGTATTGAACAAAGCTAATAACAGTTGTAGCACTTGATATGACCTAGTTTCACCTGTGCATTTTTTTTATTTTATTTTAGCTTGTCCTCACATCTACAGTTAACATTCACTGGGTTCTTCCATAAGGATGGTAAGCACATGTTAATCTTCACCAAGTACCTGTGTTTTGTGTATTTCCCTATGAAAGAAATGACTCAGAAATGCTTAGGTGTGTCAGAAATTTCTACAATATTCAGCTGTTTGAAATTTGGTTTTGCTTTGACACATGTTAAACAACCACATTGATAGAAATGACAAAAGTAGTCACTCAGAAGCAAGGCAGAAGAACCTTTTTTTTTTTTTTTGTACCAACATACTGCTATGCAGTCTTACAGTTGCATGTAGGATAACATTAATTGATGTTAAGAGAGATGTCTGTGAAGGTTCTCAGTCAAAGGTCAACCATTTGACCCTAGAACTGAAGAAGCTTCTCGGATGAGAGGTGAAACGTCTTCAAGCAACTTAAAGAAGTCCAGACACTTTTCTTTCCAAGCTCCTTAGATGTCAAGAGATGCTTCTTATGTATATAAGAAAGAAGGAGAATATACAGTTGTTTGTGATTGACACAAACTCTTCTTGTTTCCCTCTAGAAAAGCCATCTCAGAATTCAGAAAATGAACAAAATTCTGTGTCCTTAGAGGTGCTACTTGTCAAAGTCTGCCATAAAAAACGCAAGGTAAAGTAAAACACTGGGTCTGTCACTTTTGGCAACATGTCAATGCATCTGCTGTTGCTCACTCGTGGTTGTTTTTGTATTTCAGGATGTCAGCTGCCCGATAAAGCAAGTGCCTACAGGTAAAAAGCAGGTGCCTTTGAATCCCGACAGTAACCAAACCAAGCCCGGCTCCTACCCTTCCTTACTGGTTCCCAGCAATGAATTTGAGCCCAGCAACAGCCACATGGTGAAGTCCTACTCGCTTCTGTTCAGGGTATCGCGCACAGGGAGAAGGGATGCCAGTGGTCTAGTGAATGGAGAGGCCAATGAAAACATTGGTAGGAAGCCCACAGTAAAACCTTTTTCATGCTCTGTTTTTGACTGTGCACCATTTAGATGAATAATTTAACAGTGCAGTTTGTTGGGAGAGTAGCATAAGGGATTGAATATTCTTTCTGTGAGCATCTCATCTGAAAATGATACCTGTTGTAACTGAAATAGTTGCTGGCTAGATATTACATTCTTGGTCTCAGTTGTTAGTTGTTTGTTTATTTGTTTGTTTATTTATTTTTAAACATGAAGATGTAACAGATACTCCTACTAGAAAGAAGCGAAGTTCATCCCATAGGGATGAAGGAGAGACCACAGAGACCTATGTTGCACAGATGACCGTCTTTGATAAGAATAGGTAAGGATTTGTACTTTCTTTCCTTTTTAAGTTCTAAATATGTCCCTCTTCCAGTCGCTTTTGCCTGTACTCCTCAAAACATGCACTGCTTTGTCCACAGGAGACTGCAGCTGCTGGATGGGGAGTATGAGGTGTCAATGCAAGGGATGGACGACAGCCCTGTGAGCAAGAAGCGAGCCACATGGGAAACCATTCTTGATGGGAAGGTAGGCTGGCTGGATTCGGTCTCTGAAAGGAAGGTGTAATTGTGATTGTCATATTGAACTTGAATGCTAATTTCCTTCTTGTCCACCTCACTGCTTCACTGACCATGACTGTCCCACAGAGACTGCCACCATTTGAGACATTTTCTCAGGGACCCACATTGCAGTTCACGCTGCGTTGGACAGGTGATGGCAGTGGAAAGTCCACTGCTCCTGTGGCTAAACCCCTCTCTACGCGCAACTCGGATAGCTCCAGCCCTATGGAGACCAGAACCAGCAACCACCGAACTGCCCTCATGAGTAAGTACAAAACCAATTCACGGTAGCTTGAACTTAGAAATTTAGAGCAATGCAATGACGTGGAAAAATTCTATCAGTGTGATGCTATCGGTTTTTCAAGATCCCTGGATTACATTTTATCTTATATTACATTCAAGAGGAGGACCAGAAAATGTCCACAGATGACAAGAGAAGGCCAGATCTTCTGATTAATTAAAAGCACTGCAAAAGGGTTCAGACAAAACACCAAATAAAGAGATTTCCTGAACAGATTCTGACAAACCCGAGTGGGTCATGCTTTTGGATTAGTCGCCCACTATGATGTTGGTGTGGGATGGTCTATTTGTAACTGAATCTGGCAAAAGGCGCTGTGTAAATAGCTGTTGAGTCCCTTTCAGACATGCTTTTCATCCCATAAATGTGCAGGCACCTCTGCACGTCACCATCATGTTGGAACAATCCCGTGAATCCTTCTGTAAAAGGCACAATGTCGCTACTTAATTATTTATTTATTTTTTGGGGGAGTATTTTATATGTATCAGTATTTGGCATAATGCTTCCAAATGAGCAAAAAGCAGTAATGAGTCACTGCCTGACGTCTCATCATTAGTAACTGTGTGTGGACTGACATGTGTGCACACACACAGTTATGAGTTGGTCCTATTAATTATCTCTAAAAGCTCGGGTTGTTTTGATATGGTGAGTGCTAGCCATCTGTTTGGATGTAACATTATTTACATTGACTCCAGTGCTAACTGATATACTTTACTTACTAATGTTACCATTTTGCAGTGGTGCTCCTCAGCCAAAGTGTCCCCTAGCATTAGTCAGAGCCCCTAATGGCTCAATTTATTTAATGCTAAGATAGTGTAACCATGTCATAAATGATCTGTTTGCGTTTAGGTTGGTTTTGGAACAGGGGACCAGAGGTCTCTGCTGTGAAGCTGGATTTTGGCTTATCTCAGCAACTTGAGGGTTAACCTTGGGTTTTCAGTACTACAAAGGTGGATTACTTCTTACAGGAGTAGCTCGCCATGGTAACTTATGCTGCGTATATAACCCGCTCCAGGACAGGTTATGTTCCAGATTAGAGATCAACAGGTATGAAATCGCTGACTATTGAGCAATAATTATTTTATTTTTTTCTGGAACATGGCAACACCTTTCTTGGAAGATCTCTCGGACTTCTGCGCAGAGAGTAGGAGTGTCTAAAGTCTTTGTTTTGTGAATGAATGTCAGTATTCAATATGGGTTCTTATATGCAACTAAATATAACTAACGATGTAGTTAAAGGAACGCTTGACCTGCCTAGTGAGGGGGTGGGTTAGTATCTCTCTCATCTCTTTCACCTTAAGCACTTGTGATTGTTTCTCTGTGGCTTAACCTTTCATCTGCACATCAAGTTTTAAATCCTGTCACTTATGCTCTCCATTTCAGAAATGTAAGCACTCATCCTCCTTTATTTGCTCATTAGGTGTGCTTCTACTCTTGTGGTGGGAAGGAAACTCTTTTTGTGCTCTGTGTTGTAACAAAGGTGAAATTCTTCAGTGACCGTGTGTTTTTAATGTCATCAGGTCATTACATAAACATGTAGGTGAAGTTACAACAATGTTACGTATTCCATGTCTGAAATGGGCTTTATCAACAGGTGTATTTGCACTTAGATTGTGTATCTTTTGTTACTGGGCGGGGAGGGGGGAAATGCAATTTCTCCTTCTCAAAGAAGCCCTTCAGTGTGTTTACAAAAAAAAGTCCACATAATTTGTTATTTGGTGACTCTCCAAGAATTAACTTCTCCATCTGTTCCTGTCAGCAGTGAAAGAGTCAGTCAGCACAGACATTCAGACGAAGAAAGAGCAGGTCCCATGTGAGCCGCGACAGAAGCTACGTATATTTTATCAGGTACACCACACAACAGTAAGGAATACATTTGAGCCTGGCACACTTATTATAAGAACCATTTGTTTAGGTTGATAAAAATGTGCAGTGTCTTTGTGGTATGTTTTTTGGAGCTGTTTTAGAATTACTGTCCTGTTTTGATTCCCCCCCCCCCCCCCCCCCTTTTTTTTTTTTTTTTTTGTAATCATTAGTGGTGCAACGGATCAAAAATCTCACGTTTCGGATTACGGATCAACCGTGATCCGTTGCACCACTAGTAATCATTCACCTTTTTAAAACTTAATGTAGCGACAATTTTTAGCTGTTGGGTGCTTGCCCTTAGCGTGTCATAAGTGACAGTAACTCTGATTTTTATGACCCTGCTTTACATCTGCTGTAGGTTAACCATCTCTGGTTTATCTTGTAGTAAATCAATGGTTTGTTCTTCCTCAGTTTCTGTACAACAATAATACGCGGCAGCAGACGGAGGCGAGAGATGATCTTCACTGTCCCTGGTGTACCCTGAACTGCAGCAAACTCTACAGCCTGCTCAAACACCTCAAACTCTCCCACTCCCGCTTTATCTTCAACTATGTGGTAAGAAATAAGTGTGTGTGTGGCTGGGCAAGTCATGAGTCTTCACAAGACATCATGGGATCTCACACAGTCTTAAAGTTCAAAGATGCTGTGTGGGGGGGGGGGTTGTAATCTGCAAGCTGTATCTTAAAACACTTGTATAAACTATACACTTGTGTTATGTGTTTTCAGTCTTGTCAGTTAAAGAGTGCAAGGAGAATGGGATTATTCTAATTGTCGTTATTCCTGATTTTTCCTCAAATATTTAATCTGTTATCTAATCACATCATTTGCTCCATATTAAATATTAACCACTGAATGATTGTTTTACCAGTTGAATGGTTGATCTAGTTCTTTTATTTGTTTCTTAATCTGCAGCCTCACCCTAAAGGAGCAAGGATAGACGTTTCCATCAACGAGTGCTATGACGGCTCATACGTTGGCAACCCTCAGGACATCCACAGCCAGCCAGGTTTTGCTTTTAGCCGCAACGGCCCAGTCAAGAGGACCGCTGTGACTCACGTACTGGTTTCCAGGTAGACACACGACCTTCAGTCAGAGTTAACAGAACGGACTCATTTTCCTCTTCGTTTGTCTGTTAATGAAGGGGTAATGAGCTGAATTAACATTAATGACCTGATCATGCACACTAACCATGGTTTAAACAGACTTGGAGCAAAAGTCTGAGGAACTTGGCAGGAAGGCAACTCTAAACGGATTAGCTCTGATATGTTCTTATACTAATGTATCGGGTAGAAATGAGTTTGGTTGATAATAGTCTGGAAAGCCGAGATGTAATTGTCTGATGAAAGCATACACCGACAATAGCGTGAAGAGTTTTTACTTGATTCCTTTGAGGGGAGTATCTTCATATTTATCATAAACCTTTACTTTAAAAGTCACAAACCTTAACACGTAAAACTTCATACGCAAATTATGGCAAAAAATCCGGACAAGTGTATAAAAACCCCCTATAAATTTATATCCTAGTTTTAACAACTGAGCAAATGTTTATTTTGGTGAGGATGCAAGGTTACGTACATTTTATTAAAGGTTACCTCAATTCCACCTCAAACTGGGGATGCTTTGAAAATATTATTTCATATGTACGACAGTAAAATTATATATTTCTGAAATGTCAGCCTACACAGTGTTAAATACAAAATGAATTTTCTTCTTCTCTTGCTAGGCCCAAGAGGACCAAACCAAGTCTTTCAGAGTTCCTGGAGTCTGAGGACGGAGAGTTGGAGCAGCAGAGGACCTACGTCAGTGGACATAACCGCCTTTATTTCCACAGTGATAGCTGCATGCCCCTGCGGCCTCAGGAAATGGATGTAGACAGCGAGGATGAAAGGGATCCAGAGTGGCTCAGGGAGAAAACTGCCACGGTGAGAAACCAGTGCTCATAAAGTCATTTTTACCCAGTAAAAGGCTGATTGTCATCAACTTCAGTAAAGGAGAAACGATTCACCAATGAAATAAATCCAAAGAAAAGTTGTGATTGTGTCCTTGAATTTCCCAGACCCCCACAATTGGGATGAGAGGGAAACATTTAAAAAAAAAAAAAACCCTGAGAAATGGCAAAACAAAGATTTCAGAGTTACCATAGCAACAGAGTGAGAAATCATTTGGGTCGGGCCGGTCACCCATAAATAACTTGGAGGTGCTCAGGGCAGAAAAACTGCTGCCAACACTGAACACCTCTTCAGCTTGTTCTTCAACTGATACACAACATGTGTCACTTCATTATTGATCTCACCGAACCCTGTAGAACAAAGTCTGTTAGTTACACTTCTGACAGGAGTGACAGAAAACCTGTGAGATTAGCCCCTGATGAGTTTTCATTACTGCTTATTCACAATTGTAATGATGTAAAACTCGACACACATTACACACTGTTTTACTGTTACATTCGGCTTATATGGCAAGTTGTTCATATTGGAGTGTATCTTAATTGAGTTTTATTTATTTATTTTCTTTAATTACTATAGCAACTGGATGAGTTCACGGACGTTAATGAAGGAGAGAAGGAGGTGATGAAGCTGTGGAACCTGCACGTCATGAAGCATGGGTATGCTGAATATATCAGTTTGAAGCAGAGATTTTGCAGGATGCTTATAACGGTGTAGCTAGTTTATATTCAACTGTGTCAGGGTTTTGTTTTTTTTTTTTTTGTTTTTGTTTTTTCCTCAACTGGGTGAGGGGAAAACATATTGGACTTTATTTTACTTTATTTTATTTCTTACCTTTTTGCTCTGGGAAACTGTTTGCAAATAATAAATGGGATTAAACAGGATGTCGTCACAGACAATTCCAAACAAATCAGAAAAAAAATCTTCAAGAATATGCTCAATTTAATAAACCACCCAGCAGTTATATTGTAGTTTTTACATATTTTGATCACAGTGTGGAGCCTCTAAAACCTGCATTCTTTCAGTAGCCAGCAGGTGGCGACACATTTAGTTGTAAAAGAGTCAGATCATAGATGTCTGTGAGAAACATGTCTCCATTATGAGTGTGTCAAAAAGCCTTGAATTTGATTGTCAGTTTCCAGTCTGTTTTTTGGTTTTAAGGCACATAAGGTTCTTTGTACATTATGTTGTAAAGTGGTCCCAGAGTAAAATCAGTAATGCAGGGTATCCTCTAGGGCAGGGCAGCCTTTGGTTGACATGTAGCTACCACACGCACTCATGAAATCTGGTTCCAAAACATCAGTGCTGGAGCTGCTGAGCTCAAAGCTTCTAATGGTAGTCCGCAAATTAATGAGTGACTTCAAAGTAGCTTGATGGTGTCTTTACAGCCTCTGACTGTAGAAATGCTAGACTCCTATAATTTGATTATTCCCCCCTTCAGCTTCATTGCAGACAACCAGATGAATCAGGCCATCATGCTTTTCGTGGAGGACCGCGGCGCTCACATCATCCGGCGCAACCTCTGCCGCAACTTCCTCTTGCACCTAGTCAGCATGCACGACTTCAACCTGGTAAGCACATCCACCATCGATCGTGCGATGGCCCGACTGCGGCAGATACAAGAAGAGCTGCCGGAAATTGAGGTGGACCAGCAGGATCAGAATCCAGCAGGAGCCTGTAATGGAAATGCCATCACCCCAAGTGGGGGACAGCAGGGCAAGAGGACAAAAAGCGCTCTAACAGACTGATGTAAAGCTGGCTGGAGGGAACTATGATTGTTGTATTTTTCTGTATTTTTCTTTCCCCCCTCCCCTGTTCCCTTAAATGGACTTTACCGACATTTTGGTGCTTAGATAGGTGGGAGAACTGAGCAGCAGATGAACTGACTGGACACAGATCAGTATACAAGGTAAACAAGTTTTCGGAACTTGAACTGAACCAAATATGAACAATATAAAAGTGAATTGCCCAATACTACACAAACCAGGAATTTGTGGACTGAATGATGCAAGTTGAACCTACTTAATATGCATTTTGTAGGAGCCATTGAATTATCCTTGTGTCACTGAGAGTAAACGAATGGAGTGTCTTTTACTGTGGCACGACTGCCTTCAGTATGATAGACGGCTACAGTTAAAACTGTACTGGTAACATTGTCACTGTTTATTTGTACACGTACACAATAACCTTGATTAAAAATGTATCCTTTTTAGATGGTTATTTTAGCACTTGGTGTTTGTATTTAGAAGGCTTACCTTGAAATTGTCATTTGGAAAGGGGGGGGGGGGGAGTGATCATGCTGCGTCAGCACTTGAATGCAGCTTTTTCATGATAATCTGTGGAGGGCTGGATTCGCTGCTATGGATGACATTTCAAATGAAGGGCGATACAGTAAAAGGATTGTGGGATTTCCTGACAAGGTTGTCAGTGTTGTACTGTAAGCATGGATCCTGGACTACAGAATAAAGTAAGATTTCAGTCCAGGCTAAAAAAAACAAAAAAAAACCGAAATTACATTTCATCATGTTTGACATTGATGATGGTGCAAGGAAAGCCAAGGAAGTCAAGTTTTTTGAGTATTTTGTTTGTGGACAACCAGCAGCACATCACACCGTGTGCCGTGCAAAGCATCAGAGAAATGAATGTCGGCTGTTTTCTGTTGTAGGCACCTGCAGTTTGTTTGTTTTTTTTCCCTTCCCCCTACTTCAAGCTCTGAGAACATTGGAGACACATTAATTGAATTTTATATTTTTAAACGTGGGTTACGAGTAGCTGACAGAAATGTGTATAGTGTAATCACATCAAATGTTTAGC
Organism: Simochromis diagramma; assembly: GCF_900408965.1. Classification (NCBI taxonomy): domain Eukaryota; kingdom Metazoa; phylum Chordata; class Actinopteri; order Cichliformes; family Cichlidae; genus Simochromis; species Simochromis diagramma. Next base: position 12,965,893 of record NW_024386792.1, read on the forward strand.
TGTGCCCCGTTTCGCATCTAGTAAAGAACAGGTTGCAGTTGTCATTTCGAAGCAATATGGTGTTGTTTGGAGGATTTTTCAGGTCCAACTAAGTTGTTCTTTTAGTTTCAGTTGATGCCAAAGGGGAATGTTTTCATCATTCTCTTAGTTCTGTAAAAAAACAAAACAAATTTAAAGTATGTATAATTTTTTTTTTTTCATAACACTTCTTTTGAGAAAAAAAAAGAAGCAGTAGTTGTGTTTAGTAGTGTGCACATAAATTGGTGAACATCACCATTCAGTTTCATCAGAATTCCCTTGTGGCCAACCAGATTAACAGTATATTTCTCCCTCTGCCCTCCGTTATCCGTGGAGGCTTTCTGTGTCCATGTGGGAAAACAAAAACGTTGTTGTCAGAACACCCTGTGGAAAATTGTGGCATATACACTCTGGATAAGGGGATTTTTATATTTAAAGAAATAAAACACATTTGTCCTTATCCATTCCTGTACTGTTTTTAGATGTACTGGCTGCAGGACTGACTGACTACCCTTCCACAATTCACAAGAATCACTACTGCTGCTCGAATATTGTACGGATTTTAGTGAAACCTGTGCACAGTGAACGCATCTAATAGGCCTTCAATCAAATTGAAGTCAGGATCACTTTAGTTTGTGCATTACAGCCAATTAATGACAAAACTGCAACTTTCTGTACATTTCTCCCACTGAAAACGCTACGTCTAGATGAACAGAATCAACTTTTGGGGACTTAGAGATGATTGTATAGGGGTGGCATGATTGTTAGTCCCAGAAGACCAACAGTTTGGCACTAACAACCATGCCACGTTCAAGTAAATCACTTTTTTCACCATTCTGGTGCTCAGTTTGAAACTCACCAGGTCCTCTTAATCACCTCTATAAGTCTATAATTACTGAGTTGCTGTCATGTGATTGCCTCATTTCAGATATTTTAATAAACAGCTGAACAGGTGTACTTAACAAAGTGACAAGTGAGTCTATAGAAGTAGATACACAAGACTGAGACTGGATGGTTTCATATAAATACATGTCTATGCTACAAAAATGCACTACAGGTGACAAAAGCTGTAAAATCTAACACTGCACTTTATTCTATTTGAGTAAAATCATCTAACTGTAGCTGGTCTGATGACTTTAGAGAAAGGTTTGTGTGGTTTTGGGAACTTTTGTAACTAGTGCGGCAAATCTGTATCAGTGTGGGATATCTGTGTACACACGATCTCTGACTGCAGAGAAACACTGCGCACTTTTAAAGCGTCACTTCAGCTCTGCGGATGAATGTAGCACTGACTGTACTCGTGTATTTCCATGTCCTATATTCCTCATACCATTTTCTTCTTGCATACAGCCCTAACTAGCTAGCTTCGTTTGAAAGAAATAAAAAAACCGATATTTCTGTGTTACGCGAACGTCGCACAAATGACGTCATACGTAAAAACCAAGCGCCAAATTCAAAATGGCAATAGCCAGCCTGCAACCTGCAAACTAAAGCCTTTTTTAAAAATTAGTTTGCCGTGTTTTACGATGCGAAATAAACTCAGAAAGGTCAAAACAGTCAGAGACTCAAACTTCCGGTGCAAAGACGTGACGCAAACTGCCGGGGTTATAGTTTTATCAGAGTCGAGCTGCTCTAAAGCGGAAATCTCGCTGGATGCAAAAGATAAAAACGGCTCAAATTCAGCTACAGGGCTTTCGGGAACACACCCCCAACCAGTGCCGGAGACAAGAGATTCTTTGTGCGCAAAAGGAGCTAAAATTGCTCCGATTTTCTTACGAGCGATACAGCAAAGAAAGCGGAGCAGCGACGGGGAGCTGGACCAGCCTCTGGATAGCACGCAGCAATCCGTGCTCCCTCTTCAAGGTGATAACGTGCAACCAGTAAAACGTCCACCTGCAGTTTCTCACGTGACAATAAAGGACGGGTGTCAGGGACAGCTATCACCCTCAGTTCTGCACAGCTGCCTGGAAGAAATCCAAACTTCTAATCCAGCATTTCCAGTCCAAGCTGTGCTCGACACTTTGAGGAAGAAGGCAGGAGAAGGGCTGCAGGAGTATGCACTCACAGGTTAGACTGAACAACTGTCTGTACATTTGCTCCTCTGTGAGGATATAATTGTTCCCCTTTCTTTCCTCCTCATATCCGCATTACCCCTTAAAAGAAAAGAGAAAACGGGTAGATGAACTCTTGCAGAGGGTACCGAAGCGTCTGAGGTCTGCAGAGAGTGCTGCAGATGTGGGTCACTCGTCACATCAGGATGTCCTGGGAAGCAGTAGTGTTCACCCTGCAGAGAAACAGTCCAGGTGCAGCAAGCTGAGTCGCACTCGCAGACTGAAGCAACAGAGGGCGAGCCAACCAAGTCTTGATGAGCCAAACATAATGAAAAGCTGTGATCCTCTTCAAAGAAGTAATGCTTGTCTCATTCAGAACAGTTTGACATGTGCTTTTATTCCCTTTAAATTGCAGGAAATGTACTTTTTTCTCTTCTTTCTTCTGTCTAGATTTATTTTCTGAGGATACACTGTGGACAGATAAGTACAGTCCCCAGCATTCGAGTGAGGTCATTGGTAATCCTGCATCTGTGAATAAATTGTACAGGTGAATTTAAGATATTTACACAAGTCTAATTGATTAATTAGTCTTTTGAAGTCAGCATCAGGAGTGTAAACTTTTTATGGATGTTTTCTTCTTGGAGTTCAGTTGGTTAAGGAAATGGAAACTAAGAGCTGCCCGTGACAAGGAGAGACAAATGGAGGAAAAGAAGCAACAGGAAAACAGTAATGGTATGAACTGGTTCTTCACTGTGAAGCTTTGCTCAGTCAGACATGTTATTCTTTTTTTATTCCATGCGTGTGACTTTTGGAAAAGTAACAAGTATCCTTTTGAGCAGAGTCATGGGATTGTGGAGACTTCCAGGGTGAAGCTGGATCAGACGATGGCAGAGAGGACCCACTGGGTAACACCCTGCTGATTACAGGACCGTCGGGTGTGGGCAAGACTGCTTCGGTCTACGCCTGTGCTCAGGAGCTGGGCTTCAAGGTGGGATTTGCAAAAACGTCCGGTGTTTTTGAAGCGATGCTGTCAAAGGCTTGTCAGAAATCAGTTCCACCAAACATGGATTCATGTTAGGATGAATCTTAATGCCAGTTCACCATCCCAAACATGTCCAATAAAAAGCTTTTCCCATTTAAGTAAAGCAAAGAATCCCCGTAGATAACCTGTTTAGTTCATTGTAATATTAATAACGATGATCCTTAACATGAGTTTGATTTCAATAACTTTACATAAAAACAATCGACCCCTATGAAACTAAGCTGTGGTTAAACAGCTAATTTAAAATGGCGACAGCTGTAATATGAAATGTACAGAAGTTCAAATTTAAAATTGAATCCTTCTCACAATATATTACTTTTCTACTGGTTGAAATTTTTGTGGCTCATCCCAGAAGGTATCTATAAAAAACCAACACCTGATATGCTCTGAGTCTCCAATTTTAAAACTGGTAAAATGTGACATTTTTGACTTCGATCAGGTCTCCACTGGAGGTGGTAATAACCAGACACCCCACAATATGATATTATCACAACACTTCACTCACAGTGACAATTTTTTGTCAAATTATGTCCTCAGAGTTAAACTGTGTCATTCTCTGTTTTATCCAGTAAGATAAATTTCTCACACTCTCACTAAAACCTGCCATAAATTTTTTTCTCCACCACTAGTCTTAATGCTTTGGTTTCTTCTCAACCAAGGTGTTTGAGGTGAACTGTTCCTCACAGCGCAATGGGCGCAATGTTCTGTCCCAGCTAAAGGAGGTTACCCAGTCACACCTAGTGGAGACGTCGGGGAAAGACCAGCTGAAACCGGCTTACTTCAACACCTTCAACACCAACACCTGCACTTCTAAATCTGAGATTTTACTAGGTAGAACATCAATGGTGATGATCATTTGTTTTCATTGTAACACGAGTAATCAAAGCCCTCAGTTCTTTTAGTGAAAAACAACAGAGGCACAATTTTACCGTACAGGTAATTATATTTTCTGTTAACAGGAAAAAGGGTGCTTCCTAAAAATGTCACTTCCACCTCAAAAAGAAGAACATCACAGAATTTGAGAGGCTCTCGTCGCAGCGCAAAAACAAAATCAGCCACAGTCACTCTGACTCGCTATTTTAGGATGAAGGCCAAAGCAGATCACTTACAGTCTGGTTTCCTGTCACCATCTGAAAGGCCAGAGAACAAGAAACTGGTCAACTCATCGTCAGGCTCTGATGTAGCAGAGAAAAAGACAGCCACTTCACTTATTCTCTTTGAAGAGGTAAACCATTTCTGAGCACGACACTGTTTGGCATATAAAGCCACACGTTAACCCTGTTTGCTTCAGATTCACTGTTATCGCTTGCTCTTGCAGGTTGACGTTATATTTGACGATGACGTCGGTTTCCTTGCAGCCATTAAGGCTTTTATGAGTACCACTAAAAGACCAGTCATTTTGACTACGAACGGTAAAGACGCACACGCAGAGTTTGAATTTCACTTTTAAAGATGAGCTGTTGGTTCTAAACTAGTGTCTTCCTCAGATCCCTTATTCAAGGATCGATTCGACGGCAGCTTGGATGAAATAATTTTCAAAACTCCATCAGCAGTAAGTCAAAGTTACCTCGACCGCCTCACACAGCTTCAATGACAACTGCATGCATGTGTTTGACAGTAGCGCCGCTCTCTTCTTGCATGTTTGTGCTGTAGAAGAAGAAAAATGTTATTAGAACTTCATTAATAGAAAAATAACTCAGTCTGTCATTAACTGCATCTTTTCGAAGGCGAATATGTGCAGTTACCTGCAGCTGGTGTGTCTGGCTGAGGGAGTGCAGCTGGATTTGGGTGACGTCAGCAGCCTCCTCAGACTCACCTGTGGTGATGTCAGACGCTGCCTGCTGCAGCTGCAGGTCTGGGTGCAGAGTGGTGGAAGGTCTAAGAAACCCATCTGTGTGCAGTGTAAGTTTCTCCAACATAAAGCATAAATAACATTTAAAACAAAAAATTTTATGTTATTCTCTGTAAATCTTCCTGTTTTAGACTCAGATGCTGCTGAAGGAGAACATTTAGACTCATTGCCTCCGTACAAAACAGGCTGCTCTGCTAACATGCTGGGTCTTTGCGGTGGAACTCCAGAACATTTGCTGAACCTTCTAAAGGCAAGTATTTGTTTCTCTGCATAAATCTTCATGATCATTTCTCCAAATGAAATTAACGTTTCCGATCTATCGTGTTTTGATTCTCAGTCCTCGTCTAAAAAGCACACGAACGAGCTCTTGATGCTTCTCGCTGAGAGCTGGAGACGAGGCGTGCCGCTTCTCTATTTGAACCTGGAGCTTCTCCTGTCTGTAGCAGCTCAGCATACTACGGGTCGATGCTTGGAAACAGTAGCTTATTCCAGGCTACAGTGCGAGCAATCTGATGTTGGGCTTCACATCGAGCAGCACAATAGAAGCATTTATCAAAGGGCTTCACTCACCAACAGCAAATCTGTAAGCCATACGTCAAAGCTTAGCAGAAGGAAGTATAACAACACATCATCTGACAGTTTGGGCCTTGAAAAAACATTCTCATTCAGTGGGACAACTTCAAAAGCTCTGCACTCAGGCAGTACGGCTCAACAAATTGCAGCTAAAGAGGAGAGTGAGTGTTTAGACGCCCTGACTGACTTCTTTGACATCATGTCCTACCTCGATGCCACCCTGCCGCCCACAGGGACACGTGTTTCCGACTCCTGCGCACCCGAGTCATTTGTGTGGACAGGAGCGGCGCTAAAGGCTGGTTTGTTGGATGAGATGAGGGAGGGAGAGGAGAGCAGCTACAGTCAGGAGAGGCTGTTGGACATTCAAGCTGCTGCTGAAGGTTTGGGGTGTCACAGGTGCTTGTGCAGAGCGTCTGAAGCATGGACTGAAGTGCAAAAAATCAGACAGGTGCTGGAGGACAAAAGGTGGGGGAGGCTGATGGAGAGACTTGCATTGACTTCTTCTAAAAGACACAGTCTCAGCTTTAGTTTTCAGCCTCTCTGTGAGCCAAGGTGAGTCTGCTCTCCACCTCATCTTCTGAATGCCATTTCAAGTTGTTTACCATCTTTCCATTTCAGTTGTCCAGTCATACACTTAGTTATCATTGCTTAAGTTTCAAGGATGTTGACTTCTTTTAAATGCTTTATAATGTAAGTATAAGGGAAAGCGCCATTACATGACATTCATTTGATAAATTCTTGTCCAAATCCATTTAAAAAGCAAGACACTGACCAATGAAAGGTTAACAATTTCAGTTAAATAACTCAAAGCATCTTTAGTGGAAAAGTACATAGAACTTCATTCTACCTGCGATGTCGCTCCAGGATGAGGGGGGATCATGAATGCATGTGGATGCTTCACTAAACATTTCTAATATTGTGCACATTATAAAGCAGAACACAAATTTCTTTGTTCCCGTGCCTCCAGTTTGTCCCAAAGAAGATTCAGACTGAACAGGACGGTTCTCAGCAGTAAACCCTTCGTTTTGCTGGGGAACAGACGGGCTGTGTGTGTCGACTACATGCCGGTCCTCCGCTCAATCTGCCGCTTACATAAAGCACAGCAACAGAAACAAGAGACACTGAGGTGAGTCAGACACAAGGTTTAAGAGTCCGAAAGTAGGGGACAATCATAAATGACAGAAAATGGAGATGGATTTTATGTTACTAGTGAGGATGTAATATCACAATAAGTTCATGTGAGAGAGAATGGCAGATAACCTCCCTGAACACCTCAGTGTAGATCAGTGAAGATGTGGTTGAACAACATTTAGAACAGTTTTAGTCATTTAGTTTTATAAGCAGGTCTAAAATATGGCAGAAACCACTCGTTTCAAAAAACCGCTTAAAGATTTACTCATAGTAGGCTTTCAAGGGGACAAGAGTTAAATAACACCGCTTCTTCACACTAGGGCTAACACACAGAGACAGACAACCTTTCATTCTCACTTTCACATGGCCAATTTAGTATCTCCAGTTAACCTAACTAGCCCGTGTCTGGACCATGGGAGGAAGCAGAGGTACCTGTAGAGAAACCGCACAGGAAGTCATTTTGTAAAACAACTTGTTCCCTTGCTGCTATGATTCTGTCATGAATCATAAGCCTGACATAATAAGAAATCTAGATTGATAAATAACACTACACCCCAGAAGGGAGTGGAGGAATGTACATTTAGTTTAAGAGTGAATAATCCCTTTAAAATATATCTAACATTTTGTGCATTTATCTAATACTTTACATACTAATTTCTCCCACAATAGGTGTATGAACTACCTCAACAACATTCACCTGGGCCTCTCAAAGTCAACTATGCAGCTCCTGGCAGAAGGTTTCACGTGACTCATAAAAGACTATTGAACCTGACATCATCTCTACCTCAGTTTACTCCTGTCAGTATTTATTTTAGTCAGATACTGTGAAATGAAATTAACGTGGTTTATTTGAGGAATCATGTTTTTTATTTATATGTAAGTGCAACCATTAAGTAAATAAAGTTTGCCTTTTTTTGTAAATTATACTGAGCATTTTAAGAGAATTTAAAGTACTGATTACTCAGGTACTCACATGGGTTTTTGACATAAACTTTTATACTTTTCATCCTTTGTGTTTTATCCACATACAGGTTTTGCACAAAATGCTAGGACGACAGCCGTCACTGCCCCTGTCAGATTTAGTAGCAGAAATAAACACAGGAGCAGCCCTTATACTCAAACAGTACCCAGAAAACAGCATTTGAGTGTTTTAAGTCACAATAAAAATATTTAATTCTTGAAAGTTATCATTAATCTCCAAAAAGTTCAAAGGAAAAAAAAAAGTTCAAAAGAACTCAGAATGCCATTTCTGAGGTTTGTTGGTTGTGTGGTGACGAGACGAGTCCAGCTAGTGGCTCTCAGGAGCAGTCGCTGAGCAGCTCATAAAAGGCTATAGCCTGAAGGAGAGCGTCACAGAGTTCCTCCCCTCCTCTTCTGCTGCCCATCTGGAAGGAATTCCTGTACTTCACCAGCAGATCCTGGGGAAAATTTATTCTGGGAAGCTTCTGCGTCACCGACTCTGTCATGAGCTGTCGAACTGTCTGCGCCCCGCTTGTTCGAGACTCACCCACCATCAGTCCAAAGTGGCGCCCTACAGCAGTCCTCATCATGTTGAGAACCCTGTAAAGGAAAGGAGAGAATTTCTGGGTCAAGTTTCTGCATGCACGCTCGCTTGTGCAGGATTACAGATGTGACCAGCACAAGTTCAAACCAAATACTTTTGATATCTTTTTTTAACTTCACCTGGGAGGAATGTTGGATTCTGGCAGGGAATTTTTGGGCTCCAGCAGAGCAAAAAGCATGGCCTCCACAGCCCTCATGTGTGCCATGATGGGGAACAGAGCTGTGTTTTGGACTGAAATGGAAGATTTCTCTATTATGTAGAAATCTGCTGATGGCAGGAGGGCCACAACTGAAGACACCTGTTGGCATCACAGAATTAATGAATTATGTTACAGAAACAAAGTTCCAAAACACAATGACTGTTAGTCTACATTAACGTTCTCATTTAGCTAGACTTTACTAGAAATAATATGCTCTACAAAAGTACTTACATCATGCAAATAAGCAGAAGCCATGTAAGTCCCCCTCAGGAAATTCGGACAGTCCACCTGTTGCCAGTTTAGTACACTCATTCCACGGTCCACGTGTGCCCAGGCAATTTTATTAGTCCCACATATGAGTGACACTATGGAACTGGCATCCTGCATCGGCAAATACAGAATCATGATTAGAGAGCATTATCCTGCTCTTTCTTTTCATAGTTAATATTTTCTTTTAACAGCTCAAGGTTATGAAGTAGGCAGTAAACCCTATCACAGCAAAGTCCATCACCAGCTATCCAACATCCTGTGATATTTGATTTTTACAATATCATGTATGCTTTTCCAAGCATAAAAGTTGGCCCCAAAGATTTAAACTTCTGCCAAAGGAAAATCAATGGGGCTGCGATTACATTTGTTTACATGGGGTTTCATTTACTGAAGCATGAAAACATTTATCAACACTTATTACAAAAAAAAAAAAAAAAAAAGCAGGGAGAAAGACTTCTAAGCAGGGTAGCAGATTGTTAGTCTTGAACAGTACACGTGTACCAACCTATGTGCATATCATGTGCAAAAAGCCTACTTTGAGTCAGGAAGAACCCACTTATGTGGTTCATAATTCTCATAGATCATGTAATTACATAACAGAACATCTGTGTCATCCAAAATATGGGCACTGTTGACAGAGGATGGCTTATCAACAAATAAAACGAGATTAAGTGCAAACAATTAAGAAAAAAAAAATCCTAGAATTGCCCGTGATCATACAGACCAATGTAGATATTTCAAACACAGATGTGTCAAATGTTGATCGTCTATCAAGAAGTGATTTCTGTTATTTGTCAAATAATGATTGAATTGAATTGAATTTTACTTATATACCACCAAATCACAATAAGATGCCTCAGGGTGATTTATTTTGTAAGGTAAAACACCTAAAATAATACAAAGAAAACAAATCCCCAACAATCATATGACCCCCCCCCCCAAAAAAAACAACAACAACAAAAACAAACCACACACCGGAAATCACCTGTTAACACGAAAAGCTCACCTCTAACCAAGACTTGTCGACCTCTGGCCTGATGAACTTGGCCAGCTGTATCCTCACTTTCCTCTCCTTCTTAACCGTCGGGTTGAGAATGGAGTTGAAGACAATGACAGCACTTTTGTGCTTTAGCAGTGGAACATTCACCACACTTTCCAGAGTTTTAAAGGGTCCGTTTTTAGTCCTGTACTCCACAATGTTGAGGGACTTGCGACCTCGCAGCAGCTTTATCCCGGCCAGCTCTCCTGGCGTGGCGGTGTTGAGGAGCTGGAGGATAGCGTCTCGCTGCTCTGGGGTGTAGCAGGTGTCCAGCGTTCTGCTCGCGTCGTCCTTGCAGGATTCATTACTGGAGGACAGATTAGCGTTAAGGGTCTCAAAGCTCGCCACGGGAACCCGGCTTCTCCAGCAGCATGTGCACTGAAGGTACCGCAGCTCAGGGAAGGAGCCGTACTGAGGGCGGCAAAACAAACCGGACTGTCCCGCATACTGACCTGGAAACACAACGGGGCAACATGTGTTCAATCTTAGTCTAACGTTTAAGGTGTTAACTTTTACAATATGAGTGTGGAGCTCAGCCAAAGTTACTTAAGGTATACCTGTTAATGAACATTTAAGACCATAAAAGAAGATGCAACTTCTAAAGGCTTGCAATGAAACGACATTTTACAACTGGCGATACTAGCTAACGACATATGTGCATTAAAAATTCTTACTTCTTTTGACCAGCGACGACAAAACTCGCCTGGCGACCCACATTATCGTTACTTGAAGTTAAAATGAATATTTGACGGTTTTGCTCGCCGGCATAATGCAGGTGGAACAACTTCGCCCTCTGATTGTTTGGTGTCCAACTGTTTTAACTGGTCGGTGTGGCACAACAACAACACTTTAAATGGTTCCGGAATGCTGCTTAATCCCTCCCTGGCATATACTCTATGTATCGGACGTCGTAGAGATAAAGGCAAAAATAAAGAATTAGATAATTAAACAAAATAAGTAAATAATAATATCATAGATAATAATAATAACTGATAAATAACAGAATGCTTATTCGTCCACTCCCGAGCTGGGTTTATTTCTTTTTTTTTAATGTTTAATACATAATGATAAACCATCTTTTTTCAACTGCTGCATTTAGGGGTGAAGGTCTCCAAACCACACATTAAAGCAGGTCTTGCTACCATCTTGTAAACCTCCCCTTTCACTCTTGCTGGTATCCTTCTATTGCAAATTGCCACTGACACGCATCTCCACCCACTGCACCCTGCCTCCACTCTTTTCTTTACTCCTCTTGTGCATTGTCCAGTGCTTTAGATGGTTTACCTCAGGTACTTAAACTAATTTTCCTTAAATACCTTTTCTCTTTGCAGCTTCATTGTTACACTTCTGTCCGTGTCATTCACAAGTATGTATTCTGTATTGCTGCTACTGATTTTCATTCCTCTTCTCTCCTGTGCATACTTCCACCTCTCCAGGCTCCCTTCCACCTGCTTCTTGCTCTCATTACAGATCACAATATTGTCTCCAAACATCGTAGTGCACAGAGACTCCCGCCTCACCTCATCTGCCAACCTGTCCATCATCAATGCAAACAAGAAGGGACTCAGAGCTGATCCCTGATGTAATCCCACCCCCATCTTTTACCCATCTGTCACTCCTGCTGAAACACCTCACCACTGCCTCACTGTTCTCATAGGTCCTGCACCCCCCTCAAATACATACTCATACTCTGCCACTTGTGACTTCCTCATCCAGTATCACAGTTTCTCCCTTGGCACCCTATCATATGCTTTCTCTAAATCCACAAAGACACAGTGCAACTCCTTGTGACCTCTATACTTCTCCGTCATCACTCTCAAGCAAACTTTCTCAGCATAAAGCCATACTGCTGCGCTCTGATCAGCACCTCTCTCAATAACCTAGCTTCAACAACTCTTTCCACAATCCCAAATTCATCTACAAATCTGAAGGTTGGTGGTTTGATCCCTGCCTACTCCAATCTGAATGCCCTATATCCTTGGGCAAGACACTAACGCCAAGCTGCTCTCCGATGCATCCATCAAAGTGTGAATTTGTGTGAATATTAGAAAGCACTTCAGCATAGAAAAAAGTGCTTGTATGAATGGGTTGATGAGGCATGTTGTATAAAGAGTAGAGTAGAAATGTGCTCTATAATAACCAGTCCATTTACCATTTTCCATTACTGCTGTATTTTCCCAGTCATCTGCTAACTCTTCCTTACCACCCAGAGCCCATCTCAACTCTTCCCTGAAATCTGTGCAACATTTTTCCTTCTTTGGTTTCCACCATTTAATCCATTTCTCTGCATATAAACAGAATAGAAAGTAGACGTTCGCTTCTAAATCTGAATGGACACAAAACTCGTCAGACAGTCACTAAGTAAGAATGTTCATCTGTTCTGCATCTATGTGAACAGTTTTTTTTTTGTTCCGGTTAGCTTAAAATAAACTCTATTCAGTGTTACTACTTTGCTCTAGTTTAATTTAACTGGTTTAAGCAGAACTATGCAGGAGCTATAGAGTTATAAACCAAACAAACACATTTTTCCTAAGTGTGTTTAATAAAGCTTTCTTTGTTTATATTTAAGTTTTCCAGCCAACTTCTGTGGAGGAAACAATGAAAGGAAATAGTTATTTTTAAGGTCCCAACAGGGGAGTCTTGGACCACATATCTTGGACTGAATTTTCCTAAGAGAGACACCGTTCTTCTAACTTTCATGTTCATAGTGGGTTCAGGCAGCTGTTGTTGTTTGAGCAGTTGTTACCTTATGCATTTGTCCCTACGTGCATTTGTCAGCTTGTCAACACGCAGTGCTGAAGATACGTACTGCAGCGGAAACTGCAACAAAAAGCATTTGTCACCTCAACAATTCAAAATATAGTCACAAAATTTTACAGTTGTGCAGCTGGGGCCAAGATGAAGGTCGAGTTTGAAGAGTACTGAGTCAAGGTCATAAAATGTAAGCAGGCTAGTTGACACACAGACTTTTCCCACTTTATTCCTCTGTTTCACTGTGGGTTTTGTAATTTTTAAATTAATAGTGCAATTTGCATCTCCCCCTTTTCTTTATCTGCTGTATGAACGCAGTTGACGATTTATTTTGGCACACCAGATACATCTTATAGACATTTTATTAATATAGTGGCAACTCCCCACAGGAGGTATTTTTATCCGATGTGTAAAAGTACATTTTTAAAGGTGGGTTTTGTCTGTCTCACTGACATCTGCCTATCCAGTCTTAATTCTAGCCCAGGACTTAAAGCAAATGAATGCCACTCGTGACAACAGCAGCAGTTAAATTTAGATGTAGGACAAAAGTCTGGCTATAAGTTTGCAACAGTTTGTAAAACTGGCACATAAGCTTGGAGCTATTCTGGAAAGTTCCCTCCTTTTTCTTGCTACTACTGCTGACCTTAACTTTAAAAACAAAACTGCTGCTCTCACAGCTTTCAAACAGCGACAAGCCTAGCAGCCTAATACTGTAAGTCAATCACCCAGTAACTGAGTGACGTATGTTTCACTTCCTTTCTCTGTTATTTCTGGGTATATGTGTTTGTGTGCAGAACAATAAACTTCATGATGCTGCATTGTTAAGAGGAAATACTGGCCCACTGGCCACGGAGATGTTTGTACCTGCTACAGGGCAGAATAGCTCTGTACTGTGAAGTGTGTAGAGTCAATATGGAGTTACTACCTAGTAGATGTTTTGTTGGGATTTGACTGTCAGCCCAAGAGAAGCAGACGTCCTTCATCGATGGCCACTTCTGAAAGAAATAACAAAATTCTCCTTGATTTGGTGCAACAGCCGGGTAACAACTTGTGTGCTGACTGTGGAGCTCCTGGTGAGTACACTTCAACAGACTCAGGTTTAATTTATAGATTAGCACTGATAGATTTTTATTTATTTATACTTTTTTTTAACTTTCTCTCCAGAGAACATTTTATTTACCTTATTTCACTACGTCACAAGTGGTAATAGACGGCCCATCTGACTGAGTCATGTGTTTTATTTAGTTAACAATATTGTGTCCAAAATATTATTTTATAACCAAGTAAAACTGTAATAAGCTCTCAGAAGGGGAAGAGAAAACTGCTGTATAGGGTGGTATGACCTTATTGTTCCTCCTTTTTTCCACCACTTTTCACCTTCACTGTATGAGGACAGTTAATACAGTGTGTACCTATGTGAAACGAAGACAGAGGTAGTGCAAACAGTGCTTTATACGCTTACTCTTTCGCCTGTTTATCGACTTTATAATTGTGCAGAAAAGAAACACTGATTTTTGCTTTATAATCTTTGTACATTATGGTCATTAGGCAGTTCATAGGACTACTTTTATTTTTTTTGCACTGTACTTAGTTCCTTCTTATAAAATAAACACTGTGATCACTTTTTGCTCGCAGACCCTGACTGGGCTTCTTACACTCTCGGCGTCTTTGTGTGCCTGAACTGCTCGGGGATGCATCGTAATCTGCCTGCAGTCAGCAAAGTGAAATCCATACGGCTGGATCATTGGGAAGATTCACTTGTAGAGGTATTGATTATTAGCATGAATTCATATGATTAATTATTTATTCATGTTCTCTTAAATTTAGACATTTTCCTTTTATTATAAAGAGGGTGTTGGATACCTTTAGATTTCTTTGATTTTTCACTCCCCCCAGTTCCCTCTGTTATTACACCGTTACCTCCAGATTTTCATTTCGTTCTTCATTTTAAAATAAATCCTTCTAATTTGACTCTGTTCATCATGTAAACAATATTATCTTGTTCTAACCTTTATTTTTAACTCTCACATTATGCGGTTTCAGTTCATGCAAGAGAATGGGAATTCTGCTGCCAAAGCTATTTTTGAGAAGTGTGTCCCGGTCTTTTTCTACCAACCACAGCAGAAAGATTGCGTGTAAGTGACTTTCACTGCATTTGGCACCCATTCATTTCATTAACTCAACGGAAGTGGGAAGCAAAGACAACAAACGGTCTGTTTAGTGAATGGGAGTGGAGTAGTCACGTTTCTCAAGTAGAAAGAGGAACAGCAGAGAAGTGTAAAGGCTCAGTGACAGGTCTACACATTTTCACGGACTTGTTTGTTTTCAGCGTTCTTAAGGATCAGTGGATCCGTGCCAAGTACGAAAGACGGGAATTCACAGGAGAAAACATCTACTTTCAAAAAGTGTACAGTGCAGGTAATTATCCTAGCAATATTTTTAATTTAAAAAAAAAGACCCCGTCAACAAAACATTGACAACGCAGCATTTGTTTTCCCATCAAAGTCTAACCTGCAGTTTATTTGCTTCACCTTTTTTGAACTGTTTGATACTCCAGAACTGTTTGAGGCAACACTATGGAAGAAAGGCAAAGACAGTAAGCAGTTCTTTAAAAGCACCTTCCTGCTCTCACAGAAAGACTTCACCCTCAGATACTTCATCAAAGAGGATGTGAGCAGTTCTTCAGTCATAAGACCGTTTAGTTTACAGCTGTATAAGCATTCTTCAGTTGACTCTGGCCAAATACCTCTTTTTCTAATCTTCCTCAATCATCTCATTAAAACCAAGTCCAAGGTTCCCAAAGCTGTCATCAACATGAAGGATCTGAATGCAGTCTTCCAACCAGAGAAGATCGGTCATGCTACCGGTTTGCAGATCTCCTATGTGGATGATGAACGCTCAAAGAACCTTTTTGTGTACCACGAGGACGGGCAGGTGAGGGCATCTTCCCAGATGTACGCTGCATGCTCTTTTCCATCCCACATTCATAGAGTTATACCTTATTTGAGACAATTACTCTTCCTGGCAAAACCTATGTCTATGATCTCTTATAGGTGATTGTGTCTTTTTTCAATGCTATTCGGGCAACACGTTTGGCATACCTCCTGAAGAAAAACCCCACTCTTCAAGAAAAAGACGTGAGACAAACTTTCATTAGGTCATCAGCTATGTAAACCCCTCTTACTTCAGGCTAGTGATGTCTATCCTCAAAAAGCCGCTAAGTAAAATTATACAACCTCAAAGTCATACCTCATACATCAAACGTTTTCTGTAATTAACTACATAGACCTTTCCAATTTAATGGCTTTCTGTTCAAGAAAGTGTGCAGAGGTTTCAAGGCCTCGACCGAAGCCTTGTTTAATGTTCCTTTTAAAGTTTCCGCTCATATCTGCAAGTCTTTGTTACTAATGCCGCAGCTTTTGCTCAGTGATTGTTTTAAAATGACCTTTCACACCCAAGAAAGTTGCTGCTGAACCACAAGTCTTCTGTTTTTAGTACCACTTGTTTATATAATTTTTTTTTGTCTTAGCATTTGAGAAAGCTCCTTTGTCTTTATTGTACTTAATATCCACTTTAAAACTAGCACAGGCAGGATTTATACACTTAGGTCCATAAATATTTGGACAATGAATTTGTTTTTGCCTCTGTACACCACAACCATGGATTTTCAACCAAACAGTCAGGATATGATAGAAGTGCAGACCCCTAGCTTTATTTTAATTGGTGTAACAAAAAAAATTAGTATGAACTGTTTAGGAATCACAGCCATTTTTATACACAGTCTTTTCAAATGCTCTAAAGTAATTGGGCAATTGACTGAAGAGCAGTTACATGGCTAGGCGAGGCCTTGTTATTCCATGAACAAATATATCAGATGAAACATGATGCTACTCGCGGCAGTTAAATTCAATATTAATTTCGGTTTGTTCTCTCCCCATTTAAACACATTACATTTAATGTGCAAACCCGCACAACGTCAGCACGGTTGAATCATTCTGGTTGTGAGCTGCTGCTGTTGTTCAGCTCACAGTATTTGTTTGTGTTTCTTTGCACAGTTAAAACATCAGCTAACAGCACATTGCCTGAAGGAGGGATACATGGAGAAAACTGGTCCGACGGTCTGTGAACTATCCGAAATTTTTAACTGGATTTACTGGGTCTACTTATTTTTAGTTTAACTGCCTGGCTAATTAGATTGGTGTGTTTATATGTGTTTTCAGCAACGGGAGCCATTCAAGAAGCGCTGGTTCACGCTGTGCTCAATGAACAGAAAGCTTCTATACTTTAAATCTCCACTGGTAATGAACAGAGATGAAGAACAGAGATCTTTGTGTTGCTCATATCTTTGTGAAAATGAAACACCTACATAAATAAATGAAACATAAAAATTTGTCATTTTTTTTCTTTTAATTGGAGATATTAAGAAGTTATTCTAATGCTCATAAAATGCAATGAATAATCATAATGATCCTATTTAGTTGTACCTTGTTTATTTATACTGTTAGGATGCTACAGAGCTGGGTGCTGTCTTCATCGGCACAGAGAGCCACGGCTACTCTGTTTCAGAAACCAGCAGCCGCAACGCGAGGGGAAGCCGGTGGCGCTGCGGGATCTCACTGGAGACTCCGGAGAGGCAGTTTGTTTTTATGTGTGAGCAGGAGCAGGAACAGAGCGAGTGGATAATGGCTTTCAGAAAGGTCATCTCTCAACCCATGACACCAGAAGACTACTCTAGTAGGAATTTGTTGTCCCGTGTGTTGTTAAAATGCATCAACTTTGCTCCTTTGGTTGTCAAGCATTCCTAATTCTTTCTCTTTGCGATATTCAGATGAGGCCAACCTGAGGAGAGGAAAATGAATCGTTTCCTTTTTTTGCAAGGAAATTAAAATACTGTTTGGGGACAGAACAGACCTGAAGCTTTTCTCACAAAGACGCGCCCGAACCTGTCAGTGTGGCTAGAAACATAATTAGAGACAGGACCACAGACCGACTAAGGCGCTTACTGTCTGCAATGTGGAGAAGCTACTGTCACCGTAGAGACTTTGTTTCTCTGTAAGATCCACGCACATTAAAAAGCAATGTCTCCTGATTTTGATGCACTTTTGTTGAAATTAATGTCAGCGTTCTTTTGTAATACATTATAAAGTCACTGAAAACAGACATTGTATTTATTAAAATAAAGACTGAAATGGCTATTTTGTAAATACTTTTGTTAACTTTGATGTACTTAGATACTTTTTTGTGTTTGTAGCTGTCTGTGAATTTCTCAAACTCATAATTTAAATAAACTTGATAAATAACTGCTTTCTTTCTTTCTTTTTTTGTTAACCAGTTGTTGGGGAACATGCTGGCTTTCTTCCTCATCAGTAACATATGTGCAGCTGGGCATTGTATGAGGCATATGTGCCTCTGTTGAGATGTTTTGATTTTAAGTAGCGGGTTCCATCAGGGCTGATGGGAATACCACAACAACCACCAGGACCACATATCACTGTTTATCAATTAGTTTACAGTAATTTAGCTGCTAGCCTTAAAGAAACACTTACTTTATGCTCCATCTCTTATTAAAAGCTGTTTTAATAGTAATATTATTTTAAGTGAACATTTCAATCTAAAAGTTTGATTCTTCCATACACAAGGATATGCTAAAGGCTTAAGAAAGTGTACCAGAAAATCTTCTGTTTTGACAGTTTTGCAGTGCAGAGAAACTTTAATAGGCTACCAAAAGTAGATGTATAGTGCTGTGTGAAAGTCCTGACCCATCCCAAGGAGCCAGACTTTCTTTTTTGTGGTCTTGAGTAATATTGTTCTCCATACTTTTTGAAGTTTTTCTTTGGACACTGGCTGCTTTTTCACTCATGTTCAGTCAGCTGCTTGTACCTGACAAATTAGCAAAGAAACCATTTTAAATTGTATCTTTAGGCACTTCATTACTAGCAGCGTTTAAGAAAAACACATCATTTGTTCCCATTTCTCTAGCTGGGTTTGTGAAAAATGCCAAAGTTACAGAAGACATAAAATAGTCTCCAAAAGTTGATTCTGTTCATCTGGACGTAGCGTTTTGTGGGAGAAATGTTTCGTCACTCATCCAAGTGACTTCTTCAGTCTCAGCTGACTGCAGGTTTCCCCAAATCTTATAAACAGTACATTTGCATTATGACTGAAACCAGCCCACTGAAGGAACAATGGGGTGCGAGGTCAGTTTCTTGATTATGATTATGCAAATTCTCATGACCATTGATCAACAACCACTGATCAAAGAACACTGATCAATGGCCACGAGAACCATTCACAGAGAGTTGGGGAATGGCTGCAATCACAGCATTGTAAGATGGTGAAAGATGTACCCTTAGACCCCCTCCTCGATTCAGAGATGGTCTTTCCCTTTTCACGTAAAAGTGGGGGAACCTGCAGTCAGCTGAGACTTAAGAAGTCACTTGGATGAATGACGAAACGTTTCTCCCACTGAAAACACTATGTCCAGATGAACAGAATCAACTTTTGGAGATTTACTTACCTGGATGATTGAGAATGCATCAAGATGACATAAAATAGTATTTTTGCATCAACAAGGTGATTACCAAAGAGCTAGTGGCCAGAAGCATGACATATTTCAGAATAGTGTTCAGTGTGTTCTTAGAAAACTGGACATGTGGAGAACAAAAGAAGTGCCAGGTCTAAAAAAAAAAAAAAAGCTATCTATAGCAGATGAACTGTATCTGAAAGTCATGTTCTTAAGAAATAGGAGAAATATCAAGCAATGAACTGACACAGGATGTGAGAGATACACCTGGCCTTCAGTTGATCAATCTACCTTTTATTGAAGCTTCATCAGAAATGGTTTCAGTGGAAGGGTGGCTGTAAAGAAGCCATTCTTAAGGAAGAGAAACAGGGAGAAAAGGCCGAGGTTTGCCAAATTATGCAGCCTGGACTGGAAATCAGTAGTGAAATGGAGTCTTATGGAGTGTGGAATCCACCTTAATGCACACAAGGGCAAAATAGCCGAAAGCATCTCAATAAACACCCGATGTCCTGAAAAGAAAACTAAATCACCCCCTGCAGTATAAGGTAGAAGTCTATTTCATAGTCTGTGTGTGTGTGTAAGAAAAGAAATAACTCAATCTTCTTACCATAAATCTTATTCTGTCTATGTATTACGCAGGTATCGCCGCTTGACTTAAAAAAGAAAAACAAACCATAACCGCCACTCTTTTAATACCTCAGACTTGCACGTGCTGCTTTTTCTTTTCCTCCAGATAGCGCCTTTTGACAGAAATTCAAAGCTAGAGGAAAAAGTAAGATCTCTCACTCCACTCCAGTTTCCCAGTACTAAAAAAATATCGCAGATAGAGCTCACACCTGTCTTAATTCAAACCCGCAGATTAATGCCGCACTTCTTGGTCAAGTACATGGGGGATAGTTTTATTTTTATTTTTTTACATGACTTTTTGTTTTTTTTTAAGTGTTGCGCGAGCTCATCTCGGCTTTACGCACTCAGCTGACCCGAGGAGGGGCGTGGCCGACAGCTAGCAGCCGATGGTGTTGTAACAGTCAAGTTTGTGTGGTTATCTGGCTGTTCGTGTGAGCTCCCTGCTGGCTGTGTGACAGTATGCACGGTAGAGTACAGTAAGAAAGAAGAACAGCGTTTTCGGCACCCTGGGCATCTGACGCTTTGTAGGGCTCTCTCTAACCGTGTGGAGTTTGCGTTGAAGCTGAGCAGACGGGGGCTGAAATGCGAACGTAGCTGTTAGCAAGCGAGCCAGGCCGCGTAGAAGTGGCTGGCTGTATCCTTCATCCAGACAGACAGGAGCATAAATGTTGCACACAGACCGGTCTGCCGACGTGGTTGACGACGCCGGGGAAGATGCGCAAAGACGTGAGGATATTATTAGTGGGAGAGCGTAAGTAAGGCTTTAGATAAAGCTGTGTTTGCAGTGTGTTTGTTGACTGCAGAGTCAGCCTTTTAGTGCACACTTTGAATTGCACTGCTGCTGCCAGACAGCTGGACATGTGATGCTGAGCAGTGTCTTCATCACGATGAGCTCTGTATGTGTTATTGGAGCTTATCTTGGCCATGCTATCCCCCACTGTAGCTTTTTAGAGCAGTTAGGCGGATAATTTCTTTTCTATTATTCACCTAACCTCAGTTTACCACTTTGATGGTGCACACTCTTGATGGTATTGCAATCTGATTGCCCTAATTTCACATGTACACTACAGTATACATGTGAATTCACTGCGCTTTGCATCTATCTATCTATCTATCTATCTATCTCCTTGAAAGTTGGGTTCTGTCAGGTAACATCACAGCCTTTCAAGCATCTGAATTATTGGGATGTGATGGGCTTTGTTTTACACGTTGGGGTTATGTCTGCGCAGGAAGAAGTACTTTGTCTCCACACGTTTTCTCAGTTTCAGGCTAAATACAGTACTTAACATTTTGGTATATGCTCTTTGTACTCCTGTGTATTCCATTTTTTATTGCAAGAACTGTTTATTGTTATTTTATCTGATATCTGACTGGTGGTCATCTTTGAGTTTCAGAAGAGGTGCATCCAGTGATTGGCAAATTTCTCTTTGCACAAGAAATGACAGACTTCCAAAGTTGCTCCCATAAAGTGGGACATCTGGTGTCCTCAGAAATGAAGGCTAAAATTGATGGGTCACACGTCTAACCTGTATTTTCTTAAACATCTACAGAAACGTGTCTCAGTAATAATAATACATTATGCTTATGAGTAATGAGGGTTTGCTAAACACACTAAATATGTCACTTAACTGTCTCCTTCTCTCCATCTGCAGCCAAGGTGGGGAAGACCTCTCTCATCATGTCACTGGTCAGCGAGGAGTTCCCAGATGTGGTATGAATGCATTTCTGTTTTGCCAGAAACTTAATCACTTAATAACTTAATGTTACTGTACCCATCTGGGATTAAACGTGCCCACTATTCACCTTATTTTGCATTGATTTGACTGTGCTATTTACGCCCTGTAGCCAGCTCTAAACATCTCTGTGTCCCAGGTTCCCTATCGAGCTGAAGAAATTACCATACCGGCTGATGTTACACCGGAGAGAGTTCCCACACACATTGTGGATTACTCTGGTATTTGAAGGAACATTACTTTGTGTGTGTGCGCGTGTGTGTTTTATAAATAAAGAATTGGAGCATCCTTGTTTTACTTAAGCAAGCTCATCTTCCCTCCACAGAGGCAGAGCAGACGGATGAGCAGTTATTTCAGGAGATTTCCAAGGTGAGTCTGTGGATTTTGCTTTGCTCAGTGAAAAGTTTTCGGGTTCATGTAAAAGCTTAATGCTTATGTGTTGATCTGTCCTGTAGGCAAATGTGATTTGCATTGTCTACGCTGTCAACAACAAGAAGTCTATAGAGAAGGTGAGCTCCTCTGCTGCCAGAATTTCCATATTTAGTTTGTATATCAGCTGAACTGTATAATATGTAAGACTCTGGTGTGACAGCGTGATACTAAAGAATTGGGTATCATGTCTCTCTGAACTGAGAAAATCTTTTATCGTATCTACTTGTGTTTTCATAGGTGACGAGCCACTGGATCCCCCTCATTACAGAGAACACAGACAAGGACAGCAGGTACGTACAGAAATATTCTGGGCTTTTGTTTTCCACCAAATGTAAGAAGAGAGTGGGATCAGATTCTCAGTTTGTGCAGTTGTGTGTGACAGGACAGGCAGCTGCAAAATATTAGGTCCTGTAGCAGGAAGCCAAACCTGGTAATTTTCAAGTAGTGGTTAATGTAATGACCTACACTCCCGGGATGATTAATGGTTTTTTTTTCCCCCTTACAGTGTCTTCACTCTAAGCAAAAAGCAGCAGTAGAAGTGTCACATTTCACACAAGCAGGTTCACCAAAAAAAGAACTGATATGTATACTCACTGGTCACTTTATTAGGTACACATTGCTAGTACTGGGTTGGAGCCAGTCAGAACTATCATAGCTCTCCCTGGTGTAGACATTCCTCAGCGATTTGCATCTTGTCATTATGGCGTCACACAGTTGCTGCAAATCCATCATGTGACTCCTCCCTTTCACCACATTCCAAGGGTGCTCTATTAGACTGAGATCTAGTGACTGTGAAGCTTATTTGAGTGCAGTGAACTCAGTGTCAAGTGTTCAAGAAATCAGTTTGAGACAATTTGAACTTTGTGACTAGAAGCAGCCAACAGAAGATGTGGTCATAAAGGGACGGACATGGAAAAATACCCAGGTGGCTGAAGTGTTTAATCGATGCTCAGTGGGTGCTAAGGGGCCTAAAAGTTTGCCAGCAAAATTACCCTCACACCTTTACATCACCACCAGCGTCTTTGGTCAGCGGTTGCTGTTGTTTAAGTGCTTTATACTGTTGCCTTTCTGCTGATGTTTGAAACACTGGTAATTCTACTCTGACCTCTTGCATCAACAAGGCCTTTTCACCCAAAGATCTGCCAGTTTTCTCTGTAAACCCTAAAGATGGTTGTGTGGGGAAAATGCCACAAACTAGATTCACATTTTCCAAAATGCTTAGGCCAGCCCGTCTGTCACAGTCACTCAAATCACGTTTCTTCTCCATTCTGGTGCTCAGTTCAGCAAGTTAGCATGAACATGTCTGCATGAACATGTCTAAATGCATGGTGTTCCTGCCGTGTGATTGGCTGATTAGACATTTGTGTTAAAAATAATTTGAACAGGTATACCTAATAAA
The DNA here is from genome assembly GCF_900408965.1 of Simochromis diagramma. NCBI lineage: Eukaryota > Metazoa > Chordata > Actinopteri > Cichliformes > Cichlidae > Simochromis > Simochromis diagramma. Next base: position 12,989,097 of record NW_024386792.1, read on the forward strand.
GGGGCTAGTTGGTGTATATCAAGCAGTTATTGTCTGTTAATCACTTTGCTTTGTGGTGTTGACATTTTCAGGGTTCCCCTGATCCTGGTGGGGAACAAGTCTGATTTGGTGGAGCACAGCAGCATGGAGACCATACTTCCCATTATGAACCAGTACAGTGAGATAGAGACTTGCGTTGAGGTGAGACAGTCACCACTCTTATTGCTGCCACCATTTCTCAACAATAAAACACAGAATGGCAGATTGCAAGAATTTAAATAGTTTGCTTCAGACAGTGGACATCAGTACATTCTTCTATTTTGTGCTGAACCTAAAGAGGAAGAAACACAACAGAGTTGATAACAATTAATTACAATGACCTTTGTGCAGAAACTTCCATCTTTACAGGAACAAAGAAGAACGGCATTTTTTTTCTCTTAATAAGGACATCCACACTTTTTTAGCCATTGTTGCTTTTAAGGGATCTTAACAGACATGTCATTTAAACAGTTAAACAATTAAAGTCTTGCGGATGTTAATATAGAAACAGAGTTGCTGCAGTGTGATTGGCTAACTTGATATTTAAGTATAAACTAGGGAGGTTAACAGCCTAAAGATAATCTTTGCCACTTACAGTATATTGACTATTGTTGTCTTGCTTGTAAACACTGACCTAATTTGGCCTGTTGCATTTGTGTGAGTGATGCCTTTTGGTTCCCTTTTTTAATTCTTCCTGAAAATAGTGGTATTTCTGCATAAGTATTTAAATCTAGGAAGTCAAACAACTGTAAAGGGTCACGAGTTTAAGCCATAACCTGTTTAGAACTTTGAATTCAGCACGAATTCAACTCCTCGATATGAAAAACCAAAAAACCCTCACCAGTTTCTACCAAGTTTGCTTTCTGTTGAAGTTAGTTCACTACCTCCTGACACCTGTGGGTTTTTTTTTTCAGTCTGTTAATTGGAGCGGGTGCGCCGCTCAGACAGATCACGTGTGTTAATACCCTGTCTGGCAACTACTTAGTCACCAAAATACACACACACACACACACACAGGTAGGTAAACAGGGATGGCCCTTTGCTGACTGGACTGTTTGCTCACAGTGCCACATATAATACTTATGAGATCAAGAAGCCTCACACTGCGTATTAATGGGGCTTTCAAATGAACCACTTCGATACCAGAACCGCATTACAGCACTGAACAGAGTGTCTGTGTGTGTGCACATGTGTGCACGTTTTCTTCTTCCTTGTTGTTTATAGTGTTCAGCAAAGAACCTGAAGAACATCTCCGAGCTTTTCTACTATGCTCAAAAGGCAGTTCTCCACCCCACTGGTCCCCTCTACTGTCCAGAGAAAAAAGATGTAAGGATAAATGTACACTACATGACTCTTGAGCTGTTTAGTGTTCTGAGTTTGTTTCACATTACGGGCTGGATTTGAACTCTTAGCAGAACCTGCTTTTGTTTAAAGAACGTTTGATGTGTGTCCATGATTTTTCAGATGAAGCCACTTTGTGTAAAAGCTCTCACTCGAATCTTCAAAGTGTCAGACCTAGATAACGATGGTAATCTCAACGACAACGAGCTCAACTTTTTTCAGGTAAACTGGTTAAAATAGAATATCCAGGCGGTCTTTATTGTTCCCTCCTTTCGGTGGGAGACGGTGAGCTAATTCAGATAACAACATTTGCCTGTCTGCCCATAGCGGACGTGCTTCAACACCCCGTTGGAGCCTCAGGCGTTAGAGGATGTAAAAAATGTGGTGAGGAAGAATTTAATTGATGGCGTGTGTGACAACGGCCTCACTCTTAAAGGTAGGAGTGATGGGACGTATTTCTGATGCTTATGTATATACAAGCTCGCCTCACAGTGGGATTCCTGAGATTTATTTATTTTTCCTCTCCAGGATTTTTGTTTCTCCACACGCTGTTCATTCAGCGAGGACGCCATGAAACAACCTGGACAGTACTCAGGCGATTCGGATATGATGATGACCTGGAGTTAAATCAGGACTATCTCTTCCCTCCGTGAGTTTTACTTTGACATCTAAGCAACTAAAATCTGCTCCTGCTCTTGCACCTCATTATATTTCCATTCGGCTGTTGGTTTGTGGCACTCTGTTGAATCATTTCCTTCCGTATTTGCTTGTTTGATACATTTTTAAAATATGCTTGCATTTATTTTATGTGTTAAATATGAATAAATGTTATTTCTCCCTCTCTAGGTTGAAAATTCCCCCAGACTGCACTACTGAGCTCAACCATAATGCCTACCTCTTCCTCCAGAGCGTCTTTGACAAACACGATAAGGTACAGTCCTGTATATCTGGTTCTGTATTTATGTTGGCCTTCACCCTGATGAGACACAAACAAGAAGTTGCTGATTGACATTTAGGAAGGCACTTTCCCACAGTCAAGTGTGACCACCTGCTGAGGTGTGATGTAACTCCTTGCAGCTGAGGAGGGATTGGCAGGGAGAATTAGCCATGAGGTTAGAAGAGTCAAAGAGTGAAAGTGACAGCTTGTGTCAAGATCTGCTTTCTCTCATAGTGATTAGTGTCCCGCTGTGAATGTGTGCCTTCAGTCTGTCATGTTTGTTTTCTCAGGTAGAAGTGACAGACAGCCAGCTTAGTCCATTCTTTTTCTGAAGTCTATCAAACTAGAGCAGTTTGTTCAGTGTACATTCACCCACAAAATCCCACAGGAAATTATTCCTGTCACGAGCACCCTGCTCGTTATTTAGGTGTAGCTGTATAACTGATCCTTGTGTCTGTTAGGACCGTGACTGTGCCTTGTCACCAGAGGAGCTGAGGGACTTGTTTGATGTTTTTCCCTACATGCCCTGGGGGCCAGATGTCAATAACACAGTTTGCACTAATGACCAAGGCTGGATCACCTACCAGGGGTATCTCTCACAGTGGACGTAAGTAGGCATTAAACTGGTGTCCATGTTTATATGTTTCTGCTTGTTGAATGCTCCGATTGACTGATCAGCCATAACAGTAAAACCACTGACACTACAGAAACCTTTGAAACTGGCATTTACAAGGACACAGTGTAAAACCAAACGTATCCCTAAAGTAATGTTCCTCCCCGGTGGCAATGGTCTCCCACTTCCAGTGCTTTTCACCACACTCTAAAAAGCACTGACAGGAGAGAGCATAACAAAGAGTCCAAAGTTTTCATGTGGCATCCGAATTGAGTAAGCTATCTGCAGGATCTGTCAGGGAAAGCCCAATTAATGGAGGTCCCACCCCACAGCTCTTACAACCCTACAGACAAATTCTGATACAGGAACGTCCTGTGTCCTTGCCCTGATGGGTCAGGACAATTCAGGGACACAACGAAGAACTATTTAAATAATAAACTGATGATTTTAATATTGTCATTTAAATATAAAATAATATTAGTTACATTACTGTATATGAGTTCATGTGTCTTAACTTCAGCTGCCTTTTGTTCAGGTTAACAACTTATCTGGATGTTCAAAGATGTTTGGAGTATTTGGGGTATCTTGGTTACTCAATAATTGCTGAGCAGGAGTCCCAAGCTGCAGGAATTACAGGTAAACTCTACCACGTAATCCTCATTTAATCACAAAACTGTTTTAAGAACAGTTAAATGGTGTAGTTGACTCTGTTGGACTGTGCACAGCAGCTGTCTGAACTGATCCTCTGGTACTTGTGTTTGTATGTGGTTTCCTTCCTGCAGTGACCAGGGATAAGAAGATTGACCTGCAGAAGAAGCAGACCCAGCGCAGCGTCTTCCGCTGTAATGTTTTTGGAGACATTGGCAGTGGCAAGAGTGGCTTCCTACAAGCCTTTCTGGGTAGAAACCTCATGGTAAGCAGAACTAAGCACCAGCTCAGCCATCCACTACACCAGCATTGCAATAGCTATAGAATGAGCAGTGCACATAGGCATGCAGTAACATATTGAAGAGGTATTCAGAAAGGTGTTTTGCATGTTTGTGGGGTGTATTATGTGAGAGGCTTAGATTGGGCTGCCTGAACTGGATTTCAGGCTTTGCCATAAACATGTTTTGCTTTACCCTGACTGACGTGTTTACTCTGAGACACAGCAAGTATCAAAAAAAAAGTTCCAGTAAAAAGGTTTATTTAAATGCCTTAACTCTGTACATTTGGGATTATGTCAATATATATATATTTTTGCATTGCTGCATGTATTGAAAATGTCATTCACATCATGTTTTAATTAACGCCAGATCCTCTTCTGTCTTCTCAGCGCCAGAAGACCATTAAAGAGGAGCACAGATCCTACTATGCCATCAATACAACCTATGTTTACGGCCAGGAGAAATACCTTCTCGTGAGTATCAAACACACTGCTTTAATCATTAATGAAAACACATGACGGCACATATATCTTCTATCCTTGCAGTGTGGACACTGTCTTCCAGGCAGATTTTTTTTGTAACATAAAGTTACTCTAATTATTTCTCATATTGGGCACTTTAATGTAGCTCCTATACTTTTATTACACATTATGTATGTGCTGACCTTCAGTAACGGTACAAATACATTTTGTACTGTGCATGTACCGCTGTGTCTTGTACGTGAGGTTGTCAACTGTGATCCATGAAGGCCAGCCCAGCTTGAGGTTGGCTGTTCTTAGCTCGCTCTATGTAAGCTTCTTATCATGCTCGCTTAATGCTTTTGTCAAGCCAGCATTTGTACTTGCTTAACAAAGGCATTAGCACTGCTGTGCCTATTTTGACAAAGTGCAAGCACAGTGCATGTGCTGTAGGGATACAGAAGAACAGTTGTTGTAAAGTTGTAGGCAAAATATCGAATACCATAGCATACTGGCTTCTTTTAGATGGCAACATTTAGCAGATGAACCTCAATAGTTGAAATGGTATTGATTTGCACATTGACTGCACTGTTTGTTTTGACACTGGTTAAAGGACCTTTAAAAGGTTCACCCTCCAGGGTGGATTCCACTCCCTCTGTCCTGGCATCCATAGTGAAGCACAACAACCCTGTTTGTCTTGGCACTTATAGGCAGCTGGAGAACAAATAATTAATGAGTGTGATTCACTCTGTTGTCCTTGGATGGTTGTGTGCTTCTCGTCACTTTGGTTTTCATCACTGTGGGTTGGTTTTTAAACTGGTTAGATACTTACTGTACAGTAGTTAACTAAAAGTAAGTATCTATCTATCTGACTTCGACCATTTTCCCTCTGTAATGTCATGTGCTTGTGCACTTCTGGGTTGCACTGGTTCTGCTTACAGCACAGCTGCTATTTTTAGATCGCTCCCTGTACAAATTCCTCAACTTGTGTGTCTGCAATTTCATCATGGACATCAAACCTGCACTGAGACAAGACATCAATGTCTGTGTCAAACAGAAACAACAAAGGTCTATGGGGCCCTCTGGTGATCTGGTCATCAGATCTGGAGCACAATGAATGCTCATTTTATTTGTTATTTTTAACACGGACTTGGTTGCACTCATGAACTTGGCTAGCAGGGTAAGACGGGGACAAACAAAGTTGCTGGTCTAAGGGAAACCAGCACTTTGTGTGTCCCTCACCCAATGCACTGAAAACACATTTTCTTGTACACTTCTCACTGTTTACGGATTTGTGTCCCTGCAACTTTTACCCTAAAATGAAATTCATTCCAAGAGTCGCTGTTTCCAAACACTAGATGAACTCCAACGCACCTCCTAGACACACAAATTTTAAAAACTGGAATTCTAGGAAGCAATTGAAAAATGCCAGCAGCACTGCCGAATGAGATCACAGTAAACTGAGTCAAATTAGCACAAACTCAGCATCTAACATAAAGTCCACACACATTTTACAAGCTATTTAAGCAACTGTGACCACTAGGGATGTGCCAAATTAAAGGAACTAAGGTTCAAACTCAGCTGTGTTCCTCTAGCTTAGTGGATTTTAATTAAGAGATTTAGAAAAGAGAGTATTTCCACTTTAACCAATTAATTTTAACCACCTTACCTCTCCAGCTTCACGAAGTGTTTCCTGACTTCGACTACCTGTCTGACGCTGATCTGGCCTGTGACATCGTCTGCCTAGTCTATGACGTCAGCAACCCTTACTCCTTTGAGTACTGCGCCAAGGTTTTCAAGGTAAAACTGTTTTTAGTGTTCACACTGTACCAAAACAGATGTTTTTCCACTTAAAACAAAAGACCACCACAACCATAATCATTCATTAACAAGTCTTTCTCCTTCAGCAATACTTCATGGACAGCAAGACACCATGTATGATGATTGCAGCAAAGTCAGACCTGCCAGAGGTCAAGCAGATGTATGGCTGCAGTCCTCTGGAGTTCTGTCGGAGGCACAAGATGCCCCCGCCTCAGTCTTTCACTTGTAACGCAGCCTCAGCACCCAACAGAGACATCTACACCAAACTTACCACCATGGCTATGTATCCGTAAGTATGCAGAAATTTGAAACATCAACCTGACTGTAAATGTGATACTTTGTTACGAGTCACATTTTCAGATTAGATTCCCGAAAGGGTAAAAAGGTAACTAAGAACATAGTGAATTGTATTTAATTCAGAGAAATCCAATTATTTATTAGTGCTAACTGAAGTTAATCCCACTTAGCTGTCTTGTCTGTTATTGGAGGGCATTGTCTGAGTTTTAATTGAAGTGCAGCTTTAGTTTCGCAGCTGTGAGATGAGCTTAGCCGACAAATTAGAATGAGAAGATTTGTGGAAAATATGTTTTTCTTCATGATATCCTGTTTTTATTTTTTCTATTTATATATTGTTAACCCTTTAACTATGATATAAGGATATGATGAGTATAAATCATCAGCCAGAAGAGGAAGATTTATATGCATTTATTAACTGCAGCTGTAATCTCATAGTTTTCTTGTTTCCTGCAAATGATTACATAAATCCTATATTATTTATGTTTGGTAATTTTTATTAAAGCTGTTGGTGCTGGATGAGGTTTTTAATACAATTTAGAGCATTCGTTATATCTCCCTCGGGTCTGGAAATGCGGACCGACAATATAGTCCTCTAAATCCTCCGCTCTGGCTCCAAACATAAGTTTTAGAGGATGTTGTGGTCTGAGGTGATGAAGCAGCTGAGTCACAGTTCTCGTTTGCTGCTGTAAAAGGAGGCAACTTGCAAAGTTTTAATTGTGTTTCCTGTAGTCCTTGAGGATTTTCTGCCCTTTAAGACCCAACTGTAGAAATAAATCTGATGAATCATAGAATACCCCCCCCCCCCCATATGGTTAAGATTAGTCTGACAGTTTAAATACCGAGCTGTACTCTGTGTAATATTCCCAGGTCCCCTCTGGGGATGCTCCTGCTGTCTGCAAGTGTCAGTATTTGTCATCATGCGCCTCACTCGACACGCATTAATGCACTTCACTGGTCTCTGGACATGTTGCTTTTAGTCTGATGCCACTGTGTTTTCCACTGTGGATACACGGGCCTCCTGCTGAGCTGTAATAGTGATCTCTCCCTGAGCATCACACTCATGCCATCAGTCAGGCTTCACTTTACTGTCAACGTAAATCACCTCGCTGCACGTTGTGCTATTATACGATTGCACAGAGACTTTAATCTTGAGGAGGTCAACTTTATTGTCTGAGATTCAAGTGTTTAAGCTGGAGGCGCCTCCATGGCCAATGCCTTTTCTAGTGACTGTTTCAGGTAGATTGAGATTTTGTTTTTTTGCTTTTATCACTGTTTCTGTTTTCTCAGGTTTCTTAAAAATTCTTTAATTTGCTTGAATTTTCTTTTCTTTGTTTTTGTAGAAATAATATTTAAAAGATCAGCATATTAGGTAACATTTTCTTTTTCTCTCAAAAGGAGAAACATTTAGCCTTTTATCAAGCTGCTTCTCTTGTGATCTGAACTACACTGGAGCCTTTTAATGGTGGCGGCCTCTTTCAGCTTTTAACTTTGTTTTTGTTTGTCGTATGTGTCCTGTTTGTCTGTATGTTTGTTGGCGTGTGTGCGTGTACGTACCCTGTGTCTCTCCTCAGCCACGCCCGGCTGCGCTGCATGTGCACTTGTAACCGGTGCACATTCTGCTTGTGTCAGAACTTCCTCAACTCTGAGCTGCTGCAGACGGTCAGGGCCAAACTCTACGCTGTCGTACTCCGAAGGTCTCTTACAAACTTCTCTTATCTTTGTTGACGTGTTGGCGTTTATCATTTTTATGTTTTTCGCGTTTTCATTCTTAAGCTGCTTTTTTTTTTTCTTTTTTCTGTGGCATCATCATTTGTAACACAGCAGCAGACCCGGCTGGTTGCACCAAAGGGACCAGTTCTTTCCCGTTAATTCTTAATCGCCAAATTCGAGGATGGTGGTGAACCTTAACTCATCCATGCAAAAACCTCATATCCTCATTCCTATACAAATGTACAGAAAATATTAGATTTGCTCAATATTAGTAACTTTCCTTTGGAGCAACATGAGCCTTCAGTGTTGCTGTAGATCTGTTTAAATGCTTCTCACGGCATATATGATGCTTGTTTCTGTCTAATCTGATTTTGTTGAAGTTCCAGTCTTTCATACTTTATTTCTTATACTGCATTTCTATTGCTGTTCTGTAATGAAGAATAGAAAGGCCATTAAGTTTACTCGCTTTCCCTCTACAGTCCTTTTTAGTTGTCCTCATTTTGCTCAATCTTGATATTGCTTTCTTTTTTATAAAGACTTCATCATCATCATTTTTTTCCCAGTGTTTGACTTCAATCTGATTGTCATTCTGTTGGTATCAGCTTTGCATATGTCACTGTGCCTCAGCCGTCTCATCTAACAGAGTTGTCACAACTCATTTCTGGTCTCGCTGTCTCATGCATCCGTAACTATAAACCTCTTAAGTCCCTCATCTGTTTGACTGGCTTTTGCTTCAGCGTCTCAATATGTCACAGCTCTCTGTTTGTTCTGTCATCCGCTCATCAATATTTTCTCAATGTTCATTTCTATGCGATCCTTCTTTGCAACTAATGTCACTGCTTATTTGATCTGTTTGTCACTTTTATTGGAAAGTTGAGAGCTAATCGGGGAAGAGAAATAGTTTAATTTTTGTTTCGATGTTAAACAGGATGAGATGTCTGTGAGTCACTTCTGTCCTAGTAATGAATTATCTGTGATCCTGTTCACACTTAGTTTTAAAATGCATCATCTTGGGTGATCAGTCACAAGTTGACGGCGTTAAATCCAGATGTAATAAACCAACAACAACACACGAGTCACTCAAACAACCTGCCGGGTTGTCTGGGAGAAACTTAGCCGCATGTCTTTTGTAGTGTGGTTTCCTACTTAAATCAGTTTAACTCAGTGGTTTTTCCCATGCTCATCCACCACAGGCGTACCGGTCATATAGTCAGTAACACGATGTGAGTTAAATCGGACACCATGAATACACATGATGGCGACAAATGTAACTACATCTTAGCTGTTTTAACCCAGTCGCACAAAAATGAAATTTAAAGCCAAGTGAAAACAGGGTTATATGATACAGAAAATCAGTTGTTTTTTTTTGTTTTTTGACTCTTTACATATGTCTCTACACTCTGCATCCCTCTATTTAACAGACACGTTAGCCAAGCGGACCTGAAGAGCTCGACCTTCTGGCTGAGAGCGAGCGTTGGAGCCACGGTGTTTGCAGTGCTGGGATTCGCCATGTACAGAGTGCTGCTCAAAACGCGGTGATCCTTCAGCATTCAGTCCAGCCCTCACTACCCGGGGTACATAAAAGCTAATTTGACCAGTCGGAAGTTTTGATTTTCCTGTTTTCATTGAATTAACCTTATGGAAAATCACTCATAATTCTGTTGTTTAATAAGCCCCGTTTAAAAATAAGAGATTTATGTGCAAATAAGCAAACATTTAGGGTTTTTTGTTTTTTGGTTTTTTTTTGCATTTTCATTTCTGTTTCTCTTTGGGGACGATACAAAGAAATATTTAATTTTCTACCAAATGCTAATTTGCTCAATCTGTCCTGTGAAAATAAAGATAATATATTTATATGAAAAGAAACAAGGTTGAGCTGCTGGTTAGTCATACTGAGTTACGTAAAAAGCTATTTTTTTTGGTTGCTTGCTGATATGATGAACAATTTAGTGTCACTTTCAGTACGATAAGGCTTGTGATGTGTACCATATGCAAGTATTTCTTTAGAAGAAGATGTAAATACTGTATTATAGCGTAGACTGTGTGTACGTTTGATTTATTTGTGTCTAAAAGGCCACTTTTGAGTCACATTTCAGCACTGACTGCAGAGCTATTAACAGCACAATCTTTCATCATTATCACCTGGCAGAAATTAGGATTTCCTTTAATGGCCAAATGCCTGGATGCACATTATTATTATTTTTTTTTAAATTTTATTTTTTTAAATGTTTGCTTTATTTTTTTGTTGCTACCTGAGTGGATCAAGATTATATCAGTGGAAGTGAATGTGTGAAACGAAAGGTCTGCTGCGCTCTCTCATGTCTTCCTATGTTGGTCACTTTACATTTTATCTGTATGTATGCAAGTACTTGTCATAAAGTTTGCATGCTTCAAACTTTTTGATGACAGTTCAGTGTTTTAAGAATTATTGTAGCCCAACGTCTTCACAGCTTCTCCTCATTGCTTGTAAAGTCCCCAAAATCGAGGACTCGCCGATCTCTCCTGGTTACAAAAGGTGTAATAATTTTCTCTAGATGCTCATTTTCAACCAAATGCAGCTACTTGCTTCACTGCTTGGTTTCTGTATTCATTCATCCCTGCCTTTCCAAGAGTTTACATTGAATAAATATATCTGAACAATGTGGTGTACTGGAGTTATTTTATTGTGTTTCAGGTCAAAGATTTTCTTTTTTTGAAAGTTGTTATCTCCCGAAGACTCCGTTATTTATTCACAACTAATTAAATTATTGAAAAACAGTAACTTCTTTATTCATGCTTTTATATTCAGGATGTTTACTACACTCTTAACTTTCCTCTTGTCCTCTTCTAGGCCTGTCTTTCTCCAGATTATATTCGGTGTGCAACAATTTGGAAATAAGGTTTACCTTAACACAAGAGGGCAGCGTTGCTTAAAAAAAAAAAAAATCTCCATCAGTGGCTAAAACCAGATTGTGAGCCATACAGTCTGATTCTGACTCAAGCCTGTCCATGTTTTTATATATATATATATATATATATATACACACACACACACACACACACACACACACACACACACACACACACACACACACACACACACACACACACATACATTCTGTGCAGTAAAATACAAGTTAGAATTAGTGCTCATCATTCTGACTCATTTATAATTTAACAGAATTATAACGATGAAAAATCTCTGCAGGCTTTTTTTTTGGCTTTGGTAAAAAAAAATTGCATATTTTTTGTAACTATTTGGAATAACTTCATGAGGAATGTGGTGGAGGGCTTTTCTCCCAGAATGTTTTAAAGCGGGACCCAGTACTGTGTTAAAGTAGCATCTCCCTACACCCCTGAAGAGGCTCAAACTGAACCATAATTTATCCTAGATTTATTAAATAAGCGACGCTGAACTTCTGAAGTTATCTTCCAGACCTCTGGAAAATGTATAAATCCTTTGAGATGTGTTTTGCGTCATAAACTGCATAAGGACAGAAACCAGAGGATGCTGGAAGTTTCTAAATAATAAAGTAGAGCTTCTTGGTGAATTTGATCCATTGCAGATGACTGAATCCCACAGGATTAATTTCACAATACGCAGCAATATCTCATGCTGTATGCTTCATTAGTTATTCCCCCAGTCATCCGCTGTGAAATGTTGGCATATCACAGCCCACTGAAAACTTTAAACTCCATTTAAAGGGAAACTTAGAAATCACTACTTGTCTTTAGAGAGTACTTTGAGGCAGCCTGCCTTTGACTGCTTTTTTCTGGTTGGTGTCTCATCTTCATTGTGGAAGGTACTTTTCTATGTCTCTGTGAACAAAGCTCGATGTGCTGTCTTTTTGTCTGCTGCGGCTCTGCAGAGAGCGCCAGTTATTGCTCTCTGAGAAACTTGAATCGGGAGAAAACCTGTCTTTGCTTAGAATAACAGCCTTACTTCTTACACTCTAGCTGTGATGTCTCCTACTGAAAACCTGATCGGGCTGTGGCTTAGAAAATTTCAATATTTTTGTCTCAAATTTTTTGTTTTTCTACAAAGTTTGAAAGAAGAAAAATTTATGCTGTAAGTAATTTAAAGTCCTACAAGCATGGATGGATGGATGGATGGATAATTTTAATTACCAGGTAATTAGCAGGTAATTCAGTTTTTTTAAGCAGAAAAATAAAGTAATATTCTGCATGTTTTAGGGAAAGGGCCATATTATGAAGTGGCTTAGGCAACCAACCAAAGACAACCAATGATATACAACATCAGATTCAACATACTTACATATCGACCAATGAGGCACCAGCAAGAATTAGCTGGGCATATATTAACCACCTAATTAATGTGAACCACAACATTTGAACTGTTGACTGTCATATGTTTTACCCTGGTGACTGGTCAAACACTCTAAGTCACTCCATAATCTGCATAGTTATATATTTAATGTTGTTGCTAGTTTTTCAGCTAAAATAACTAAAGATACTCACTACTTGAAGTTACATACAGTGTAGTTTATTTCTTCTTTACTGTAAAAAACCTGAAGTTACTTGCTACCCAAAATTACTTACAATCAAAATGTTTCTTCCTTCCTGTAAAAACCCGAATTAGTACCACCTTATCCCAGTGCACTTTCTGGTATGTATTTCAGAATAAATTACATTGAAATTCCTGGGAGTTTCAGTTTAAATCTCTGGGAATTTTAGTTTCTATTAATTACTACTGTTTTAAAGTCTTTAAGTCTTTTTTCTTAGTTCATATAAAAAGATAACAGATTTGTGATGTTCTTGGTTAAAGCAAATGAATAAATAAGTGAACTAACTTCTGCCATTAGTTCAAATGTCTAGCTAAAATTAATGTGCTTGTATACATTTTAAATAGCAGACTAGTTATAGCAACAGATAATATGAAGCTAAATAAAAAATAGTGTTTTCTACAGCAGAAAGTGGTCATAGTAGCTAAAACTAATCAATAATGGAAACTTTTTAAAACACTTAACCTAATTAAACTTAGTCAGCATCTGTTACTGCAAGTATGGGATATGCAAAATACACAAACAAATAAATAAATGAATACAAAATATAAAAATGGAGAGAAGAAAAACAACATTTAAATAATTAACAATCAATGAGTCCATCTCTGATTCACTCAGTCACTTTAATTTCAGTGGAAATAAACACTTTCACACCATCAGGAATGGTGTTAATAAAGAGCAGTTGGTGCCTGCAAACAGCCCTGAGCTACACGGATGCGAAAAGAAAGTGATACAGTTCAGGTCTTCATTTATAGATGAGCTAAGTTCCCCCACATAGCAGGTGTTTTTCTAACCAAACATCTTGTCTCTCTCTGTTTCTTCTTCACACTCTCTTTCCTCATCACCTCTGTCCTTTCTCTCTGTCTCTTGGGTTACAGCTCTTCAGCTGATGTTAACACATGACCTGTGAAAGCCACCTCAAAGCTGGTTTTGTACTTGTTTTAAATGGAAATTTCTGGGCTGTCTGCAGCTGTTGAGACAATAAGTTTGCCGGTTCTCTGGTGTCTTTTATGATTTTATGCCTGGTTTTATAGTTGAAAAGATCAATTCTGGCTGAGCTTTACAGTAAGACAGGGTGTCATGAAAAAGTAGTTACCACCTCCTTGATTTCTTAGGTTTTTGCATATTTGTCACAATTCAGTGCATCGTCAGCCTTGTGTGAAAAACAAATTTCCCACAATTAACTGTGATTATGCATGTTTGTTTGAAAGCTGACTTTAATTTCATTAGCCACACTGAAGCCTAATTAAAGCCACTTAAACAGAATCTTTCTGACAAAGTGAAGCAGGTAAAAGATCTCAAAAAGCATCATGCCACAATCTAAAGAAACAGCTGAGAATCAAAGTCATTGACATCAATCCATCTAAAAAAGCGTTTCATTTTTATAAGGCTCTGGGACTCCAGCGAACCACAGAGACAGCCATTATCCAAACTTTGTGAACCTTTGTGAAGTAGTGAAGCTTCCCAGCAGTGCCCATCCTACGACAATGACAACAACAGAGACTCAATGACAAATCAAAGAAACCAGAAAAACATCTAAAGAACTGCAGGCCTCACTTGCCTCAGTTCAGTGTTCACAATTTAACAACAAGAGAGAAAGTGCACATCCATGGGGGAGATCCAATATGGATAAATCACTAGTGACCAAAAAGAACACAAAGGTTCACCTCAGATTTGTAAAAAACCCATCAAATGTTTTGATGATTCCCAAGGCTTTTAGAAAATATTCTGTAGACTGAAGAGACAAATGCTGCTTTATAAAAAGAACATCATAAAGTCAAACATGGTGGTGGTAGTGTGATGGTCTGGGGCTGTGTTTCTGCTTCAGGATATAAATAGAAGTGCAAATCAGATCGTAAGGTGTCGCTCATGCATCTGCTTCACCTGCACGGAGATGGTCATGTGAGGTAATGAAGAGTGAATTATTTGTGCAACCTACAGTAAGTTCAAAAAACTGTCATTAAACTTTTTTCTCTCCAGTGCACAAAAAGCACAAAATAAGAATACAGAATCTCATCACTGGGTCTGGTGACCTTTGACCAAGTATTCTGTTTTCCTCCTTTTTTAAGCAACATGACAAAGTTCAGCTTTAATCCCACGTTGTTGTGTGGGAGTCAGGGAGAGACCCCCAGGGTTAAAAATATCAACTGGTCATATGGTTACCATGGTAATGCGAACACGAAGTACCTGGGGGAGGTTTACTTGATGGATACTGATCAACCCACACACTGCAGACCACATAATTTCTCCTCATACATGGCTTCCACCCAACTATTATGTTTGTTTGATGTCTCCTCAGGTAATTGGTATGTGTTTGTCTGAGGTGGGGCCCCTGCTTTTTGTAGCTGCGGGCTGGAGGGGACATTTTATATCCCTCTAAATAAAACGGAATTTATAGCTTTGGACACTCCCCCCTTCCCGCTTTTAGACTGAAGCGATTTTGTATGCTGTTTTTTGGGGCATGAT